>NC_073353.2:24762500-25497500 GCF_027580225.2 Misgurnus anguillicaudatus
GACAGTGGTAATGAACAATTACGCTTCTAACCTGTAGGGGGAGGAAAGAGCAATAAGTCTTAAAATCAATTGATTGCGACTACTTACCTTAAAAACTTGAGTAAACTGAATTAATTTTTTTTAGACTCTTCCTGCGATAATGGCGCTTTTCCGTTGAAGATACCCGAGAGGAGAGAATGAAAAAAGACCAGCAAGGTAAAATATTCTATTTATGTTATTTATTATCAGACCCGCGGTTGTCTGGTTGTTTACCCGAACAGGACATTTTAAAACCATTAACCGGATGTGTTGCTTAATGTATTATAATGATAATATTAGAAAACCAAAGTCAGTATAAACCTTATTAACAAATCATACTACGTGTATCCAAACCTACGAGCACGCGCGGTGTGTTGTGTGGTGTTTTCTTTTTTTATAAAACTATTATGAAGAAATGCTTAACGTAGCCTAATGTATAAGTCAATGATATGAAAAGATCAGATATATAACGTTACCTGTGAGAATGAAAAATAAAGTTTTACTGTAGTTCAAAATAATTATGACTATCTTTCTTTTGCTTACAAGACTCACAGAATTATTTTATACAAAGACTGAACAGTGTTGCCAGTAGGCTACTGTAAAAATCCTTAAAAATGTCTTAGAGTGTAGTTATTTTTGCGACTGACCTTATTGCATAAACATCTCTTTCAGATGCTAAATTTATGTGAGGGGATTATTTAAATGATTCACGCAACGCAATTTACTAACGTTTGCTGTGTGATATGCCAGGTATTTGCGCAATTATTGAACGGCGATAATCATTTAGCGCTTAAAATGGCTGCAACTGTTGCTAAAAGAAGAGGCATCACAGAGTGCGTGGTACAATGCAAAGGATTGTTTTAACACGTAACAATTTATTTGGAATGCCATGGGAACATATTGTTGCCAAGCCATGTTATTTTTTATTTGCTGAAGTAAATAAAAGAGGAGTCACTAGGAGAAGTCACACAATACCAGACATTTCAAAACTAAATATTTTTGTCCTCCAGTTCTTTTCAGTGTACTATGGTTTCTTTGGCTGGGATTACACACCCCGAATTTTGTGCTGCGATGTCTATGCTGTTGAATTCAAGCGCACCTCAACAGCTCTGCTTATTTGCAAACCTGAACTAATTTGCACTGCTCTTAGTAGATTGCGTTTGTCATTATGGAAATCAGCTGTTGCTGCTGTGTTATTTAATTTGCGCTTTTTTAGTAAACAACGCATAAATATCACAACTCCCATCAGTGCTTTTTAGGAATTGCACTCTCATGCTAATTTGCCCTGCTTAGTAAATCTGGCCCATAATATCATATAAATTATTTTAATTATGTTATTAAAATGTTATTATATTTATTTTTATGTAATATTAAACTTTTATTTTTCAAAATGATTTGCAGCATCCGGGTTAAAATACATATTTATATTTATTTTTATGTAATATTAAACTTTTCCTTTCAAAATGATTTGCAGCATCCGGGTTAACAAACCTGCAAATGTCGCGACTGGCCAATCAGAATCAAGCATTCCAACAAGCCGTCTAGTAAGAGTTGGCTAATTCGTATGAAATCGTACAAAGTAAGTCATTCAAAAATATATGATTAACCCCCCTAACCCCAACACCACAGGGGCAAAAGCAAATTGGGCAAAAATTTATATGGTTGTATAAAATAATACTAATTAGCCACCACATAAAATATTTAAGAATTGCCATAAAATAGCGTTAATAATAATATATACCATATAGACACACACAGATACACAGCAAACATATATATACCATTATTTACCATATATGGCTCAATATCTTCATACCACACATCCATACATAGTAAGTACCATTTCAAAACTTTTTGTCACCTCGTTTAGTTTCATTTAGATAAGAGAGCCTGCAGGTTCCCCTCAAGTATAAGGTGAGGTCACACTAAATTCTTGACACTGTAGCTTACAATATCATTCTGTTTTTCATAACTGCATATACATTTCTTGTATTTTCCAATTGTATTCTGATAAAAATAATAATATATGGTTACTTTACCCATTGCAGAAACAACAAATCTAATGGTGGCATGGTGGCCTAATGTGGCATTCACACTAGACGCGAAAGAGGCGGCAAACGGGAGTGATTTACATGTAAATTCAATGCAAAGACGCGAATGGGCATCCTGCGGTGCGATGCGAATGGGGTGAATTGAGATTATAAATCTGAACTTTGGCGAATATTCACGCCACGTTTACCAATAAGAAGTTTGCTCTAGTAGTCATGTGATTACAGGGAGCGAGCGGAGTTGCAGTAGCCCATCCCGTGACACGAATTTCCGCGTGAATAACCATTTCTCAATGTCAAAGAAGGATCCTCGGAAGCCAGAATTTCGAGAATGCTACGTCATCGACGTTCGAGAAATATTCCATATACAGGAAAGGATGCATATGTGTATCCTTCGCGCTCTTCGCGTGCTGAAATCACCCACAATCCTATCCGCGCAGCGCCGAAAGCACACCTTTCATTGACGCAATGACGTGCTGTACGTGCACTTGCTAGCCTGTTCCATTTACGTGTTCTCCAAATGCTTAAGAGGAGCCTCGCCTAGCCTCTGAAGGAAGTGAATTGTAAGGACTTGTCCTGCCAAGTAACTATACTTTACATTGAGAAACGGCCAATGTCTCGAATGACTAGAATTTTACATGCGACTTTCACGCGCGAATAAACCGAGTAAACTTAACTGCGCGTGAATGAAGCGAGTAAACTTAACTACGCACAAAAAGTGTATTTTTGCCACCTCTAACGCAGCTGGTGTGAACGCAGGGTAAAGCCTGATTTATAGTCATACGTGAGCTCTTCGCCGTAGGTTACCTGTAGCCTGTGCATAGCTCTTCGTAGCCTGATGTACATCTCCCAAAAATTTTAACAGCACCTCGAAAACTGCGTCATGGGTTTTTCAGTTTGCAATGGTAAAAACAAAGATGGGCCAAGTTGAGGAGTGATTTAACTCAAACTGCAACAAAAGTCGTTGTTTATTTACTTCCATCATTGCTGGTCTTCTCAAATCATACACAACAAGTTGCTGTTTCTTCTTCGTTTGTGGGTTAACTTGCCAAGTTTCTTCTTCATTGACAGTCGCGCTGCTACTGTGGTTACACGCGTGGATACTGCCTATCAGCAGTCTGCGCGTGTGTTTGCATGTCAAAGCAGATGACGACACAGATATATAAATGAAAACTGACGCGGAACCTACGCCGTAGGACCTACGCACAACTATAGCCCGATTTATAGTCGTGCGTAAGCTCTATGCTGTAGGTTATCCGTAGCCTGTGCATAGCTCTGCGTAGCCTGATGTGCACTTTGCAAAATTTTTAACAGCACGTCAGTTCTATGCGGACCGCAAGCGCTGTGATTGGTCCACCAGAACCCCTCCCGCCAGGTAAAAAAAACTGCGTCATAGGTATTTACGTTTGTAATGGTGAAAACAAAGATGAGCCAAGTTGAGGAGTGATTTAACTCAAACTGCAACAAAAGTCCCTGTTTATTTACTTCCATCATTGCTGGTCTTTTCAAATCCAACAAGTTGCTGTTTCTTCTTCGTTTGTGGGTTAACTTGCCAAGCTGCTTCTTCATTGACGGTTGCGCTGCTACTGTGGTGGTTACAAGCATTGATACTGACTATCAGCGGCCTGCGCGTATGTTTAAACGTCGACGCAGATGATGATGCAAAAGTATAAATGAAAACTGACGCAGAACCTTCCGTAGGACCTACGCACAACTATAACGAGCACTTAAGACTTTTGCACATTACTGTATTTGTGTATAGATGTATATTTAAACACATATACTGTATAATAATAAAACATTTTCCACATGCGTTTTGAGTGATCTGATCACAAGTAGTCAGGTGAGATTTAGTTAAGCACGGACCATGTGATCAGATCACAAAACAAGTGTAACGCTGGTCATAAAAGTGCAGTTAAACAAAAAAGATTGGGCACATCGCATTCATGTACATTCATGCATACAGAACATTTTCATACAGAAATATTTCGTTTTATACAGTATGGTTATATACCATTCAGAAGAGCGAAGGACAAAATATTTGTACATCTCTAGGCCGTATTCCTAGAAGTGAGCATGCCCTTCTCACTCCGAGCCCTTGAAGTGGGAAATCTGGAGGGAGAGAACAGTTGTGACTCATAACATATAAGCGTTTGAAATGCACTTGGCGAAGGGAGCACTAATAAAGCAACCTTATTTTCTTTTTATCTGGGACAACCCTTAGTGTGCCATCCCCCTCCTAAAGTGCCTGTCAAGGGTGCCAAAGTGCCATTTGGAATTCGCCTCTATTGTACAGTAGCACAATCTCTATTGAAATTAGTTTCAATGTGTAACAGGTCAGGTAATGCAAAGCAGCCTCTAAGCACTGGCTCAGCTGCTCACTGTTGTCATGGTGATCTTAATCACCACACAAACACCTACAGAAATGATAACAATCACCCGACCAAAGCCTCACAATATGTGCCAATGCAGAGATCAAGAGTTATAAAATAAAAACGTCCATATAGTACACTCTTCCTATTTCTTGTCTATTCCTAACCGAATCGGTCATTTTACTTTTATAAAGCAGTGCTTTTGTTGTTTGCATAAGTAACCGCAAAATGTTGACATGTGCTAAATAATGCATATCACATTGCTGTTTTAACACAGTACACTGAAAAGTCATATTACATGTATGTGTTTAGTAATTAACACCAGAATGATCTCCGGTGCTTAGTGTTTCCAACTCTCTCTTGTGTAGAGGCTGCTAATTAAAAAATAATTAAGAGGTGGGGGGGAATCAAACATTGTTTGCGATCAAGTGCCGCATGACGGGGGTGGGCATAATTATGGTCTGCAGTCGAGAGGGTCGTGTCATCTCCACGGCTACCTCTCAACATCGATTAAACGCATGCCTTATCAGTGACACAACCAGAGCCGTCCACTTCACAATCAAAGAAAGACAAGGGACCGACACGCGGTGGAAGGGCCGTCTCAGCGGACCACCAATTACGTGCAATTACTCTGAGAGAGTGTGAAAGAAAGAGTGAAGCACAGGAGGTGGTTACATTAACTCCTGTACGCTCGCTCGCTCCAACGTACAGTCGCCGTAGTTACCGGTCTATTCTGGGATGTGAGCCCAGCTGACTGCACATTTATCTCGACTCTCATCTGTGAGCCATATAGGCTTGTGTAGGTGGGCAGGAGAAGTTCTGAAGCTTGGACGAGAAACGGCGCTGATGAAAAGTTTCCACAGGAGCAAAGCAAAAAGTAACGGTATACGTGCTGTGTTTGAGCCCGGGATCCTCCGTGGTCCCTGCAGTCTGCAAAGCATCATAAATGCATCATGTATTGTGTAATACTTTTCTTTATCCCAAATTACATCAAGCTAGCTTGATTTCAAGTACAGAGAGAAGTAGAAGAAGACGAGTGAGTGAATTAAACGGCGTAAGAGTGAGGGAGGACACCAAGATTAATGACACGCATCTACATTTAAATTATGTCTGATTCCTCATTAACTCCCCAAGTTCACATCGCCTCCCTCCACCTCCTCAAACGTACCCTTTGGAGGAGTGGTGTGGTTTAATGGAGAATATATCAGCCCAGATGATAACCTGACCCCTGATATGGGCATACAACCAATGACAGCTAATTAGGTGGAAATTCGCCCTGAACACACACACATATACGCACACATACACAGCAAGCAGGTGTCTGACTGCTAGTAGAAACCATCTGATGGAGTTCTTCTTAGGTTGTACTGTAGAAACAATTTAAGGCACTATTCCTGCAATATTCATACAAAGCTGTGTGATGGCATGTCTGCGTATTCAAAGTATGGGAGTGTTGGAGTCAAGCGTTCTGGGATCGGAGAAAAAAGATTGCTGGTTTAAACCACAGTAGGGTTGATTCATGATGTCTCATATAACATTTTATTGCTTTTTCATAGGTCAGGAGAATTAATGGAGTTCTTTTAAAGTTATGTTTAACCTTTGTGTCAAATATATATGCAAAAAGTCTGTTAGAGAAATAAAGAAGGCAAAATTTGACAACTGCTGAAATAAAGTACTAAGCTTTGAAATTAATGCGGATGCATCGCTGCTACAGTAATTAGCTTTGGGAAGAATTTGCTGAAAAATGTTTCAGTTCATAACAAATATATTGATGTTTCATTGCATACTTTGGTATCTAATCTAAGCACTAGCTTCTAAAACCCAAGATGATGAACTGTAGATGTGGCATAACTGGAGTCTTTTTCGTAGGAGAAAATCCCAGAAAAGTCAGCTCAAAACATGGTCCCAAGCTGTCACTGGCAGTACCCTTGAAAAACGTCTTAATATGTACTATTTAGGTACAGATATGTATACATTAAGTATCTTTGAGGTATTAATATGCACTCTTTGGTGTGTACCTCTGAGGTACGAATAACAAGTCTTTGGGTGCACAAGTGTACTTTTTAAAAGGGTACTGCCCCAGTGACAGCTAGAGACATTTCTTTAACAATTTTTCAGACATTTTCCGAAAGACAAGAAATTTGAAAAGATTCTGACACTGCTCATTATTTTTGTCCATACAATAACAGTGAATGGTGACAGAGACTGTCACTGTAACATTGCAAAAACAACAAATCTAATTTCTGGCATGGTGGACCTAATGGTGCATTCCCACCAGCTGCGGTAGAGGCGGCAAAAACCCGATATTCGCACGTAGTTGGACACTTGAACATTTGAGTTCACTCGCTTCATTCGCACATGAAAGCCTCGCTTTGACTCCGCTTCCTGTAATCACGTCACAACTACGGCAAGGGCCTGATTGGTTAACGCGGCACAGAAATCCGCCGAAGTTCATATTTCTGTATTTTCCTGCGGCAACCCTCAATTCGCACAGAACGTGCCATTCGTGCCTTCCGGGCACTTCCCACCAGCCCCGGTAGAGGAGGCAAAAACACGCTATTCGCGCATAGTTGGACACTTGAACATTTGAAAGCCGCGCGTGAAATTCCAGTCACTCGAGACACCCACACGGAAATTCGCATCATGGGAGGGGCTTTCCCGTGGCACCCCTCAATTCATGCGGAACGCGCCTTCCGCACGTACCACACTATTCGCGCCGCGCTTACCGCATGCTTAATCGCATCTTTGCATATACTTAACATGTAAACCACTAGCGCTTGTCGCGTCTACTACCTCTGGTGTAAACCCTGCATAATGTTGCGTTTACACCAGCCACGGTAGAGGCGGCAAAAAAGCAGTGCGTGAAATTCTAGTCATTCGAGACATTCACACGGAAATCCGCGTCATGGGAGGGGCTTCTGCGATTCTGCTGTGACCGCTTCCTGTAATCACGTCACTACTACTACAGCAAGGTCCTGATTGTTTAACGCGGCACAGAAATCCGCTAAAGTTCCGATTTTTCAACTTGCGCGTTTCCGGCGGCAACGCTCTTCCGCGCAGGATGCCTAATCGCGTCTTTGCATTGACTTAACATGTTAATCACCCGCACTTGCCGCCTCTACCGCGGCTGGTGTAAACGCAGCATAAGACTTTTGCACAGTGCTGTACTGTGAAAAAGTCTTAGGCTACCATACCAGAATTAGATTTGTTGTTTTTGCAATGTTATAATAATCATATATAATTGTTTCTCAGTCTCTTTAATGAATATATCCAGATAATACAGGAAATGTGCATACAGTATTATTAAACTGTATAAAAATGTAAACTGGTGTGTCAAGTTTTTAAGATAAACTCCCCTTCCACTTGAGCAGTAGCAGGAAACTGCAGGATCTCTTAAACCTAAATAAAATTAAATCATAATTTCTAATTTTAAATAAATTAGTCTTTTTACTTCATTCTGCTTAAAAACACTCAAGATGTGTTTAGTGCCAAGAGTGGTCACACTAAACACCGACAATGCCTAAAGAAGACATGTAGTACTGAAAAAAAAAATGTTGTACTTATTTCCTGTATTTTCTGTTTGCATCTTAATAAAATAGATTGAAAAATAAATATGGATGAACATTAAAACTCCTAAAACAACAAGTTTGTTGGTGGTGGCCTAAGACTTTTGCACAGCACTGTACATTTTGCAAAATATTTTGTTTTGCATTCGACAAAATTAGGGCAGAAAGGATAAATGATGACAAAATTTACTTTTTAATAAAGAGATCTCCAGTTAATTACTTACTATCTAAAAGAAACAATTCAGATATTGCAGAAATAAAAGAGATTTGCTTTCTGGTATATTATGACTACCGTGTCCTTGAAGAAATGCGCTTAACCTCAGGTTACTCCACAGGGACTGTTTCTTTAATGTAAGTGTATTATAAATGGAATAACAATTTAGGATTAAGCAAATGATGTCATGTCACCCTGTGGGTGTAGGAGTACCACCCATCCTGGACGTGAATTTTCAATTCTGTTTATACACTACAGTAACACTCGAAGACCTGAAAGAGAGAGAATGCGAATAAATTGGAAAATACTAAAGTGTTTTCTGTCTCTCAGACGTTAGAACCTTTTGCTCTGGATTGGCATACTGCATACACTAGGTCTAAACCTGACAATTAATCACCCGCCATTAATTATGAAATAAATAATTAGTCCCCAAAGTAGACTCCCAATGATGTGATTAAAGCAGACTAATTAATGTATTAATTGATTTTATGGTAATTTAATTTTCTGCTAGAATCTGTGGAGAATCAAGTTGAGTTTAATACAGAACCTGATGACAAAGGTCAGCTTAATGAAAGCAATGCTTTTATATGAGTAACCAGGTTTATTTTAACGTGACATTTACATCTACAATTCAAAAACTGTGAAAAAGTAGTCTTGAATAAAGACAGCATGTCAGAGACATTAAAAAACGAGAAAAAAAACAGCATTCAGTGTGAATCGTACAAAAACATCCTGTATTTTGAATATCTGGTAAATTTTTAATCAGCTTGTGCTTCTACAAAAAGCTGAACAGATACACTTTTCACTGCTTGAATATTAACAATAAGTCATCTGTTAGGCTCGAGCATCTACATCTACCTTTGTATTCAACTGAAAGTATTTTAACACTTTACCTTAAAACTCCAAGTAACTAGCTGGGAAAATCCAAGAGTCTGCATTTTTCCCTGACAGCGGGTGTATGAAGGCGCTCCTAGGCTGTTTCAAATTCAAATTTCTAGTCTATTGAAATGAAATCGGTATGGAGAGAATGGGTACATTCAGAGAAAACCATTATAATTTGGAGTTGATTTTATTGTTTTGGTTAGTCTTACTGTGCAGCATCAGGTGAGGCGCACACACACACATGGGCGCACATGCACAAACAAATATACCAATCATTCTTCGGTAACCAACTCCAGATAAACACAATAATTGACACATGAGGGTTTAATTGGCATGATTTACTGAGGGGGGACATGGGAAGAGGCGTGACAAATCAGCTGTTACTCTCAAACTCATTTCCACTGTTCCAGAAGCTTTGATAGCCTCAATAAGTGAACGCACCATTGCCTGTTTAACATTCAAATAATGCTAATGTTATAGCAAACTAAATAATAGATCAAAAGGCATTTATCACATCTGCGAAGTCCGGTGAATAAGCTAGTCACGTATGCAGTTTTTCCAGCTGAACAGCAGCCTTTCTATTAAAAGCATGAATACTGACGTTTGCCACACCAGTTATTTAGTGAATCATTGAAATGACTTTTCAGACCCAATGTATTTCTGAAGAAAGGAGAAATAAAAAAGCCATATGTCATGACTTTGTGAAACACTTAGAATGATTTATATAACGTTTTGAAACACAAGATACAAGGAGGCGATTGCACATTCTAAATGAAATGCATAAGACTTTCACTTGGTTATTTAAAGGAATCATACATTACAAAAAAACTGTAATCATGTATGTTGGGTGATAATGTCATGGTGTTTGTTATACAGCCATTACAAGATAAAGATTTTGTGTTAGTGAGCAATAGTGAGGTCACAACAGAGGGTTGTAGCTGTTGTTGTGAAAGTGGGCAGTTAATGATGTGGCTGTGACAGCGTATCCATGGAAACCCTGAGATGTCACAGCATCTGTGAAGAGTAAGCGTTTTCATTTTGTCAATGGAGGGCATTGTTGGGGAACATTGCATTACAAGTATCGCTACATTTATTGCATTGCCCCTTGTAAAAAGTAGCTAATTATGTTAGATTATTACGATTTATGGAAATTTACCTAGACGCTGTTGCATTTCTTTTGCATTAAAAGCGTGTGGGTAGGCTATTTCTCTAGAGCCTTAACACAGCAAAGTTGGCACAGAATCTGCATCTGAAGTGCCATATATGCAGCAAAACATAGAGTTTACACAGACTTCGTAATGCAGTGAAGAGGAGGCATAAATGTATTAAAACAGGAATTACAATTGCAGGAAAATATGCATCATATGTCGAATGTAATTGACTTTTTAACTAAATATGTTCTCAGATGTCAAGTTTCTATTTCTGCAGTTTTGTGCTGGGTATTCCCGCCTACTGTGAAATCTCACAGGCCCAAAATCCTAAAAGTGGCAATACTAAGTTGAAAAACGGCTAAATACACGCTTTTAGACCTCACAGCAAATAAAAGCTTTTTAAATATAATTTAATTTCATTTATATTGGGCTTTTACCAATGCCTATTGTTTCAAGGCAGCTGTCCAGCTAAACATTACACTACAATGTCCATTTTGAGCATTTCTCTTTAAATCTGTAACAGAATTAGCCAAAAAATGTATTTGTCGGCGAACCGTTTGTGAGCAAGCCAAGGTAACAATGTCAAATATATTTTATCAGGAAAATGCATTAAATCAAAGTAAAAAGTAGTAATTATATATTAAAGAGATAGTTCACCCAAAAATAAAAATAATGTCATTAATGACTCACCCTCAGGTCATTCCAAACTCATAAGACCTAGAAAATACATTTTGGTCCAAAAATAACAAAAATTATGACTTTATTCAGCATTGTCTTCTCTTCTGCGTCTGTTGTGAAGCACATGCGCAAGACTTAAAGGGCTCGTTATAGTCGTGTGTAGGTCCTACGGCGTAGCAGCGACGGCGTAGGTTCCGCGTCGGTTTTCATTTATACTTTCGCGTCGTCGTCCGTGTCGACGACCAAACACACGCGCGACCGCTGGTGGGAAGTATCCACGCGTGTAACCACAGTAGCAGCGCGACCGTCAGAGAAGAAGAAGCTTGGCAAGTTAACCCACAAACGAAGAAGAAACAGCAACCTGCAATGATGGAAGTAAATAAACAGCGACTTTTGATGCAGTTTGAGTTAAATCACTCCTCAACTTGGCTCATCTTTGTTTTCACCGTCACAAACGGAAATACCTATTACGCAGTTTTTTTTACCTGACGGGAGGGGTTCTGATGGACCAATCACAGCGCTTGCGGTCCGCGTAGATCTGACCCGCTGTTAAATTTTTGCGAGGTGCGCGTCAGGCTACACAGAGCTACGCACAGGCTACGGATAGCCTATGCCGTAGCTACGGTGTAGAACCTACGCACGACTATAAATCGCCCTTAAGTCACGTGACCCGGATGACGTGTTATCCTCAGACAGGTTTGCGAAGCCCGAGCACACACTGCAGTCACGTGACTTTAGTCTCGCTCATGCGCTTCACAACAGACACGGAGGAGAAGACAATGCTGAATAGTTAATAGTTAAGTCATAATTTTTGTTATTCTGAGTGACGTGGATGACGTGTTATCCTCAGACAGGGCACACACACAAAAAAACAGCTGGGGCCCACCAGATAACACGTCAGCCGTGTACTGCAGCCCCGTGACTTTAGTCTCGCGCATGTGCTTCACAACAGACACGGTGGAGAACACAATGCTAAATAAAGTCGTAATTTTTGTTATTTTGAGTGATGTAGATGACGTGAATTTTTGTTATTTTGAGTGACGTGGATGACGTGTTATCCTCAGACAGTGCACACACACAAAAAAAACAGCTGGGGCGCACCAGATAACACTTCAGCCACGTCGTACGTCATCCGCCTCACGTGACTTTAGTCTCGCGCATGCGCTTCACAACAGACACGGAGGTGAAGACAATGCTGAATAAAATCGTAATTTTTGTTATTTTGAGTGACGAGGACTTGTTATCCTCAGGCAGGTTTGCAAAGCCCGGGCACACACACACACACAAAAAAAGCTGGGGCCCACCAAATAACGTCAGCCGCGTCGTACGTCATCCAAGAGAAGACGATGCAGAATTAAGTCAGAATTTTTTTTTTTGGACCAAAATGTATTTTCGATGCTTCAGCACATTCTAACTGACCCACTGATGTCACACAGACTACTTTGATGCAGTGTTTCCTCTAGGATTTTTTTCAGCTGTGGCGGCAGGGGGCGCCCATGATGATTATAAATGTACATTATATTTTTTTAAGTAGAATATAGGCTACAGTAAACTAACATGTATTTTTTATCCTTTTCATGCTGTCATTTACTTTTCCTTATATTTATAGCATATTGCTTTTCTATGCTTGATCTAAAATGTATTTTCTTAAAAAAGGTTACATAGCTACGTACGTAGTTCGGATATTTCATTGTAGTTTTAATGTAGTGTGCATTGCAATTTGTGCTCGTGTTTAGCGTTACAGAGCTGTTGCAAACTCACGCACAGTCCTGACCGAACATCCATCAGCAGCAATTTTATTTCACACCCGGACCATTTGACATAAAGACCCCGAGCCGGTCACACCGCAAATCGCGCCGTTGAATAGAAACCTTTAACAGTCTTCAGACAGATCTTAAACACAAAGCACGGGGCCATTTAAAAACGAGTCGAATTTTGGTCTTGGATGTTAGACCCGCATTTTACTCTTGTCTATTGAGTCCCGACCTGCATCTACAACGCAAATGACACGCGAATAGCCTATTACACCCGTTAGATCAAATATTATGCGGTTCACCCGCGGGTACCTCGACCCTGCTGTTTCGTCTGAAAACAGATAAAACAGTCTCACCGTCTGCCTCAAGTTTCTATTACCAACGTTCTTCTCTTCCACGGGAATAATGTAAGTTTCCTTACAAACAGATTCGACTATTAATGTCTTGCAGTCGCATATAAGTAGTATTCAGTATTTAGCCTTTTGTTTTTGGACAAATATCATATCATTTAATGTGAAACCGAGTGTCGATCTAAAGCACAGAAGATTGATTGACAGCTGCGGTCAGCAGCGCGCTACTGCGCTTATAGCCTATATTCTGAATAACTAATGACAAGATAAGTTGATAATATGAGTACAGTGATTCCAAATGAATGTCCAAAAAACTCGTAATATGTTAAATCCGTGTATATGCGCCGGTGAACATCAAATGCGTGATGACCTTGCACCCTTAATTACCCTAAATTTATAGTCATAAAGATAAAAGTAAAACAATATTCGAAACTTCAAATTATGTATTTTTATTTGTGTAAACTCACAATAAGGAGAAAACTTTGTGCTTATTTAAAATCATTAAAAACATGACGTGCTTTCTGCTGCTTTGGTCAGCGCGTCACAAAAAAAAACAGAAACTCAAATACTTTTTTATTCGTTTTGTCAATTTAATTATTATTTAAGTGTAACATATTTCGTAAAGGCTTATTTATTTTATTATTATTTCTCAAAACAGAGACGTAGCCTAATCATCCTCTGTTGATTTAAATCTATTTGTTCATTAAACTAAACCCATGGAAGAAATTATGATAGTTTAGGAGATTTATTTATAAATGAGTTAACAACGCGAATCCAGAAAGGAATTTATTTCTAAGACAGCCAGTCTGGCAGGGCGGACATTTCTGTAGCTTTTTTGCGAGCTGTCGCCGTGGGTTTTGTCTAGAAGGGATACAGCAAATGCCGAAAAGTTAAGGATTAGATTTGGAGGTAGGATTATTAGGATGAAAACAGCGGCTCTGGCTAAATGAGATACAAATACAACCTACAATCGTGTGAAATTTTGTGTTTAGAGTTGGGTTTGGTTAAAGGACTAGGATAAAACAGTGGTCATCCAGCGAGATTTCGTTTGCTGTATCCCTTCTATCCACAACCGCAGGCGTGGCGGGGATGTTTTAGGCATGGCGGGCCGCCACGGTAGAATGTATATAGCGGAAACACTGTGATGATGTATTTATTACCTTTCTGGACATGGACAGTATACCATACGTACATTTTCAATGAAGGGTCAACAAGCTTTCGGACTAAATAAACTGTGTTCCAAAGTTGAAAAGAGGTCTTTGGAACGAGTTTGGAACGACATGAGGGTGAGTCATTAATGACGTTATTTTCATTTTTGGGTGAACTATCCCTTTAATGCCAGACTATTTAAAAAAAAGCAAATTATGTAATTTTACGTGGCACCCCCAACACCAATGAAGAGTCAGTGATGTAACAGAATCTGCAAAGGGTCAGTAACGACATCATGACTGGGTGGATCTGATGATGTCATAAAGTCTGTGAAAAGAAAGTGATGTCATAACGTTCTTTGGAATTCTTACAGTGTCACAGTGTCCTTAAAAATTCTATAATGACTGCGCTATCGCTGCGTGGCACAGGATCACAGTGGGTGGCATGCTGAAAAGGGCATCTACTTTCATCTCAATAATCTCTGTCCATATAAAGACCACACACTCACAAATCCCCTCCAAAAGATTCAGCCCCAGGTGACATCAGCATGGCTGAGTGCTTTTCCGTCCTGCTGATTTTCCTTTACTTCTACATTCGCTCTTTTCTCACTCATGTCATTCTTTTATCCTTTGACCGTGGTCAGGGGAAGTGTCCCAGAAACAACGCTGCTAGGCCTGATCTCTCACTCATCTGTCCTCTCCCAGCCCTCAAAAAAGTCCAGGTGGACAACTCTAAAATAACTCAGCTGAAGGGCACGCTCTTCCTTACTCTTGTAGAAATGAATGGGCGTCCTTTAGGACCCTCGTCTTGACTGCAAACATCTTTATACTGCTGATCCAAGAGCAGATGACTTTCGTTGAATGAGATTATTATAGAAATTAAATGAACTCTGGCTTGCATATAATTCACCAATGCCCCAGTGAGTTTAAACCCAGCTTCATCTTCGAATATATATATATGTCTGTCCTTTTACCTCCCTCTCTTTTCCATCAAGGCAGGGTTGGGATAGTGCTTGCATATACATGAGCTGCAGAAAGTACTATATTATTTAAATCTTTGAGGACATCCCACACAAGCATTGAATATCATAACATATATTTAAAGTACATAAGCGATGACCCTGAAAAGAAGGTGGATACGTTATTAATGCAGTGCATTCTGGGATTTACAGTATTATGCACTGCAGGAATGTTCTCCTCTCTTATTGCTAAGCATTTCAAATCTAGCTGACATTAGTTGCATGGCTACCGCTCTCTAAAGCTTAAAGTGGATTAAAAATGGCAGAGACAGGGACAGAGCTGAACTCAACGAGCTCGTAGCCTGCATTAACCAAATGATGTGGTGCTTATTTGCTGCTTTTATTACTTTGGAGTCAATTATTTTCATTACTATAATTATTTTCATTCACTCTTTTGTTTACACAATAACAATCAACAAAGTCAGCTCTGTTCATTTTTAAGCAGTGTTAATTAAAATCATAAATCTCCCAACAGACTCCCCTGTCAACATTTTAATACAGTATATACAGTATTAAAAAATAATTACTCAAGTTAAGGGCTGCATTATTAAAGGTGTGTCATTTATGCACATTAGCCATACATGCAAAAATTACCATTATCATCTTCAAAAAGGTTTCCTGAACACTCCCACGTTATACTCGACTAAAAACAGATCCTTAATTTAATAACACAATGAACTATTGTTAGATGAAACTAATAAATTCCTACCTGACAGGGCATGTAAACAGATCAAGTGTCTAGACTCTGATCATTTAGAGATAATTATTACAACGATTGTTGTAGGATTAGCCAGCACTCGCATCCAAAACGGCCTCTATGGAAACTACAGCCCCATTTATCAGAGCTGACTCTGGAGTGTCAGCCAGTGTAGAGTTCAGAATGATGCTGGAGTGTGACAGATTGCATTAAATTACCCATGAATCACTGGGGCAGAAATAGCAAGAGAATGCCTGTCAGAATAAACCTCACGGGTTAAAATTCACCAATGACTTAACCGATCCTGAATTTGACCCTTGACCGTGACTTAAGCCTCTGACCTGATTAAAGCTGCTCAGGTGCATCAGGATTAACTGTAGTGTGTGGAGATGTCAGACATTAAGTGCTTAATCAAGGAGGCAACATTTGCCCACGGGAACTGATTTTCAGGGACATTTTGTAACTTTATTTTATAACCATTAAAATAGCAAAGTTTAGCATAACACGGTGTGTTGCTTACTGATGCCAAATAGTTCAGTTTAATGTATGGTTTTTTTACATTGAAGAATTATGACTGTTATATAATTCACATAAAAGTAGCTAGCTGTAAAATTGCAAAAAGATAACACAACACAACAAACCTTCTTCTAGAATACATTTTAAAATATTTTTAAGAAATGGTCCAGTGAAATTATACTTCCTACAGTCAAGATAAATTTGCTGATTCAAGTTTTAAAGCTGGAAGTGTTCACCTTATGTCTTCAGAGGAACAAGTCCATATTAAACCCAATAATAGAGGCTTGCAGCAGATAATATTGAAATTTAAAGGTGCCAAAGAATGCATTAAAATAATGTTAAATTGTTCTCAGATATCTACACAGACGGTACGTGGCTTTATCAAGTGCAAAAATTATCCAGAGACTGTTTTACATGTCCAATTACAACCCTAGGATTTGCTCTTAGAATAAAATGGTCTATAATTACCTTATTTGAAAAAGTCATGAATAATAATGTTGAGCTCTGCTCTGATTGGCCGTTTGTCAGAGCAGGTCTTTTTAGAATAGCTGTGTGTGTGTGTAACAGACCTTATGTTTGAGCCTGTATCAGACAAAGATATGGAATTTGAGGAATAATCAATAGTTTGGAGATTGTTAATGGACATTTATGAGCGGTAAGTTTGTGTTTTTTTTTTCAGTATGGACCTACAAAACGTGAATGCAAAGTCAGTAGAGGACTCGCCCTGTTGAGTGGCAAACGTTCAACAAAATGGCTGGTTTTCATAGCGGGTGCTGCGAAAATGCCACTATTATCAGCTTAAATTGAATTTAGTTGGACGTGATAGCAGAGGTGGGCAATACTTAGTTACATTAGTTACATTTTCCAAGCATACAGTATGTGCTTAGGGTGTTTGTATATTACTTTTATTTTACTTCACTACATTCTAAAGCATAGAATCATACTGTGTACTCTATAATATAGTATATTAAAATTGATTTAATACCTAATTACATTAAAATTGTGTTCTTTTACGTGAGTAAAAGTACGTTAATGTACTTAAATATTAAATGTAAAACAAAAACTATTTATGAAATGTAATAGAGTAAAAAATTATAATAATATGCTTTGGAATGTATGTTTTCCAAAGAAAACTACAAATACTTGAAAAAATACTTTTAAAGGAGCATTTCACCTGTAGAAACATTAATCTTTATTAAAAGTGGATCATATTTGTAGTCGAAATGTAACATAAATTTCGAATTTGGTGCCTATTTGACCCAGAAAAGGAGTGTTTGTAGGTTCACCCCCTCTACAAAGATATAGGACTTCCTTCTTTCAATGATGCAAAATTATGATTTTTTACATCATTGAAAGAAGGAAGTGCAACACTGAAAGTCAGATTTCTCCTGTCTCAGGAGATCCATGACCATTCAAAAACATTACTGGGTTTTTTAACTATACACAGCTTAATGCAAATGGGTGAAGTGTCACTTTAAGTAGAAAGTAAAACCTCTGCTTGATAGTGACCCTAGCAACTTGTCAACCCACCTGTGGTCTGTGGACGTTGGAATGAACGATCAATTAAAGGGGATCGCACACCGGCCGTGCGTTCTAAAAAAATCGAACACATTGTTTTCTATGAGTATACGCACACCGCCGCCACCAGGTGGCGCCTGTCCGTGCCGCCCAGCTGTGACTCAGAAAGTTGCTCAAATCCCTGTCGCGCCACACAGCGCTACTCACATAGTTTAACATTAAATAACATCATATTTGTCCCACATCATTAATGATTAACATTGGCTGCTAACGTATATTTTACATTTTGAATTAGACGCTATCTGACGAAGCTCGCGCTATTTAATGTGCACTTCCGGTTTACAATACTTCCGAGTTCTCCTAGGCACGACGTGGCGTGGCGCTGAGCTGCACGGCCAGTGCGCGATCCCCTTTACTTCTTCATTTGATGTTTCTTAGCAGTCTGTAGAACGATAGCTCCAAATTCTTGTTAAACCTGTTAGCACAGTCTATCACACAACAGTTTTTTTCCCATTTAGATGCGTTTCCCCCATGTTTTCGCTGATTTCACACTGTACACAAATGCTGCCGCTCTGTCTTTTGCCACTCAGTGGGTGTAACCGCAGTCACTTTCGCTGAAGGTGACGTCATGTGCATACCCTCTAGTAGAAGTTCAGCCTAAATGCTAGCATATAGCATTTACTAGCATATAGCACTAACTCAGCTGTCACAACTTTGTTTTTAGCATTGTAACAAGATTGTAATTAATTTAATGTGTAACTTAATGTTGTTGCATACATCTCAACTTTATTGTCAAATTCTGTGTTATTTTGAGATGGGCCTGTTTTCCAGTGATCTTTTTCATGCACAAGGTTTACATAAAAAGGAGGAAACAACTGCATTTGAGGCTCACGAACGATATGTCATTACCATGTACAGAACTTTTATTATTCATCTATGCCTAGGTAAATACAGTTTTACATTATATGGCACCTTAGACCAAACAACATACTTAAATATTGCTTATACTGTATTGTTTAAGTGTTTACATTCAAATTAAATTCCTCAATATAGCAGTATCTTGCAGTGCCAGTCTGAGATGTTTTTTTAAACAGTATTGAGTTCTTATCTGTTCTCTTGAAGCTCCCATAACACATGCTGTTTCTGCTTATCTCATGTTCATCTTGAGTACCTATAGAGTAGTATTACATCCTTCATATCTCTGCAGAGTCTTTAGTTTTATAAGATTTAAGACAGATCAGCTATAGCGAATTCTACGAATTCCAGCGTTAAACAAACATACACGCAAAACTTTGCTGCTTCCCCGGATAAACAAACTATATTCATTGTTTCTATAAGGCTGGTTTACTTGGAAAGCTGAACAAGGCTTTCTTCTCCTTACATCCAAAAACACTTATGCACTTCTTCTTTCGTGCCATTATTGAGTCTTGATATAAAACAAAGCTGTCGCGTGAAGTGATGCCTGTGACTTCTAGTGTACTCGTAGTTCTGCTCTCACGCTGAATGACGTGTGGGTGTGCTTTTCTGGGGTCATATGATACGTAACGTCTACCCATAAAATGTAAGATGTACCCATGTTTGAAAAAACTTTCAGAAACTTGTACGAATCCTGGCGAATTGTGCATTCAGCACAGAAATACTCTGTTACACGTCTAACTGCTTCCTCATGTTTAGTATGAGGAATCTAACTCTTAAACTGTGTTAATAAGTCAGAATGCATGAAATAACGCTTCCCCCTCTTCTTTAATAGCTGCTTTTTTCTCCATTCTTTTTATATATATTTTTTTTTTTTTAAATAAAATGCTTGGCATGTACTGAAAGAATGTTTCCAAAGTATGACGTTGTTCATGGATATGTCCTTGAATCAAACTATTTTCAAGATCATGAAAATGCTTTTTTAGTCAAGTGACCCTAAACTTTTACACAGAATTAAACAGATATCTATCATACCTATTGGCTTGTTATAAATATCTTATTGTTACACAGCTCGTTGGAATGCTTAATTCTGATTTGCCAGTCACGACATTTGCCAGTTTGATATTCCCAGATTACAACCGCTTAAAACAAATAACACAGGGTAACTCGAATGCTGCAAATCATTTTGACAGGTACAGTTTAATATTACACAAAAATTAAAAATGCCTTTTAAAGGGACATTCAATTTTTTTAAAAAATATGCTAATTTTCCAGCTCCCCTATAATTAACCTTTGATTCTTACCGTTTTGGAATCCATTCAGGCCCTAGCATTTTTAGCATAGCTTAGCACAATCGATAGAATCTGATTAGACCATTAGCATCACGCTAAAATATAACCAAAATTTTTCTATTTAAAACTTGACTCTTCTGTAGTTACATTGTGTACTAAGACTAACGAAAAATTAAAAGTTGCGTTTTTCTAGGCAGATATGGCTAGGAACTATACTCTCATTCTGGGGTAATAATCAAGGACTTTGCTGCCGTACCATGGCTGCAGCAGGCGTAGTGATATTACGCACTGTGCAAAAACAGTCCCTTTGGTTACTTTCAATAGCAGGGTACTATTTTCGGGCACTGCGTAATATCACTACTCCTGCCGCCATGTTACAGCAGCAAAATCCTTGATTATTATGCCAGAATGAGAGTATAGTTCCTAGCCATCCATTACTGCCTAGAAAATCGCAACCTTTAATTTTCCGTCAGTCTAAGTAGGGGAGAGCGGGGTAAGTTGTCACACGGGTAAGTTGTCACACTGTTAATAACTCCAATACTAGAGGCTCTATCTCAAAAATCAAATAGCCACTTTATGTGACTTCTTCTTCTATAGTGAACTTCCTGTTCACATGTGGTCAAGATCACTGTAATCTGAGGTTAGCACAATTTTCTTATTTTTCTGCTTAAAAAGTAAAAAAAAATCACTTTACATTTTATGCAATACAACTTTGTTAGGTGTGAATGTTTAAAATTATTATTTTGCACAAAATAGAGGAGACCGTAAAGTGTCTTTTGATACTTTAGCTAAAGTGATATGATGAGCTAAACTTGAGATTTAGACAACATTAGCACACAAGTAAGTATGGGGCAAGTTGTCTCAATGACTTTGGGGCAAGTCGTCACATCTGACAACTTGCCCCTGTACAAACAAACACATCGAACATGCTCAGAAAACATGATATAGAAAAGAATAAGCCTCAATCTAGCAAAAAGCTGTTTCAAAAGAAAGGGAAGCAGAAATCTGGACCTATGAAAAACAAGGCAGCTAAAAGAAGAAAAATCATGCAAGAGTCATCATCAGATGATGAAGAGTGCTTCTGCCTCGTCTGTGTAGAGCCATTTTCAAAGAGTCGTCCAAAGGAGACCTGGGTAAAATGTGTAAAATGCAACAATTGGGCCCATGATGCTTGCACCTCAGGCCAGGCAATTTATGTGTGTCAGAATTGTGATTCTGGAGATGAGTCCTATTAGTCATACAGGGCATCTGTTTTGTTCAGAGGTTAAACATGTTAAGTTAAGCAAGTTATCTGCAGCGTTCCATTCAGTTATCTGGTTTTATGTGAAAGCCATAGAACATTTGAACCAAAGTTCAAAGTAAAGTGGTCTTGCCACTTAATTGAAATGTGCATTATTTGGATTGAAATAATTCTTTTTCCAGATTCTCCAGGCACGGATGTTTATATTTCCAGTTTGGTTTGAGTTTAAAAATTAAAATCAATATTCACAATTAAGTAGTTGTGTTCTTATTTTTAGATAATCTAGTGTGACAACTTACCCGCCCTAGTGTGACAACTTACCCTCCGATGGGGCAAATTGTCACAAGTGCACAGTCACTATTCAACAGTCTACAACTCTGTAATGAGATAAGATATAAAGATGTTATGAATACAACATATGTGCCCAAGACTTCCTTCTTTCATTTGGTATGAGATTTATACCATTTTGATGTATGGTGCTCAGTAAATGTTAGACAGTGTGAAAAGTGTGACAACATACCCCGCTCTCCCCTACACGATGTAACTACAGGAGAGTCAAGTTTTAAATAGGAAAAATATTGAAACTCTTTGGTTATTTTTAGCGCAATGCTAATGGTCTAATCAAAGTCAATGGATTGTGCTAAGCTATGCTAAAAGTGCTAAAACCTAACCTAGCGCCAGACCCGGAGATCAGCTGAATGGATTCCAAAACGGTAAGAATTAATGTTTATCTCTAGGGGAGCTGGAAAATGAGTATATTTTCAAAAAAAGTGGAATGTCCCTTTAATAATATATATATGACATTATAATTACAAATGATTAAACCAAATGTTGGTGACATTTGAACGACTTATCTTAAAACCTAAAATCAACAGATTTCCTGGCAGAATGTCTGCATTCTATTAAAATGAGCAAATAAAATATTTTAAATCAATATTTAATGTTCCTTACCTTATTTATTAGGTAAATAGCCATATAATAAGCAGGATAGTGTACAGGCAGCCAGTTGTAAGCATGAAATAAACCCCTTCTGTGGGATACTGCTTCACGTTGGGTCTTGATCACACTGCTGGGGATTATTTCTGCAATAACATCCGTATGCCTTTACATTACCCCGTACTTAAAAAACTGTTGTTGAAATAATATCTATCCTGTAGCCGAACCTCATGTCCAGAGGCTGCAATTTCCTCTTTCTCACAGATCCTAATTTATGCATGCGACAGTTTACTGCTACTGCAGCTAATTGGAACAACACCAGGTGCTTAACACGTTTGACAAGTTTTGTTTATATCCTAAGAGCAAATGCTTTGGGTTCAGGTGGCATTGTGATAGTGGATTTGGTAGGAAATCAAGTCATCATGCGGTTGCTTTTAAGCTGCGAGCGTTCTCCAGGCACCTCTCACGAAACAACATGCAATAGCAAACAATGACAGACTTCCCGAACAAACCTTTAATCATAATCACCAACTCCTAATTACATTTATTCTAATTCATTTATTGATGTTTGGGCCCTTTGAACACCAACACTGTTCTAATAAAGGTTAATTTAGGGAAGAAGATTAATGTATGTGTGTTGGCGTGTAAACGGGCGACTGTTCTCACAGAAAGGTCATCAGTAGAATTAGCATTGTAATGAATTATTGCACTTTGTTTCACAATACAGAACAATGTCCCATTTCTCATACTGACAATAACATAGTAAATCAGTGTGATATCCAAAAGGTTCAGAGCATAAAAATGAATGCACAGCCTTGTAAAAGCTCTTCCAGCAATTATCTGTACTGACACTCATTGTTGAGTTGTAGGGTGAAAGGGTGTCTTGTGGATAACCATTGATCAATGTTGAAGAAATACCTTTTTGTGGTCTCAGATAGTCCAACCCTTCTGTTTAGACTCTGCTAAAAATTCCGGCTTCTCATGCATTTAAATTTACATTAATGCATTTCCCAGATGCATTTATTCAAACCGACAGTGCATTTAGGCTATTTTGTGTATGCGTGTTCCCTGCATCAACTTGCAATCTTGGCACTGCTAATGTAATGCTCTACCTACTAAACTACAGGAACATAAAGTGCTTTGTTTAACATAGTTTCTAAGTGTTCAGCGCTTGCTATCTAATACACGGAAAAAAGTCATAAAAATAATGAAAAAAATGCTACTGTATTTAGGGGCCAAGCCCACAGGGCAGCAGGCCCCTATTGTGTTTGATGGTTTTCTTATTATTATTATTATATTTCTTCCTCCCCAATGGGAGTCTATGGCAGCCCTATGAACCGTACATGGGAAAATTATGAAATTTGGCACACTTGTAGTGGTGGCCTGCGATAGATATGTGTTGTATACGCTGTTTGATGTGAAGACGTATCACGCTGAGGACTGTGCTTGCACTGTGTAAAATGGTCTCTATTTGCAGCCGCATCTGGAACGCTATGATGACAAAAGTTAACAGAAAGATCGGCTCATGAGATCGGCAAATTTAGCGAGTGCCGATCGTGTCATTTAATGCCGTTATTGGCCGATTACGATCGGCGGCCGATCGATCGGAGCATCCCTACTAGTGACGTAATTAAAGCAGGAAGTAAAGGGCTGTAGTCCAAACCGGCCGTTCGCTGTAGGCTTTAAAAGGCGAATTCTGTTAAAGAAAATATATCGCCTGGCAGTGAATTTTCAGCTTTTCATTTTACAGGTATTATTTATGCAACATATTATAGCAACATTACACACTAAATAGGGTTTAAAAAATGAGATCAGAATGAACGTGACCTTTAATAGGATAACTGTAAACCCTAAATTAATGCCACATGTATAGTATATATCACAGTAAAATAATGTATTCATTCATTCAACATGAAGATATTGTTAAAGTATTTTTTTATCAAATAAAAGCCTCCCTAAACAGTAAAAGGGCATTTGCATAATTCGTAACTGTCACAATGTGACATTTGATGATATTTTATTTTAATTATTGTTTTTTCTTATTTATTAGGTTGTTTTTTGTTAAATGTTATGTCGTTTGATTAATGTTCATATCAGAATTTTAGGTACAGTGATGGTGTTTTCTATTTGTTATTTAAATATTGGCAACAATGGAAATGCCACATGTGAAAATTTTTTATTTATCATGCAGGATTTATCATTCATTCCACTTGTGTTATGCTGGTACTGGAACATAATTGAAAATCTGGAAAATGAAGGTGCAAAAACATCTAAATATTGAGAAAATCGTCTTTAAAGATGTCCAAATGAAGTAGCAACTGCATCCACTCACAAAAATAAAGTTTTTATATATTTTTTGGTAGAAAATGTACAAAAATAGCTCCATGGAACATGATCTTTACATAATATCCTGATTTTTGGCATCTATAACGGTGACCCATGCAATGTATTGTTGACTATTGCTACAAATATACCAGTGCGACTGGTTTAGTGGTTCAGGGTCACACACTGAAAAAATCTTATGTTGAATTTACTTAATTTTATTATGTTAAGGGGTAAATTTATCTAAATCCAGATATATTTTTTAAGTTGGTTGGACTTATATTTTTAAGTAATTTCAGATTAATTATATTCATAATTTTAGCTAAACTATTTTGAGTAATATTTACTATTATAATATTATAATAGTAATATTATAATAGTAATATTTACTACTTTTTTATGTTCGGTACACTAAACTTAATTATGTGCAACCAGATCAATTTAATGGTTTAATTTCTACTAAAATAAAGGTTAAATCCAATAGTTTTTTAATCTCTTATTATATCTTAACTTTCATTAATATTTAGAAAAATAAAGCAAACCCAATATTTTCAATTCTTACTTTATTAAGAGATTTTTGCTCTCCCAAACAAGAGTGCTAGTAATGTAATTTACCATTCGTAACAAAAACAAATGAACCTGAGTAGCTGGAAGACAGCAAATATTATCTATACACAAGCACCACTCTTCTGAATGACGGTAACCACAAAACTAACAACAGAAACAGAAACTCTTTTAAATGTGAAAGATAATTGAACATTGAACACTAAAGGGCTCGTTATAGTAGTGCGTAGGTCCTACGGCGTAGCTGCGACGGCATAGGTTCCGCGTCGGTTTTCATTTATACTTTTGCGTCGTCCTCCGCGTCGACGTGCAGACACACACGCAAACCGCTGGTAGGCAGTATCCACGGGTGTAACCACAGTAGCAGCGCGGCCGTCAGAGAAGAAGAAGCTTAGCAAGTTAACCCACACACGAAGAAGAAACAGCAACTTGTTGTGTATGATTTGAGAAGACCAGCAATGATGGAAGTAAATAAACAGCGAATTTCGTTGCAGTTTGAGTTAAATCACTCCCAAACTTGGCTCATCTTTGTTTTCACTGTCACAAACGGAAATACCTATGACGCAGTTTTTTTACCTGACGGGAGGGGTTCTGGTGGACCAATCACAGCGCTTGCGGTCCGCGTAGAACTGACGCGCTGTTAAAATTTTTGCGAGGTGCACGTCAGGCTACGCAGAGCTACGCACAGGCTACAGGTAGCCTACGACTATAAATCGCCCTTAACACGTCTTTCTTTTTGTTAAAAACACATAAAACAGCATTTAATTTCAAATTAGGGCTGCACGATTTGGGTAATTTTTCCCATTGCGGTTATTGATGCTAATATTGCAATGTGCGATTATACTAAATGGTATCATGAGTCAACTTGATGGGTTTTAAGGAAAATCCACACACAGTTTAGCTAAAATGTGTATTTGTAAAACTAGAAATGTTTTCGTATTGCCATGTGATGTAGCAACTGCTCAGTGTCAGTAATCCTAAATCCAAAATATCGCCATACAACAGACATAGAGTTTTTTTTTAGCTACCAGATCACTGTCAACCTCCTCTGCATCCATCTTCGCTCTGGTATAAGTGACGACGCACACCACACACGTGCATGCCACACGTGCACTGCCTTTTTGTTCGTTTTTCTTTCTTTTTTTAAACAGCAAGGAAAATCATCAAACTGTTATCAGAAAGTTTGTGTTAACAAGTCCACACATTTTTTTTATTTAATGTAATTGCAATATTTTGCTGTCATATAATCGCACAGGCTGACATCGCGATTGCGATGCGATTAATTGTGCAGCACTATTTCAAATTTAACTTTCCAAACCCAGTCCCATGCAATGCATGCTGGGAAGTACAAGTCCACTGCCTAGTTACTTATATTTAATTGAATAATTCAAGTAGTTTCAACACAAAATTATTCAGTTAATTTCCTTCTTACAAATTTGGGTGGATTTTACATTTTTCATTTTTTTCAGTGCATATACAATTAAAAATGGTAACAAACACTTTTGCTGCAATGCATTAAACTTTGCCAATATATTTTCAGTTTTACTGTAAACTGTAAAGTTGTTAAAATGCCTACAACAACAGGTGCCAAACCTTAAAGATTTTCTTTACAGTGTAGTCCAAACAAGAATATGTGGTTTATCAGCTGAAAATGACTTTTTCTGGCAGAGCAATGAGCTTCAATGTCAAGCAGAGATGGATTATGGTCCAGCGAGTCTCCCCGGGCATCAGCCTCTTTGGATGTGTCCTCTTGTCGCCCCACTAGGGGACTGAGGTCTGCAGTATCTAACATCATTAATTGTGCTCCAGCCTTTGTTGTCTTTGGAAAACACATACTGTATTTATTGTCTGATTTATGATCATTTGTTAATTGCCATTGCCTACTGGAAGCCTAATTATGCAAGCCTGTTTCAGAGACATCATAATGGAAAAATAAGGTTTGATGTTAAGTCAAAAATGCAGCATGCACAGTAAAATAAAAATGCAATGAAAAAAGAAATACAGTAGAAATAAAGCAACAACACCTAACAAATCATACTGTATGTGTTCTACCTGATAATAAACTTCAAAGCAGCAATAAGATGTTGAGAGAGTAATATTAATGCTGAGGGGATGTCTAGGACAACCAGCATATCTCATTTCCATGTATAACAGATGTTGACATTAAAGTGCTGTTTGTCTGTCTATATTAATTTTACATTCTGTATGGCCTATTTCCAACTGTCGGGCCACTGCAAGCTTCCCAGGTCTCTGGGAGTCAAAGGCCCTCCTTGGGCCATAATCCATCCCTGCCACCAACTTCAGCAGACAAATGATGTATCGAGCTCAATGTTTTCACTTAACTCACCATCCACACCTCCTTCAACGTCTACCTCTCACTTACGGTAAAAGAATGAGTTATTTACGCCTGGGAACAATTCTAAGTCCAAAAAGCGTATGTATTAATATTGCAAACAATCGTCTGAGGGCAGGCGCATTTGGCGATCAGAGGCCGGTGACTAAATATGACAGTGGAAGCGATAAATCTCAATCATTTATGTAACAAGCCGAGAGAACAAAGAGAATGTAGTTCATTCTCTTCTGACCTATTTCTCTTTGCCCCACTCATCAATAATGGATGAAGAAGAAGAGGCTGCCTACAATCCATCTGGAGAGGACCAGGCCTGTTTGGGTTCAATGGCTCCACTCATTTCGAAAAAAATAAATAAAATATCATTTCCCCCAGCTTTTGCTTCAGGATGCTCCAGATAAGCTGCTCCGTTTCGTAAGGCAACTCGTGCACCACCCGCGGCACGAGTTAAACGTGCGCTAGAGTTAAATCAGGGCATGATGTGTTGCTGCACAGGGTGGTTTGTTTGCTCACTTGCTTGCTTGTTTGTTTGCTTGCTTGTTTGTTTAAATATGGCTCAGAAAACTCGCTTTAGCGTCATTCTCTTTGTGAGAGCTATCATGCTCAAGTTTGATCTTTCACATGGTAATGAATGACTCACAGAGTGGAATAAGACAAAGAGGAGCAGATTTTGTTTGGTGCTCATCACATAATGATGTGAGCTATACAGTAGTCAAGTTTCATGGACAAAAATGGATATATTTTAATCAAAGCCCACTTCTTGACAGAGAAGTAAAGGGAGGGGCGGACTGAGAGCAAAAAAGAGAGGGGGAAATAAAAATAAAGATGAAAACAAAAACCTCAAGACAAGAAGAAAAGAAAGAGAGAGAGAGGCAGAAATAATGAGAGAGAGAGAGAGATAATGATGAAGCAGATTGTCGTAACTTGCATTTCCTCAGCTGAGCGGCTCTGTGATGTGTGTGCAAAAGACAGTTTTCTCTTGTATACAGTCAGCATGTTATTTTGGGATATGAAATCATGACTTTTGTTCTAAAAATGGATGCCCAGAATGTGACGCGATGCAGAGGACAAAAATACACAACCAATGTCAACATTTTATGACCTCAAGATAGACCCAGTCCAGATCCACACTGACATGTCAATATGTTTGCCGGCAGACCTCATCTCATTCTGCCTGACAGATTTAACACAGCATCTTCTTGTGCTGAACTTAAGATTCCATAGGAGAAAAAAAATCCCAAATGAGATCTCTTTTAACACAACTGTAAATAGCAGCATTAAATAAGAGTGCTTAGTGAAGCCGTACTGACGTAGCAAGGCTGCATTTTTTATTTGTTTTTGTACTCTGCATAGTTGAGGTTGCATAAGGGTTTGCTATGATAAATGGATGGGCCTTTGAGATCAATTATATGGAAATTGTTTTCGCCTTTTTAAAGTTGATAAGCATATGTATTTTACTATCCAACTATGAACATCTTACATGAGCCTTCTGTGGTGTTAAAGTGATATCACCAATGTCACAAATCAATCAGATTAAACAAGATACCAAAGCAATCAAAGTCAGATATTTATATAAGACTACCATCATTTCCGCCAAAATCTAATTCATAAGGGGAAAATCTGTTATCATACTCACCCTCATGTTGTTACAAACCTGTATACATTTCACAAAGGAAGATATTTTGAGCAATATTTATAGTTTCCGGGACAGGGATTAGCTTAAACCAGGACCACTCAAAAAAAATGAAATGTTGGATTTACGTAAAAATATTTTGTCAACATGTTCCACATAATTTGTTAAGTAAACCCAACGAACAATAATTAAGTTCATTTAACAAAAGAAGATTAAGTAAACTTAACAAACAACAGTTGAGTTTATTGTACATAAAAAAATAATTATTTATGACAAAAATTTGAATAATGCCATTTTATAAACTCCACCCCTTTTATCTAATAACTCCTTAACACTGAATCAATCAACCAATCAATCATAGTGCAGCTGCTTAATACAACTAATCATATAAGCCTCTTAATTATAACTTATCAAGTACATCACAAATATATTTTAAATGAAATGTTACATTTCAAACCATTAATTTGTTTGTTTTTGTTCTAATAATATATCAGAACAAGTTAATACACTCATAGTTGGCCACAGGTACCTATCTAATGGTGCTACACTTCTGCAAGAGGGTGCCAGAACAACAACAATTACCCATAATACACTGCAACATCATTAGCCAATGAGATGCCAGTCTGTATTGGTTTTATTAATCTGTTAATTTTACACAACACTGTTATGTTGGCTGAACAAATAATTTTTAAGTAAAGCTGACAAGACACACTTCTTTGTTGAATAAACTCAATTAAATTAAGTTCATGTTGTTAAATTAATTTTTTAAGTAATCACAATATAAAAGGATTAAGTAAAACTGACTGTCATTGTTTTAAATGTAGGTCTTAGTTTAATATAAGAAAATATATCTAGTTTTAACAAACATGCCTTACTACAAACATGACTTGTATGCATTTTACAGTGTTTCCTCTAGGATTTTTTTTCAGCTGTGGCGGCAGGGGGCGCCCATGATGATTATAAATGTAATTTTTTTTTAAATGTAGAATTTAGGCTACAGTAAACTAACATGTGTTTTTTTTATATTTTTCATGCTGTCATTTACTTTTCCTTAAATTTATAGCATATTGCTTTTCTATGTTTTGATCTAAACTGTATTTTCTTAAAAAAACGTTACATAGCTACGTACGTATAGTTCGGATATTTCATTGTAGTTTTAATGTAGTGTGCATTGCAAGTTCGTCCTCGTGTTTAGCATTACAGTGCTGTTGCAAAGTCAGTCCTGTTTGATAATCCGCACCGCTGTGATTGACAGAAGAACAACCGACCAGTTATCCGACATCAGCAGCAATTTTACTTCACACCTGTATCATTTGACATAAAGACTGTGACCCCGAGCCGGTCACAACGCAAATCGCGCAGTTAAATATAAACCTTTAACGGTCTTAAGACAGATCTTAAACACAAATAAGCACGGGAGTCGAATTTTGGTCTTGGATGTTGGGGATGTTAGACCCGCATATGAGTCCCGACCTGCATCTACAACACAAATGACACGCGAATAGTCTATTATTACACCCGTTAGATCAAATATTATGCGGTTCACCCGTGGGTACCCCGACCCTGCTGTTTCGTCTGAAAACAGATAAAACAGTCTCACCGTCTGCCTCAAGTTTCTATTAACAACGTTCTTCTCTTCCACGGGAATAATGTAAGTTTCCTTACAAACATATTCGACTATTAATGTCTTGCAGTCGCATATAAGTAGTATTCAGTATTTAGCCTTTTGTTTTTGGACAAATATCTTATCATTTAATGTGAAACTTTGTGAGTGTTGATCTAAAGCACAGAAGATTGACTGACAGCTGAGCGGTCAGCAGCGCGCTGCGCTTATAGCCTATATTCTGAATAACTAATGGCCTGATAAGTTGATAATATGAGTACAGTGATTCCAAATGAATGTCCAAAAAACTCGTAATATGTTAAATCGTAAGTTTAATAATGTCTTTTCTCGCAGCCCTGCGCTGCGTCCGTGTGTAGGCTATGCGCCGGTGAACATCATATGCGTGATGACCTTGCAGCTTAAATTACCCTAAATTTATAGTCATAAAGATAAAAGTAAAACAACATTCGAAACTTCAAATGATGTATTTTTATTTGTGTAAACTCACAATAAGGAGAAAACCTTGTGCTTATTTATAATCATTAAAAACATGACGTGCTTTCTGCTGCTTTGGTTTTAGAGCGCGTCACAAAAAAAGAACAGAAACTTTTTTTATTCGTTTTGTCAATTTAATAATTATTTAAGTGCAACATATTTCGTATAGGCTTATTTATTTTATTATTTATATTATTCTCAAAACAGAGACGTAGCTTAATCATCCTCTGCTGATTTAAATCTATTTGTGCATGAAACTAAACCCATGGAGGAAATTATGATATTTTAGGAGATTTCTTTATAAATGAGTGAACAACGCGAATCCAGAAAGGAATTTATTTCTAGACAGCCAGTCTGGCAGGTGGGACATTTCGGTAGCTTTTTTGCGAGCTGCCGCTGTGGGTTTTGTCTAGAAGGTATACAGCAAATGCCGAAAAGTTAAGGATTAGATTTGGAGGTAGGATTATTAGGATGAAAACAGCAGTTCTGGCTAAATTAGATACAAATACATCCTACAATCGTGTGAAATTTTGTGTTTAGAGTTGGGTTTGGTTGAAGGATTAGGATAAAACAGTGCTCATCCAAAGAGATTTCGTTTGCTGTATCCCTTCTATCCACAACCGCAGGCGTGGCGGGGATGTTTTAGGAGTGGCGGGCCGCCATGGTTGAATGTATATAGCGGAAACACTGATTTTAAATTTGAGCCAAAACAACGGGCACTGATGTATTTTAAGATATGTCAGTGCAAGTTGTTTTCAGTTTGGACAGCTCTTACATTTATTTTATCCCTGTCCGGGAAACCGCCACATCAGATGCAAAAGCCACTAAATGCCACCTACGTCAAAAATAAGATATTAATATTGACTGAATGCTCTTGGCATGCATTATATGTCATCGCTTCAAATGTGCTTAATCCCGGCCTCAGGCCATTCGGAAATATAATATTTGGGAAAATCCATTAAACGCCAAAGTGATTTTTTAGCAAAGTCCTCCAATTGCACAGAAGAAGAATTGAATGAACAACGGCATGTATGCGTCAATGTGCAAGAGCTTTGACCCAATTAAAGAAGGTTTACTAAATATATTAGGATACTGACAAAATTTTTGAGCCTTTTACATTAATTCAGAAAAGATAGTAAAAAGTGACTGGAGACTTTTTAGACTTTTTGCATGTAGTAGAGGGTTTTGCAGCGAAAGATATGTCAAATTTGTTTAATACTAATGAAATGAATAACTTGACAAATGTGAAAATAAGGCATTTCAATTAATGACTAATAACCTTTTCATTGCCATTAACTCTTTCCCAACCATTGATGAGTTAACTCGTCAATTAAGAGAAAACGCTTTCCTGCCAATGACAAGATTGTCCGGCAATCCATATTTTCGCTATTATCCACCAGGTGGCGCTCTTACCCAACATATAAAACCCGGAAGAATCCCCTTAGGGCACGCAGTTCAAACTCTGTGTATGTTTTGATCATCGCTTTGAATCTAAATTCTATCAAAAGTCTTTCACAAAAACGCAATTATGCTTAAAATTTGGTATTTTTGAAGAAACCTACCCATATTTGAGAGGTGTTAAAAAAAACAATACAGGTAGGATTGTTTGAAAGCAAAGGGTCTGTTTTTTCATTTGATATATTGTATGTTTATATATTTAAATAAGAACATTTTCTGGAAGGCATTAAACTTTCATTTCATAAACTTTTCATTTTTTATGAAAATCATAAAAAATGCTGGGGCTGGCAAAAAAAAATTGGGGGGGAAGAGTTAAAGTGAACCTACTGAACCTAAACATAAGTCTGATAAAAAAGATGCTAATTTACAAGAAAATTAACCTCTGACTTCCATAGTATTTTAATTAGGGATGTCCCGATCCGATCACGTGATTGGAAATCGGCCCCGATCACGTGGTTTCAGACTCGATCGGAATCGGACGTTACCTCCCGATCAGGACTCGGATACATATGCAGGGTTTAAAATCCATTAAGGTCTCGCTCTGCTCCGCGCCAGTGTACGCGCTGCGCTGGTGCTTGTGAACTGATGAGAAGAGAATAGGCTTGTTTGACTTCATGCAGCGCCACAAGAACCGGCAGCCGGATGACGTCAAAGTTCCGCGAGAGCGATTTAAAAGCGAACTTCTCCTTTTGATTTCGCGGATCACTCTCGCGGTAGTTTGACGTCACCCGGCTGTCAATTGTTGCGGCACCGCATGAAGTCGAACAAGCCCACTGACGTGCTTTCATTCACAAGCTTCACACTCGTGCGTGCAAGGAAACCACGACAAAACTGTGTTTTTACCGCTCATTTAAACGACGCGTTGATCGCCCATGTGCTCAGACGCAGCTCTGCATCTCACTCAGAACCTCAAGAACGCGCATTCGCGCAGGATACTGTAGAGATGAGAGATAGAGAGAGAGGTAAGAATGGTGCCCACGTCGAGAAAACTTAATAGAAGTCTAGAAACAAAGTATTAAAGTATGTCTAGCCATGTCACTCATCTCATTACAATATGTTAACCAGATAACTGGATACAACTGATTGTATAGTTTAATAAAATAATGTATTTTAATGTATTAATTACGACCTAACTATAGGTATTTTATAACTAACTGCTGACCAGCTTAGGGAATCTCTATGGCTAATTTATAAGATATATTGCTGAATCAGTATGTTGTTTTTCTTGTTAATTGAGTCTGGGTAGTCTATCTTATGCCTAGAATTAGTCAAGGAGGTTGATTCTTATAACTTCCTTCAAAGTTTGATCAATTGTGCATAATGACATGTGCAACAAATGCATATAGGGTGTCAGACTCATAGATTTGCATAATTTAAAGTTCAGGTTTTAAAGTTTGGGTCAACATGTGGCACCGCTTTAAAACTGAAACTTATAAAATCCTATCAGAGGTACAAAATGTCATTGAAACACACCAGTGGCTTTGCTGTCATCAGGATTAAACATGTTACCCCTCGAACCCTCCCTACCAACAGAGAGCATCCCCACAAAACAAATCCCAATTTAACACCTGTACATATACTATATATATTCTCATTATTTTTTAATCTGTAGTTATTCGCTGGCACAGAGTTAGACTCTTTTGACTCCACACAGAAACAGCAATGCGTGCGGCATGACATTAGGAACATCCTGGTTCTGTTTTTTTTCCACTCTTATTTATTATTTTTTAATGTATTATAGAAGTATCGGATCGGGACTCGGTATCGGCAGATACTCAAAATCAAATGACTCGGACTCGGACTCGAGGGCAAAAAAACCTGATCGGGACATCCCTAATTTTAATACTTATAAGTCAATAGTGCTCCTGTTTCCTGCTTAAGAACAAATATCTTCATGCGTGTTCATAGCAAAACAAAAAAATGTATACAGGTTTGGATTGAGGGTGAGTAAAATAATGACTATTAAGCTATTTACAATAATTTGACAGCTTTATTCTTTTCTGCATGTCTTTTTCAAAGACATTTGGGAGAAAAATCTGAAACAATGTTGACACATAACCGAGAACCTAATTAAGCCTCCCGAGCTATGAAAGAGAAACTTTTGAGCAAAAATAATTTCCTCCGGGTAGTCACTTTATTTTTAAAAACATGTTTTATTAAATGCATAATGAATTCACACAGAACATTAATATGTGATCTCTTATTACTGAACCTCAGTGACTGATTTCATAATCGGCGCAAAAAGTGTGCAATATAAAAGCTAGAGAGCTAATCTGCACTTCCGGCAATTGATACTGTATATTTCACCGAACACCAAATCACAATAAATGTTTTGCAATAAAGATCCTTGAAAAACAAAGAACTTACTTCTGCTCTATTACATATTCTCTCATGTTGGCATATAGAAAATATTTCCCTACATTTGATTTTAATGGAAATAAGTTCTAGTAGATCATTTGGGACATCTAGCATGCGCCTCCTGTATTCTCCTTCATTAAGCATATTGATACTGAGAGAGAGAGAGAGAAAGAGAAGGAGGGGGAGAAGGGTATAAAAAGCTTGTTTATGACTAAGACTGCAATAGCAGCTGAGAATAGTGTTATTGATAGTCTTTGCATAGCCAAATAAACAGTAAAGGGTGTGTGTATGTATCCGCGCACAGCCTTTTGTTTTGTTTGACATGCATTACAGACATTATGCTTTTGTTACAATGCTTTGTGTATAGTGACACATCATTATGATGAATCTGTTCCTCAGTGACAAGACAAACTGCACTTCGAAAGACACGATTTTTTATTCTCCTCTCTTTTCACACACACACACACGCTGACCTTGATGTATGACCAAGATTGATCGCTGTCAAAAGGACAGACACAATAAAAAAACAAACAAACAAAGTAATAACCGGCTATTTTCATGCAGATCTGAACGCATCCATCAGTAAACACCTGAACATCCGCTGGCGGGACATATCCGTGTGATGTCTCAGCATGGAGGTATACAGCTGGGTTATGAATGTAGTCGTCTGTGTAATCTATCAGGGCTGAGTTTTAACTGCAGTCTGTCTCTGTGGGGGCCAGAAGTGTGTCACAATGACAAATGCAGCGTTTTACCACTCATCAAGTACCGTTAATGCGCTCCTAAAAGAGCTTAGAGACTGCTTCCTGTTCTCTTTTGCTTTACTCAATGAGTTTACAACACACATTTCGGATTTTGTTCCTTACGAGCGCACATCTGCCTTTCCGCTAATTACCTGTGTTTGCATTGCAGTGTCACTCACAAAGACCTGCACCTGAAAACTAATTGCATGCAGAGTACATTAAAAACATATCTTATGTCTGAATTTACATGTAGTCCATTTTGAGAGAAAACTACAGTGTGCACAAGAGAATTTAGACAAAAGTTTTATAATAAATATATAAATAATGTTTGCTTTGATTACAATATCTAATTATGCTTTCTCCCAGTCCATTGCTTTCCTAGCAGTTTTTGTTATTCATTTTAACCAACTGCTAGCAAGGTCATTTTACAGTAGTGGATGAATGAATCAGTTCCTCTGAAGTTAACAGCACACAGGTGTCCAATTGTAGTAGGGTAACTACAGATTTATCATAACACAAGCAAACGTGTTACTAGAAAGTGTCCAATTTGTCTTCTTTCACATGTTCTATATCTTTTGTTTTAAAACGTAAAATCTATTAAATGTAATTCTGAAATTTTGCCTGAAAAGTATGCTTGCGCTTTTTCTGTGAAATAAATGTCACTTGCTTTGATATTTCATTGCTATGACATTTATACATTTTGTACGTGTGGCTAAAGTCCCCAAATGCCTTTATGAGGTCACTGTACAACACAACCCTTAGGAACACCCAAAAAGTTACACTTTGGAAACTTATAATGAGAAAATCAAATTTTATAGAATTATTCATCTTGTAAATGTTAATACCAATTTATCTGTAGATTGCTTGCTCAATTTTACAGTACCTACAGACATTATGCGATTGCATGATTCAATACATAATTGTCCACAAAAGTCCACAAATTTATGCGGGGGCCGCATTTTTCGAAAATGTGCACTTTCGCTGCATAAATTGCAGATTTTTGCACACAAAATATGCGGGCATGCATGATTTCATAATCCCCACATTTTCGTACTAAAAAGTCACATATATCTTAGCAGAAAGTTGAAAAATGTTTGGCATTTACTTCACACAAGCGCAGCCATGACCCCTGTTGTCATGGGAAAGTTATGAGGTTATGTAATTATGCGACCATAGTTCCCACAATTTTTGCAAGTTCCCGCAATTTTTCATAGCATAAAATTGCATAAATATCCCGCATATTCCATCGCATTTTTTAAGAAAACGTGCCGCAACAATCACAACAAAACGACTGGCGTATTCCTGTGGGCGGAGTTAAGTAAAAAACCGTTCTACTGATGTCATTAAAGCAGGAAGTAGAGGACTAGGGTTGCTGCGGTGACATAATTTTCCCACCGGTTAATCAGCGCGTCACAAACTCTGTGATCCCGGTGGGAGGGGCTTATAAATGCGCATGCAGACGTGCACATTTTACTTTCACTTTTGAATTACGCAACTGTTTAAATGCATCGCTTGCGTAAGCTGCGTTAAATCGCCTATGAATTTGCGTGCAATTTGAGTGCAACAGCTGGTTTACTTAAGTGCTTGAGTCAATGTGCGCAGGTAATTCTCACAGAACCCACCAGTCCCAAGCAGAGCAACCGGCTACTTCTCCATAAAAGCGCTGCTTGAATGATGGGTTTAATATTTTTCTTGATGAAAAACACAACAACAAAACGATCTTGCTTATATTAAACATCATATATGTATATTATAACAAAAACGAGCAAAGCACACGGCTTCTGTCATCATCTGGTCAGTCAGCTCGCCTTGCAAACTCTGACAGAAATAAATGAAATCTGACACCTGCGGCTGCTCTGTGACGTGACGCGCGTTCAGCCCCGCTGAATTCAGACAACAGACAAATTCAGTTGTAAGTGTTTGCTCTCTCTAACGAAACTAAATGATTTAATTACACAAAAATATCAAAACGACGGTGAAAGACGGTGTCGCGGTGGGCAAGTGATATAACCGGTGAGAGGCTGAAGCACCGGTTATCACCGTTTCACCGACTATCGCGGCAAGCCTATAGAGGACTGTACACTGTAGTCCAAACCGTCCGTTCGCTGTAGGCTTTGAAAGGCAAATTATGTTAAAAAATATATATCGCCTGGCAGTGAACTTTGAGCTTTATCATTTTACAGATATTATTTATGCTATTATAGCAACATCACACACTAACTAGGGTTTAAAAAATGGCATCAGAAATAATGTGACCTTTAACTCTTTCTCCACCATTGACGAGTTATCTCGTCAATCTGCAATAACGCTATTATCCACCAGGTGGCGCTCTTCCACAACTTATAAAACCGGAACTATTGCCCTAGGGCAAACAGCTGTATGTCCGTGTATGTTTTAAAGATCTCTTTGCATCTGATCTCTATTAAAAGTCATTCACAAAAATTGAATTATCTCAGCTTTTTGCTCAAAATTTTGTGTTTTTGATGAAACCTACACATATTTGAGAGGTGATAAAAACAGAACACATGAAGGTAGGATGAAACAGATTTTTTTGTTTGAAAGCAGAGGGTCTGTTCTTTTATTTCATATATGTTTATATATTTAAAAAGGAGCATTTTCTGGAAGGCATTAAACTTTTGTGAAAATCATGAAAAATGCTGGTGGGGAAAGAGTTAATGTAAATACCATCATTTCGCAATAGCTTTTCTATAGTGATTAAAGGGATACTTCACCGATTTAGCATTCAGCTTTGTATCTGTAGAAACCCGGCAGTATTACTGAATGACCATGTTTCCCTCCATCATTTCCCCCTGAGAGGAGAGATATCTGCATTTTGGTTCTGCAAAAAAGTCCTCCGATGATGCAAAAATCGTCATATTACATCATCGGAGGACTTTTTTGCAGAACCAAAATGCAGATATCTCTCCTCTCAGGGGGAAATGAGGGAGGGAAACATGGTCATTCAGTAATACTGCCGGGTTTCTACAGATACAAAGCTGAATGCTAAATCGGTGAAGTATCCCTTTAAGTTAAGCAACAATTCTAACCAGGCTATAGACATTAAAGGCGGAGTCCACGATGTTTGAAAAACGCTTTGGAAAAGGAGACGGGCCGACTACCAAAATACACTTATAGCCAATCAGCTGTAAGGAGCGTGTCTACTAACCGACATCCTTGCCGGGTTGCGTATGTGTGGGGCGGGTCTATCAAGAGAAGGTCTAGATTCTATTGGGGTAGGGGCTTGTTTGTTTAGGTGATTTCAAATATCAACATTGGCTTTCAAACATCGTGGACTCCGCCTTTAATGACAGACAAACAAATTGACAGAGAGATGGAGCCATGTGAAATGTTACGTACCTGTAAAAAATTTGCTAAATTTAATTTTATACATTTTTAATTAATTAACATTTTATCAGGATAAATAAAAACACTTCATTTTACAGAATGCCTTGATTGTTTGAACTAATTAAATTCAACTTCCTGTGGAGTATGGCCGGTTCAAATTTACACCCCTGAATTAAAAGGGAATCAATCCTTAAAGTCTGAATTGTCAGAAAGTAAAGCACAGTCTCCTGGTACTGTGTGTGAGTTTATATTATCCTAAAGTAATTAATCAAACTTAAGACACAGCTTCAAAAAATTAAGTCTAAACTTGAATACCCATTAGCAAAGATGGCAATATTCTAATCCCATATACTTCAAGGGGGCTGTATTAGCTGAGCACCTGCCATTTAGATGAATGGGAATGCAAACGGAAAGCTTTGTCAGGTATTATAGACCTTCTTGCTCAAACCCAACAGATTGGAGAAACATATGGAGCTATGAAAAAATCCAGTCAGTCAGTCAGTCAGTCAGTTTGTCAGTCACTTCACTTTATCCAGGTTTAGTTCTGCTCTGTGACTATTTTAAATACTGCAGATACATGCAAAATATTCACCTGATTGTTACGACAGTGACATCCTCACATAATCTGAAAAATTCAGAGCAGCTTGCGGCAGAATAAGATGTTAAACAGAATGTCTATGTTGTTCTTTTTAGTATGTTGATGTGCAAATTACGTGAAGTTAAATGAGACTTAATGGTGCATTGTGTAACTTTTAGAAGGATCTCTTGACAAAAATGCAATATAATATACATACTAAATTATCATTGTGTATAAAGACCTTAAATAATGAACTATATTGTTTTTATTACCTTAGAATTAGCAGTTTTTATCTCCATACACCATGGGTCCCCTTGTTTGTCCTGTGACAACTACCATATACGTTGAAATTGAGAAAATTCGCAATCTTACTACTAGATGAAATTTACACACACCACCTTTAAGGTTACACATTTCTGGATGTTCACAAAGTTTTTGTACTGTCATCAGAGGACGTATTAATGTTTGAGTTTCTATTCTATAGAATATGAAAAAAGAAAACATATAGTTGTTATCAGAATAAATACCGACTGTGATCGAGGCCCTGACATGATCTTCAGCGAAAGGGCTTCTATCACACTGAAGGGATTGTTTTTGTAATAACAGCTGGGTGGCTGTTTGTCATCCTGCTTGTTACACAGCTACTTGCCACAAGTAAATAAAGATACCCAAAATACATATATATCTTGATATATTTTATAAGCTTATTTGTAAGAAATGGCAAACTCCTGCAAGGAAAACCTTTCTTCCTAGCTCTTTAAAGACACAATATGTAGAATTTCACCACTAGAGGTCGCATTTTCAAAACAATAATGTATCAACATTCATTAACCAAGTTCACAGATGAGGTAATGAATAAATGTTATTATACTGTATTATACTGTAAATAAGTTTTCTTTTTGAGTTAACTAATATTTTCACGTTGAATTAACTCAAAATTTCAAGGCAACAAGGTAATTTTCATTTTTAAGTTGAACAAACAAATACATTTTTACAGTACGTTGGATCACATTATTTTATGGCATCGTAATGAATTAGGTACGAGCACAACAGCTGCATACTGTACACTAAAGGATTATTAGGAACACCCGTTCAATTTCTCATTAATGCAGTTATCTAATCAACCAATCACATGGCAGTTGCTTCAATGCATTTCAGAGTGTGGTCCAGTCAAGACAATCTCCTGAACTCCAAACTGAATGTCAGAATGGGAAAGAAAGGTGATTTAAGCAATTTTGAGTCTGACATGGTTGTTGGTGCCAGACGGGCCGGACTGAGTATTTCACAATCTGCTCAGTTACTGGGATTTTCACGCACAACCATTTCTAGGTTTTACAAAGAATGGTGTGAAAAGGGAAAAATATCCAATATCCGGCAGTCCTGTGGGCGAAAATGCCTTGTTGATGCTAGAGGTCAGAGGAGAATGGGCCGACTGATTCAAGCTGATAGAAGAGCAACTTTGACTGAAATAACCACTCGTTACAACCGAGGTATGCAGCAAAGCATTTGTGAAGCCACAACATGCACAACCTTGAGGCGGATGGGCAACAACAGCAGAATTCCCCACCGGGGACCACTCATCTTCACTGCAAATAGGAAAAAGAGGCTACAATTTGCACAAACTCACCAAAATTGGACACTTGAAGACTGGAAAAATGTTGCCTGTCTGATAAGTCTCGATTTCTGTTGAGACATTCAGATGGTAGATTCAGAATTTGGCATAAACAGAATGAGAACATGGATCCATCATGTCTTGTTACCACTGTGCAGGCTGGTGGTGGTGGTGGTGGTGTTGTAGTGGTGTGGGGGATGTTTTCTTGGCACACTTAGTGCCAATTGGGCATCACTTAAATGCCATGGCCTACCTGAGCATTGTTTCTGACCATGTCCATCCCTTGTACCCACCATGTACCCATCCTCTGATGGCTACTTCCAGCAGGATAATGCACCATGTTACAAAGCTTGAATCATTTCATATTGGTTTCTTGAACATGATAATGAGTTCACTGTACTAAAATAGCCCCTACAGTCACCAGATCTTAACCCAATAGAGCATCTTTGGGATGTGGTGGAACGGGAGCTTCGTGCTCTGGATGTGCATCCCAGAAATTTCTATCAAGTGCAAAATGCTATCCTATAAATATGGGCCAACATTTCTAAAGAATGCTTTCAGCACCTTGTTGGATCAATGCCGTAGAATTAAGGCAGTTCTGAAGGTGAAAGGGGGTCAAACACAGTATTAGTATGGTGTTCCTAATAATCCTTTAGGTGAGTGTATAACCTCCACTTTCTCCACACATGTTGCCATAGTTTCTACAAGCGGAAACCAAGGATAACGCAGATACTTCTTTAAGAGACGACAATGACAAACATGTATTTAAATAGGAATTTTTATGGATTTACACGTCCTTGGGAACTTTTGGGATAATATAAGTACACAATTGCATTAAAAATATATCACAATGTGCAAGTGGTTTTTGGATACTTTATTTAAAAAATCTTGAATATTGTAGCTTTAAGCCAAGGCACATTCAAACAAGTTTAAAGTTCAAAAAAGAGGAAAATCTCATATATCCTATTAATATGTATACTGAATTTATTTGAAAGTGTTAAATTTGCACCTTTCAAGATGACTCGCAGTACCCAGGTGAGGCTGTTTGATTAGTTTCAAGAGGTTATTATTTGGGAATAACAAACTTCAGACAATCGCCACTGTCCAATCAGAATCAAGTATTCCAGAGCACTGTATAAGTGTAGATAATATATAGTAGTAAGACATTTGATTACCACACTTTTTCCATTAAGGTACCATCATTTTAACATGACGTGCATTCATAATGTGTGTAATGGTATAAGCCCTGACCTGATACTAAATACAACACATTTACTGTCTTGTAGTACTTTGCGGTTAAGATTTGATGGGTAATCTTCCTGCAGATCCTCCCTGTGGTACAATTACACTTGGGACTCATTAAAATTAGATGTACTATTATTGTACTGCCTGTTATACGATGTCGCATGCTGGGATCACGCCAAGGTTTACGACTCTCTGCACATGCATACGCAACGCATGCACGTCAATGTACGCAAACACGCACTTAAACACGCACGCACACAGACAGGGCTGCAGCTGTGCTTACTTGTTGGATGAAAATCCCCTTGCGAAATGGGCGCTTTTGCACATGACATAGTGTTAGAGGGAAGAGGTTTGGTACAGGGATTGATTTTTGAATTGAAGAGTACAGCGGTGGCTATGCATCATCATCTCCCACCTCTTTCTCTATCTCCCCTCCTCTCCATCTTCCCTGATGTCGGCGTTTAGCGTGTACGTGCGTGTGCTTGAATGCGTCTCTAGCAGAGAAGCTCAGAGGGAAAGTGGGTCACACTCGACTCGCCTCAAGACTATGACCGGATCTGCCATACACACGCTTAAACACAGCGCAACGCACCTACACACAAAAATCCACCTTTACATACAGTAAAAAAGCACATCGTATTGCCCATAATCCTCTAGAGAGAGGATCTCGGTATATCACTGGGAGCCTTGAGTTATTTGAGTGGACAGTTCACCATTCAAAAGAGTAAATTACCCTGCAGCTTTTAAAGGGAGAATAGGACCCAGTTTGTGTGGACTTACCTCTCTCTCTCTTCCTCAACCCCTCCTTATATCTACTGGGTGGATTAAACCAGTGTCTCTTTCATCCTCATTTGGCAGTATGAGCTCTTCTCTGACTCATGCTCTGCCTGGGTTCTGCTGAGCTGTTGGGTATGTAAAATGTGTGCAGGCGAGAGAGCTGCATCACCTGGGAATATAAAAATATACCATATTGTCACTCTATTTTACAGCATTTACCATGTTTAGGACATTTTAATGCAGCCACTATATAGTACAGAAATATACACTGAATATAAAAAGAAGCTTTTGACAGGCAAGAAAAATCTCAAATTAGATCTCTAACATCCCAGTTGTTTCTCCTACTGTAGATAGCAATAAGATTATAAAATTGTAGTAAATATAGAGCAAATGAAGATTATACTTGGGTCTTCTGCTTCTCAGATATCTTGCCTGGGAAAAGTCCTTGTTATCTCAAATGCCTAGAGCTCCAGATTAGATCTCAACAATGTTATAAATTGTGCTCAGATTTGCCAAGATACAGCAATCTGAGATTTCAATATGAACACAAATGTGTGACCCTATATGTGAAAAAGTGTCATAATCTAGTTTTGAGTTTAGAAGCATACATTTTTGACATGGCCTTTCTCTCTCTGTATTTAAAATATTACGGTTATATTTTCTCAGAATGTCCTTTACATTATGCATGATGATGTTATGTAGACAGTAAACAGTTTACTGTAGTATACTGCAAATGGTAAATCACAAAAAATGCTGGGTTTTCACTGGCATGGTCACATATTTCTTATATAATAACATCTAAGATGACAGTATCAGAGCTATACTATAATCCACATAAACTGTATAGCTCTAAGCTATATTACTACTTTATGCAAATCATTTTAGGAGAAACATTTGTGGAAGTTAATACCTATAAATTAAACACAACTGAGATCTCCAATAAAAACTAAAGTGTCATCTTTTTTATATTAATACACTTTCTCCTGTCAAGTAGCCCATTTATAGACTGAGTTTCTTTATAAAGTATAAACACTATAACTTCAAGGTGCTACCAAAACATTGATCCGTTTATTTTAAGTTTTCCCTTGGGTTTTCAAGAATGGGATATTTTAGCTACTGATGGATCCTTCCTTATATCCTTACGTGCAAAATGTTTTTATTTTTGTGTTCTTTGGTTTATTTCTAGGGCTGGGCGATTTTTATATATATATATATATATATATATATATTTATTTATTTTATTTTTTACGTAGTTGATTCAAAATCAATTCTCAAAGGTCACGAATCGATTTTCCCCCCATCAGAGGCGGCCTTACCTATGTTTCAGCCATTTCAATTGAAACGGGCCCCACCCTCCAAGGTGGGCCCCAGCCCCGTCGCCAGAACGCTTGAACAGGGGATATGATTCAGGGGGAGCTCACACTCTCAGTGCCAGTGGGCGTTAAGCAACCACATATCTTTCATTTTAAATCAATTAATTTCCACTCTTTATTTTCTCTCGGACGTTCCTATGCGCTTACGATAGACATCGGATTATTAATATGAAATTAATGTATTTTATTTAATATACAATAAAACTGTAGAACTGCATTGTGTATTATAGGCCATTTAAATTATGTTTTTTAAAAGTCAATTTTATAAATCAATGTAGAATCGTTTACAGCAGCATCACAGTGCTTCATAAAAACGTGCACATGTATATAATTCTAGAGGTTTAATTATTCTTTAGCATCGGGATCACTAGACGAGAGCTTAATAGCCTTATTTTTGGGAAAAACATTTCTAATTGTTTTCTAATTGAAAATTTAACTGAGAATCGAAATCGAATCGATTTGATAGCTTGATAGATTTGATAGAACATCTGAATCGATACCCAGCCCTATTTATTTCTAATCAATTATTTACATAATCTTTTTATAATCATTAGTTATCCGTATGATTTATTATTTGATTATTTATTATATTATTATTATCAATTTCATTATTTTATTATTTTTATAATTATATTATTGTTTATTCATTTCTTCATTCATTTATTATATTTTTATATTTTATATGTCTTATAAATTTTTCCTTGCTTACGTATTTTCATTGTCATTGAATATCATGTTTGTGTGGTTTCATGAGCTGTTTTGTTTGTATGAATAGGGGAATTTTTATGGAAGCCCAAGGTTTATGGGATGTTACTAACAATCAGTTTTGGTAAAAATGTTGAACTTACTTTAATAAACTCTTTTTTTTACCATTATAACTTTGTCTCCTGTTGTGCTCTTCTCTAGCTTTAATCGATCAACATCTTGACTGACAGAAGACTGTTAAACGCTAATTTTGGTATTAACAGCTCTGCTGAGTAACTGATATTTTCTGGCGGGACCTGGCCTCCGGGGCTGGATCCTAAATATTGTCTGGTGTGGAGACCTTATCTACCACTCTACAGAGAAACATGGTTTCTTTTGTTCTTTTTATGTTCAAAGTGATTAAACATGTATAATCAAAATAAAATCAACTTGGCACGGTTGGTAAAGCCAAATGGTGATATTTAGATCAGACTTATTATGTCATCACTCTCGCATGCCTACCTATATAGCGGCGGTACATTTAAAGTAATAAAATGTAATTGAATTATGCACGCCATTCTTGCACAGTTATTGCATATAGCACTAGTGTCAAGACTAGTGGTGTATGTTTGGCCTTATGTTTAATTAACATTAAATAGAAACATTGTGCGTGTTGGTATGAATATTTCCACACCGTAGAGTGCATTGGCATGGACTAATGAACTACTCTATGTGAGACAGCAGGAGAGAGACGCCATACTCAGTGAATAATTTGTTTATTGATTGCAGCATTTAAATGCAGTATCGATGAAGAGGAATTCACTCTAATGGAAAGGAATGCTTGCCGTATTAAAGACTTACTGCATCTGGAGGAATGCAGAACTGACGAATTTTAATGAATAACGCTTGGAGTGCTTTCCAGAGAAATAGAAAAATAAATGAAGACACAGAATACCAGCATAGCATAACCAGCCTAAGCCTAGCCAGTAATTAGCTTAACCAGTACGATTCTTCTGTCTATCTTTGTTGAACACTGATTCATTAAGACAGGACCAATGCCAAACTAACACCGACCAGCAAAAATTCATTCTGCATTAATTGGGCTTTTATGCATACTGTATACAATACTGTGCAGAAGTCTATCTATATAAGTTTTAATGATCATACATATTATTTGCTCTTTTTATTAAGATACAAGTAGAAAATGCAGGAAATGTGTACAAAAAAACACAATTTTTAAAACAAAATGGCTTCTTGTGACAGGTCTAGAGCTCCACGTAGTGTCCCTTGACATTAAGCACATCTTGAACTCTTTTTTTAAAGAGTCTTGAAGTCATTAGATTAGAAATTAGGGTGTCATTAAGGTTTAAGAGAGCCTGCAGGTTTTTGCTCAAGTGTAAAGGGAGGTCACACTAAATACTTTACACTTTAGCTTATAATTGTATACATGCATTACTATACGATTGCAAAAACAACAAATCTAATGTTGGACTTTTGCACAGTACTGTACGTCACAGTATGTCATTGTTTTACCCACCATTTCTCCCAGTATACCAACAACTGTCTTTCACCCCGCTGCAACTTCACCCTAACAGCCCATTCCAGAGACATCTCTGCCCTCGTATGTATGAAACATGGTGGCCAAACATGGCAGTGTGTGTTCACTGTGGGCGTAACAATCCCGTGCGAGTAACACGCAAGACAACGGAGGCGTTTTCATCGGCCTTTCCCAGCTAAATACTATACGTTATATTTGAATAGAGTTCAAGATCGGCTAAAATGCATGCAAACAGATGTCACGGTGTTGTAGGCGCAAAGCTTTGCTAAATGATGTATGCACTTCAAGCTACTTTCCTCCACTCGGCCTGTTTGAATGCAGGCTTTATAAATGATTTAATGCTCTACGCTCTCCGCTTGATCCGCAAGCCTCTTTCTTACGCACAAAAGATTATATATTACACATACTAGGTAATTTATAGATGGTACGTTCACTGCTACTGTATATTAGATGCAAGAAAAAGCAAAGAGAGGGGCCTGTCGTGCCGTCTAGCGTACCATGAGATTTGGCTATCATCATTTACAGTTTACTCAGTAGTCATAAGGGTGGAAGGATAGGGGAAACCTCACGGGTCTGTCAAAGAATATGAGGCTGCAGATATTCAATTTAATAGTGAGTTTATGAGTTCCCGCATTTCCGTAGAAACGACTGCCATGGTAGCAGCGAAAGAAGAATCGGTGACAACCTTTCTTTCTATCTCTTCCTGATATCAGATGAGAGGCACAAGAGAAGGAAAGAGCGAAAGAGAGAGAGAGAAAGAATGGGAGCGTGGGTAGAGTCCCATGCTGCCACAGTAGGGGTAAATTATCCATAATCAGGGCATCAGTGTGGATGGGTCCATCGGAACCTAACACTTATACCCCATAATCAGCGCCTCTGTGTCAACCAATCGCTTATAGCCACACAAATTGCCACTATTTGAGCTCCCACACAGCCTATATTACAGATGCATTTGAGTGTGTGTCCATCTAAGCATAGAGAGGTCGAATTCTTCGAAAAAAAGGATGGGGAAAATAACAGAAGATGATTAGGAAGAGCGATTAGATTGTTGCCTTTCAAAGCCCAGTTAAATCACCTTCCTTCTTTCAGATGGCGACCCGGCAAATTGCCCTCTAATCTTCGAATCATGATCGCGGCGAGGAGGACCCGCAGTGACAACGACAACTCGAAAAATGCAGTCGAGGGTCTGCGAGTGCATCTCGAAATGAATTATGGCTTTTGTTTCATACTCTTCTGCAGTGCTCAAATCTCCAGCCACAATAAACTCTTATCATTTCCAAGTGAGAAGCTCTGACCTGAATTTGTCAGCACTGCATTTGAGTAAGGACTCTCAGTTCTAAACGTAAACCGCATCCTTTTGTGATGTGCTTAAACTAGAGCTCTCGAAACTCTGTTATGCACTCCGTGACCTATTCCTGTTATTTCTCTACGCTCTCTCTGCTTGACACGTTCCTAACTAACTAATTGTGCTTCTCATTAACTTACATATGGTCGGCATATATAAAAGATACACAATACATAATAGATAATGCCATGCTGATATTAAATAGGCCATTGCAATGCAAGCCATCAAACACATATTCAACACAGATTGGTGTCATAATAAGGGATGCACTGAATGAGATGCCTTAATGGGGATATGGGCTTGTTTTGGGCACAGACACATGATAATAGAGATACTGTAGAACAAGCATTCTCAAGAGTAAATGGTAGTTTAACCGGTAAATTAGCATTAACATGATGGTGAAGGTAATAAGCTATTCTCTGTTACCTTTAAGGCCATATGCAACTCTGTCTCTGAAATTCAGGGTAGTCTCATAATCTATGAGATTAGGAGCATCAAAGTTTGATTTAAATCATTGACTTCACATTGATTTCAATCTTTGACATGGCCCTATTCTGTCAATATTGAGGACAAGGTTATATTAAGGTTATATATTCAGAGAACGTTCTTTACATTATGTAGGATGATTTTAGGTAGAAATCCGTTAATCACAAAATAAAAGAATGAAAGCTGGCTTTTCACACATATCAGCACAACCGCTGCAGGGGCATAAGGGCAAAATGTCACTTTTATCTTTTAAAAACAGAAACTGATGCAGATGTAAATGCATAAAAAATTCCTAAATATTCATATTACTAAATATCATTTACTTTAATTTTTTCAAAACAAAATAAGGAAAATAAGGAAGGTAATTATGTGGAAATTATGCTCAATATTGTTGATGTTTAGATAAAAGATAAAAACATGTTTATTATGGTTTACCACAAATGAACAGCTTTTGCTATAATAACGCTAGCTTAACCATGTTATTTATTAGTGAAAATGGTAATGTAATGGTAATCAATGCCGCAAAATACGTATAAAAGTATTTTTACTTTTTTTTACTATAATAAAATGCATTTATAATAAAAAAATATATAAGAATATATACCACAAACTTAAATGTGTCTGTAAATAAAATAAAAAACTAATAGGCCTACTCACTGGACCAGTAGTTGTTAAGGACCTGAGGAAATGCTAAACGATATTGTTGAACTGACAAAAATACAGTAGCAATCGACTTTTCGGGGCTGTTTCCCTGACAGGGTTTACGTTATTTCAGGAGTAGACCTTAGTTATATTACGACATTTAAGTCGGTTTTTTAACAAACATACCTTACAAAAACATTACTTGTGTGCATCTTGAGACAAAACGATGGCACTGGTCTATTTTAATTTCCGTGCAAGCTGATTTCATTTAGGACAACTTAGTCGTGGGCTAACGTTAACTGTAAGCCCGTTCCAGGAAACCGCCACTTACTATATAATTAATTAAATTTACGGTGCCACATTTGCTTCACTTTTAAATACACATTTACATGTTTCTTATTACCTGTCATGCAGCACATGCTGAGACGCGATTAAGACACTGCAGCATGCTGTTTAGTCATGTTAAGGAAACTAGATGCAACGACCTTCAGCTTCGCCGCCAAAACCTCACGTGTGCTTAAGTTAATGCGCCACCCGCTGCCCACACTGGTCAGCATATGACATCATAGTGCCGCGAGAGTACTTTAAATCAGCGCTTTTAAATTACTCTCGCGATACTTGTGAATGTCATACGCTCATCGGCAGCGACGCTTTATCACGCATCTTTCAACTATAAGTTAGTTAATAATAATTTATATTATAGTGTTGTTAGCGGCAATGGTAGTAATTAATCAGGTTTTGTATGTATCTAACACGGTTGCATCCTAAACTGCCCCATTAACTGTCATAAAATGCATTAACAATTATAAAATGATAAAAAATAGATAATTTTGTTATATTCTAACATTATATGTTTTCAAATAGTTGTAAAAAAGTACAAAGTCAAAACTGTGCACTAATAATACAGTCCCTAAACCAGTCAAGTCTATTAATTTTTGTCACCATATAAAAAAATCATTACAAATATGTAATTTTACATAATTAATGTAATTGTATAATTTTCTTGGCTTAAACAATAATATTATTTACATGGCCTATATACATCATGAAGGCTATAGCGACTAATTGTTTCATAATAAATTAATTATTTATCTTTTGTTTATATACATTGATATTTTAGTTTTTTTCTTGTCTTTGTGTCTTTTATTTTTGTTCAAAATAAACAGATTAAGAAATACTAAGAAGGTGGAGGTCTAACTTTAAAAAAATAATGAGGGAGTAGAGTGGATGACACCTTGGGTTGCTAAAGACCCGAGGTAATATGCGTTTAATGGTTATGGGTTAAGTGTAACTTCACAAAGGCTAATTGATAAACTTTCACAATTGTACCCTTGATGAAAGTATTCACCATTGGAGTACACCAGAGGGACTAAATTTACTATACGCCCTACAGGTCACTATGGATCAAAGCGTTAACCAAATGACTAATCCTGATGTGGTAACAAGTTGCAGTTGAAAGAATTGATTTGACCACTACATTGAGTTCCCCTGGGTCTAACAGTGTGCTTCAATACATAGAAAATCACTGCAGCGATCACTGCAATGAAGCCCATAATGCAGTGAATGCATTCCACACTCCATCAGTCTTTTGACCATCACGGCTTGAATCCAACACAGCTTCACAGTCTATTTCGGAGCATGTTGCCATGACGAGAACCTGCTTGTTACTAAGGATTACTTAGGGAGAAAGAAAGAAAAAGAAAGAAAGAGTGGATAAATACAATGAGAGGAAAGATGTAATTAGAGCAAAATTAGAACACTTAGTCTTTCTATTCCTTGGTGTGCATAAGTGTGCATGTTAATGTATGTTTAAAGGTTGCACTCAAAAGTGCAAGAATCTAAAATATTTCTCCTCATTTCATGGATCAAGCTGAAATTGCGTAATGTTAACTCAAACAAAATAGATCTGCAAATTCTGCACTCAAGTTTTTATCAGAACTTGGTCTAGATTGTAAAATTCTGTAAATTCTTACTGGAAATCAGATCCACAGCACTGAAACAAACTAGAAGGCATCATCTGCCCAGCTGACATCGAACTCCTCAATAATGATACATGACTTTACAGATTTTCTCTTCAAATCTTTTCCCTCTTCTGTCAACCACAAGTGATCTGGGTGTGAGGAAAAACTAGGAGAAAACAGGCTGTGAAGATGCTTTCAGTGCTCCATGCTGAAGGGAAACAGAGATTTTTAATTCATGCTAGTAATGAATAAATAATTGCATGCTAGTTTCTGTGTGTGTGTTCGTGCTTGGTTTGTACAGGAGACAGGAGAAATTATAGAGTTAGAGATGACTGTAAAACAAGTATGCCCATGAAGCACAAGTAGAACGAACAAAAAATACATGAACATGAACTCACACACAGATATGTTAGCATAGCAACCATATCATAGATGTATTATTTCCATCCTTTGAAGATGTTTTCAGCAACCGTTTCTCTAATCAGAACCTATCCCTTGAGAAAAATCTCTTGACATTAGATTAACAGCACAATATTGTTTGTCAAATTTATGAGTATTAAAACAGTAAGGGCTACTACATTTGGTTTTCATCAACATATCTGTAGGGACATTACCCTTACACACACATACACTGCAGTTAAAATAAAGATAAGCCTTATTATAATTTTATGGAACTTTGTGCCACCTAGTGGTTAAGAAGTACTTCATTTAAATATTACATGAAATTAAATATGTAAAAAAATGAATTCCTAATTTTCAGTTACTTTTAGACATTACATAAGCTACTTTTAGACAGATTAAATATCTCACGTTTTCCTTAAAAATAAATATAAATATTTTAATAGGATTAAATCTTGCATTAGTATGAATGATTGTTTTTGTTTTGTGGTTAAAACTATATAAAAAAGATTTTCTAAAAACCGTGTTACTTGACAGCATATTTTTTATTTATTTTCAAGGAGTTGTTCTTGTACCCGCAGATTCACGTGAAACTTCTGCTAACGCGAATCTGCCGCGCTGAACGTACAAACCCGTTATTGCTGTGCTGTTAGAGAAATGGCTGATGATTTAGGAGACGAGTGGTGGACTCAGGGCGACAATTCAGGTAACAATATTAAACATGTGCATTTATACCTTACTGGTAATGTGAGCTATACTGTGAGTAATGTTAGCTGTGTCATGTATGCTATGTAGAACGACCTAAATTACTGTGTCAATGCATTCCGTAACTACAGCGCTCCTTAATACGATTTTAGCTGCTCTTTTAAAGTTCAGATTAAACTTACATGATGCGCCTCTTCATAAATGAGAACCAGTTGCTTTTAAAAATGCAACTTTGTGGCTCATTGGCTAAACTAATCTTTAGTAAAACAACATGAGCAAACACGTGTTTGGGCTCTTCGCAGAGCACCATGGGAAATGTAGTTTTAATCATTATTCTTAGTTATTATTCGCTTTAGTGTATGTTATTGACATCGTGACATTTTTTTTGTGTCCTCCCAAGTCTTAACATAAATGTGTACAGTTTTATTTTAACGCGTTGCTGTTTTCTTACTAAGGTCCTTCAGAGGTAGAGGAGGACACACAACCCTCTACAGAGGAGCAGCAGATTAAATCCACATCAAAGAAGAGAAAGAGCGAGAAACCGATTCAAGAAAACACAAAGAAAAAGAAAATAAAGGAAACTGTTCAGGTAACGCATGCACACAGACTGTGATGGGAAAGATGTGACTTATCAAGTGCTACTTTGACAGCCATTTAAACATGATTGTTAGTGACTGGTTGGTTGCACCAGGTACTAAGGGGAGGGACATTCATTTGAGAGGACACTTTATTGGACCAGAATCTGTGTTATGCAGCATGAGTCATCAATATGATTGTGTTGATTCTCCCAGAAAAGATTTGCATTGTAAAAGTGTTTTTCTACTAAATATGCATTTTCCACTATTAATAGTATACCAACATACGGGGGCGGTTTCCCAGACAGGGATTAGACTAGTCTAGGACTAAAATAAATATAAGAGCTGTCTGAACTGAAAACAACTTGCACTGACATATCTTAAAATATATCAGTGCCCTTTATTTTTTTCTGAAAATGCACGCCAGTAAAGTTTTTAGTAAGGCATATTTGTTATAACTAGTTATATTTTCTTAATTAAACTAAGGCCAAGTCCTGGCTTAAGTAAATCAATGTCAGGGAAACCACCCCATAGACTTTAAAGAGGACATATCATGAAAATCTGACTTGTGCTATAATTGGGTCCCCAGTGCTTCTTTCAACCTAGAAAATGTGAAAAAAGACAACCCAGTAACATAGTTTTGGCAAGCATGTGAAAAAATAGGTCATTGAAATCTGGCTCCCCTTGTGATGTCAGAAGGGGATCTTATTATAATAATACCGCTCCTTAATCTGCACTATCCAACTACGGCACGGTTATTTAGTGCAGAGATCAGCTTGCATTTAAAAGGACACACCCAAAACCGGCACATAAATTATCTATGATATTTTGATCTAGAACTTCACTTACATACTCGGGGGACACCAAATTTACATCTTTAAAAAGTCTTGTGAAATGTCCCCTTTAAAGTTATCTGTATTATTTACTGAAACGAAAAGCAAATCTGCAACTATTTTTTCATTCAGTCTTCTAATGCGTATAAATCTGACTTAAGCAAGTCTCTTTTCCCACTTGAGGAATTCAGGTGCCTTAGGAGCATTACAAGACAGTAAAAGTACACACAGTGCCCACAGTACAATAGACAAAATAGGCTGATTTAAATATTACTCTTACACAACCTGTAAACAGACACAACGTGTACCCCAATAAATACAAAATTATCACATCTGTGCAATTGACAAATTAAACACATGTGCAATTGTATGTTGATAAAAACACTGTGGAACTGTGCCAATAATGTGAATATATTGCACATATGTTGACAGACTATATTAACTTAAAAAATGAAATGGATGTTTGATAAAAACTTTGGAATATGTGAAGTAGGAGAAATGAACATTATAAAACATGTGAAGGGTCCTAGCTCCTATGGTGGTGAGTTAATAAGACATCTGTACAAGGTAGATATGTTATAAAGTTTAATGGAAGTATATATGAATGATCTCCTCTATCGTTCTCTGTTGCACCGGGCCGGATCAGTCGATTGCTGAATGTGCTTCTCATTCCAGCAAGCATGTCATGAAGGGGTTGTGGTGTTGAACATGATGGTCAGCAGTTTGGCAATAATTCTCATCTCTGCCACAGCCTTGAGCATGTCCAAATCCATTCCAATGACAAAGCCTGCCTTCCTGTTGACATCTTAAACTTTAAATATGTTTTTCACCAGTAAACTGTCTTTGAGATGTGTCTTGAGCAAAAACAAAGCAGGGCATCTTTAAGTAAAGAGTGTCATATTTGTACTTCTCTGCAGAAAGAATGTTTCATCACACAGGAGACAACAGAGGAAAAGGGTGATAAAGAAACCAGCACAAAAAAGAAGAGGCGAAAGGTTAGAAAATGTATGATTTATTGTCTTTTAATATATGTGTTGAAAACATGAGCCCAAATTAATACGCTGCTTCATTATTGACTTACTTGAAATAAAAAGCGTAATGCTGGGAAGTTTTACTTTAATTAAATTATATTAGAGGATGAAGAACAATCTACCCTTTTTAGTTACTGTATCCACTTCTGATCCTTTAAAGGAACACGCCCACATTTTGGCAATTTAGCTTATTCACCGTATCTCCCAGAGTTAGATAAGTCCATACATACCTCTCTCATCTCCGTGCGTGCTGTAACTCGGTCTGATGCAGCCCCCGCTAGCTTAGCTTAGCACAAAGACTGCAAATGAATGGCTCCAGCTAGCAAACTGCTCCCAATAAGTGACAAAATAATGTATTTTGATTTGTATAGTCACAGCGTGCACAAATAACGAGGCCATATGAGACATCTTTTAACAGTATACATACTGGGAACTATATTCTCAAAAGGCAAAGCACTGCTACTGGGGGGAGTGATTTGCTCGCAGCACCCGAGAAGCCCCCTGGTGAGGAGCAGAAAGTTCAGTCAGAGTTGTGCAAATCACTCCGCCCAATAGCAGTGCTTTGCCTTTTGAGAATATAGTTCCCAGTATGTATACTGTTAAAAGATGTCTCATATGACCTTGTTATTTGTACATGCTATGACTATACAAATCACAACACATAAATAGGAAAATGTTTGCGGTATTTTGTCACTTATTGGGAGCAGTTTGCTAGCTGGAGCCATTCACTTGCAGTCTTTGTGCTAAGCTAAGCTAGCGGGGGCTGCGTTGGACCGAGTTACAGCACGCACGGAAATGAGAAAGGTATGTATGGACTTATCTAACTCTGGGGGGATACAGTGAATAAGCTAAATTACCAAAATGTATGCGTGTTCCTTTAATAACGTGCAACCCTTTTATCCGTTTAGAAGAAGAAAACTATCACCGATGTCTTGTCGAGCTCAAAACCTGTGCCTGGATCTCCAGCTGACATTAAGACTCTTCTGAGTAGTCACTATAGCCAGACCCGCTCTGTTATTGAGCAAGAGGACCTGACTCTACCGGGTGAGACAATTAATGTGGGTTTGTGTCTGCATTTGTCTGAGTCTTTATAATGAGTTTGATGTTGTTTGTGCTCTTCTATTTCAGACTCCTGTTTTCTTAGCAGTAATGACCTCACACATAGTCTGTCTTCCTACCTTAAGGAAGGTAAAATTGCTCCTAAATCTCATTTTATGAAACGTAATGCCATAGTTATATTTGATGAATGTGCTTTTATATATTCTTATATTATTCTATTTCACAGCAGCGGTCACTATCCTGATACTTTATATATTACTTGTATTTTTGTTTTATTTGAAATTTATCTAAAATATATACAATTTTCATTTTTTACTACAGTCTGTCCAAAGTGGGCTAAATTACAGAAGCAGCACACCCAGACAGGGTCCATCATGTTGCTCATTGTTTGTGGATCTGCTCTCAGAACCATTGATCTCATTAAGTGAGTTTAGGCGCTTGGTTTCTAAGCTGAGAGTTTGTCATGTCAGGTGTTAAATATTTCTCTCTTTGTGTTGAAGGCAGCTAGTTGCATTTAAAGGACAAGCTAAAGTGCTGAAGTTGTTTGCGAGACACATCAAACTGGATGACCATATCAAAATGTTAGCTAAAGGTGTGACCCATATCGGTGTTGGAACTCCAGGCAGAGTCGCAGCTCTGTTAGAGAAAGGTTAGCATGATTTACATTTCTATGTAATCGGGTCATTTGAACAATTACAAGACTGCAGCTTGATCTTTGTCCTCTAGAGGGTCTGACAGTGCAGGGATTGCGATATCTGATATTGGACTGGAACTTTCGAGATCAGAAGCAAAGGAGGATGGTGGATGTACCAGAGGTAACATTAAAGGAAAACATCACAGTTTTTACATTTTTTACTATGTTCTTACCTCGACTTGGATGGGTTAGTGCATGTCTGTCTTTTTTGGTGCATGCACTTAATCTTTGTTCAGCGCGTCGTGGATGTGTTCGCATTTGGCCTGGCCCCGTTCATTCCTTGGGATCCAGACGGGGATGAATTTAGAAGCCACCAAACACTTCCATGTTTTCCATATTTAAAGACTGTTACATAAGTAGTTACACGAGTAAGTATGGTGGCACAAAATAAAACGTGGTGAATTCTAGCGGATAAAACATGAGAACTATATTGTATGGCAGAAGAGCACTTAGTTTGCAGCACTTCGAAGTCCCAAAAACATTTTATTTTGTGCCACCATACTTGCTCATGTAACAGGCTTTAAATAGGGGAAGCATGAAAGTGTTTGGAGGCTTCTACATTCATCCCTGTTTGGATCCTAAGGAATGAATGAGGCTAGGCTAGATGCTAACGCATTCATGATGCGCTGTGCAGGGATTGGGTGCATGCATTGAAAAAGATGGGTATGTATTGATTCGTCTAAGTTGATGTAAGAACATAGTAAAATATTGAAAACTGTGTTGTTTACCTGTAACGTGTGCTCTAAAGATGCTCATAAATTTGTTTATAATCACAACTTTACTCTAAGGATTGCCTGTGAATTATTACACACATATATGTAGCGATTAATCAGAATTTTTTTTATATGCACAACTAAAATATTGCTGATGATAACATGCAAAAAACTAATTTGATAATTTTAATAGTCACATATATTAATCTCTAGTGTGACATGGTTAATGGCCTCATAAAATAGTTTGACGAATGCAGGTTTTTTGCTGTTGAAATATTTTCTCATGAAGCGGGAAGATGGGGCAGGACATATTGAAGTGCTTGTCCTTTTTTTAAACAGCCAATAAACTTTAATTTACATCACAGCGCTGCAAAGCGTGATTTAGTACTTGCTGTTGCTACAGTAGTCGGTGGCAGGTGGTGTGGGGGGAGCATTTCTCTCTCTAGAGACCAAGTATTTAAATTTGTATATTCCCTGCATACAAGATCGTAAATACTTTTGGGTGATTTTCTAGGAAGAGACATTTTAGGAGCACAGAAGTATATCTCACCTCAAACAGATATTTAGTAACTGCTACAAAATGTTTACGATTTGATCTGTATCAGATTAATGTTAAACAATGCTGAATATCTGTTTTGTGTCTTCTTCAGGTGAAAAAAGAATTATTGAAAATGATGGACCTCGGTGTAGTACAAAGCTGCAGAGAAGGAGCAGTTAAAATAGGACTGTTTTGAGCAGATTGTCTGTATGGTTACTTTCACATTTATGTCACTGTGCTTGTTTGATATGTATTTGATGTAACTATTGCAACATGTTTTGTGTTATGTCAGCTGCAGGAGAGAATAATATGATGCCTCATAGTTTTGTTCTTTTTTTATAAATAAACCAATTTGATTGGACACCTGATTGGTCAATGTGTTTGTCTAGTCCACCAGGAGCCCCTCCCACGTAATGCATGATGGACTTTCTCTACTTAATTCGGGAGATTCTGCTTATTGCAGCATCCTGTTACACCACACACAAACTAAAGCACAGAGCACACACACGTTCACTTAGACGTTGCTCCCACACATTACAGCAGGGTCCAGGAATGAGGACACACTTAGTTTTGGAGGAAATGAATATGTGAAGCACTAAAGAGCTACAAAGCAGGAAGAACAGCTTTATGTGTGTATGAGTTAAAGTGGTTTTAGTTAATAAGTAACCGTCAACTCGGGTTCAAAGGTTCAGTCGCATGGGATGCTGGGAAAACTTCCTCCGGTGGCAGAGATACAATAAGAACTCCCTGACTGCCATTTTCAAGCTTTCAAAGCTGAATATCTGTTATTATCTGTATTAGAGAGGGAAATGGGAAAGAAGCAGGCACGTACAGGGCCGCTGTCTAAACGTCCGGATAATTCAGCGTTTAAGCAGCAGAGGTTACCAGCCTGGTCTCCGTCTCTCACAGCACAGACTGTCCTGCCAACTTTCTACATTTTGTCTCTGGTGTGTTTGCTACTGGGAATCTGGCTTCTCATCACGGTTGAGAATACGTTCTTGCTGAAGGTTAGACATGCTCTTTATCATGGATGTCAATAGGTTTAATCAATAGGTGCAAGACGGGTGAACAAGCAGATCAGGAAGTTGACCAGTCAGGTTTTGTTCTGTTATGTTAACACACTTTGAAAGACGCAACCCATCAGTCTATACAATTATGCATGTCACATATTTGCTTGTAGTTTACATTTATGACTTAGGCAGACGTTTTATCCAAAGCAACTTGCAGTGCATTACAAGATATAAATTTTTATCAGTATATGTGTTCCCTGGGTTCGAACCTATGAGTTTTAGCACTGTTTTAGCACTTTTAACACAATGCTGTACCACTGAGCTATGAAGAAACACAATGTGACAAAAAAAATTTGAGCAACAATTTTGTGGTTGAGGGCCACATATGAATGTATGTAAATGTGATGTTTATTTCCTTTATTTAGATGATCTTTTTTTATTATTGGCAAAGCACATCAATTCTCAAGTGCCACATTTCAGAAAATAAAGCATATTCCTTATTTCATAATAGGTCTTCTATTCATAATTTTACATATACAATCTAATGCATTCAATGGAATAATTTTTTTTTCTCTGTATATGGGTGATTCTCAGAAAATCCAGATTAAGAAGGAATCCAGCATCAGATTTTTTTTAAAAAGCCCTTGAAGCCATTTTTTGCACATATAAGATTAAGGTTTGAACTTACTATAAACATTATTTTTAGGGGATTTAAAAAATATTTCCTATAGAATTATTTGCATTTTTTAGATTATCATTATAAAAAAGTCATTACCGCAACATGATATTACGTTAACATATATGCATTTACAAACTCATGTTTCTGTAATGAGAACTAAAAAGTTGTCTAGGTACTATGACAAACAAAATTTCAACTTTTATCTGGAGAGAAAAAATATGAACTGCTTACCTGGTAGCCATCTTGAGTGTCACAGTCAATTATGTCCCTTCCAACAATTTTTTTTTAAATGTTAGTTCCTTGAGGGCTTAAACAATGATTGAAAATTGTTGCGGAGGATGAGACACATTTATATTCCTTATTATTGTCTCTACATTTACCAATGATCACCAAATACCACATGTTTCTTTACTGTAAATGTTTATAGTATAACATGCACTGAAGCTTTTTTTTAATAGATTTTTTCATGATAAATTTTCCATGTCAAAGAACCCAAATCCAGTCATGGACACATTGCGGTAATGAAAATTTTCCCCTTAAATTTGGAAAAACAACAAATTGGTGTGTATGATGTCATTTGAAATCATGTGCAAAATAGTACATAAATAGATGTTTGTAAGTGTATGCTTCTTATTTTGATACTCTTACTTTGCATTTACTTTTTTAATCAAAATGTTTCATGACACCTCATAAGTCTAATTTCGCAAGAATCTCCCATGTTCATTTCTTGGGAAAATATACGTTGAAAGTTATTGTAGTTGCATAAATTTACCTGAATTTGTATTTGCGTATAATTTAGTGTAAGAAAATGTACAGCAATGCAAAATCCAGTCATCAAGGTCTTAAGCGTGTAAGAGTGTCAATGAATAGAAAAATAATGTTTCTATGACATTATCTGCTCAAACTGTATATTGGTCTTTTTGCTTTACAGGTGGACTACACAAATGCTGGGTCGTGTAAGCAATGCTTTGAGTTACGGAAAAATGCCACCAATGCCAAGATCACCTGCGAGTGCTCAGTCAACTTCAGTGTTCCACATTTCTTTAAGGGTGTTTATACATATTAAGGAGCAAATCTGTATGTTTTGCACACTGTTAGAAAAAACAGTCAAAAACTTGCCCCTAGCTGTCACTTGGGCAGTACCATTTCAATAAAGAGTTCATATAAGTAATTACAAAAGCACATAGTACCAAATGTATACATATCTGTACCTAAGTGGTACATATTAGGACTTCTTTAAAGGGTACTGCCATTTTTTGACCATATTTTACTGACAGTGCATGATATCTGTATTTGCAAGAATACCAGAAAGAGCCTGTCTGCATAGTGAAATCTCCTTTATGAATTACATCTATGATGTAAAACCAGTTCTTCCACACAAAACTGCATTCCAGTGGTATACGTATGATTTACATTAGAACATTATTACAGTTTTGATAACATGCCTTTATTAACAAAAAACAATAAAATCCATTTCAAAATAATCCGAAATGCCCTCCACTTCAAGTGGATTACTGTACAGATGATTCTGTTTGTTTTCACAAACTGAGACGTGGGTCAACATTATTTTGTGTGCTTTTAGAGCTTAACTTGTTTTTAACCCGAGAGATTGGTAGGATTTTAATACTTTAACAATTATTTAACATTCAAGAACAACTTCACCTTTGGGGGAAAACGCCACAGTTTTCCAATGTTTTGCTGTGTTCTTACCTCAACTTAGACGAATTAATACATCCCTGTCTTTTTTCAATGTGTGCACTTTGTCTTTGTAAAGCGCTTTGTGAGTGTGTTGGCATTTGGCTTGGCCCCATTCGTTCCTTGGGATCCAAACAGGGATGAATTTTGAGGCCACCAGACACTTCCATGTTTTCACTATTTGGGGATTGCTGCATGGGAAGTTGCACGAGTAAGTATGGTGGCAAAAAGATAGAATGTGGCGGATGAAGAATGAGAACTATATTGTAGGGCCGAAGAGCACTTACGCCGAGTCGGGTCTAGGACAACTCGGAGGTATCGTAAGATGGAAGTGCACAAGCTTAGTCAGATAGCGTCTAGCCTGGTCCAACCAGACAGAGAGTCTGGCCACGCTCCATTGCAAAGTGTTACTTCCGTTAAGGAGGGTCCTCTGTTAAAGTTTAAGACTATTGGATCTGCCCAGAGTCACTCAGGATCTGCCATAGGCGATTGCTAACGTGTGGTCGTGACGCATATCATGCATCAAAAACCGGCTGGAAACAACAAGTCCGAATAATCAGACCAACAAAACTTAGCAAACATTGTTCTTACTCCAGCTTTAACTTCTGTATATTCGGCAGTTTTGCAACAACGGACTGAATAGCTTTTCTCACGTCTTTCTCCGCTGCCATTACTGAACTGAACTGACGTACAACCTCAACGTCATCGTTTTTAGCCACCCCCCTCTGTTCGCTGATTGGACCTGCAGATTTTTGCAGGAGAAAACGAAACAGCGGTCCCAGACGTAGTAATGGCTAGATAGCGTCTACACCAAAAAGCAAAATATACGTTTGCAGCCAATGTTAATCGTTAATGATTTGAGAAAAATATGATGTTATTTAATGTTAGACTATGTGAGTGGCGCTCCGTGGCGCGACAGGATTTGAGCAACTTCCTGAGTCAAAGCTGGGCGCCCCGGACAAGCAACACCTGTTGGCGCCGGTGTCCGTATACTCATAGAAAACAATGTGTTTGATTTATTTGAATGGCGCGGTGCTGAGCTGCGCATCTGGTGTGCGACCCTCTTTAGTTTGCAGCACTTCCCTTACGAAAATTAACCATGGTTTTATTGTAATAAAAGTGTAGTAACCATGGTTTTTTGGTGAATTGATTACTATCAGCAAAACCATGGTTTTACTACACTAACCATGGTTTAACTATGGTTTTTGAAAACCATGGTTGTCAAAACCTTGGTTATTTTGTGGTTACCATGGTTTACTACAGTAACCATGTTTTTTTGGTTTTAACTGTAGTAAAACCATGGTTAATTTTCGTAAGGGTTTGACCTCAGGCGCGGTAATATTGACGGAAGTTTGAGTGAGATGAGGAGTAGTCAGGAGTGATGATGTTACTGCGGGCCGAGGTCGCAGTGCTGCAAACTAAGTGCTCTTCCACCATGCAATATAGTTCTCATTTTTTATCTGTAATTGCCACATTGTGTTTTGTGTCACCATACTTGCTTGTGTGGCTACTTATGTAACAGTCTTTAAATAGGGAAAACATGGAAGTGTTTGGTGGCTTCCAAATTCATCCCCGTTCGAATCCCAAGGACCGAATGGGGCAAGGCCAAGTGCCAACACATTCACAACGCGCTGCACAAAGAACAAATGCACGCATTGAAAAAAGACAGGTATTTGTCTGAGTTGAGGTAAGAACATGGTGAAGTATGAAAGACGGTGGCGTTTTCCTTTAAGGGCCACTTTAAATGATGTTCCCCTTTCTCAAATGCTTGTTGGTAACCTTCCTGGTTTCATTTAAAGTCAAAATCAACTTTTTATTAAGAATAAAGATTGTGGATCAAAGGCACAGCCAAGATATTCAGATACCTAAAAAAAGAGAAACCATGTGTTCCTCATAATTTGTCCTCAGCTTGTACCCTTTCAGCATGATGTAGTACTATGTCAGATAGCGTGTTGTCTCCCTCAGGGTGATGTATTCTTTTACTACGGTCTGAGAAACTTTCATCAGAACCTGCGGAGGTACATGGACTCCCGTGACGATACACAGATGGTGGGGAGAAAAAAAAACGTGAAGGTGCTCGACGTCTCTTTCACTCCCCTTCTGTTTTCACCCTCTTTCACGCTCGCTCTCTTTCTCATCCCTCCCACTCGCTGATTAAAATAACGTCTGTCTATTTGATCTCTCACTATGCTTCACATTAGTAGTGCTGTTATCACATCCAAGATGTTGCTACTTTTTTCCCACAGACACCGAGTTCATACTGCGCTCCATTCGATTACGATGCAAACGGAGTACCCATTGCCCCCTGTGGCGCTGTGGCCAACAGCATGTTCAATGGTGAGATGCATCTGTTGGCGTTATGCTAATAAGCTGTTTTACTTGCTGTTTGTGTTTGCTTATTCATTGTTTTCTCTTTTAGACTCATTTTTAGTGATGTATCATCCTACTAATGGACTGGCAGTGCCGGTTCCACTCTATAGAAAGGGCATCACGTGGTACACAGACAAAAACGTGAAATTTCGTAACCCTCCAACCAACGACACATTTACACTTCAACAGGCCTTTGAAGGTACGCATGATGCTCAACACATGCACATAAAGTGTGTGTGCGTGCGTGTGTGTGTTTGTCTAACTGTTCTCTTTCTTTTGTTCTCAGGCACGACTCAACCTTTATTCTGGCAGCGGCCTGTCTATGCGCTGGACCTAAATGACCCCTTTAATAATGGTTTCATAAATGATGATCTGATTGTATGGATGAGAGAGGCAGCCTTCCCTAATTTTAAAAAGCTTTATGGGGTTCTCAATCGTGTTCACACACCGTTTACTGAAGGCCTGCCTGCTGGCAACTACAGCATCTCTATCAATTACAGTATCCTTTGCCTTTGGACGACAATATTGGAAGGCTTACAGTTTGGTGATGGAACATCTGGTGCAGATGTAAACTCAAATAATCAATGAAGAAATGTAATTACAGCAAAAGTGCTGTTAAAAAAAGAAGAATTAATACATTGTGTGACGATTTATGCTTAAAAGGGTGCAATTTCTCCAAACTATATTTTCTGAAACTTATTGTAAGCGATTAGATATTCATTTTATTTCCACTTTATTTCTATCCACTGATGCCTTAACAGAAACTCCAGATTTTCCCGTTGAGCACTTCAGAGGTCGAAAGGAGCTTGTGGTCTCCATGGTGTCCTGGTATGGGGGGCCGAATTACTTTCTGCCCATAGCATACCTAGTGACCAGTGGACTGACACTGGTGGCCGCTATCTTACTCACAACTGTGTATGTTAAAGTGGGCAAAAAAGGCCAGAACATGGAGGAATAATTTACAAGGAAAATGCATGTCAAAGTGAGTGGTAATGACAAACTATACAGAAGACTATTTATCTGAGATGTTAAATAGAGTTGATTGCAGGGTATTTTATTTTAAGGTTTACATATCAGCATACCATTAAGTTTGGATATTTCACTGTAATATGTTGACCAAATCCTATGAAGTGCTTAATTTACATGCATTCCCGAAGCTGATGCTTTTATCTAAAGTGGCTTACATTTAACACTGTTTGATATTACTTAATATGTCCTGAAAATGTCTAATTTCAGTGTGACAAAAAACTAAAGGTAACACTATATTCCACTGTATGCCAGCAGGGGGCATCTGTGACAATATATCAAACACTGATTTCAATACACAAACACCACTTCCCTATTAAACACTGCAATGCTATTTTAATTTAAATGTCAATTTATATGAAAAATGTTGTATTAGAATGTATTCGTTTACATGCTTTGGTCATATACATTGTTCTGCAACACTCCAAATAGTTTACAAAGCGGCTGTGTTGGCCAGTATGACAGAAGGGTCTCTATAACACGTTTGTAATCAGTCATGTACTCATGTTCACAGTTCCTGCTACACAACAGACAATCAGAAAAATTTGTCAATCTGTATGCATTTCTTTGTTCTGATAAATAAAAGGAAGATATTTTGTGGAATGTTTGTCAGTTTTGGAGCACCATTGACTTCAATAGAAGGATAAAAAATACTGGAAGATAATGGTGTTTCAAAACTCTTTGGTTACAAAATTGCTCAAAATATCTTCGTTTGTGTCAACTTTAACCTCCTAAGACCCAAGCTTTGGTTTGTCTTTTTTTTCAGATTTCTTCCAGCTATTTGGGGTTTGGAAGAACCAATAAATACCAAATGTTTTTCTTTGAACATGAAGCAATGTATACATTTGTGTACATCAGGTTCCAGTTACACAGTATTATGGTGCAAACAACAAAAAATGTGATGTCCACGTACGTGGACACACCAGCAGGTCTTAGGAGGTTAATCTTACGTGGGCCTATCAAGCTCACACTTCATTCAACACAATTTTATACACAGCACTTATCTTGTTATGACCTTATATTAAATTAATTAGATACTAAATTAAATAATAAATATCTGTGTTTTGTACTGTATGCGTGCCGAAAAGTGAATAAAAATGGCTAACTAGTAAAAACACATTGTTTTTGACATTTGTATATATATTTCAATTTGAAATATTAATGACATTTATTCGTCAGCCACCAAATATACCAAATATAGTGACTTTCAATTGCATTTATAATCAGTGGCGGCTCGTGACTGCTCATCCGAAGGGCGCTAATTCAAAATAAGTGTTCGGAGTGTCATGTGTGTTGCTTGCGTTTTCAAAATATGCGTTTGTTGCATCATGTGCATCACGTGTTTTGTCCGAATAGGTGCCTGCGGAACACGCGTCAAAACCGTTTATGATAAAAGAGACACTCACGTTCACAAAATACACGAAACACTACCTTAACACTAAACTCTGATTACGCATGACATTATGTAAGTATTTGGCAAACGCGAGCATCTCTTTTATCATAAACCCTTTAGACGCATCTGCAGCAGGCACTTATTTTGACAAGACACATGACGTACATTTGATCACTCCACGTGCAGAACACATATTTTGAAATTATGAACCACACACATAATGGGCTACATAAATATTGTGATGAACTTCGCATCGAGTGCCCTCGAAAAAAGAAGTCACCGGCCGCCACTGGTTATAATATGCTTTGAAATAAGGAAATGTATGTGTATATGCAATATCAATTTGATACAGTTAAAAATAATACAGCTGTATAAGTTAGAGTCAGCATGTGTAAAATCTGACTTTTTCCATGTTTGAAAATGTGAAAAAGATCAACCCAGTAACTTAGTTTTGGAAAACCATTCTCTGCAAGCATGTGAAAAAATAGGTCATTGAAATTTGGCTCCCCTGTGATGTCAGAAGGGGATAATACCACCCCTTAATCTGCACTATCCAACCACAGCACTGCTATTTAGTGCAGACATCAGCTCATTTGCATTTAAAAGGACACACCCAAAACGGTACATTTTTGCTCACACCTACAAAGTGGCAATTTTAACATGTTATAATAAATTATCTATGTGATTTTTTTAAGCTAAAACTTCACATATGTATTCTGGAGACAGCAAAGATTTATTTGACATCTTAATAAGGTCTTGTGAAATATCCCCTTTAACATTTTATTTTTTTATAAAACTTCAATTTAACATTTTAAAACAGTATTTCTATACAATCTACAGTACCAGTCATCCTTAGGGACAGATGTACAGTGACAGGCAGACACAACACTCAAACACAGGCTTGTGGATACAGTGCACAGAAACACATTACATACATAACTCTGATAAGCAGACATGCACATACACTGAATCAATTATACTTTTAAACTCACAATGACACATACACACATCCATAGTGCCTGTATACACACTAATGAGACAGTATTGTGAACATTATTATGACATTCACAGCTACTAGGCTGCAAGTAAACTAATGCAAGTACCGAAAAATGACTTGAGTGACATATGATGTGATATTGTGGTAAATGACAAACATAACAGTGTACATTCGCAAATCTGACTTTGAACATGCAACATCCTGTGGTGCAACATTTGGTCTGATAATATTCGTTAAAATCCAGAGTACATTTTGATTAAATTATACATCAGGTTGTTTGGTCTTCAAGTCAACAATCAAAAAAAAAAAAAACCTTACAAGATATATAAAGACAACTTGGCACTGAATAAATCTTGTTTTAGGCAAGAATGTTGGCATACTTTAACCTTTGGCCACAAAAGGGTTACATTTGGCAAGGTTTCCATTAAGACAGTGCAACTATGGAAGCAGTGCATGCTTGATAGATTTACCTCAACGTGTTAGTGGTTTGGAAGTATTCAAAACAAGTCACATCAGCAGGAAATAAATGGATTGCAGCGTGAGGCTTTTGATGTGAAACCCGAGAAATGCTTGGCGTGAATTTATATGCAGGAAAACGGACAATGAATGCAGCACCATTGTTGTACCATTGTTATCGGAAGAAAGACCTGTCAAGGCTTATATACTGAATAAAAAATGGTCAGTCCTGATCACTAGCTAGGTTTCAATGGTCAATATTTTACATTATTTCTACTTAACTGACAGGGTACATACTAAAGAGAGAATTTCTGTTCCAAAACCTTTGAGTTGCTTTCTAAAATAACTTTGTAAGACATAATGGGGTGGTTTCCCGGACAGGGTTGAGATTAATCAATGACAAGGCCTTAGTTATTTTAGGACATTTAAGTAGTTTTTACAAACAAACCATACAAAAAAACATACTTGCATTTTGAGACAAAACAATGGTACTGATATATGTTAAAATATCATATGGCAGCTTAAACATGCATTTTAGTCTGGGACTAAGCCCTGTCCGGGAAACCGCCTTAAAGGGACATTCCACTTTTTTTGAAAATATGCTCATTTTCCAGCAACCCTAGAGCCAAACATTTAATCCCCACCGTTTTGGAATCCATTCAGCTGATCTCCGGGTCTGGCGCTAGCACTTTTAGCATAGCTTAGCATAATCCATTGAATCTGATGAGACCATTAGCATCGCGCTAAAAAATAACCAAAAAGTTTCGATATTTTTTTCTATTTAAAACTTGACTCTTCTGTAATTACATCGTGTACTAATGGAAAATTAAAAGCTGCGATTTTCTAGGCAGATACGGCTAGGAACCACACCCTCAAACTGGCGCAATAATCAGTTACATGTTACAGCAGCAAAGTCCTTGATTATTACGTCAGTTCGAAAGTACAGTTCATAGCCACATCCGCCCAGAAAATCGCAACTTCCAATTCTCCGTGAACCAAAATGGTAAGAATAAAATGTTTAACTCTAGGGGAGCTGGAAAATGAGCACACTTTCAAAAAAAGCAAAATGTCCCTTTAATAGGTTGTTCTTTATACACCGATTGTTCCAGAACTTACCTAAGGCCAGGCTCACACTACAGGACTCTTAAAATCTGGTTGGAGGACACACGTACGGATAATCAGATTTTATTCTCTTAAATCTTGAACATGCTCATGCTACAAGATTTGAAAATCATATTTTTTCATATCATTATTAAGATTATTGGCCAGAGGAATCGCTTCACGCCCCCTTCACGATGTATACAAATGAACACTGTGACACATTTATTATTATTTTTAAGGTTTACATGTGCTAGCTAGTACGCATTCACCCGTTGTGTTAAAAACCAAAACAGTTTCTCCTCAGTACTTGTTTTTGACGGAGACGGACATGATATGTTTTCATGGATGCATTATTCAGGCACTCGCGCTGTTTTCACACTTCTCCATCTACGCTGTCTACCGGACACGAACAGCCGCTTGTTTCGCAGACGCTGTTTTAAAAAGGTCTGTCGTTGTGCAGCAGGCAAAATATTGGTACTAAATAGCAATAAAAGCTCCCAATCATAGAGAACCATTTTTAGTGCTATATAGCACCTATGAAGAACCAACCGGGGGTGATATAGCACCATTATAGCACCAAATATGGTTCTATATAGCACAATATGGTTTTACACAGGTATTACATAGGTGCTATATAGCACTTAAATGGTTCCCCTATGATTAAGAGCCACTTTAAGTGCTATTTAGCACTGAGTGTAAAAACACGAAATGGAATTGAAATAATATGGACTCAGAATGAGCCAAGTGGAATGGATTTGAGAAAGGTCTTGTCCCACTTACATATAATGGTTCTGATACAGATGTGATAATCTGAGCCTAACATTGAAACCGATCTAGGTCCTGTACCAGATTTTCGCTCGGATTCTTGGGAAGGTAAAATCAGGGCTGAACATCTTATAGTGTGAGCCTGGCTTAAGATCATTACTCTTGGCCAAAAGTTTAGGCAGCATCACATTAATCAAAAGGCACTCCCAGAATGCACTGCCATTAGCTTGAAAAAACATCCAATATGTGCATGATGCCAGAGAAACAGCGATAATATACACAATAAAAAAGTACCAAAACTATCAACTGTGTCAAGAATTCTTTGCACTTCCGAGGAGCCCTGTTTGTGTGCCATATGCTGTTGTGTTCCCCCAAAAGGGATGTATGTTTTGGAACATAGCTAAAAAAACCAGCACGGGCTACTTTTTGGCAAAGGCGGCACAACTACATCGAAACAGAAAACAATAAAAGTGCAAAATGACCAGTGTAACAGAATGTTATCTAAGAAAGTTAGTTATTCTGTGTGTCTATGTTGAAAAAGGAAGAATGTGCCTCGCGATGAGCTGTGTCGACGAATTCGTCACGGCCCTCAGAAAAATATACACAGATTTGTAAGGACTCACAGTTTGATAGCAGAGTCACACATTATGCACTCACACACACACACATCAGACATACATTTAGACACAAAACACAGTAGTGTGACAAGATCTCTGCTGTTCTCACTCTCCTGACTTTCCTGTGTGTTATTTCAGTGATAGGACTTGCACGGCGTACAATTTGAGAAGCGACGTGCGCACGAACGCACACGTTCTGATCTGCATTTTTTTTAAGGTAGTGTACAGCTGAGGGTTTCTAAAAGGGTTCATTCACCCTAGGCCACTGATAGGTCAGTCTACTTTCTGACAGGGTGCATTGTGGGTATTCTGAGGCACCTGGTATAACTGTCCCTCCGTGGGCGTGGCTTGATCAGATGCATTCTTGGGTGTGTCATATAAGGAATTTGCTGATTGGCTGCTTTCTGTCCGAGCGAGTAATCCCCGCCCTCTAAATGGCAGTGTGCCTCCTGACAGGTGGTTTGACCTGTCAATCATGATTGGTGTGGCGTATTCAGCGCCAGAGGCAGGAAGAGGCTCAGCATAAGCATGGTAATGTTCTGGAGGAATAGGTGCATCGTACTCCGGGTCATCACCCTCTTCGGGTTTAAAGGTTGACCTTTGTCCCAAAGACGCCATGGTTCCACTGGCAAGTGGTTGGGCATATTCTGTTTGAAAAAGCAGCACGTTTTGAATCAAAATTTGAAACACATGTATGTATGTGTATGTGTATGTGTGTGTGTGTACCTGCAGGCTCCACCCGTGGTCTTTGGTGACCCACTCTTGCTGTTGAACTGTAACGAACACAATCATCTCCATCCAGCTTAGAAGGCAACAACTGTTTCATACTCTTCCACCATACTGAAACACACATGCACACACATTTATTGAGTCATGTAGGTATAAATGCATTACAGCAAATGAATATGGAGCATGCCAGAACAGACGCACCTGTGCGCTCCCAGTGTGGAAGGTCATACGTTGCCTCTGGGCTTTTTCTGTGGGTTTCAATGCAAATAATGAATAAAATATGAGAAGACAATACAGCTTTTTGCAGTTAAATATTTTCACATTTTTATTTGATCTCAGTTGTGATTTTCACTTTGGTACAAAAAAATCTAGTATTTGGTATCACCTTGCAAGGGATTGAATATTAAAATGTACTGTAAATAGACAGAATACTGACTATTTAACTTAAAGAGCCACACAAATCCAAAATTGAAACTGACATGTATTGCAGTGTGTCATAAAGCTGTCCATCAATGTAAGCAATGTGCAAAGTAGTTGAACCAAAAAGTGCACGATTAATAAAGTTATTGGTGTCTAAAGTAGGGAGTCGACTCTGAATCGCGAAAAAAGTCTTCATGTTAATTGAATCTCCTGCCTGTCTTTATCCACATAATACCAATACTTTGCATAATAATCTCCGCCTACAGCCTTGCCCGCGGGAGAAGCGAAAACTATGACCTGCCCACAGCTAGTTAGTATGTAAACATCATATCACACTGTGTTTTCAGTTTGTGTTGTTTTCACTACCAACGGATTAAGATATATGAAGAATCTGTGGTTAAAATTACTTTTTCAAGGAGGGATATACTAAATGTTTGGCTGTGAAGAATCAGCGGTTAAAAATAATTTTTAACAGAAGGATTTACTAGACGTTTGGCAATGAAAGATGGTTCAGTACCCACTTTATTTGGAACAACATGCGTCTCCTAACCACAACCTGTAAGTATGATTATAGCTACATACTTGCTTAAATGAGGGTAAAATTTTTATTTCTTGGATGAATGATGAATGATGTCGTTGTTTAAACTCTTAATATACTGTCAGAGAGTCACGTTAGCAAGCGGCTAGCCCATGTGCACTTACGGTTTTGCTATGACCCGGTTAGCTTAAATAAATGCTTAAATGAGTGTAAAATGTTAGTTTCTTTGTCGTTTTTATTGCTTGGATTAATGATGAATGTTGTGTATTGATGTCGATAATATTTTCTCAGTAAATCATGTTACACTAGGTCAATACATGTTGCACTATTGTTGGTCTGTGCCACTGATCTGTGGTCTGTGTGGAGACTCTGTCGGTTGACCAATCAGAGCAGAGTAGGCTACTGAAAGGTGGGGTTTAGACAGTTGTTGAACGGCTTTACACGAATTGTTTGGGGATCTCTGAGAAATGTGGTAATTTTAAATGTATATTTTGAGAAAATTACAGTGTTTTTTTTTACCTTTTTTAAACCTGTTGTCTGGGACTTATAAACAGTGATAGGACGCTTAAAATTGGCATCTTACTGGCTCTTTAAAAGGAGAAGTCGTTTTAGCATACTGACCTGTTCTTCCACAACCACGAGCACACCATTACTAAAACTGGGGTTGTTAGAACCACCACCAGTACGGGCACCAAAACCGCCACCAGAGCCACCTCTGCAACATTCACAAAGGACATTAATAACATCAATCTAGAGTTAGACTTTATCATTCTCTACTAAACCTACATTGGCATTGCCTGTTTTTATGGACAGGCTACTCTAAACTTCAAAAATTAATTGAATGAAGAAAATTCTCACCATCGTGAGGAGGCATGGTCGTATTTCGTATGTTGGGCGGACGTGTCGTCCTCTCCTGTAGGGGGGGCACTGTGCTTTTCCAGTGGGGTGGAGGAGGAGCTGGGTGGAATGTTCTTGGCCTCGCTGACCAACAGAAACAAACATGTATTGACTGATTGGACAATTCGATAACATTGCTCACTGCTTTCTGATTATTCTCACCTGCAGGTGGTTGGCAGCCCAGCAGCTCCATTTTAAGGGCAATCCTCTGGTGCCACTGGGTGGGGCATATTCGAATAATCCGTGCTTCGATCGGAGGAATAAAATTGTTCCGCACTTCCTGTAAATAGTGGGTGTTGCCTTGGAAAATCTGTGATGGAGAACACAAGGACACGTTACCTTGACAACAAAGAGAATCTGGCCTCAGGCCAAGGTCTGTCTTATTTACGACCAATCAATGCGCTTCTTGTTAAGTTCCCTGACAACTGATGGACATTCATTATTCATGACCGGAGAGTGCACTTAAATTTCAGAGTCCTTAAATTTAAGGATTGCAAAACATTTTTTTTTTGCTGAAAGACCGCAATGATGTCATTCTGCAGTAGTTCCAACACCAGCAGAGTCTGACCTCAACCACTGCCCTCTACTTAGACACACATACATATACATTCACACAAGAGCAGTACAAAGTAACATAATGTGAACAATCATCTATACCTTGTTTTTATCTGATCCTGCTTCTTTATAGGTGTTCCACTGCTGTCCATCATGACTGTATAACACTTCATAAGCCGACACGTAAAACTGATTTTCTATGAGGGTGGAGCCAGTGGTGGTGATACCTGAGAACAGAGTAGACTGACTAATAAATACAGACACACACACACTTGCAAACACACACACATACAAACACGCACAGTACCTGTTATTCGTTTCTCTTTTTTTAGGTCCACTTGAATCCATTCTTTCATATCGCTGTTGGCTGCTGCCCATGGACGTCTCTTGGTTTTAAGGCGGGCCCCTGTTGGGCCCCATACAGTGGGTTCCTTTCCATGACCACCCCATTCCCACACAGAGGAGGCAGTAATCTGAGAGTCACTGACCACCCCTGACTCCAAACCTAAAGTACCGTAACAACCTTACAAAGAATAAAATAATGTTTTGTTAATGCAAAATCAAGCTATAAGTAATTTCAGTGACAGGAATGACAACATTAAAAATCATGTCACTTTTATTAAAGGGACACTCCACTTTTTTGAAAATATGCTCATTTTCCTGCTCCCCTAGAGTTAAACATTTGATTTTTACCGCTTTGGAATCCCTTCAGCTGATCTCCGGGTCTGGCGGTATCACTTTTAGCATAGCTTAGCATAATCCATTGAATCTGATTAGACCATTAGCATCGCGCTAAAAATAACGAGTTTTGATATTACGCAGCACCTGAAAATAGACCCCTGCTATTGAAAGTAACCAAGGGGACTATTTTCGGGCAGTGTGTAATAATACTACGCCTGTGCAGCCATGTTACAGCAGCAAAGTCATTGATTATTACGCCAGAATGAGAGTATAGTCCTAACTATATCTGCCTAGAAAATCACAACTTTTCATTTTCCGTCGGTCTTAGTTCACAATGTAATTACAGAAGAGTCAAGTTTTAAATAGGAAAAATATCGAAACTCTTTGGTTATTTTTAGCGCAATGCTAATGGTCTAATCAGATTCAATGGATTGTGCTAAGCTATGCTAAAAGTGGAACCGCCTGACCCCATTCAGCTGAATGGAAACGGTAAAAATCAAATGTTTAACTCTGAGCATATTTTCAAAAAAAGTGGAGTGTCCCTTTAATTGAAGAAAATATCTTTGATACAACACAGCTTTCTTAAAGGTATTGCACCACCAACTAATACTGAAAAAAAAATCACAATTTAAGTTTGATTTAGCGCCGATTTACTCACCGCTCGTCTTGAAAGTAAAAAGGCTGGGGGAGAGATTTCCACTATAAGAGGAAGAAAGACACAGAGCTATCAATCTGTCAACCAATTAATCAATCGATTTGTAGTCTAAGACAAAAACAACCAAATGAAACACAAACTGTGTGTATGGCAGCAAAAGAAAAAGTTTTAAATGTAATTCTGCATCATTTGCCATGCCACATTCTTCAACAGAGGCAATAAAAAAAACCTGATGATGTGATATTTTGTTTTCTGTTGGCTATGTTGTGCATTATTACTGCTGAATAATGCAACATCCTTGCTGTGTAAAAATCTATACAAGCAAGAATAAACATCTTACAGAATACAGTGTGAAAATACATACAAAACAAATATAATCAGATGCCCAATCAAATTCAAATATTACAATGCCATCATCACCATCACTTAGTTTTTGAACGATAAAGGTTCTAACAATGTACAGTTTTTAACTTGATATATGTAAGAGTTTATTTATAGACAAAACACAGTTTCAGTGCCAATGCTACATTTGTTATACTTGAATTGCAAAAATGTGTAGGAAAAAAAGTGTTAAAAGTGTGTTGTATGCTCTGTAGCACTATAATCAAATAAAATTTCCCATGAAGAAATGAGGTAAGAATGCAAATGGGTTACTCACGGCACAGATGTCACATTGTTGGCCAGTGAGCTTTCATAATGTGGGATGCCTTTACTGCTGACCACACTGATTTGCCCCCCCAGTGTGTTGGAGACCACACCCGCATGAACTCCGGCCAGACAGAGCGGAGAAGACTGCGAGGAAGACAGAGATACCATGAGACAGCTGACATTGACTCACTTACAGTACATCAAACCCACAAGCTGTCACATGGCACGATGAGGTCACATCCTGGAAGCCTTATCGCAGACAGGGGTATCATTTTTGCCACTTTGATACAGAATACTAGATGATTCATGAGTGAAACTTCTTCCAGTTTAAACTTAGTTACACAAACACACATATAGAGTTCAACACGGAACATAATAGAAAAGAATGATAAAAAAGCGATAAGCTGGGGGTTACCAGTGCATTTTATAACAGCTAAGGGGCATTGTTAGGCACAACGCGAAGCATTTTAGCTGTTATAAAATGCACTGTAACACCACTGCTTCGAGGGGCTTATTGCTTTCATAAAACGGTTAGTTCATGCATAGCAGGATTTCATGAAATAAAACACAGCAAATAAGTTGTAATTATAATAGTACAAATATTACTCTTCCGCCAAACAAAGTAGTTCCTCAGAATCAAGTGTGGCTGCAACAGAACGCAGTTCCCAAACGACACAGTTGGAGCAAAGACACAATGAAAATATGATTAAAGACTGTGGTGTTTATTTTTTTTATTCATCTAATTTATACATCAACATTTATATCGTGCAACTGTTAAAGTGTAGATCAAATATTTTTGGAAGCATGCTTAACTCTTTCCGAGGTAATTAGAGTTTTTGTAGATAATTGTTTAAGTTAAGATCCCCACCTAGTGGATAATAACGGAAATATGGATCGGCTTAAAGACTCCTCAGAGAAGCGTTTTCTCTTAATTGACGAGCTAACACACCAATGTTTATTGACATTTATCTGTATATCGCCATCAATTGTGCAATTGTTGAAAATTTAAAAATATGATTAACGACTGTGGTGTTACTTTTCATAAATCCGTACGTAGCAACATTGGCCCAGTGATACTTAAGCTATGTAATGCGGTCTGAACCATAGATATGTATAATAAAGGCTAGATGTCTCATCTGTGCTGCTGGCCAATTAAGTAGAACGTCCGCATTTGGCGGCCATCTTACCACAGGGCGATAGCTCACTCGTAGCATTGTGTTTTAATGGTACATGTATTTTTAAATGACCATAACATGCTTAATTTTCTACAGATTTTCAAACGGTTTGGTTTGTTATAAACGTCGAAGATGTACCTATGACACTGCATACTTATACAAAAAAAAAATATTTTCTTGAATCATGTTAAAGCATCCAGAATTTTAGCCACGTCAATAACGTTTGTAAGAAACCAAACCATTTGAAAATTGGTAGAAAATTGAGCAAATTATGGTCATTTTAAAGTACATGCATCATTAAAACACAATGCTACGAGTGAGCGAGCTGCCTGTGGAAAGATGGCCGCCAGGTGATGGCGTTAGAGACTCCGCCGCGCCGTAACACATCTAGCCTTTATTATACATATCTATGGTCTGAACCGTGGGGTTACCAGGGTATTTTATTACAGCTTCGAATGCATTTCAACCAATCAGAATGAAGGACGAGCCCGTTTTAAAATATTTACATAAAGCATCAATTACAGAAATGTGCAACGTTTTCTCTTTATAGAAAATAATTGTTTGTTCTATTACAAATACTTTGTGGATTCATTGTTAATGTTTGTCTTAGTAAATTTTTAGGGAGGTGGTTTTCATTTTCACAAATAGCCATATGTGTACAAAACAATACAGTGAATATGTCCAATGAAGAATCAAAGTGAAAGAACATTGGTATTCGTCATAAAGTTTCAATTGTGAAAGTCAACTCTATAAAAGTCAATGTCTAATTTATTTTGAATGTAGTAAAATTGCTAGTTATAATAAATGCCCATTTTGATTACACACACACACACACACACACACACACACACACACACACACACACACACACACACACACACACACACACACACACGCACACCTTTTCTGGCCTTTCTGTGTGGAGTTTGCATGTTCTCCCTGTGTCAATGTAAGTATTTACTCCGGTTTCCTTCCACAGTCCAAAATCAAATTAAAATTGGAGTAATTGGGTAAATTGGAGTAATTGGGTAAACTGGAGATGTCAAATTGCCCTTCCCCCACTGTTTGTATCAATGGACTTGTGAATGGATTAACCGGTTTTCGCCATGAATATGGCCATAGATGCTGGAATAGTGTTAAGAATAAATACACACACGCACGCACGCACGAACACACACACACACACACACAGTCAGGGCTTTAGACCACAAACACTAGGCAAAGTGTTTTTCCCCATAAACAAACAAAAGCACCACAAACATACACCACGTCCTATGGGGAAAATACAACACCACACTCACCACAAACAACCGTGCACACACACACAACACAAACACATTTCCACACACATGCAAGGCGCCCCAAACTAATTCTAAGGGTGTATCTCAGCTGAGAAAAAGACTTGTTGTCAGCTGGTCTTCATTAGAAAACCATTTAGCCAAACCTGATCTAACATCTCCCTGAGAAACACGCTGTCATACACAAATAAATACACGCACACATACATCTATACACCCAGACACACATACCAACACGCCCCTATGAAACCAAGAGCTTTAAAACTGACACACAGAAACATTTACAATGACTCAACTTCAAAAGAACGTCCGTCTATCCCTAACTGGCATATTCGTACACACTACACATAATGGTGAAGGATGAATCGTGCTCCAAAAACAAGATTGTGTTCGCACCGACAAGTTCAGATGTGAAATCATGCAAAGATTTTACAGCAAGCAGGAAGTTCTGAGACTGTAATGAAGTCATCAGCGATGACCTAATGTACAAGACAATGTGAGGTCATCGCTCTTAAATCAACACGGCAGTGTTAAATACAACTTCTACGGAGAACAGCGTTTGATAACCGCAGATAAGAAATAATAATCTTGGCTCAATTCGCAAAATTCCAGCCAAATATCAAAATTACCCAATGATTTACTCACCCTTCAAGGATTAGTCAATTTTCTTAAAAAAAATAAATACATTTTAGATAATTTACTCACCACAATGTCATCCAAAATGTTGATGTCTTTCTTTGTTCAGTCAATTGTCATTTTTGGCAAGAAAAATAAAAAATATGCCCTTTTAAACCACAACTTCTCTTCTTCCTCCGGCTGTGTGACGCGCCAGCACGACCCCACGTAATTGCGTAATGTTGTCAAAAGGTCACATTTCACATATATGAAACGCACATTTGCAGACCATTTTAAACAATAAACTGACATCATTTGACATACAACAACGTCGGAACAGTCCTCTTTCTCCACACTTGTAAACACTGCGGCCTTGCTGGGGTGTAGTTTTGATACGTCATCCGTGACCTCTTGACGTAATGGTAAATAAACAGACCTATGGCCATCCAAAGCGCTTTACAATTAGCCTCACATTCACCCATTCACACGCACATTCATACACCGACGGCGGTGTCACCTAGCCCCAGCTCGTCGGCGGCAGCTGGGGTTAGGTGTCTTGCTCAAGGACACTTTGAAACTTGGTCCGGTGGAGCCTGGGATTGAACCACTAACCTTCCGGTTTGTGGACAATCTACAAGAACCACTGAGCCACTGCCGCCCCATTAAATGACGTATTAAGTGAGGCCACGCTGGCGCGTCACATGACCGGAGGAAGACAACAAGTTGTGGTTTAAAAGTGAATTTTTTTCTTGCCAAAAATGACAATCGTTTCGCTATAAGACCCTTATGCCTCGCTTGGGATCGTTTAGAGTCCTTTGAAACTGCAATTTTAAACTGCATTAAAACTGTTTGGGGTCCATTAAAATGAGAAAAATCCTGGAATGTTTTCCTCAAAAAAACATTATTTCTTCTCGACTGAACAAAGAAAGACATCAACATTTTAATGACATGGTGGATCAGGGAACAACTTCCGGCTTTAAACCCTAAAAAGTTAATTCATCCTTCACAGAGGTAATCCACACGGCTCCAAGGGGTTAATAAAGGTCTTCTGTGAGTAATCGATGCAATTTTGTAAGAAAAATATCCATATTTCAAACTGTAATAACTAGCTTCCAGTAACAACGGCATCTTGGACTCACGCGATTCACAAAAAAGTTTTTGCGTAGCAAGCTTTGGTTACCATAGTTACGTTGCGCAGTGACTCTCGTGAATCGCGGTTATCATGCAGCACTTTTTAGGGTTTAAAGTAAGAAGTTGTTCCCTGTGTTCATCATAAAGTTACAATTGTAAAAGGCAACTCTATGAAAGTCAAAGTCTAATTTATTTTGAATGTTTTTAATGCATTTTGTGCCTACTCTTGACAGTAATAGAGCTTAAAATAAAACTGATTATTCCATCATGCTGCATATGAAAGATCAAATAAAGCATGACAGACCTAATGTGCAATCTTTTCCCTTTATTGGTTGCATTAAAGCTTTAAAAGCAAGAAAACGAGAGAAAAAATATATTTTTCTTTCAAAAATCACCCACACATTTAAAATACTTTTTCCAACTTCTATGTAGCAAACTTGAGGGAACATACACTTACATCGAAATATAAGTAAAATTGCTAGTTATAATAAGTGCCCATTTTGTTCACACACACACACACACACACACACACACACACACACACACACACACACACACACACACAGACATACATACACACACACACACACACACACACACACACACACACACACAAACGCATGCACGCATGCACGACAAGTGTATTTAGAATGAACATAGCACAGCCACTTGCTCCCTGGCAACGAAATATAAGTAAAATTGCTAGTTATAATAAATAGTCATTGATTACACACACACACACACACGTAATTTAGTATGAACATAGCACAGCCACTTGCTTGGCACCGAAATATAAGTGAAATTGCTAGTTATAACTGTTTCCACCGTTATAAAGCTTGGAAAATTTACAAAGATAACTCCAAATGTGTTTGTCTGAAAGATGATGCACATGTAGGTGAGAGCAGGAGTGAAAAGTAACATTTTTCAGAAAACTTAATTTTAATAGATAATGTTTTAGACTGAGATATATTTTTGCTGTGGGCAATTACTCACAAGTGTCGTCTTTCAATACCAAGTGGAATTTTGAACAAATGTAAAAACGACTTCAGTATAATTTCACTTTGAACATAACACATAATAGCGGATTGTTACGTTCGACCTTGTCAGCTGGGACGAAAGTAACACACAGGTGGGTCAAAAGTAACACAACAGAACAAGATAGATTTTTGTGTTACACTTGTTTTTAGTAAGAATACATGACTATGACCTTTTTTATATGTAACTGCAAACATATTTTGTTGTTTATTTTTAAATTTTAGATTCATTAAATGTTTTAAAAGCAACCCGACAGTACAAACTTGAATTGTTGAGAATAAAACATTTTTACAACTGTATGAACATTATGAAAATTAAATTAAATCACATTAGAGTAATATAGTTTCAACATATATAATATACATGCAACAATATTAGCAGCGGGACAAAAGTAACAAGCGATATATTCGTCCCGACAGGCACTCCTGACATTTAAACCCGATTTACTTTTATTTTGAAAAGCTCTGAGAAGGCAAACTTCAGGATGTGTTACAACACTAAATAACCTGTAGATTGATCAGTACTGTATAGGGGTTGACCCAACTAGTCGACAAGTCGACCTTAATGCAAAGTCATGACGCTTTAAGCTTGACGTCGACTAGTCGCATTAATCACTATACTTTTTTATTTATTGTTGCGTTGTTAATGTTAAGTTGCAACATAGGAGCTGTATAATTTTAGCATTGTTATGCTGACATGCATCGATAAAAAATGCTTTAAAACTGGAGTTATTGTTGCGTTGTTAACGTTAAGTTGCAACATATGATTTGTATTACTTTTTAAATTTAAGTTGCAACATAAGCTGTATAATCAGCATCTGTATTAATGTCCTGCTAATAAATTGTGGCATGTTGCAAAGCAGTCCCATCTCTTGTGTTTTGTATGATTGACATCAACGACTAGTCGACGTCAACTCGACTTTGATGTCATAACAGTCAACTTTAAATAATTTGAAGTTGTTCAACCCCTAGTACCGTAACACATGAAACGAGAAACACAAAGCATTATAAGAAAATCACTTTGTTACTTTTGTCTTGCGGATATCTCGGATTGCTTGAGGGTGAGTAAATCATGGGGTAATTTTGATATTTGGCTAGAATATCCACAATAGAAGCCATGCAGGCAACTGCAAATAATAGTTACAAATAAAGTGAAAATAAACCGTTTTGAAAGTGTAACAATAATACTTAGACATTACATTATGTTAACATGACAGAACTGCTTATGTCTGAGAAAACACACAGATTTTACTGGCATACTTAATGTACATTCTTTTGATACTGCCTATCATCAAAGCACAGTTCAGATAGATTTACAGTAACACACTTTAATGTAAGTGCTTGAAACATATGAGCTTCACATTTCTGCTTTTAAACCCCCATGCGTGTTTACCAGCAAGGCTTCCATTGTAAGTGCATTACTGTAAATTAGTTTGCCGTCAAAAGAGCGCCACAAGCATCACCAGACAGAACTGCAAATCTAAAGACTATAACTAGTTAAGGGGTAAGAAAAGAGGAAACAAAATCAAAGTGCTTTTGTCACAATGAGACTACAGCATGAGGCCAACAATGATGCTGGAGACAAAAAACTTGTTAACGTGACACCCACACAATAGTGGCATACTTACATCTCTGTATCCGTGCGGAATGGTTCCCGAAATTTCTCCAAAATCAGTCAGGCATCCCGCAGGACAGAATTTACTGCAAATGTAGGGCAGGACAATGAGATACACTTAAAAATAAGATCATCCAATGGACACATCCAAAAAGCTGTGAGAGTGGATACCTGAACTCTGCTTCAGTGAAGTCCTCTCCTTTCTCCAGGCATGTAATGAGATCTGGTGGGAATGAAAAAACAGAACTCTTTGCTTTCCATGTTTTTGAATCCTCTCAAAATGTGTTTGCTGTCAGATAAAGCGGGACACCAGATGGTTGCTATGGTGACACTATTGATCCTGGTGACTTGCATTCTTTCACACGAAGGATAAAGTTTTTGCTTTTTGTATTTACAATCTACATTATCGGCTAAAATGTTTGTTTGCAAAACTTAAATGGATTTCAGTATTTGCTAGTAGGCCGTTTGTCATCCTTTAACTGAAATTAACGCATATGCCCATGTTGACAAGGTCAGTGCCACAAATTGGCATATATTTGATTAATGATCCAAAAATAGTGCAGAATCATAAATACCTATTAGAATACCTGACACTGTTTACTACAGGAACACTTCAGTTCAATAATGCAATTATCTAATCAACCAATCAAATGGCAGTTGCTTCAATGCATTTAGGGGTGTGGTCCTGGTCAAGACAATCTCCTGAACTCCAAACTGAATGTCAGAATGGGAAAGAAAGGTGATTAAAGCAATTTTGAGCGTGGCATGGTTGTTGGTGCAAGATGGGCCGTTCTGAGTATTTCATAATCTGCTCAGTTACTGGGATTTTCACGCACAACCATTTCTAGGGTTTACAAAGAATGGGGTGAAAAGGGAAAAACATCCAGTATGCGGCAGTCCTGTGGGCAAAAATGCCTTGTTGATGCCAGAGGTCAGAGGAGAATGGGCTGACTGATTCAAGCTGATAGAAGAGCAACTTTGACTGAAATAACCACTCGTTACAACCGAGGTATGCTGCAAAGCATTTGTGAAGCCACAACACGCACCACCTTGAGGCGGATGGGCTGCAACAGGGGTACCACTCATCTCCACTACAAGTAGGAAAAAAGGCTACAATTTGCACGAGCTCACCAAAATTGGAGAGTTGAAGACAGTTGATGTCAATTTCTGTTGAGACATTCAGATGGTAGAGTCAGAATTTGGCGTAAACCGAATGAGAACATGGATCCATTATGCCTTGTTACCACTGTGCAGGCTGGTGGTGGTGTAATGGTGTGGGGGATGTTTTTTTGGCACACTTTAGGCCCCTTAGTGCAATTGGGCATTGTTTAAATGCCACGGCCTACCTGAGCATTGTTTCTGACCGTGTCCATTCCTTTATGACCGCCATGTACCCATCCTCGGATGGCTACTTCCAGCAGGATAATGCACCATGTCACAAAGCTAGAACATTTCAAATTGGTTTCTTGAACATGACAATGAGTTCACTGTACTAAAATGGCCCCCAAATTCACCAGATCTCAACCCATTTCTAAAGAACGCTTTCAGCACCTTGTTGAATCAATGCTACGTAGAATTAAGGCAGTTCTGAAGTTAAAAGTGGGTCAAACACTGTATTAGTATGGTGTTCCTAATAACCCTTTAGGTGAGTATATATATATATTTTTACAAATGACTCATTTGTTAGCTTCATTAACACAAAATTTATGTGCCCCCATAATCTTCAATTAAAAACTCAAATTTTCTCAAAACAATCTCTTTTTACTTCCGGTCATGACGAATGACACGAGGGCGGGTCTGGGAAAACATCGCAGCGATTAGCAATTAGCAATTAGCAACAAGACCCAACTTCCAACGATCCAATCAGTTCTCAGTGGACGAATTCAAGTCTCGCCCTACCCTTTTCAAGTTTCAGAAGCCGTTTCACTCGGATATATAAGACAATCGATACTTCCGCTACATGGCGACTTTAAATCAGATTTTTGACCTCAGATTTTGAATGTGGTCTTAGATGTGGGTGGTTGGGTAGGTGTGATACACTCTTGTGCACATATAAGGCATTCAGTGGGTGACTCAATACTCAGTTTACTAGACTGATGTATTGTATTTCATAAATGTGGATAAAAGCCTCCATATGAATGAACAGATCAATACCAACTAGATGTACATCTGGTACACTTTCAGAAGAGACCATAAGTGGTGCTAGCCCGCACAAAACTCATTGTGACAATGCTAGCGTGCATTGGGTGGTTGCCAGGGAATTGCTGGTACGTATATATATCACAAACAGTGCAGGATGGTACAAAGTGTAATTCTTAAATCCCTCACTCTGAGCAATAATAGGAATGCTAGCCATAGAATATACCAATAATACCTTCACCGTATCTGAGTGCATCTCAGGTTAAAGGTATTTTGTGGTGTTCCTCTACCCATTACTCATACCCACAGCATGGACTCATTTGTCTCTTTCCTGAATCAGGGGAAATATGATCTCTTTCTCTCTCTCTCTCTTAGTACTGGGGTAAACAGGTGTAGCTCCCACATGGCACTGTGAACCATTGACCTCAGGCAATCCCAAAGGTCAAAAGGCATGGTTTACAATCTTTACACACAGAGGTGCACAACTACGATTCCAAAGATTTGCAGTACAATGCAGTACAGAGGTAAAAGTGAGTCAACAGGGGGATTTCAGCAAAACACCTTATGACAGTGCTTGCTAAGGCAAAGCAATTTTGTGGATCTACAATGGAGGAGGAACCTGAGCCATATCTAGGGACTTTATGGAAATCACTGTAGCCTGGGTAAGCAAACACCTAGCAACCACACAGAACATCCTCCTTGCAATGCCGTGGCAGGCACCTTGACATCATGGTCATAACATTTTTATACAGACTGATATAACCAACATCCGTGACATCATTTCTTAGCACTTTGAACAGCAAATTCTTTCTGCTAAATTCACGGCCGTCATTCATAGTCTTTGGTCGCACCCTACACCATGAGACCCAGAAAATATCTCAACAACACTACTCGTACTGTCAGATGCATATTGCTGAAGTACTCTCATCAGTTTCACATGAGGGTCTCATGTGCTATACATGCGTACCGGTTGTTATAGCTGTGTCTCCTGAATCACATCCAAGTCAATGTCAACACTAATTTATACAAACCCACACATCAACAAATAATACAATGATTATAAAATACTGTGGAGGTTGGAGCCAAAAATCATGCTGCCTTCACATGCTATAGTGAAGATGATATTTTTCATTTGTGAACTGGTATTTACCAGTGTGTTGTGTTCAAGTGCTTTTGTTGTATCACGTGAGTAAATTGCCTGATCGCTCATTACTAGGATTCTCCTATTGACTGCTAGCTAGCATCTGTTAGCTGGTAGGTAACACCAAACCATAATGGTATTTTTAAAAGTGACACTGAGTGTTAATGCATTATATTACAATTGTCAATGACACAACATTGTATAGGCTACAAATACTACAAAAAACGTTTAGTAGTGTACAATGCTTATCATTCACGACTCTTCAATTGCTTTCCGCCATTTTGAAAAGGTCAAAGGTTATCTCACCTCGGCAACTCGGGCATCAAAATACCACATGAGGGGGTGTTCATGTGCATTTTCCACATCTGCTTTTAGTATTACCCATAATTACCATAGCACGTTAAGGCAGCATCATACCCGTGTCAATCAGAAGGGACCATGACTAAGCATACTGTATGTGGAGCATGTGCACTAACCGATGAACGATGGTTTTACTAATAAGTCTGTAAAACTAGAAAGTTATATCAACACCCCTGGAATAGCATCTTAGTGGATTTTATAAAGGCAAACTAAAGCAAGTTTCAGAAATATTTGACTTAAGTGATGGGGTTATTAATGATCTACAGTGTCCTGCATATCCAATTTTCATAAAGTATACAAACAGCATATTGGTTTGAAATGATATGAGGGTAAGTCAATATTCACAGGACATTTCTTTTCGAGTGAATGATTCCTCTCTACATGTCAGTGTGATATTACATCCTGATGCATAGTTATGAAGTGTTACCTGTGTGCTGACTGTCGCTGTAGGACAGGAAAAGGCCACGCCCCTTGCTGTAGGATCCGCTCATAAACTGCACCGTGACCTGATGTCCCTCTGACACTATAACATCATCTCTCCATTCGCTCTCTCCACAGAATTTCACTGAAGAGACAGGAACAATATATATTTGTTGGCAGCATGTTTATTATTGGGTGAATTGGTGTTCATTGTGTACAATATCAACCTTTTATGAGCGCTATTTATTCATATCACATATTTAAGATAAGCTTTTATGAGCTCGCAGTGTATACTACATATCCAGGACACCGATATTTTAATGATTTATAAAAGATGAATACTTACTGGATATCTAACATTTTGGAATGGAGATATAGGAGAGTGATTTATCTGTAGTTATACAGCACATCGTGAATATATATTAGTATTGTTTGTTGATGGCTTAAACCATCTGATATAGCGCTTGGACCCTGGATGCGGTGTCGTGTGACCTCAGACTTAACAAGCGGATTGTTAATCATTCATAGTTTGTAACCCACACGTCTCTTCCCAACATACAACTAGGGATGGGAATTCTTCACTAGCCATCCAACAACTAGGCAGTTTTACAAGTTTTTCTAAATCTATTTTAACATGCCGATAATGTAATGCGCTATAGTGCTATCTGCATATAAGAAGCTGCATCCCTAGTTCTTCCCCCTTAGAGCATTTTTACTGTGGCCATCCATTAAAGAGCACCCATTTCATTGCTAAAAAAACAACTTTTTTGTGTGTATTTGGTCTAATACAATGTGTTTGTGTGGTTTATGGTTAAAAACACACATTATTTTCCACATATCGTACATTTTGGTAGCTCCAGATTTCACTCTCTTCCTGAAACACACTGATTTGAAAAGCTCTGTGTCCCTGATTGGCCAGCTAATCTGTACGTTGTGATTGGTCTGAATACCTCTGATGTCATCAGGAAATGTGACGTTCCTTACCATATTTGAAAGATTCGGTTGCTATCAGGAGTTAACTTACAGACTGTGATTCCGAAGCGGGAGTCAGGGCTCAACATAAAGGACTGCACGGTGGCCCGGGGCAAGCGTGAGAGATGTTCGGGCCAGTAAAAAGTATTGTCACTTGCCCGATCGGGCCAGTGGTACACCCTCAGTCACTAAAATATATTTTCATCAATGTATATTATTTAACATCTTGGAAGCAGAAATTTACTTGGGTAAAACACAACAAAAAAATTATGCAATATTTTGCACAGTTTGCTGTCAGTTTGCAGGTAAAGCAGAAAAGTTGGGAGCCTTTTTTCGTTGGAACATGTCTGTTTTATGTATACAATTATATTGTGACACTGACATTTTTTTATTGGGGCCAGTGGTGAAAATTTTGGCACGGCAAGTGAAAACCTGACCACTGGCCCGACTGGGCCACTATAAAAAATTATTTGCGTTGAGCCCTGGGGAGGAATTATGATAATGTCGGTCTTGTCTACGTCACCAATTTCAGGAAGTAAACTTTTGCCTGCAATCCGTGTGTTTGTTGTAGTCTAAGAAAAGAAATTTATGTTGGAAATGATAACTTGCGTTATCGTTTACTTTGGGATATGCACCTTTTGCATATTATTAACATGTACTAATACACACACCAAAGGAAATTTAAAAACATGAATCGACAATAGGTGCTCTTTAAACCACCACTTCTATAACAAATTTACAGGTGTTTCTCACCTATCTCTGTTCGCCCAATTCCGATGCCATTGTACAGTCGCAGGTAAGATACCTGGCAGTTGTTTGTGTTGATGTCGAGATCTGCGATACGCAAAGCAATCGTTTGTCCGGCGGGCACGCTGATCTCCCACTCACACACGGAGCTGGAGGGATAGGACCGAGGGTAACCCAGAGATGCCAGGCTCCCACTACCCACGCCTAGCAATGTGTGTCCACAGCCATCCCCTGAAACACATCCACAAATCCTCAATTAGTCAGTATAGCACTGGTGACAGATAAACCATTACTTCCAAACAACAATTTGGGTGCTACCATGGTACAGTCAGTGATGGTAACAGATGGTATTAACTGCCGTGGTACTTTTACATACAATATACCATGGTTCATGCACCATGATACTGATGGTACACCAAGGTACTTCTAAGTATATCAGGAAATTTCCACAATGCATGCCTGTAAAAAACCCAACTTTAACGTGTTATAGTCATATTATAGTAGTATAAATTAATTGTGCTATTGACATGATTTTCCACTGTTTTTCGTGCCTCTGGAGCACGAATGTCTTTTTAGTGGCACACAGCATGAATTTCTATAAACAGTTTTTGCACGACTTTCTGTATCGTGTCATTTTATATTTTTTTATAATTGTTTTTCCTATTTTTAAATCATTGTCGCTTGGGGTTAGGGTTAGATTCGGGGTTTGCCCTAGAATGTAATTTTATGCATTGGTTTCTAGATGTTTTTCGTCTGCTTTTAAAACCATTCTTGCCTAGAGTTGGGGTTTGGGTTAGAATATCGCAGAGAGTGATTTTTAATCCCAACCCCAAGCGACAATGGTAAAAAAAATAGGACAAAACAATGAAAAAATAAAATATAAAATGACACGATATAGAAAGGCATGAAAAACCGTTCAGAGAAATTCCTGCTGTGTGCCACAAAAAGACATTTGTGCTCCAGGGGCACAAAAAACAGCGACAATAGCATGTCAATAGCACGAATACATTAATCAAAGATTTTGTGACTACAACACGAATTTCCGTGAGATTGTGTTGAAAAATACTACAATATTTTTGGAAACACTTTTAGTGGTGTTACACAAATGAACTGGATAATATTACGTACTTATTAGTATTATAAGTAAGAGTATTAGTGAACTTTTAAGAGTTCAATTCACATTTAAGAGTTATTTTTGCAAATTACCCGATTCACAATATAAAGTCAGTTCTCCTTTAGTTGACACAGGCTCCCTGTGTCAGAAGAAGTAAACACATCTGTGGTTAAATAATTTTCCATTAAGTTTGACAATCACAAACTGCCCAAATAATTTGTCTTATTTTGAGAGGTTTGTAATTATTTGAGCAGTTTGTGAAATGTTTTGCTTTAGAAGAATGCTTGCTCTATGTACTGCAATGACCTGCATATGTGGCCTGACTGTGTATATGTGTAATGGTTTTGTTTTACTTTTTTAATGTTTAATCATAATAGGGAGTGAGAGATTAAGTGGTGAGAGAGAGAGAGAGAGAGAGAGAGAGAGAGAGAGAGAGAGAGAGAGAGAGAGAGAGAGAGAGAGAGAGCAAGAGTGGGAGATGAGGTCGTGTAGCTATGCAGCTGCTCGCGCCGCCTGTCACTCGTTTACACACCGAAAGAATCTCAGCTTGCGCTGTTGTTACGTAATCTTGCTGGACAATATTCAAACCCCTGGAGCAAAAACAACAACCTTATACACACACCTCTAGTCTCCAATGTTTTCTCTAGCTTTACCGAGTCCAGTAACCCTTTAAACTTTTAGGCACGTACGATACTGTGCCCAATTGTTTATAAAGTAATATGTAAATAGTAAATAATGCCCAGGGTAGGTTTTTTCTTTATAGATACGTACAGTACTGTACCTGGATATCTTGTCTACACTGCTAATGAATCCTTTATCTTTGGGACAACATGCACCATACGGACTACATAGGTCCGATTATGAACTATTATTCACTGTACACATGACCTCATGACAGCGCATGAAACACGTGTTTCACAACTTGTTTTGATGAAATGCTTTTAGTCAGCTTTTAGTCACTGGTGGTAACACTGGACAGAGGTTGTCCTGACAGCTCATCTTTCTACATATTTGGAAAAGGAGAGGGGGCAGTGGTCGGCCCATGTAAGGCATTGCATCATCATGTACTTAGTTCTGCTGCTCCAGCTGTAGTGAACAATGTTACAATGAAACAACTTTGTAAAACAGATTAAATTTTTATTCATCCTAGTTAAAGGAATATTCCATTTTCTTAAAAGAAAAATCCAGATAATTTACTCACCACCATGTAATCCAAAATGTTGATGTCTTTCTTTGTTCAGTCGAGAAGAAATTATGTTTTTTGAGGAAAACATTCCAGGATTTTTCTCATTTTAATGGACTTTAATAGAGCCCAACATTTAATACTTAACTCAACACATAACAGTTTTTTTCAACAGAGTTTCAAAGGTCTATAAATGATCCCAAACGAGGCATAAGGGTCCTATCCAGCGAAACGACTGTCATTTTTGACAAGAAAAACAAAAAACATGCTTTTCTAAACCACAACTTTTCGTCTAGGTCCGGTCCAGCGCAACCTAACGTAAATGCGTAGTGATGTAGGAGGTAATGTGTTACATATATAAAACGCACATTTGCGGACCATTGTAAACAATAAACTGACACAAAGACATTAATTAATATCATTTGACATACAACAACGTAGGAACAGTCCTCTTTCTCAACACTTGTAAACACTGGGGCGGAGTTTTGCGTTCGTCCTCTGTGACCTCTTGACGTGATGACGTATTGCATGGGGTCACGCTGGCGCATCACGACCGGATCTAGACGAGAAGTTGTGGTTTAAAAGTGGATATTTTTTATTTTTCTTGTCAGGGATGACAATCGTTTCGCTGGATAAGACCCTTATGCCTCGTTTGGGATCGTTTGTGGTCCTTTGAAACTTCGCTGAGGAAACTGTTAAGTGTTGAGTGTTGAATGTTGGGCTCTATTAAAGTCCATTAAAATGAGAAAAATCCTGCAATGCTTTCCTCAAAAAACACAATTTCCTCTCGACTGAACAAAGAAAGAGATCAACATTTTGGATGACATGGTGGTTAGTAAATTATCTGGATTTTTCTTTTAAAAAAATGGAATTAAGTGTTTTGGGTACTTGCTGGTGTGGTTAAAATCTTCTGTGATCATCAGCTCAATGGAAATACAGTCCTCAAGTATACTTTAGTATTTACCCTGCTGAAAAAAACAATAAAACCATTACAGAAAATTCTAATGGTTTAATTGGTTATAATGAGAATTTTATTGGTTCTAATGGAATAGTATTGGTTCCACTACAGTGTATTGGTTTTTGTTGGTCTCTAATGGTATGTATTGGTTTTATTGGTTCTATGTATTGGTTCTAATGGAATATGGCTCAAACCACACTACAGTGTAGTGGTTTTAATGGTAAAAGCTAATGGTTCCTATTGGTATTTTAATGGAAACCATTAGAATTTTCTGTAATGGTTTTACTTGTTCCTATAGTGTTTAACACTACAGCATTATTTATTATAGTTAATACTAGATAATAATGTAGTGTATACATTGACAAGGTGTAGTAATTATTATAATCTAGGCTACTACAGTATACTAAATATTGAAGTTTACTATAGCATATGTTCATGTTTCAGTTTATGAATTCACTATAGTTAATACTACAGATACTATTGTATATATTAATAAACAGTTAGTAAAAGGTAATTCACTAATTAAAGGTAGCCTATACAAGTGTAATTACTACACAGTATGCTAAGATCTACAGTAAACGCTAAAATAAACTGTATATTTTTCATGTGGGTTGTGCGTGATTTGACCTTTGTGGGTCTTAAACCAACAACCTTTTCAGTCAATAGCCCAGATCTGTGCTACTAGACCGCACCACCACCCCGAGTTTGTTTGTTGCGAAACCGCAATTATAGTCCCAAACCCAAAATACGTGGGAGCATTTTAGACAAGTTTAACCAACTGAAAAAAACTTTAAGCCCGTGGTAAGATCACATACCCTTCTGCGCCCGCGAGCTTCTGGCACCGAGAAGGAAGATGAAGACGATCAGGATGAAGAGCGCAGCCCCTCCGGTCCCTCTGCCCACCATTACCGACCCGTCCATCCCAGCAGCCTGCAGTCCGAATGCATAATGCAACAGTGTTCCGATCCAGTTGCCCGTAAGCGTGTCACAGTCCTGATCAGTGTGTGAGTATCTCTCTGTGTTTGTATAATCGGGACGGTTTTATTGACGCTTCCTGAAGTGTTCACCGTTAGGACAAACACTCACTGACTCTTCATCCCCCGATCTGACTGTTACACGACTTCCTCAACTTCCGCTCCTCCCACCACACAGCGGCCCCTAGATGGGAATTCTGTGGTATTCCATACATTATTGTGGATAAGCATTGGTTTCGTTTTGTTTGACTGAACTTTCTCACAACACTGACCAAAATCTTCATTAACACTTTGTGCAAGCAAAGTTGTCATATGCTAAAATAGATAATCTGACATTTTAACGAAATAATAGGCTAATCCATTACTAAAACTTGATAGAAAAATAAAATAATTATTTGAGATTAATAGGGTTGTTTTTGTTGTTATTAAAATATGTCGAGCACACTGAACAATTAATCAGAAAACATTGAAAAGAGTTAAAGAATGTAAAGTGTACTTGTATGTGTATTACTTAATCTTAGAAATTCACCATTACGTCGATGTAAAAACAGGAGCACATATTCATGATTTTAGCAACTTTTTAAAGTAATCAGATATTTATTATTTTTGTCCGTCAATACAAATAAAAAATAGCATTAAAACTGTCACAATTATCGTATCTAATTGTTCGTATCTAGTGTTTGCTCGTAAGTAATAATCTTTCATATAGAAAAGCAATACAGTTTTGGTGTGATGATAGGCTACATATTCGTCAAAATTTCTCACACAGACACATTTTGCACATATTGTGCAATAAAATACATGTCTGAAAGGGCTTTAACTTTTGATTTTTGTTTTCCTCCTCTGGATCAATGTAAGATAGAGGGTGCTATAATCTCTCTCTCTCTCTCTCTCTCTCTCTCTCTCTCCCTCTCTCTCTCTCTCTCTCTCTCTCTCTCTAACTAATTACTTTTTTCTCTGTGTCATTTTGATAGTTGTTTGGTGAATCAGCCATGAGGTCCTTCAGCCAAGGCTCTTATCTTTTATCTTATCAGACAATGCACGCCTACATTCTCTCTCTCTCTCTCTCTCTCCCTCGCACGCACGCACACACACACACACACACACACACACACACACACACACACACACACACACACACACACACGAGAGAGAGAGAGAGAGAGAGAGAGAGAGAGAGAGAGAGAGAGAGAGAGAGAGAGAGAGAGAGAGAGATGTATAGAGCATTGTACATAATGACAGGATTCTGCATTTTATTGAGTTTCTAATTAATATTAATTCATATTCTTATTTTTAGCATGTGTATTTGTAAATGTCTCTGTGTGTGTGTGTGTGTGTGTGTGTGTGTGTGTGTGTGTGTGTGTGTGCAACATCTGAAACGATTAATTGTCACACTGTACGCCACCTTGTGGTTTATTACCACCCGTCAGCTTGTTAAATCACAAGAATAACATGACTGCCACACAGTGGTAATGTGGGGTAGTGGAAGTGCATAGGGGTGGGTTGTGTGTGTGTGTGTGTGTGTGTGTGTGTGTGTGTACCTGGTAATTATCACGTTATGGGTACCAACCCTGCTGAAAAAAAAAACAATAAAAACCATTACAGAAAATTCTAATGGTTATATTGGTTTTATTGGGAATTTTATTGGTTCTAATGAAATATGGCCCAAAACACACTACAGTGTAGTGGTTTTAATGGTAAAAGCTAATGATTCCTATTGGTATTTTAATGGAAACCATTAGAATGTTCTGTAATGGTTTTATTGTTTTTTTTCAGTAGGGAAATGTCCCCACAAAGATAGGAATACCAGTACATTTTGACAGACAAGCTTTTCAATCAAACAGAATGATGTTTCTTGAAAATCTAATGTATAGCAGAACGTTTTCTGGGATGGTTGGGGTTAGGGTTTGGGAATAGAATATTCAGTTTGTACGGTATTAAATGCATTACATCTATGGAATGTCCCCACAAAACATGGAAACCAGAATGTGTGTGTGTGTGTGTGTGTGTTTTATCATTTTACTGTAGGTGATAGGGAAATTGGTGTGGCCCCAGCCACTCCATAGTTCACCAAAGGTCAGTGGTGCCTCTGATCCTAGTGCATTGGCATTTATACAACACATATTTGGGCCATTGTATCACTACATCCACTGACCGATAAACTAAGAGACTGTTGCTTATTTTTTTTTATTGTGTAAGAGTCTATCACATGTGTAGCACAGACATATTACACTATTCTATATAAATAGAATATAAACATAGATGAACAGACTTCTCATATAGCTTATCGGTAAACTCAGGATACCAATAAAGTGTTTCAATGTAAAAATATCAAAACACAATGTTAATACATGTATAATAAGCTACACTGTTAAACATGTATTAACCTTTAATTTCATGTAGTATGCTATACTGTCTTGTACACATACAGCTGCAAGTGAGATGTGAAACGAGACCATCTAGTGGAAGAATGGAGGTTGAAGGCTAGGGAAAACATGAGTTAAATTCATTACATTTGAGATTATGTAACCAAATGTTTTGAAGGGGATATATAGACTTTAAAATGATTAGGTTTAGTGGTAAGGTATACCGTGCTGTATTTAAAGGAATCAAATTGAAAAAAATCTTTTTTGGGTTTGTTTGTTGGACACTACTTTGATAAACTGCTTCCTGATCTCTTAAAGGCACTCCAGCTCATTAGCTGAGAGACAGAACAAGTCTCTGCCGCCTCTCCGACCTCAGCCAAAATTGATCATCTGCACCGTGGTGGCCAACTTACACAGCCTATCAAAACAAAGAGCTCAGCGGAGCAGCACAGAACACGTAGATCAAACAGTTTTGTGTTTCAGCACTGCTCTGCAGCTGGGAGACATGGAGAACATCAGTTGAAATAGACAGCTTTGAGCATCCCATCAAACAGCAAACTGAAGAATCTTGAATGCCTAATGTTCTCCTACTGTGTTCATAGCATTTGCCAGTCTTTAATATTTAGGTATTATCCTAAATACTTTCATTGCAACTGTATAAGTAATAACATGAATTTTGATTGTTTTTTGCAAACCGAAATGTTGCAAACTTTTATAGTAATTGACAATGACATGTCACCGATGTTTAACTTTTATTAAACACAGACATTCTTTTAAATTGCAATCAATTAAACTATGAACCAGAATGGAAGCTCTTTAAATTACAGCTGGTTCTATAATTTAGTCCAATATTACAATTATAAAAGTTAACTGACTAAGCATACCAATCTGAATATAATGGACATGGTGCACAGGTGTGTGAATAGTGTTACTGCATGGTGTGTGTTTACACATATCACATGTGTCATTTTGGCATGTTGTTTCAGAAGATTTAGCTTACAAAAATAATCATGCCTCGTTTCTTTACATTAAATAGCTAGTTCACCCGAAACTGTCATCATTTATCAAAATATTCCACGACGTTCTTTCTTTAGGTGGAAAAAATTATGCTTTTCTTAATCTATTGAAAACCAAAGTTAATAAACCCCAAAAATAAAAGACTATCATGCATGGTGAAAAATATTTGGTATGTGATCAGAAACTGGTCATCACCAGTAAACACAAGGGTGGGTCTTGTGATTTTTGTGCATGCTCTTTATAGTCAGTTGGGTGGGCCTGAATGCATACATTTTCATTCCCAAAAATAAACACATTTTTGACTGGGGCAGCCAGCAAATGAAGCCAGACACGGTGGGTGATCTTAAGTTTATAAATAACTGTTGCACACATGTGTGCGTACATGCACATGCACATGCACAGAGATCTTGGAGCTATTGGTGGCAGGGGTATTGCTAAAGAGAAGGCTATACAAGAGAGGAACTTAGCAGCCCACCTCATTCCTTGTCAAAGGGCTCGAGACAACCGCCTAGCAATTTTTTACTGTGGTGGTGACATTGTCCCTAAAGCAATGTCATGAAACAAGTTTAAAATTTAAGAGAAATAAATAATTAGCCTCATTTTGGGGGGCCCAGCTACCCGTCACCACCCTAGTACGCACCTGTTTGCGAGGTCAGGAGACAAATCTTCTTTTCACTGCATATGGAGAACACACACATGCATACAGGAAACTAATATAAATATAAAAAAGATAAACATAGCAAGAGACATTACACACATGTGCAAATACACACGCTCATGAAAGATTATTATAAATGTGAGGTTATAAGATTACTATTAATAAAAAGCATACTTTACTCCTAAAATTGTCTGTATGTGTGCCACCTGTACCCTTACTGCTAAAACTGACTCCAACTGTCTCTCAAACACAGAGTGTGGTCCATCTCATAAGTTCACGTGTCACGGTAGGTTCCTCAGATTTAGTGGTTCTGGAGAATTGACTACATTAGGAATTCATATGAGGTCTAAAACACTTAATTAGCAGTATTATACAATTCAGATCACGCAAGATGTTCCACATAATATTTTCTTTCCTTTAAAGGGTTTAGGGAAGGATTTGTGATCCAAAACACTATGAAGAATAGAATATGTACAACATTTAACTGAATGTCAATGATTTATTTCACTCAGTTAGTGAAATCCAGGCTCATATCAAATTATGAAAATAGGAGCATCAAAGTTTGATTTTACATTTATATCATTTTTGGGTATATTTTCTACAGAATATTCTTTATATTATGTTGGATGATTTTATTTAGAAAACAGTAAATAACAAAAAAAGTGACTTTATGGGATTTAAAAAAACAACAACAACTTGGTAGACAAAAATAAAAATTTTCAAACATATTAGTTTCTTTTATTCCAAAACTAAAACTAAAATAATGAAGGAAAAGCATGCCATAAAAGCCAAAACAGATAAAAACTCCTTTAACATTGTTTAAAAAGAATGTGAAGATGAGACGTTTCCTGATAAAATGGCAGGTGAATATTTTAACACTTAAAATATATGAATAATATGAAATAACTAAATATGAAAATAATGGCATCTGCAAACAAATCATGCTAATGATGTAAAATCATTTGAAACCAAATACACTATTTCTTTTTGCAGACATGTTTTACCAATGCAGACATTGTCACAACAAATTCCTTGTAAAAAATAATACGCTGGATTTACTAAAAAAAATTATATATAGTGCATAATTTTTTGCACCCATTTGCACATGAAATTGTAAGCAATTCAAGCAATTGCAATTTTGTAAGTAATTTTTTCATGGAATTTAAAGCAGTTTAAGCTTAATTTTTTTTTAAGGAATTGCTTAAAATTCCACGTGAAGGGACGCAAAAATGATGCAATATATTTTTTAGTAAATTCAGCGTATTATTTTTTTAAATGTGACCTGCAGTACTTGGCAATAAAGCAGATTCTGGAGGAGTGGTTTATAGTGTCACTTTGGCCTATGTCTAACCCGTGATAGGAATGTGTATGAATGAAAGTTTGTGTATTTAACAAACATTTCAAGGTAATTAAAATCAAAGGCGGAAAAAAATAACTAAACTGTAAAAGGGGTCAAAGGTCACCTCGGGGGCTTCTTTGATACCCAGTAAATCACTTCTGTATTTATGCATACAGTTTCACAGAGACCCTCAAACTATGCTCAGATTTGGCAATATATCTGAAATAAATGTAAACTGTGAAAAGTGCTACAAATAAATGTGAATTGAATAAGTCTGCTCCTGTATAACTCAGTGGTCATGGGTTCAAACCCAGGGAATATACTGATAAAAAATGTATACCTTGTAAGCCACTTTGGATAAAGCATCTGCCAATGTACAGTATAAATTTAGACCTTTCTCACCAAATTATTTGAGCTATGGCACATTAATGTTATAGCGCTAATCTTACTGCCATGTCTATTTTTTTTGTGAATGAGATATTTTTGAGACAAAATTGATGTGTAAATGATATCTTGATTTAGTCCTCTATATGCTTTGAAAGAGCTACATCTAAGCAGTTGGCACTGCAACATTATCAAGAAACAGAGACAAAGATAACGCTTAACCCAGGCATATAAACACACTAACAAAAAAGAAAAGAAAAGGGCTGATAAGAGCAAACACATGACACTGCTGTCTTCTGTCCTTTACATTCTTTACGTTAGACACACAATTGTAAACTAGTTGTGATTATCAGGTTCAGTTTTTTGGATACACTGCTATTGCAGTTTAATATGTTTCTGAATTGTTTTATTACTATTACTGTCCTTCTACTGTCCTTAACAAACTTTAATCACACACACGCATTCGCATGCATGCACACACGCACGCGTGCACACACACAAAGATAGGGAGATTGTTTGTTCCAGGTAAACATGATAGACATTCTCCAAATTTCTGCACCTTAGTGTTACTTAAAATAGTGTCCTTCTCTTCCAAGTGGCCACGTTTATTATCCACAGTGTGTGCATGTGTATGTATGTGCGGTTGTGTGTGTAAATGAAAATAATGTGAATAATGTGTTATTGAAAGCATAATTGACCTAAATGAGTAAACAGCATGTAGTTTGTATAACATTCACAGCTTTAGTATGTTTTATGGTTAACATATTTTTTTGTTAAACATTGAGAAAAGCACAAAAACAATCACATTGGTATTATAAACACATTATATGACATCTACAAACAAATTAATACAATTACAAAACTTAAAAAACATCTACAGTCAGTGACGGCTCGTGACTGCTCATCCGTGGAGCGCTAATTCAAAATAAGTGTTCGGAGTGTCATGTGTGTGGTTCCTTTTTTAAAATATGTGTTCTGCGCGTTGAGAGATTCTGTGTGCATCACGTGTTTTGTCAAAATATATAATGTCTAAAGCGTTTATGATAAAAGAGATGCTCACGTTCACAAAATACACGCAAGACACTCCCTTAACAGTAAACTCTGATTACGCATAAGATTATGTGAGTATCTGGGAAACGCGAGTGTCTCTTTTATCATAAACCTTTTAGACGCGTCTGCAGCAGGCACTTATTTTGACAAGACACGTGATGCACACAGGATCTCTTGACGCGCAGAACAGATATTTTGAAAAAAGGAACCACACACATGACGGGCTACATATGTTGTGACGAACTTCGCATCGAACGCCCTCGAAAAAAGAAGTCACCGGCCACCACTGTCTACAGTGCATATGAAGGTATTATGTCTATTATTGTCAATCCTTTCAAATAATGTACATGTACACACTAAAATAGCGTCTTGTCAAAATACATACCTGCTGCAGACGCGTCTAAAGGGTTTATGATAAAAGAGACGCTCACGTTTGCCAGATTCTCGCTTAATCTCATGTGTAATCAGAGTTTAGTGTCAATTTACTCTTGCGAGTATTTTGTGAGTAACATGAGCGTCTCTTTTATTATAAACCCGATGCATGTTCAGCAGGCATGTATTTTGACAAGAAGCATGATGCACATGGTTCACATGATGCAATGAACACATATTTTGACATGACGAGCAACACACATGACACTCCGAACACATATTTTGCACCACTCGGAAGTCACTGGGTGCCACTGATCCCTAGCTGTCACTGGGGATGTGCCCTTTCAAAAAGTACGCATATAAAGATTATTATATTATACTATATATAATATATTATAATATACACTGTAAAAAGTAAAACGTTAGATCAACGTTTAATAACTTGAATTGATAACGCTTATAAAAGTATTCTTAGGTGAAAAATTTAAGTTGAACTCTAAAAAACGTGTAAAAAAAGCATTGGGTCAAAAAAGGGACAAGCCAAGGTTAAATTAACCCAGAAAATGTTCATATTTGACCCAACTAATTAAAACAGTTGAAAATAACCCAGATTTTTCATGTAGTATCTCACATGTACATATTGGTACCAAATGTATAGACGGTTTCATCGGACGCACGTTATACACGTCTTTTTTTTGTTGCTTGTTATATAAATAAACTACGTTTAAAGTACTTTGTTGTTATTTATTATTAGCAGAGTTTACCGGAAGTTACGTGCGGACCGCGACAGCCGCTTGTTTATGTTGTTACTGCTGAAACTGTCTACACATATCTGCACCTAAATGGTACATATTAGGACATTTTCAAAGGGAACTACCCCATTGACAGTTTTGACATTTTTTTAACCGTTTTTTTTCTTACAGTGTAAACAGTTATGTTTTAATTTTATTTAAAGCCTATTTTAAGACAAGAGTAGTAGTTTTGTCACCTAAACGGAACATATTAGGACCTTTTTAAAGGGTTCTGTTTTGTGACAGCTTGGGACAATTTTTTTACCGTTATCTTTAATTTTTATGTAGCATAAAGCATGGAAATGGCACATGTAAGAAACATTCAGAGCGTGTTAATAATAAAAAGGTCAAATGTAGTTGAAATTTCATGTAGTTAAAAATCTTCTCACATCACGTCAAAACGTCAGATCTGTCACAATGTTAGCAAAGCACTGAATCAGTGGAGCTGAGAAAACATCACACTTCAAATCTGAGGTCAACCATGTGTTCAGAGACTGCGACATGCTCCAACACAGACATAGTTTCATATGCATGTACTGTATAGAACGAGGCAGACATGAGGAGTCCCTGGTGTACTGGCGTCTGGTTCTGTGTGGGAGAGGTCATTCATTTTATCACGAATGCCTATAGGGTGTGAAACTACAACAGAGTATGCAGTTGTAACTCTGAGTCATATTTCACAATGACTGGGTCTCTGTCTGAGGTAAAAAGGTCAAAAGTTATCAACAAATAATTTTTTACCAAATTACGGGAAAGTTATGTTTTGTCATTAAAAGGAGTGTTAATTCTCATTTGGTGTGTTGGTTCCTGTGATCCTCATCATACACTCATTTTATATTCCCTTCTATATTGAGAACACAGGTCAATTTTTTGCAATTAATTTAATATCATAAATGTTTCTGAATGTGTTAAAGTATTTGGAGATACATGTGGTTGAGTCTGCCTATCCTCCCTAATGAAACTTGGCAGCCATTTGGTTCCATGTGAACCCTAAGGCCACACACAAATAGCCACATATCCATGCAAACACTAAGTCACAAGCTTAGAAAGTGTGTGTTGGTTTTAACATGAACATGCTATCTGCATTTTTTAATTTCTTTGTCAAAACATAATCTGATGGTTTTGTTATTTATCTAGGGTCAAGCAAAATGGCTCCAGCTCTACTGGCATTAGGTTTTCACACATGTATGAGCACAGACACAGGGATATCATACAGGGTGATGAGGGCCTCAAACTCACTCCCAGAGCAAAGGTTGCAGACAGTAATGAGAAATTACAGGACTGTGACCACCAAGAGGTATATTTTTTGGTACATTATAGGGCCACTATAGAGTATCATACTGTAAATGCAAAAATGGCACCCATTTAGTATGAAGATTCAGACTGGTGATTTCCACAATGATGATGTCATCTTCCCCACGACAGGGCTCAGTGCTGGAATGTTACAGGCTATTGACTTGAGGCAAAGGATTCTGGGTAGTGTGTACGCAGGATTACGAAGGTGTAATAGGTGAGACATCTGCCCCACACACTCACAGTAAACTCAGCTAAACACACAACCCGCCCACTGCACACAGTAACCACGCTCACACATAGCAAGTAAAACATGATGGCACCAATAAATGCTACTGTATTGCAGAAGATGGGCAGACAGTGAGTGTATGTAACACGACAGTGAGAGAGTAACACAATAATGTCATTAACACAATAAAGTACGTCATTAATGTCTTACTGTCATCCCTTAATATAGCTGAACCAGACACAACACCTAAACATGTCACTTTCATACCATTTACTACTGGCATCATGTAAATAAAACTTCATACAGTGCAAAATATCAAATGGTATTTACATAAAAACTGATTATTTATTATATTATATATTTTATAAATTATTTAATATTTTAATTGTATTTTTTTGCATTTTTATATTATTATTTTTATTTTTCCTATATTTATTTTTTTAATGAAAGGGTGAGGTATGTTACACCGTCAGAAAATGGTCACTGGGGTTAGCACCCTTTTATAAAGTAGGGGTGCGCGGGGCAAAAACTAACACAGTTGTGACTGTTTACATTGTTGCACAAGTTTGAGCGTTTTGTTTTTCCGGTAAATTTTTCACGCTGCCAAAAGACAATCTCCTGCAAATTTAATGTTTTTCCAGAGAGTTATTGATGAACGTGTGTTTTGGTGGCATGTAAGTAAATTGTTTCATCATATGTTGTTTTCTGTTTCTAAGTTGGGTATGTAAGATACCAAATCCTATATGTCATATTAATCAGTGTCTTGTTTACTAAAACATAGCATTGTTTTGAAATATGTCTGCAGCTCTTGGCAGCTTTTTTGGTGGGCTTGAAAATGTTTTGACCCAGCGGGGTTAATTGTAACGCTGTGTTACAACTAACCCCTCAGCACTTACGATATGAAAACCGCTAACGTTAGCCTAATTCTTGCCTTTGTTTTAAATAGGCTTCACACAAATGATTGCTGGCTGCCAATAAAATAAATGTGCCTGTCTTATCAAAAATCGTGTGTCAAATGTATTTTTGTTCATATCTTTAATATTGATTGAATAAGGCAGGGGTCGGCAACAGGCGGCCCGCGGGCCAAAAGTGGCCCGCCAGTAATATTTTCTGGCCCGCCAGATTAATTTGAAATCCGTTTTTTAATTTTTTTTAATCAGACTTTTTTATTTTAAAATAACAGTTTACAAAAATGGCCCCGTGTATCATTCCTTCATTCGTTTTTTCAAGTCAAAACTAAAAAAAAATAAAGAAAAACGACTTGTTTTTCTATTATTTATTTCCTGAACTAAAATCAAACGACTCGTTTTCTGAATGTGCGCTCAGATCAAAAATAACAAAAATGAATGAAAACGGGTTAGAACAACTTTTTGTTATATAAAAATGACATCCTAACCCAAACCCCAACTCTAACCCCAACTCCAAGCGACCATGGCTTAAATATAGATAAAAATATACAGAAACCTGTATATTAAATAACCTACTTAAACAAATGTGAAATCTAACCCTAAACCCAAGCGAAAATGGTTTAAAAAACAGAAAACAAATGAGAAAACAATAAACAAAACGCCACGAAACGACTCGCCACACAAGTGAATGGGAAGGACCGGCGCATCACATGCACGCAAAATCGGAATTTGGCGTATCTATTGCACGATAATGACACTGCGTGTCATTTGTACTCATCTTGGTGAGAACGGGTAGATTTTTTCTGTGACATTTTTTTCCTCTGCTAACAATACAATGTTAAAATAATATTTATATTGGCACGAACACAATTTTTGTATAACATTTATAATTGTTATAGGCTACTTCATCTCTCTTTTTTCGTTAGAGACATTGAATTTGAGATTCTGGGAACGAGATCTAACGTTAAGTTTTGCGGACCCGTCAGGTCGGGAAATAAAGCGGGTGAACACAGAGTGTATTTTAAGCGGTTTACTGAATAGAACCTTGTCGGAGCTGGACAAAAAGCAGAGACCTCCTTAAACCTTAGGTGTGTATGTGTGTGTCCCGGATAAATATTAATAAAAAAGGAATACAGTTCAAAAGTCGGACTGTAAGAGTCTTTCATGAGAGCATAAATGCCTGTAATATGTTACCACTAATAGTATCTGTTTAAAATGATTTCATTTATATATTATGCCTATAAAGGTGTTAAATAAAAAAATTGTCTAATCCAGTAATCAATTTTTTATCTGAGCACACAATCAGAAAACCCGTGGTGGTTAATTTTTTCATTTTTGTTTTTAATTTAAAAAACGATTGAACGAATGATACACAGACCCATAACCATGTTTTTAGCCATTTTTAATGCCGTCTTTCGTATTTTAAATAGGAAATAAAGACAATGTTTCTTGACAAAAGATCAGATAGCCTATACTAGGCTAATTCAAAATAAGACGTAAGTGTGCCAACAGCAGTTGGCCCGCCATCTACTGGCTAAAAAAAATATTGGCCCGCGGCCAAAGTTACTTGCCGACCCCTGCTGTAAAGGGTACTGACTAGTGACAGCTTGGGACCACTTTTGTCTATTTTTCTGACAATGTTTGGCAGAATGCCATTAGTGACATTTAGACAAGCATTGCTCATAGATTTTACTTGCAGAATATTGGAGGTGACCTTTAAAATGAGCTACAAAACTAAAACTATAAACAGTTGTTTAATAGATAGGCAGGTGGCCCAAGATGGCCCAACTATATGAAAAGGCATTTTGTGTACTGTTGATGCTGGGACAGGCTCCAGCCCATTGCATCCTCCAAACTTAAGAAAAACATGGTTTGGAGAATAGATGATAGATAGATAGATAGATAGATAGGCAAATGAACAGAGATGTCTATTGTAGGGCTGTCAATTTTTAATCTGAAAGTTGCTGGGATTGCAGATTTTAGACAGGACATTCACATTACAAAAATTTTTTTTTTAAACAATTACATTTGTGATGGGATGTCTGATGGGATTTGGTAAGGTTTAGGGACAATATATGGTTGTAGCTGTACAGAACAATAGTCTATGAACAAAAGTAACCTTTCACATACTAGTCCGATGAGGATAAAGTACGTAGGCGTTAGCAAGTGTGTGTACCTGCAATATAAAATTATTTTTATAAACAACCACTGGGACCCCTAAATCTTACTGGCGACAGCTTTAGCTCCCCATAGCGTTAGTTTTAGAAGTCCCAGAAGGAGCAGCCAATCTCAACTGCTAGAACAGACTCAGGTCAGGTCAGCATCATAGTACCAAAGGGGGACTCAGACCTCACACACACACTCTCATTCAAAAACACACGCACACACAAACACACTGAAAACATGCCAGGGGATGATTAGTAGTTCATTATGAACCACCTGCATTGGAGTGATTTTAATGAAGTGTGCAGTGTTGCATGCATGTGAAACTACAGGATGACGAAACCGTTTTGACCTCTGTGGATTGGCGTCTCACGACATGTTACCGTGGTAATGATTGTATTCTGCATTCCAGGGCCACAATACAGCACACAACCACTGTGGGAATGTAGTAATTTTACAACCAATGTCGACTACAATCTAGACCCTGTCACCTTGACAACCTGGCTTACTAACACATTTAAATAATCGTAAACTAAACAAATATTTACGTGAGTATTAAGCTAACCAGATGGCATAGTAGAGATTTATAGCTTATTTCATGTGGCAAAGCTAGAATTGCAGAAGGATGTTATAATAAAATGGTGATTTTGATATCTTTAAAAGCATTTCTTCATTTATTATTTAATTAAAAGAACTTAATCTGACTAGTATCTTAAACTAGACAAATCAGGTTAATTATTCTCAACCATGGAAAAAGATTCAAATTGTACTTTCACCAATCCTCTGCATTCAGGTTTCTCAGAAGAAAGGTACAAGAAGGTACAAAAGTTGTCACTTTTCTTCAAAAAGTACAACTTTTATACCTTTTTTCTGATAGTGTACATATTTTGTAGGTATATTAATAGTACTTTTATGTAACTTGTTGGCATGCTTTTGCACAAAAGCACATATCTTGTGACTCCAGTTATGGTGTCACAGTTTGACATTAGCCTTTGAAGACATTATGAAAGCATTAATGTTTAGTAATCACTTGGGCGGCAATTTATGATTGGGTTATAAACAATTCACTATTACATTATTAACCCTGTAACCCTGTTTTATAAAAGGTGCTAAGCCACCTCCAATAATTTAAGTGTGATGCGTTGCTTTGGAGCGTGTTAAAAGCACCATTTAAAAAAGATTCATACTGAGTTGAGCACAGTATGAAAGCCTCAGTGGGTGCAGGTGCAGGGCTGTAAGCATTTTATTTAACATCTTACATTACATGATGATATGACAAACAGGCATGCATGCCATCGATCTATGTACTCAGTTGTAAAATAAATAACTGCTGTATTTATATGCCGCAAACAAAGGCTACAGGCCTCCCTCCTCCTTCTCAAACTTTTTCTGGGACCAAACCGTGAAACAGATGCCAGGACATTGTGTGATTAGCAAACATGCTTACAACTAATTGAGTTTTGTGTTTTTGTGAGAAAGTGTGTGAATGCAATCCTCAAAAACAGTCATGGTGGATTTTAAACCTAAGTGATCATGATAAAACTTGAAGACCGGGTAAACACATGAGTTAATGAATTTTAGAGTCATCAACTTTAATGTTCCCAAGTCAAGTCACAAGCATCCTTAGAGAAATGCATGTATCAAATTTATTGAACTTATTAAAAATCTATTTTTGTTTGGATCAGCAGTTTGAGTGTTTCTGATTTACTGCAAATTTACGACTGTATGCATATCCTGCAGTTTTTCTTCATACAGCTGCCATTGTAATGGTTAATGAAGTATTGGCTAAACATTTTTCAAGACATTGAATGCATAGGAAAGCTAGATTAGTGAGTAATTTCTGTTGATTTTGGTTACAGCTTAGAAAACAAACTAGTTTCACATGCTGGCGTCATGGCGGACACAGTCTACCCCCACCTTATTCCTTGCAGCACCCTAATTTACTGTTCATTAACACAGGGTTGAGGGCACATCACTGTCTTTCCCGCACTGATAGCGGCTCTCTCTAAATAATATGCTTGATGATGTGGTGATCAGTGTTTCAGCCCACTGTCTATAATTTCATCACAAGGAATGTTAAATTGAAATAAAATGCTTTTTTTAGGTTATTTGTTCGCATTTTTAATGACACCATGCATTGGAGCTGGCTTGGATTCAATAAATTTGTGCAGATGCTATTACAGCATGATTTGAGAATGCTCAATAAAATATCTTGTGTGCTTCAATAGAAGCAATTAAATCTGACCTGCCACAAACAAGTTGACATGTATCAAAAATTTGCTTGAATTTTAATTACATTGCTTTGTTTTCATTTATTTAAAATATATCATATATTTGTCTGTATTTAAATCAAATTTTCAATTATTAATCTTCATTAATATTTTCAATTTCATAATATTATTTTCAATACAATGTGGTCCTAGACCAGTGGTCTCCAACATGGTGCCCGCTGGCACCAAGTTGCCCGCTGGCACCAAGTTGCCCGCTGGAAGTCTGTGAGTAGCCCGTCAAAGCATAGCCTTAGTTTTAATATTTATTTATTAAATATTTTATATATTAGCTTGGCTTCTTTTATGTATGTTAACATTTTAAACAATGATAAACTCTTTAAAATATTTAACTTTAAAATTTCCATAACCCTAACAGCGAGCCCTACCTCAGGTGAGAATATGGTGACTAAACAGTGAACAGGAAAACCTATAGAAATCTTGTACCGCAGTAAGGGTGTAGCTGTCCTCACTAGACAGTGATTTTGGAAAATCAAACAAATTCCTAAATTCACTTTATCTTTATACTGTCACATCTACTGTCTCAATCTGTCTATCTGTCTCTAGTTTCCCTCCCTTCTCTCTGGCTCCACCCTGCTGTGGATAAAAGCTGGTCATCTGCAGTCAGTATCTTGTTTTAGTTCAGTCAGCATTGGTCAGTTGGTCAAATTGCGTTTGTGTTAGGGTCTTTCTGTGTGCACGCTTGAAAATCCTTGAGATTATCCCATCTACGGCAATTTACCAAGGAAAGGTAAGAAATTACACTTTTTAGCATCTCATTAGTCCATTAGTGCTTTTATTGTAAGTGATGCACTCGGCAGTTTGCAAAAATATTGTAAAATAAATGAACAATTAAAAACGAGAAAACAGTTGAAGGGCCTTTACCTAAAACTGGCATAGAGTTCCTTTGGTGTTATTAATGTTAAGTGTACATGTGTTTGTTATTTAATATAAGTGTTTGAGAGAGGTAGTCTCTATCCAAAATTAAAACAAGATTTTATAAGAAACTAATTTTATAGGTTGCAAAAGGCAAAGATGTGAATATTTGTTGAATTACAGAATGAAACACTTTGCTATCTTAGGGCTCTCATTCAAATAGCTGACAAATTAATCTGATGAATTTTACAGTAAAAATGTATTTTGTCTTATATTATTATTATTATTATTTCTTAGATTTTTTTAAGCTCTTATATTTTTTTCCATATCTGTGTTCTGTCTTTTGCATTCATTATTTAATTTATTTTAAATTGCATATTATATGTTTAAGAAAAATTCCCCATTACCGTTATGATTTCTGTGCGGCTTTTAAAACAATATGTTCAGATGAAAATAGCCTTTTTCTCTTACTATGGCACATGATGGACAGAATTATTTCATAATGTACACTGCCCTATAAATAAATAAATAAATATCAATATTTTTTAGCGTTTATATAGCACAAGAAGTGTTCTCAGGTATTATTATTATATTATTACTCTGGAGATGCCATACAGATTTATACATTTATTTTATTATACAGTACACAGACTATAATGTCCAGTGCTAAAAGAAAACCAGCTTTACGTTATGTTAACAGGGATATAATTTTAATGCAGCTTTAGGTTTTGGTCTGCAGTGCCCAAGAACAATTAGCTAACTCCGCCCTCTGGTGTGGCAGGTATTTACTGTAGGGTCTTTGCATGCATGTGTGATTGTGATATTGTACATCTGGTGTGTGTTAGTTTAAATATGAGTTGTGAGGAAAAGACAAAACACACATTTATTTGAGGCACAATATGATGTGAATTGTAAAAGACAATTTTTTGTTTGAACATATGAGAGAAGATTTGTGCAGAACAAATGTGACTGTGACTGTCAATCTAAGTAATAGTTGTAGGTTGCACAATTCTGTGATTCATGGTTGAGTTTTGTTTCTTTATGGCACTTTAGAAACTACATTATACAGTTTTATTGGTAAAATGATAGTGGTGAAGGCTAGGTAATTGGTTGATATTTTTTCATTTTGAAATGTGAATGCTCTTCCAAAGCTATGCAGCTCTATATGTACAGCATACAGTGTATGTGTATGTATATACATTACTGTACAATATTGGGTCACCCATATTGGTAGATCGCATGTTGAAATGTGCCTTTGAATGTGCATTTGATGTACATAGGATTTGGCATCTTTACTCGCTCTCTTTTATCATATTGACATTTTTCCTCTCTTTACTAGCAAGCCCATGCTGTGTTTCTCACTCTTATTAACGCTAAGTTGTTAAAATGCTTCTAAGTGACCCAACAAATACAGTGAATAAGGAGCCTGTTGAACCTTAAAAATTAAGTGTTTGTTTTCCAGCTGGACTGAAAGTTGTGAATCCCAGTGGTCAATTTAGATAGATTAGATAACATGAGACACGAACTGTGTACATCACAAAGCCACATTTAAATGGCATATAGATTATTTAAATATTCAAGAATTGGTGTAAACACAAGCATGCAAACCCCTGATTTCTTTTTTCTTTCATTCAGATTATTATGTTTTTCATAATATTGGTATAAATAATCAAGATTCAGGAACAGCTAAACTTTGGGCCACCTGTAAGATCTTCCAGTGTGAGTGTATTTTGTAACAAGCAGCACGCTTTCAATGTGGCAAACATTTAGTTAGATGCTTCCAGTTCTTTCAAGTTTTACAATAAAACCTAACACTTCCTGCATCATGACCTCTAACCCTCTCCTTCTCTTCCCATGGAAAGACAGAAAAGAGGTTTTGTCACTGATGTAAAGATGTAAAAGGAAGTGCTGCGTGAAACAGAATAGACTGAAAGACAGTTGAAAAGAATGAGGTATCAGACAAAGAGAAAGAAAGGAGTTTTTGTAAACCCTGTTCCTCTGCCTCTGTTGTGTTGCATGAGTTTGTGTTTAACTCAACTTATTTGCTGAGGTGTTCATTGTATAAACTGTGTCTACTTACGGAAGCAATGCTTGAGATTCCAGATGAACATTACACAAATAGCACGGAAGACTTTGATTTTACTAGGGTCAAAGGTCAGAGGAACAGGCTAAATTTAGATGCTTAAGAAAGTCATGCCATATAAACTTAAATTGAATGTTTGATCAAGTAATTAAATGGATTTCAATTTTTAAAGTGAATAAGGATGCAGTAATTTATTTATTAAGATGATAGTTTAAATCATTAAGGTGTGGTTTCGTGGACAGGGATTTGCTTAAGCCAGGACTAGGCCTTAGTTTAATTTGGAAATATTACTAGTTACATTACTAAACATGCCATACTAAAAACATTACTGGCGTGCATTTTGAGCCAAAACAAAGGGTACTGATATATTTTAAGATATGTCAGTGCAAGTTGTTTTCAGTTTGGACAGCTCTTACAATTAATTTAGTCTAGGTCTGATCCCTGTCCGGGAACCACCCCTAAAACTAATTGGTTATGAAATTGGTTATGTATTTGTTGGACAAAATAACATATTCATATAAGATGTTATACTGTATAGTAGATCATATAGTGGATATTGTTTAAAACATTACTGTAATGCAGCACTAATACCAATGCTAATGCTTAGCATGAGGTGTCTATTCTTGTTCATAGGAATTGTTAGTGGCATGAAAGTGTCAATCTGCGTGAATTAAAGTGTCTTTTTGAGTAGTATTGATCATGACTCATTACAGACATTTAAGTAGCTCCATTTTCCAGTTATAGTGTACTGTATGCAGAATTCCAAAGACTAAGTTTCCTGATCTAATCAAATGGGTCTAGAAAAAGTTGATGGCATAGTCTGATGTGAATGTCACAATTCTTTAAAAATACAGAGTCACTATAAAGAATTGTATAAAGCATGTGAGAAACCAACAGAGAAAAGTAACCATTCCATTTTGTTATCTTTAGAGTAAACCTATAGAGGTGGTTTCCCGGACAGGGATTAGCTTAAACCAGGACTAGGCCTAAGTTTAATTAGAAAATATAACTCAATTTTACAAACATGCCTTACTAAAAACATTACTTCTGTGCATTTTGAGCCAAAACAAAGGGCACTGATTTATTTTAAAATATGTCAGTGCAAGTTGGATAGCTCTTACATTTATTTTAGTCTAGGACTAATCCCTGTCCGGGGAAACCACCCCTCGGATTTAATCCTCACTTGATTTTACTGTAAATTTTTCCATCTATTTTTTTCCAGCTTGTAGGGATCTGAGTTAGTTGCATTATTTACTTTTAAGTACGATTGCATTTAGATTGCGGGTATTTTCATATCGTTCTGATGTAAATGCAGGGATCAGAGGAAATAAAATTCCTCAGCCTAGTATTACATCACTGTAGACACAACGTACAAATATTCAATTATAATTCTGTCACCAGCTACATGCACAAACACACAATACGGTTCAAAGACATTACATGCATACTTTTGTGTCCAAGGGCATTGTATACTATAAAAATAACTTGATAGATTTATGGCATGTCACTTTAGTCTGTAAAACCTATTTAGTTTAACTACATTTTTAGTATTATAATAAACAATAAATAATATATAAATATATAAATAATAATTTTTGTTTTGGTATCTCAACCTCATAAAATGGCAAGTGGGGCAACGACAACAAGACAAATTGTTAAAAATAAGATACTTTGGCATTATTTTGTGTTTGAAACATTTCCTTTAAGCAAATTTCACAAATATCAGTATCATCCAGTTAACCCCATGTGGTCTTAATGGCTGAATGAAGAGTTTGTAAATTTCTCTCAAATAATTTTAATGTAATGGGTAGGCCAGTACACTTTCTGTGTCAGGTGGTACAAACAATGTACAAATAGAAAAATGTAATTTTATCAAACACATTCTAAATGTATTTATAAAGCATATTTATTAATTTATTATCACAAGCAAAGTTTATACTTACATTCAAACAGAAGCTATAATTTTAATAAGCTAATAATTTAGCTAGATTGTCTATAATTGTCATTATTTCAAAGTGTTAATTTAAGTGTTAACTTAAATGTACAGCTTTCAAATGTTTAACACTTTCCAACTATTGTCAGGATTATAATTTTAAATTCCACTATCAAACAATCAGCATGACACAGGGAGCACATTGAAAGTGCGATGTATCAAACCTTTATAACAATAGTGTCATATCTTCAGACAAAATACTTAACCTTTGGACAGAATTTCTGCATCTATATATCTACATGTCAAAAGAGCGGAAACCTAGACGGCCTTGCATATCTGTGTGAAAAACACCAGCAGCCTGAGAAAGGCCAAAGGTCAACACAGTCACTTGATGATCAATATGATGCAGTCTTTGACTGATTCACATCAAGGCTGTTATTGTTACTTTAAAAAGTAAAGCATCTGAATACGGTTAAAAACATTATCGACAATCAGCAAGAAACATTTGGATTTGGACTTTCAACAGTTTAAAACTTAAACACACCTGCATACACACAGATGAACACACAAACTTCATGTTTACTGTCTGGGATTCCAGCATAGCCCTAAAAGGTACATTCCTAGAAAGTTCTTCCGGTTGGGAATAACAGACATTCTTTAAATATACTTAATCTTCTGGATGTCCAAACTTTACATTACATGCAAAAAAACATACTTTAATGTACACATGGATTAATTTACCAAATAGTTTAAATTAATTGTTTTTGTTTTAATTAAATCCTAACTTTTTAAGTAAAGGTGTAATGTTTGTATATTATGTTTTTTTTAACTGCTTAAAGCTTTGTGACAATGTGGCATTTTGTACTTTTATGTACTTTGCCTCTTTTTCATAATTTTCCCATTAAAGCAGTTCAATATTTTATGAATCTTTTGAGACTTTAATCAAATTGTTTCTTATTTGTTCTTGGTTAAGTAATTACACATGACACATTCATTTAGTCTGAATTCCAAGCCTCACATTATTGCCTTTGGCACTATTGTTATAAAAACTATAATGGGTAAAAGCCAGCAATAAATAAATTAAATGTCAACAATAATTGATAGATGATGTGTTTTAATTTGTTTTGAAGGCTACGTCTCTTTAAAATCATCAGAAACAAACAAAAAATTCTCCCTATAACCAATTTTGCAGAAAGGTTACAGAGGCCTTATGATATGGTTACATTATGAATGATGTTACTGATCCTGGCATATGTGACAATTATGCAGAATAAAATAAAATTAAAGTGATAATTGTTATTTTGAACAAAAAGTAGGTTGAATGATTAATTAATTCATTGTTTCTTTTCACAAGCCATGGCTATGGCTGCTTTCCTTGTAGCTTTGGTCCAAACAGCTTTATTGCCATCAGCTATTGGAGGTGCATATTATGGACATCATCCTCAGCAACACCAACCTATGCCACAGATGCATCACCTGGGCATGGGAAAGGATATACCACACAAGTCATATCCGCACTACAGAAAAGACATACCTATGCACCTAAACAAAGGCAAGGATAACAAAGGTATGCACAACTGCTGTTTGCAGCACTATCATTATTTCAATTTTTAGTTACATGATATTTCTGCTTTTTGCAGTATTTGTTGATAAAAAGTAGATTCACAGAAAACATTTAAGTTCCAGCTAAAATATTTATAAAACAATTATGCAATTATCCATTATTTTCTTCCTGATTTTGACAATGATTTTCACTTACAAAGGTGAGACCATTCCCAGAGGTGATCAGAGTGCTAAAGGAGAGGCTGGACCTCAAGGTCCACCTGGCCCACCTGGTCCCCAAGGACCTCCTGGGCTTCAAGGTAAAGGCATAGCAGGCCCCCCTGGAAAGCTGGGACCTCCTGGTCCTCCAGGAATTCCTGGACTTGGTAAGCCAGGAATGCCAGGTATGCCAGGAAAGCCAGGGGGTATTGGGCAGCCTGGACAGCAAGGTGAACAAGGTCCCAGAGGTGAAGATGGACAACCAGGCATGAATGGGCCACCTGGCCCTCCTGGACCACCAGGCCTACCAGGAATAGGAAAGCCTGGTGGACAAGGATTATCAGGACAGCCAGGGGCTAAAGGAGAGCCAGGACATAAAGGCTTACCAGGTTTCCCAGGGTTACCTGGACCCAAAGGAGACAGAGGAATTGGACTACCAGGCCCGCAAGGGCCCAGAGGGCCAGCTGGGCCACCAGGACTTCCAGGCCAGGCAGGATTACCAGGACTGGGTAGGCCTGGTCTGCCCGGTGTGTCAGGTCCACCAGGTTTGCCAGGAAAACAAGGACAGCCTGGGGAGCCAGGTCCACAAGGTCAACCTGGTGAACAGGGTACCCAAGGACTACAAGGGATTCCTGGTGTTGGAAGGCCAGGAGAAATTGGAAAACCAGGTCAGCCTGGTCTACCTGGACACAAAGGATTAACAGGACCACCGGGGTTACCTGGGAAACCTGGTGTACCTGGATTTGGCAAACCTGGATACCCTGGCCCCAAGGGTGACAAAGGGATGGGAGGACCACCTGGTGCACCAGGACCAAAAGGAGACAAAGGTTATGATGGTCAACCAGGCATGATCGGTCCACCAGGTGAAACTGGTCCCCCAGGTGCACCAGGCCCCATGGGACCCTCAGGTGGAATTGGTGCCCCAGGACAAAAAGGAGAGGGAGGTGCAGTAGGGGCCAAGGGAGATCAGGGACTTATTGGACCACAAGGACCTCCAGGATTTGCTGGTCAACCAGGTCTGCAAGGTGAGGATGGAGAGCCTGGTCCAAGAGGGCTACCAGGACCTATTGGCCCCAAAGGAGAGGGGGGAAACAATGGTGAACCTGGTGCCCCAGGTCCACCTGGCCTACCTGGTCTGAGGGGAGAACATGGTCAGCCTGGTCCAGAAGGACCACAAGGGCCCAAAGGCATTCCAGGACTTACAGGACCTGGAGGACCAATTGGACCTCCAGGACCTCCTGGGTCAAAGGGAGAGATTGGTCCACCAGGTCAAGCTGGTCCACCTGGTGAAGGCAACACTGGTGCTCCTGGTCCTTCTGGTCCTATAGGTCTACCAGGCCCAATTGGACCCCCAGGTCAGCCAGGAACTGCAGGTCCCCCAGGGCCTCCTGGACCTCCAGGCCCACCTGTTTCCCCTGACCTGATGGGTGTTATTCCTGAGATGGGCCCAGCCATTGATGGTATAAAAGCTGGTGGGTACAAGAAAGGAAAGTATGCAGGTGGACCTGACATGATGGGAGCTAATGGTTTGGAGATGCCTGCTTTCACTGCCCAGCTGACCACACCATTCCCTCCAGTTGGAACACCTATAGTGCTTGACAAATTATTGTATAATGGACGACAAAATTACAATCCTCAGACAGGCGTGTTTACATGTGATCTCCCAGGCATCTACTACTTTGCCTATCATGTGCACTGCAAGGGTGCTAATGTCTGGGTGGGTCTCTACAGAAATGGGGAGCCACTCATGTATACATATGATGAATACACAAAGGGATTCCTTGATCAAGCATCAGGGAGTGCTGTGATTCCATTACAACCAGGAGACACAGTTTACTTACAGTTACCATCTGACCAAGCAGCTGGATTTTATGCAGGACAGTATGTCCACTCATCCTTCTCTGGCTTTTTACTATACCCTATGTAGAAAGCCTAAGTGAAAATAAGTCAAAAGAGAAAAAGAGAAGCAAAGACTGGGATTAAAATATTTGACTTTTCTAAAAATGTCAGTATTTCTAAATACATTATTACAGGAAATAAAAGAAGACATAGAATCACGTCCTTTCAATGCAACACAACCATATCCATGTACAGGCTATTTATATGCAATGCAAATTAATGTGTCTATGCTAATATGACTACCTGCACAAAGACTTTTACAAGCCATAACAAAAACATCACATTTAAGCAGAGATTTTTTATTGATTGTATTTGAAATGTATTTATGTTTTTGTTTCATTGATGGCATACTACGTGACTAAAATGCATCAGACTGTTTAAACACTTTTTTTGCATTGTGACATCTGCATAACTAATATCTTTGTCTAGAATTAAATGAAAAAGATCATTTTTAAACATTTCACAATAAGGTTTTTTGTACTTTTTCAATGATAGATTATTTAAAATGCTAATGGTGTTACATGTAATGTTGTAGCACACACGTCTTTTGAACAGAAGGTTTTAGGTGTTTGTATGTGTGAGCATCTGTGCTCAGTCTGTAATAATCTGTGAATGTTTTAAAATAGATTTTTTTATTTATTTTTTTCAAAATGATGATTACAGTGAACTGTAAACACTCATTTGAATAAAATGTCTTGTGTTACAATAATTTTATTCATTTAAAATTATTTTAAAAGGCTAAAAAATTAAAAGCATGACAATATTTAAGTTAGGTTTTACATAAAATAATAATTTAAGTTTCAGAGTAAAAACCACTTTCACTTATTTCATCTTCACCCTATTCTGAAAATTAATTTTCCATTCAATTTAATTTTATAACTACTGATTGTGTGTAACATTGGTTTTCTTTTCAACAATAGCTGATGTAACATGAATGATAACATGTTTTCATTTCACGGCAATTTATTATATTATTATTTGTTGACTGTTTTTCTGATTTTTTTTAAATAAAGGTGGCTTACATCTATAGTTATATGTCAAATCATTGTGCTTTAATAATGTAACAAGTACATTACCTAACATTACACATTCCTTCCCAACATGATGTGGAGAATTACTCTTTGACAATTATGCCAAATAATGTGGTAGAATACACTCTAAAATGTCTTAAAACAAGTCCTTTTTAATTGTGCCAAATAAATCTTTCAAGAAATCTTGAAAATCTTCAGCTAACGCTTTTTAAATAGTTATCTAGATGTTAAAAACGAAGGCTACTCCTCTTTTATTATGGGGGTAGTCTGAATCATAAAATCATAGTGACTGTCAATAATAACACACAATAATTATGAATACAATAAAACAGTGGTAATTATCGTGTGGTTTTAGGTTCCACATACTTTTATGCACCATTTTTGTACATTTAAACTATACATTAAATTCTTTGATAAAACCTACAAAAGCTATTACTGTTTGAAATCTGTCAGTGATGCTGAGGTCCGAGGATGCTCATTTGTGGCTAGAAGGGATACAGCAAACTCAGACATCTCGTGAAATCTCGCCGGATGAGCGCTGTTTAATCCTACCCCCAAACCAAAAAGTGTAAACATAACCCTAAACCATCTCGCGAGATTTCGGAGTTTGTTGTATTCCTTTTAGCCAAAACCCAGATGCGCAGACTGGAATGCTGCGCTAACGAATCAGATCTCTCGATGGGCGGAGAGATCGCTTTGTTCTGCGCATGAGCGGTTTATGTTGCTGCTATTAGTGGAAGAGGTTTTTGTTCAGCATTATCTCGATTTCGACCACATTTCTACAATCTCTAGTACGGTAAGGTATTTATAGGAAGATGCATCGCATGAAAGCAAATTACCATTGATATTAACTACTTAAGCATGTTTCTTGATCCGTCTGCCATCGTTAGTAAATGCAGGCTATGCATCCATCAGGAAGCCGGGTGGCAAGAGCTGTTTTTATGTTCTTCATAAATATTCTATTTAAATAAGTCTTTATTTTCTATTTAATTCACGTTGCATGTTTAAGGATTTGTGATTAGTTCATTTTAATGAACGGTAAAATCGGGTTCAGTTAATATTTCTATATTGCTGTAAACTTTTAGGATTTGAATTTTTCAGTTTCTATCATAATTAAATGCCTGTTATGAAATTAACTTATAAACGGCTGTGTCGTGTGGTCATCTGTGAGTAAGTCTTTGTATGGTATTAGGAATCATCTGGAAATTGCCATGGCATCACGCGCAGGCCCAAGAGCGGCAGGGACTGATGGGAGTGATTTTAAACACAGAGAGAAAGTAGCGTCTCACTATCAGATGAGGTAACTATAATTTTATACTGTTACAAATCACTGCAATAAATGTGTATCAGAGTATGCGCTTAAAATATGAATGTCTTGCAGTGCTTCACTGAAATCAGAGCTAAAGAAGCTCACCGTCGTCCATCTCCTCATATGGTTGCTGGTGGCAGCGCAGGTGGCTGTCAGTCATCTCAATTTGGTGTCACATGACCTGGTGGCCTTGCCCTATCAGTGGGAGTATCCATACCTTTTGAGTCTTCTGCCCTCCTTGATCGGAGCACTGGCCATGCCAAAGAACAATATTAGCTACCTGGTGATCTCCATGATCAGTGCTGGTTTGTTCTCAGTGGCACCTCTTATTTTTGGTGCGATGGAAATGTTTCCTCTGGCTCAGCAGCTGTACCGGCATGGCAAGGCCTATCGATTTATCTTTGGATTCTCGGCTGTCTCTGTGATGTATCTGATCATGGTGATAGCTATTCAGGTGCATGCATGGCAAATCTATTATAGCAAGAAGCTACTAGATGCTTGGTTCAACTCAACACAAGAAAAGAAGAAGAAATAAATGCGATATTGTTGGGGGACTTGATTTACCCATAAGAAGCATCTCTATTTCTCTCTCGGTTTTTACTGTACAATGCATGTGAATATTTATATGTTAAACATATTTGTGAGCAACAAAGCATACCTTAATGTTACCATTTACTTTCACATATGTTTAAATTTAAATATGTTTCCAATTATATTTTTTTAATATACTTAAGATTTATTTAAATTAAAATTGGTTAACTTGAAATTGTTTCTTTTGGATGTATAATTCACATAATTTATGATGCTTTATAAATAAATGATTTCTTTATATATCTCTGTGTAATGTATTTTATACTGATAATTTTACCATTTGAAACACCATCAGAGCAAGACCAACATCACTATACTAAGCGTTAATGATATAGGGGCGGTTTCCCGGACAGGGATTAGATTAGTCCTAGACTAAAATAAATGTAAAAGCTGTCCAAACTGAAAACAGCTTGCACTGACATATCTTAAAATACATCAGTGCCCTTTGTTTTGCCTCAAAATGTACACAAGTAATGTTTTTCGTAAGCCATGTTTGTTAAAACTAGTTCTATTTCATAATTAAACTAAGACTTAGTCCTGTCTTAAGCTAATCTCTGTCCGGGAAACCACCCCATTGAATTTAGTTTTAGTAACTAATAACTGCATTCAGACGCCGTATAGGCCAAATCATCCGTATTCTAAAGAGATGCCAAGCTGGATATACATACCGCGCATGCGCGTTTGAGGTTTTGCCACGTACAGGTCGCTGTGAGGCGTTTCCGATAGTCAGTCAGTCAGCCTTCTCTCAGCTGAAGTCTAGGACATACAGGCTGCTGCTGGGATCACAACGTCCAAATCATCAGGTAAATGCACTAGATTTGTGTAAATATTTTTATGTTCTTAAATGGTCACAAAAGAGGTTTCTAGCGCGCCGTTAAAAACGAATCATTAGCAGTTAGCTGGTTGTCAAACACGCTAGCATTAGCTTAGCCTGTAGGAAACTAGGGCAAGCTGAAAAGAGCCATTCTCCACAAATGTCAGTTTTATAAAATGAAAATAGAGGATTGTTTAATAATGTCCGTTAAAATAAGGTGTATGGACGCTTTCATTTTTTGTTTTAAATTTTACATTTTTTAATTCTTAAACCGCAGACCCTTATTTGACAGGAAGTTGCTGCATCATCAGGTGAATTAGGCCTGATGCGATGTTTTCAGTGGATCACTTTTTGGCAATAGTGTTGAACGTCGTAATGGAGAAGTGGGCTGGTGTTTCCAACCAAAACAGCAAAACACTCATCTTGAGGATTAAACAGTTGCTTCAGTTGTTTATTTTCATTCAGTTTTAAACACGACTTGAGTTTGACAAGTTAGCGGAAGAAAGAAATAGCGCAGAACAAGACATCAGCCGTTTTCAGTGTTTTGTCTATGAATTAGTTAACAGATTCCTACAAATACTTAAAATAATAAACTTAAGATGTTGACAAGTTAAACAGAAATAAAATAATTGCATTGTACTTACTGCAGATTGTAGATTGACAAGCAAACATTTACGTATTATATAAACGTTTACTAATAATTTCCTTTACCATTTCCTTAATCTAGCCAACAAGGATTTGCTTAAATCACAGAGCTGTTGTGATTAAATTAAATGTATTTTATTGATAGAGGTTAAGTACAGATCGGCCATCATCCAATGCATTACCATGCTAAAGGTTAAGATTATCAGAGGAAGAGAGAGAGAGAGAGAGTCTGTATTGTTCAGATAAGTTTGTTCTTCATTGATTAATCATTGTATTGTGATCAAAACCCAAAATGGGTCTCTCTTTGTTACAAGCTGTTTTTCAACAAGGCCAAAGTCTTTGTTGGGAAAGATTGTGGGTCTGCCAAATCATCCTATATCTTGTGACCCTTAGACTTTTATAGCATGTCCCAGTACTGTACAGTAGCACATTGCAGATGACCTAATTAGTATGAGGCTTTGCACTGCCTTCATTCTCATTCATTTTACAGAAATATGTAGTAGAATTTGCACATTAGGGTGAACAACGTCCCTCTATATAATCTCTTACTGGTTTGCTACTTGATTGTTTTGTTGTAGTCAGAAGATCTTTGTTTGGGACCTTTAGAGTATAAAAGAAGTGATTATTCATGGCCTTGGCGTGTTTATATCTAATACAAGCAGGAGAGCCAGCTGTTGGTAAAGACGCTTATTGAGTTACAACTATCACATTTCGTTGTTCAACTGTTGTGTGACATGTGGTCTGAGCAGGAATGGCTCAGGAAGTTGTGTGTTTTGACAAAAGATATTAAGTGATGACTTTATGTATCAAGTTATTGATTTTATTTAGGTAGAACTTATCTATGTAAGTGCGCACACACGTGTATGCATTTACTAAAGTTTTTACAGATTCGGCTGTTGTGGTGTGTTTGGTTTCAGTAAGCTGCTGTGGTGATGTATCAGATGACTCCTAAAATTGTAGTATATGCATTAAATAGTGATGAATAGCCTGCTACTTAGTAGTATAAATAAGTAAAAGGTCAATGAATTAGCCGCTATTTGGCTTTTTTGTAAAATTTTAGTAAACATTACATATAATGAGTCTTTTAATTTCTGCATTTTTGCGTATTTATCATTTGCTGTTGTATCTCAACCCTCCTGCTTTTTATAATGGTATTGGCTGATGAAAAAAATACTGACACTAGTAGCATAGATAGTAATCATACTCTTTTTTTTTCCAGCAGTATGAATGGCCAGCTGGACTTGAGTGGGAAGCTGATCATTAAAGCTCAGCTGGGGGATGATATTCGCCGGATCCCCATTCATAATGAAGACATCACTTACGATGAGCTCCTGCTGATGATGCAGCGTGTCTTTCGTGGGCAGCTACAGAGCAGCGATGAGGTCACCATTAAATATAAGGATGAAGGTCAGTTGTAAGCTTCAAAATGTGCATGTCAATCAAAAAGATCTAGAAAGTTTGTTAACTTATGATTTATTTGTCTGTTCTCTTGCAGATGATGACCATATCACCATCTTTGACAGTTCTGATTTGTCCTTTGCAATCCAGTGCAGTAGAATATTGAAACTCACTCTTTTTGGTAAGAAACCAACAGTGCTTATAGGCATTTACACAATTTACAGCGTTGCTTGGTGCAAGGGTACTATCACGTGATGATAGACCTGTTGGGATGTTTTAATGGATCACTTTGTGGCAGTTCTACTATTGAATATCATGCTGGTTTGATGAAAAAATGGCTTGTGTTTTTCTTACAATGAAGCATTTTTTCTTACAATGAAAGAAGCCATTATTTAACTGGCTTGAGTTATTTTTATTTAGTTTTAAACAACACTTGAGATTTTACGTCCTAATGACAAGATTGAAGAATAAAGGGGTATTGCAAAAACATTTCAAGCTTGAGATGCCTTCCAAAGCTGTATTCAAATAGATATAGTTTTAAAAAGGTTAGTGCACAGTAACACGCTTTCGTCAGTAACAATTGTTCTCAGAGTTAAGGTCATTGAGCATGTGTAGGTTTACATTACCTGTTGGGGTGTCCTATTGCAAAAAACACTACAGTGCTCATGGTGTCACTGGGCGGAATAACAGAAAGGGATACAGGACTAACAAACTAAGGAGTCCATAGTCATGATGCACTTGGGTGAATTTTTACTTTCTAATGCAAAAGACACATATCGAATTAATCTTCTTGATTCTACGCCGTCTCTTTGTGACCCAGAAAACAGTAAGCTGTAACATTTGGGTTAAAATGGGCCTTCTGTTTAGAAGATAATCCTACGTTAGCTTGAATTGTGTAATATTCCTGAGTTAATCTCTTAATCCTAAAAATGCTGATTTTGGTAATATTTTATCCAACCAGTAGAGGTCATTTGTTCTTGTGGGAAAAATCGGATGAAGATTTTAGTGTCCAGCAGAGGGCATAGAAGAACTAGATTTAAGTTGATAGTGGGTCATATGTCATGAGGTTAGTGTACAACCAGTCTGAATGTTTATGAATATATAAATTCATAGATGCTCCCTTACTAACAATCAAAAAACAAAGTCACATTAAACATCTTTTATATAATTTATTTTTAAGACAAAACATTTGGTCACAATCTGATTGTTTTAGTAGTTCCATGACGTTTTAAGAATGTAGATAATGTTATCGACTGACATTGCAGTTGTGTAACTGTGTGATTTTGAGGGAAACTGAGCTCATACCTACAAAAAAATAATCCTGAGTGTAGTTGCTTCAAAGTAGTTACAAATAGGTCTCTGAAAAATGAAATCTCTTAGAAATGAAAGGTCCTAAGAAATCTCAAGCAATATTTTTATATTTCACATTTTTCAATTCAGTGTTTTTTTTAAGAAAGGTTTCAAGTGCCAGTCAGGTCCAATTTCTAAGCTCTCTAATATTGTCAAGGAGTCCCCAAGGACAGGTTTAAATGCATGCAAGGTAAAAAACAGTGTCATTTTCTCAAAATATAAATGTAATATTACTCCATTTCTCAGAGATCCCCAAACTATTCATGCAAAGCCGTTCAAAGATTCAGTCTGCCTAAACCCCACCTTTCTGTAGCCTACTTTGTTCTGATTGGTCAATTGACACAGTCTCTGCACAGTCCACCAATAGTGCAACATGCATTGACCAAGTGCTAACATGACTACTGAGAAGACATTAGCAACATCAATTCACATCATTCATCATTAATCCAAGTAATAAAAATGATAACAGACACTAAAATTTTTACACTCATGCAAGCAAGTATGTAAGCTAACCGGGCCACAGCTAAACAGTAACATAAACGGTAACTGCAACATGCGTTAGCCAGCTGCTAGCACAACTTTCTGACAACACATTAAGAGTTTAAAAAACGGCATCAATAATAATAATAATAATAATAATAATAATACATTTTATTTTTTGGCGCCTTACATGACACTCAAGGACACCTTACAAACACAGTAAAACAGGCAGTAGTAATGATATACACAATGTCAATGTCAAAACCCTAAAAAACAATATTAAAACCTAAAAAAAAAAAAAAAAAAAAAACACACAATACACATTATTTATCATTAATCCAAGCAATAAAAACAACGACAGACACTAACATTTTTGCAAGTATGTAAGCTAACCGAGCCACAGCTAAACAGTAACATAAACAGTAACTGCAACATGCGTTAGCCAGCTGCTAGTGCAACTTTCTGACAACACATAAGAGTTTGAAAACCAACATCAATGCACATTCCTTGATTAATCCTAGCAATTAAAATGACGACAGACACTAAAATTTTTACATCGATTTAAGCAAGTATGTAAGCTAACTGGGCCACAGCTATAAAAAGTAAACCGTAACTGCAATATGCGTTAGCCAGTTGCTAGCACAACTGATAAGACATTACAGTAAACTAGACATTCAGAACACTCAGGGGAAAAATAAACGCATAACGTAATAATCATACTTACAGGTTGTGTTTAGGAGACGCATGTTGTTCCAAATAAAGTGGGTACTAAGCCATCTTTCATGGACAAACCTTTAGTAAATCCCGCCTTGAAAAAGTAATTTTAACCACTGATTCTTCACATCTTCATCCTTTAGTAGTAAAAACAACACAAACTTGCCTTTACAGCTCGAGTGTCTTCTTGACATGATGTTAACACAATAACTAGCGGAAGTGTTTTTGGGGAGGTCAGGGTTTTCGTTTTTCACGGGCAAGACTGTAGGCAGAGATTATATGAAGTGTTGTCTTCTTCATACGCAAGCAGACAATAGGCCGGAGATTCGAAAATATTTTGACTAGTTTCAGCGATTCGGAGTCGACTTCGTACTTTAGAAGCCAATAATTGTATTAATCGTGCATGGTTTGGTTTAACTACTTTGGACATCGTTTAAATTGATGGACAGCTACATTGATGGGCACACTGCAATACAGGTAATTGTCAATATTGGATCTGTCTGGGACTTAAGTGTCCGAAGGGGGCGTGCACACCAAAGCTTTTACGCACGCAGCCAGCGTATGTTTTCAATTGTTTCCAATGGAAGCTCAGCGTTTTTAAAAAAAGCCAGCAGCTAGCGGATTTCTTCTGCGTTGAAAACCGGCGCAGAGAGTTGAAAAATATTCAACTTTCGGTGAAAAGCTCCGCTCGTCAATGTCGGTTATCACACGGCCGTCCAATCACAACAAAGGAGGGGCGGGACATTACCACAGCAACCAACCGGCTCACAGCTTAAGTATCAAAGTATTAGTTATTCAGTATACGGTATACATATACTTATTGTGATATGAACATTTGCAATATTTCAGTAATTTTGCAGCCCTACATTTGGGTTTTAAATCTGAAAGGTTGTCATGAGATTTATTAACACTAAGCACAACAATACACAAACTGGCATAATGTTTAGGTACAAAGAAGTTATCTGACCGTTAGGTTAGCTTAGTGGTTCTAAAACTTTTCAGCATGTGGCTCCCCTTGTGTACAGTGCATCCCTTTGTGGCCCCCCAATGAAAATGTATGTCATAAAACATTATAAAACTTAAAATGTGAATTAAACAAAACATATTTAATTATAAAATGTATTTCTGTTGGTTAGTAGTCTTATTTTTTATGATAAATTAATGTATTTTATAAAATGTCATAAAACTAGGGCCTCCCTGGCACAATCTCACGGCCTCCAGTTTGAGAACCACTGGGTGAGCTTGTAAAAAAGAAACAATACAAATTGCAGGCTCATGATTTTTGCTTTATTTGGCTGTCAGTCTGGTTTTAATCATATAGTGAGAAGAAGTCTGCACTCCACACCAGTACGTGGCACAAGCATATATTCCAAGAGAAGAGAATGGACCAAAGTTTGTTGCTCGGTTAACGTCACGCTCTTTGTGATTTACCCGTGTTTGGCTCGTGCAGGTACATCTGCACTGCAATGTAAGAGCCAGTGCTCAGCATGTGCCGATTACTCTTCAAATGTGTCGTAAATGCTATGTTTTGATTCATGCACTATTTTACAAAGTGATTTATATGGCAAGTCTAGCCAAAATCTATGGTTGCAGTCTGTTTCGGTGTAACAAAAGCCAGTTATTTATATTACAGACAATCTGGGCAAGACACTAATACATTTCGCATGCTAAATAAACCGTATGCACCAATTGGTAGCAGTGGGAAACAAAAAAGTAATTACTCTGGTTTATTCGACAGTATGTGTGCAATATGGCCAAAGCCTTTATACACCAGCCAAATGATGTCATGTCCTGTGTTTGCATATGTAACCCTGCCCTTTGTTGCAAAGTTTCCCTAGTTAAAAAGAACGATTTGGAAATAATGAAAGTAAAAGGATGAAATGGAGAGATTTAAAAAGAAAAGCTCAAATGTGCTGGTTCATAGTTGTGTAATGTCACGTGCATGTATGCGTCCCAAACGTGTGACTGGCGCCCAGGGCCTGGCTTGGACGCATTCACGGGCTTGTGCGATTTCTGAACTGGAACAGTCTGGAATGGTACAAGCAGCAGCCGGTCTCACACATATGGACTTTGGGAAGAACATTGTGGGGTCAAACACAAAGCCAAAACTCTGGACTACTTCATCAAAGCCTGGTTATTGAAATAATCTCAATTAATTTGTTGACAAAATCATAGCAAAGCATTATTAGATGTAGCTAGATTTGCGCTACGTAGAGTGTTGTGGCGAAAATGGAAACCAAATGGAGAAAACACATGGTTAGCATGGCTCAATATGAAGGAGGTGTGATTTATTATGGTGTAGACGTCTCACAGTTAAAGTGTTAACAGTCGTTGTTGTGTTCTTGCAGTGAATGGGCAGCCTCGGCCACTGGAGTCTTCTCAAGTCAAGCACCTGCGTAGAGAGCTGATCCATTTGAGAAATAAAGTCAACAGCCTTCTGGACAGCCTGGAGCCGCCCTCAGAGTCTATCCCAGAAAGCACCCACCCAGAAACTGGTATACAAACCAACTTTTCTGGAATGATAGCGTTCTTCATATTCAGTATTGTATTTAAACACTATATTTTTTTCACAGTAAAAGCTCAGTTAGTTTATGAAAGTAGGTCAGCGTTAAAGGAGTCATTCGACCCAGTTTTTTTAAGCTTGTGTGTGTTTCTTTATGTCTCCAAAATGTGTCAACATAAGGTGAACACAATCTTGTTTTAATGTTTGTGTGTAACAGAATATGTGAATGACGCGGTTGATTCAACAGTAAAGCAGGCCCCTCCAGTGAGTGCTGCTAGCATGTCTGCATTTGACCCACTGAAGAACCAAGAAGAGATCAACAAGAATGTCATTTCCGCATTCGGTCTGTCTGAGGAACATGCCCCAGGTACATGCCAATAGTAGTTTATGTAGACATGTGTTAACAAAGTCTGCTTTTTATTTGTTTGTTACAGAGTTTTAGGGGTTGGTACAACTTTTTCATTTAGTAATTTTCACAGTGATGTTTCCCATGGCAACAGAGGTTTCTGACACTCTGCTTTATGTAGTGCCTAACTCATTTAATGGAGGTAAAATTATTGTAATACATTACATCATTGGAGTTTTTATGAAATAAAACTAATAAAAAACTAATAAAAATTTAATATAATCGTATTTTGGCAAAACAGCATTTATTAAACAAAACCTCTTTGATACAGAAATGTGAGCTTTTCTGTGAAAGGGCTTAAGGGCATATTTCACCCAAAAACTAATTCTGTCATCATTTAGTAACCCCCATGCCTTTTTTTCTGATGAACACAAAATAAGATATTTTGATTTATGATGTAAGTACATAGCTTATTATAGCCATTGACTTCCATAGTAGGAAAACAAATATTATGTAAGTATTGTAATAAATGATGAAGAATATATTTTAGAAGATGGTAAGCACACAGCTGACGGTACCCATTGAATTCCATCGTATTTGTTTTTCCTACTATGGAAGTCGATGGTTACAGTCAGCTGTGTGCTTGTCATCATTTATCAAAATATCTTCTTTTGTGTTTATTAAAATAAAAAACGTATACAGGTTTAAAACATGAAGGCTGAGTAAAGATATTTTTTCATTTTTGGGTGAACAATTCCTTTAGGGATAGTCTCAACTAAAAATAACTTCCATTGATGGATCTTAAAATGTGCTGGTGGTATTAAGATACACACCAGTAACATCTTTTCTACGGCATGTTTATAAAAGATGATTCAACATCTGATTTTGACTAAGGCCTAGCCCTGGCTTTAGCTAAGCCTTGTCTGTGAAACCAGACCATAATCTATTTATCTATTTCAATCATTTACTTCATTTTAATTTCAAATCTTTAACATGGGCCTCCTCAGTTTTTTTTTTTCAGATATCAAGGTTATTTTCCACAGAATGTTCTTTACATTATGTAGGATTTTTAAGAGTAAATCACAAAGAAAGGGTGGGTTTCTAAGCAACAACTATCAATTTTTATTATTATTTAGTAAATGTTTTGTAATTAGTACAGTCGTTTTGGTGGTTTGTAGCAACTTGCTGTTTTACAGGTTTGTGTGTGTATCTGCTGATTTATAACATCGTAAAACGTGTCTCCAAATTACATTTTTGAGCTGCAGCTGCTTGTGTTATATTAAAAGAATATGACCACCTGTTTTTCTCTTGTGTTTTAGTTCCAGCTGTAGCTGCCACTGCTGCTGCGGAGGAGCGCTCTGCTACCCCAGACAGTATTGCCTCTTCATCTTCAGCAGCGCCCCCTTCTGCTGTGGCTCCCCAGGCCCCCCCACCTTACTCAGGGGTCCAACAAACTCACTCTACTACTACTATGGATGGTAAATCTACCACTTGCATTTATGGTATTTAATATCCTATCAAAAGTTAATAGTGGATGGGAAGGAAATTGGGGCAGTTTTATAGATCCAATAGTTAAGCTGTATTAAAAAATGTTCTCAGTTTTCAGTGAAATCCTATAGTTTGATGGAAGCAGTATACACCTGTGCTTATGTACATTTCTCCTGCAGTCATATATGCACGCACACAAAAACTCACATTTGCATATTATCTGTAACCCTGGATCACATAACCAGAAAATACATTCCATGGGTCAAAATGATCTATTTTTTCTTTATGCCAAAACTCTTTAGTATATTATGTAAAGATCATGTTCCATTTAAATTTCCTACTATAAATGAAGAGTTTGGTTCCAAAACACGATAAATCCATTTTTACTAATTTCGGTAAAAATGTGTTTTCTATACCAAGAAAGTGACAAAATGAAAACCACTATTTTCTGTAACAAACTTTCACATAGCATCTTTCGGTTATAATAACATTAAAAATTCAAATCCATAATTAGATTTTCTAAGGTTAATTATAAAAACTGATTATTTTTTCCACTAAATGCAATAAATCCATGCCAAGTTTTTTTTTCAAAATGCTATAAATCTATTGAATCAATATAAAATTGTGCATTCATCTTTGCCATTTTATATTCATTTAGTTGACTAGTGGTATACACTGATTAAAAAATAAACATTAATGGCATAAATTAAAACACTTACTTTGTCGTATTAAGAACACTGCAAGTCGCTGAACTTTTTTTGACAACATTCAGCTGTAAAATGTTTTGGTCGTGCTCGATTTTCATTGACTTAAAGTAAAATAATGGAAAGTTTTTCATAATATCCCCTGGGGTTAACGTGTTGGCATGCTTGATGCTGTCAGGAGAACAAGAAACAGCCAGCATTTTTCCGTCTCCCGAGTACCTCTCACGTAAATTATTTAATTTTGATGGCTTACGTTTCTTCCCCGCCACAGAAAACCACAACAGGTTTCTCAATGCCAACAAAAGTGTTATTTTGTTTTTGTTTGTTGATCACAAAGTACAAAGAAGATGAGGAAAACTAGGATTCTAGTTGTGTATTCAGTGCGTGGAATGGTGCGCAGTGATTTGTTGAGCGGATTTATTGCATTCTGCGGAGAAGGAGGACTGGCGTTTATCGCATTTTGGGGGAAAAGAGGAGAATAGATGACAGAATAACATGGCGGAAATTGGATTTTACGTAAAATTAAGAATTTACTTTTTAATACTGACCAGATACAATACTGATTTTGGTGGTAACTATTTTTTTAAAATGCCGTTTATCGCGTTTTGAAACCAAACTCTTCAAATATATCAAAAGTTTATTTTTGTGAGTGGATGCAGCAAAATCGCAAAATTGGCCAGAAACTCACATGCAAACTTCGCTTTGCTGCCCATTCCTTAAGGCCGGAGTATACCTTTTTTCCGCGTCCGGCTCGTGCGCGCACACGTCCGCGCAGCTTTCCAAGTATACCTCCCTTCGGATGGCCGCATTCGACACTATACGCAATATATATTATTTCTTATACAAATTATTAGTCTAACAGGTGTCAGGGCAGCACTGATTTGGCGACATTTACAGTACATTAAAACCTTAGGATAGGTGAAGAAAAGTAACTGATCCACCATTGCAAACACAGTTTAGAACCAACAATAAGACAACAAAGAACAGGAATTAAACATTATGGTAACAAACATGCTCCACAGCTTTCTGCTCTTGCTAGAAGTAAAATTTAATGTAGAAAAACGATAGTGTGTGTGCAAATGCTGTCTATTTCCTTTGTATAATTGTTTATAGTGGAGTGACCTAACTAAATATTTTCACGCGCATGCGCTGTTGTACGCAGACTGTACGCGCACTGTCCGCGCGGTCTCAAATTTTGGGCTCCTCCTAATGACGAAAATGACGTCATGCGGACGGCGCGCATACACGGACATCCCTAGTATACTTTCGGCTTTAGGGATTTCCCATTCGAATTTGGTTGGTGTAAAAGCTTATAACTTCCCTCATTCATTCAACGAGGTCGTTACATCATTAAGCCAGTAGAGAGCACTAAAACAAACCTTTTCATTAATATGCCTTGCTGTATACGGACTTATTTGGACTTTTAACTTTAAATGCAATTTTTTTTCAGTATTTAGATTTTTTGCATTGTTAACTTCCAGATTTTTGGCATATTTTCCTTTCTAACAAACCATACGTCAATGAAATGCTTACGACTGGTTTTGTGGTACAGGGTCACATTTGTTAGTATCTAACATTCGTTTGCAAATTACGAATAAAATGCAGTGGTCCAAGGATGATAGGAAGTACTCTTCAGTTAGCATACTAAAACTCTTTTGCATTGTTAAAATCACATCTTTTAAAACATTGTTATATGTAATATATGCCCAACTGCTGTAAAAATCAATTTCATAAAAGCGTGTCAAGTTAATGACTATTATAAAAATGCATCTAAAAACCAATCCGCTCCTGTCTGCTTTGTTATGCTTTGCATAGCTCTTTTTAACGTAAAACATGTTTTGCACAAGCAGCCCTCGAGGAATGATTATAAAGGGCTCCTATCTAATTGTTTCAACCCACCGACTAATGGGGCTTAAAAATGTGCAGTCGTGCAAATCCCTTTTGCAGATGTCTTCTGTTTGAGGTGAGTCAAAGAAAAATGAACAGAGGACCAAATGGCAAGTCTTTGTAGTAGATTGAGAGCATAATGTTTTTCCTCTCATGCCTTTGGATTTGTTCACCCCATTTTTCGTTCCAAAGAACTTCCATGTCATCCCGCCGGAGATGAGAAATTGTGCAGGACTGTTTTGGATTTGGCAGGCCATACAGTTTGGCAGAAAAATGACACACCTGCGCACGTTCTCTCACGCTTACACACAAACGCCACAGGACATCTCCGCAGGTTATGTGTCTGCAGTACGAACGCACCTTGCACATGAGGCTCGCAGGAAAAATGTCAAGCAAAAGATAAATTAACAAGAAATCAAATAGCCTACAACGCTTTGTAGTGAGTTCAGAGTGTAATGTTATTCTGCGCTCATCCTTTGGATTTGATCTCCCCCCTCCTCTCATACCAAAGATCTTACACATCAGCTCAAAGCACATGAGAAATTGTGCAGAACTATTCTGGGTTTGGCAGATTATGCAGATGGTTTCCATGGTTGCAGGAGCTGTGATGTCTTTTGCTTTTGCACAGTGACACACACAGCCTTTTCTTATTAGTCTCTTGGTGCAATACACACAAACAATATGAGAACCTTAGTGTTCAGGTTTCATTTGAGTTTCTTGGATTTTAGTCAGACGTTCCTTCTCACCTTCAGTCAGACACAGATGGTCAACAGACTGCCAGTAATCCAAAGATACTTGCTGTTCATCTCTTGCTTGTTCAGTCTTATCTTGTTTTTTTGTTGTTATCCAATGTGTTTCCAATCAGCTCATTTAGAGCATCAGCAAATCACCAGCCAATACAAAGTATATTGCCAGATATTTAATACTAAAATGTGTCGCGGCACAAAGTGGGATATCAGAGATCAGGTTATTTATGGCTTTCTGTTGTCCCAGCTTTTTTTTTAAACGTTTGATGCTGAAACTAAGTAACAGTGGGATATCCTCGCTAGAATTTAACAGCTGCGTACGGGTCCTTTGATGTGAAAGTTTTTTGTTCTGTTTAATGTGATTCCTAATACTTGGGAATAATGTTTATGTTGCAAACCCATAAATGTGTTTTATGCCTCTTAACAGGTCAGATGTATCAGCAGTATCAAGCTCCGGGTGGATACCCTCCGCCAGCCGGACCGCAGCAGCAGTATGGGATGCAGTACCCTGGTAACTCTTATTCAAAGCACATGACTTCAAACATATTAGAGCTCATTGTTCGTATCAAGTCTGTCAAAAACATTGGCAAACAAGCATAGCACAGCTGTTTTCTGTCTTTTTGTATAATTGACGCACAAAACGTCGGCTCTACGTCAGGTGGGAGTCTGTGTGGACTATTCATGTTCTCCGTGTGTCTGCGTGGGTTCCCACGGTTCCTTAAAATCCTTGAAAGTTTATGAATCTGGGGGAAATATTTAAAGGCCCTTGGAAGTTTTTGAAAATATACATACAGTTGTGTTCAAAAGTATTCAACCCCAACTGAAATTGATTGTTTTGGCCGGTTTGACATTGATTTTGATCATTCAGTCATCCTGCTTACAATTACATCAAAGAGGCATGTGTAGGTCAGACAAATATAACATAACATTTATAATGAAATAACCACAAATGTCTTTTCTGTGCTCACATCATTATCAGTTTTATTCAACCCCCAAGTGACATTCAATCTTAGTACTTAGTACAACAGCCTTTTACAGTTAAAACAGCTTTTAAACGTGAAGCATAGCTTGACACAAGTGTCTTGCAGCGATCTACGGGTATCTTCGCCCATTCATCATGGGCAAAAGCCTCCAGTTCAGTCACACTGCAACTGCTTTCTTTAAGTCCCACCAGAGGTTCTCAATCGGATTTAAGTCTGGTGACTGCGATGGCCACTTCAAAATGTTCCAGCCTTTTTTCTGCAACCATGCTCTAGTGGATTTGGAGGTATGCTTGGGATCATTGTCCTGTTGAAAGGTCCAACGTCTCCCAAGCCTCAGGTTTGTGACGGACTGCAACACATTGTCATCCAATATCTCCTGGTACTGAAGAGAATTCATGGTACCTTGCACACGCTGAAGTTTCCCTGTACCTGCAGAAGCAAAACAGCCCCAAAGCATGATTGACCCCCCACCATGCTTCACAGTAGGCAAGGTGTTCTTTTCTTCATAGGCCTTGTTTTTCCTCCTCCAAACATAGCGTTGATCCATGGGCCCAAACAGTTCTAATTTTCCACAGAACACTATCCCAAAACTTCTGTGGTTTGTCCACATGACTTTTGGCATACTGCAGTCGACTCTTCTTATTCTTTGGAGACAGCAAGGGGGTGCGCCTGGGAGTTCTGGCATGGAGGCCTTCAGTACGCAGGGTGCGCCGTATTGTCTGAGCAGAAACTTCAGTACCCACATCTGACAAATCTTTTCTCAGTTCCTCAGCAGTCACACGGGGACTTTTTTCCACTCTACGCTTCAGATAGCGCACAGCAGTCGCAGTTAGCATCTTTTTTCTGCCACGACCAGGAAGCGTTTCAACAGTGCCCTTTGCCTTGAATTTGCGAATGATGCTTCCTATGGTGTCTCTTGGTATGTTTAACATCTTTGCAATCTTCTCATAGCCATTGCCCTTCCTGTGAAGATTAATCACCTCTTCTCTTGTCTTCCTGGACCATTCTTTTGACTTCACCATGTTTGTAACCACACCAGTAAATGTTTAGAAGGAGTTGAGTATCACAGTCATTTTAAAGCTGCCTAATTGGTGCTTATTAGGCTTTATTGCTGTTCCCTGACATCCATAGGTGTTTTCAATACCTGATTGAAAACACTTCAATGAACCTCTGTTCTTCAGAGTGGTAGTTCTTTAAGGGGTTGAATAATTGTGTCAATGAAGAATTCACAAAAGAAACATTTACTACTATATTACAAAACCAATTGATGTCATTTTAGTTGCATATGGTTCTTTAAGAAGTCATTGTAGGATTTCATTCTGAATACAATTACAAATGTACACTAAATTCCCTAAAACCCTTAACAGCATTGGGGGGTTGAATAATTTTGAACACAACTGTAGATACAGGTCATTGAAAGTGCTTGAATCAATTTTATGCAAGAAGTTTTCTGGAAAAAAATCCATATTATTCCCTGTGTAGTGTAGGATAATATCATAAAAATTCTAACCTTTTAAGCACACATGCTAAACTGTTCGCTTTAAATGCTTATATCTTCTGTATGCGAATGTTGATTCATACCAAAATGCTTTTTTGCATAGTTGTGTTTGACACATAAAAACGTCTCTGGTTACGTATGTAACTGTTGTTCCCTGAGAAGGGAACGAGACTCTGCGTCTCCCTTGCCATAATTCCTGCATCCCTGTAATGCCGTCTTTGGCAGTGTTTCAGATAGTGATATACTTCCTGGCTCCCGCATCACCCTGTCTTTGTCGTTAAGCCTCACAATTGGTTGAATTTGATATACACGTTCAGACGCACTTACCCCTGGAGGCTTACCCCAAAGTGTCACTGCAGTGTTGCAGCGTGAGTTCCCTTGAAAGGGAACTGTAACAATGTATCTTAAAAGGTAACACGATGTAACCTTGCTCTCACTTAAAATGTGTCCCAACATTTAGTCCTTGAATTTGAGGGTATTGGACCTGGAAAGTCCTTGAAAAGTCCTTGAATTTGAAGTTAACTATGGTGTGGGAACGCTGGGGTTTATTTCGGGTACTCCGGTTTCCTCCCACAGGCCAAAAACATGCAGGGATGTGTTTACCAAAAGCAACTATGGTTGCATCTTCTGTCGTTACCAATAGAGTTAAATGGTAACAACAACCATAGTTAGCTAACAATGCTTATGGGAAACGCACCCCTGGTTAGGTAAATTGGAGATGCCAAATTGCCTCATACCCAAATGTGTGTGTTATATAGACCAGTTCAAATGATGTAAACAACATTGGTCCAGAAACACTTCCTGTTACAGTTTGTGACAGTTATTTTTTTATTTCACATATATTATTATCTTTAAGATGTTTTTTTTAACTTCAGTTATTTAAGGTTTATATGTTCTGTTGGTTTATTTTATCCCAACGTTTATCAAGTGTTAAAAAACGGAAACAGGAAGTGCTTCTGGACCAGTGTTGTTTACATCTTTTGAAATGGTCTATAGGCATAGATGCTGCAATGGCGTGAAAAATAAACAAACAAAACTTCAATTCCTATCCTATCTGCATACATTAGCAAGCTTCATTATAGTTTGTATTTTGTCTTTTTCAGCTGGTTATACCCCTCAGCCTGGAGCTCCTCAGGCTCCTGCCCCTCAACAGCAATTCCAGAATTACCCCACCCCTACCTCTCAGGCTGCTGGTGCTCCTGGGTCTGCCCCTGGGTTTTCTGGCCAGTCACAACCTCCTGCTCCCCAAGGACCCACCCAGTACCCACCAGGAGCATTTCCAGCTCAAAACTACACATCACAGGCTGCAGGGGGTTATCAACCTCAACCCCGCCCTGGATACACCCCACCGTCCGGTGCCACCCCTCCTCCCGGAGGTTCCAACCCCTATGCCCGAAACCGCCCACCTTACGGCCAGGGTTACACCCAGCCAGGTCCTGGGTATCGGTAAAGGCCCCATAACATCCCGAAATCCCCGTGAGAGTTTAATCTCGCTAGGAGCTTTCTCTGTCTCCAACACATCCACCCCCAATTTCTGTGTTTAAAAACCTAATACCGTGTTTGTGTTTGTTTGTTCTTTGTGTTTATTTTGGTGAATGTTTGGAAGTGCATGAATGAGCTAGTGAGATTGTGTGTGTTTGCACACATAGGAGACCAAACAGAGTAGTAGTTGGACAGCTGTGCGTGTGTTGTGTGGGAAGTGTGAGAGAGAGGGTGTGCGGTTTTTTGTGTTCGTTTCATTTTATCACCGGTCTCCTCGTTGGTGTTATTTTGTCATAAACCATGAGTCTGTTTAAACACTAGAAAATGACCATAATCGAATGAAGTGATATTTGTTTAGTTTTCTTTAATATTTTCCTTTCCTTTTTCAAATGTCATGGTTTTTACTAACCCCCGACCGGCCTCTTCTGCATTGAAGCCTGTCGTTTCTGTACAAACTGTAACATTGTTTTCAGGAGGTGAATAAAGACTTTGAGACTTAACTGATGAGAAGCTTATTTATTGGAAAGGAAGAATGCTCATCTACTGTATGGATAGTTTTTTCAGCACAAGAATCATTTATATAGCAACTTGAGGACAAATTATATCAGATATTTTCATAGAATGAGAAATGCAGTTTTTGTATCATAAACATAAGATGCTTGTGCTTTCATTTGTGAAACAAATTCATTTAAACCTTACAAAAACATAAAACAAGTTTCATGAAATTAGACACATAAAAGCTTTCTCTGGAAATCATTGAATTATTCATTAAACTTCTGTACAAAACAATAGATATTCCTAACTGATGTTGCACTCCTGATATTGATTTGTAGTATACATACAATTGCATAAAAAATAGAATATTTATTTAAAAAAAAAGATTTTAAATCCTCTAAAAATTAACATTGTGGGTAAGCTGTTATGTTTGGAACATTCCTTTAAGTTGTGCAACAGTGCAAGTTAAGCTTTAACACTACTATTTATCACAAGCTGTTGATTACCAAAGGAAACTATGGGCTGGTTTCTCAATTTAAAAAAAATGTGTACTTTCACTACACCTACTATGGTGCATGACACATCAAAGAGAATAAACATTAAAAACAGATTTGATAAACATAGAATGGGGCGGTTTCCCAGGCAGGGCTTATGCTAGTCCCAGACTAAAATGCATGTATGAGCTGCCATAATTTGAAAACATTTACACACCCTAACATACACTCACCTAAAGGATTATTAGGAATACCTTACACTGTGTTTGACCCCCTTTCGCCTTCAGAACTGCCTTAATTCTACGTGGCATTGATTCAACAAAGTGCTGAAAGCATTCTTTAGAAATGTTGGCCTATATTGATAGGATAGCATCTTGCAGTTGATGGAGATTTGTGGGATGCACATTCAGGGCACGAAGCTCCCGTCCCACCACATCCCAAAGATGCTCTATTGGGTTGAGATCTGGTGACTGTGGGGGCTATTTTAGTACTGTGAACTCATTGTCATGTTTAAGAAACCAATTTGAAATGATTCGAGCTTTGTGACATGGTGCATTATCCTGCTGGAAGTAGCCATCAGAGAATGGGTACATGGTGGTCATAAAGAGATGGACATGGTCAGAAACAATGCTCAGGTAGGCCGTGGCATTTAAACAATGTCCAATTTGCACTAAGGGGCCTAAAGTGTGCCAAGAAAACATCCCCCACACCATTACACCACCACCAGCAGCCTGCGCAGTAGTAACAAGGCATGATCAAATCACCTTTCTTTCCCATTCTGACATTCAGTTTGGAGTTCAGGAGATTGTCTTGACCAGGACCACACCCCTAAATGCATTGAAGCAACTGCCATGTGATTAGTTGATTAGATAATTGCATTAATAATAATAATCCTTTAGGTAAGTGTATATCAGTGCCATTGTTTTGTCTCAAGATGCACACCAGTATTGTTTTTGTAAGGTTTGTTTGTAAAATCTACTTAAATGTCCTAATATAACTAAGGGCTAGTCCTAAATTAATCTAAACCCTTTCCGGGAAACTGTCCTTATATGTTAAGAGATTAGCATGATACATACCAGGATACCAAAAAGGTTAGAACCAAAAGAGGTTAACCACCTTTTCACAATGTCAGGTTATAATAATGAAAACGTGACATTCAAACACTGTTAAAGGCGGGGTGCACGATTTTTGAAAAACACTTTGGAAGAGGGAGTCGGGCCGACTACCAAAACACACTTGTAGCCAATCAGCAGTAAGGGGCGTGTCTACTAACCAACACCGTTGCCTGGGTTGCATATGTGTGGGGCGGGTCTATCGAAAGAAGGTCCACATTCTATTGGGGTAGGGGCGTGTTTGTTTAGGCGATTTCAAATGTCAACAAAGGCTTTCAGAGATCATGCACCACGCCTTTAAAGGATTAGTCCATTTTCTTAAAAGAAAAATCCAGACAATCCACTCACCACCATGTCATCCAAAATGCCGATGTCCCTCCCCGCTCAGTCAAGAAGAAACTATGTTTATATTAGTGTTTTACAAGCGTCTTGAAAGAGGACCGTTCTTACGTTGTTGTATGTCAACTGATACTAATTAATGTCTTTGTGGCAGTTTATTGTTAAAATGGTCCGCAAATCTGCATTTTATATATGTAACACGTGACCTCCCTACGTCACTACGCATTTACGTTAGGTCGCGCTGGACCGGACCTAGACGAAAAGTTGTGGTTTAAAAGTATATATTTTTTATTTTTCTTGTCAAAAATGACAATCGCTTCGCTAGACCCTTGTGCCTCGTTGGGGATTGTTTGTGGTCCTTTGAAGCTCTGTTGAAAAAAACTGTTAAGTGTTGAGTCAAGCACCAAATGCTGGGCTCCACCAAAGTCCATCAAAACCAGAAAAATCCTGGAATGTTCCCCTCAAAAAACACAACCTCCTCTGGACCGAACAAAGAAAGACATCAACACCCCGGATGACATGGTGGTGAGCAAACCATCTGGACCCTTCCCCCAAGAAAATTGAATATTCCTTTAAGTATTTATTTTTAAACTGGTTGCAAGGTTATTTTTTTTAACAATACAGTAACATGAACTAAAAATGAGCAATACTTTTAAAGCATTTGTTCATTTGCAAATATTTTTTTATAATCTAAAGTTGTGTATGTTAACACTAGTTAATGCATAATAAACTAACATGAACAACTGTTTGACATTAACTAATATTAACAAAGATTAATAAATGAGAAAAAAATATATTGCTCACTGTTTACATTACTAATGGTAGCCAATGCAAACTTATTGTAAGGCGTTACCCTTAAACCTCTGTTTCAGTGGTTGGGTAACCATTTTTTGGCATATTCAACATTTTGATAAATAATATACACATTCTGCATTAGCCTTTCAGGGAGCCTGCTACCCTATATAATCAAACTCTTTACTCTTAATAGAAACACATTCATCTCTCTGTACCTTTGAGCGCTGCGTAAGATTATAAATAATGTTATATGTGCCTGATAAAAAAAAACATTCCCTGTACAAATTATGTAACAAAACCATTTCTTCTATTTGTCCTGGTGGTCTTGTTTTCCATCTGGTCCTCCAAGTCCTACCACTTTCCTGGAATGGGTATTCCACACTCATACCAGGCAACGTAGTTGATAAGGGAATTTCCTCCAATTTCACCAAATCTGACAGGCTCCTGGCGCACAGCCCGGAAATAGCCTAGATAGGAAAAGAGAAATCAAATCTATTGTCCTGGTGTGAAATTGTCTGTTTGTGTTTAAAATGCTATCGGTTGAAACCTTGTCTGGGTGGTAACTCGTTTGGTGAAAGAGGACCTCCAGTTCGTCCATCCAGGTACGAGTCAACAAACTGACAGTGGTCCTCTCCTAACCCTGCCTGATCTCCAATGCTGTAAAACTTTCCTAGAGACAGAAAGAATGAAACCACGATTTAGTTACATAGCACCAGTAGATGGTATATAAATGCCGGGTGAGTCTGTGAATGGTAATGACCTTTGAGAGAGTCACTTAGGTAGATCTTGTATCTAAGAGAGTTGCACAACTGGATACCCACAAATTTGCGGTACCAGGTTCGCTTTATGAACTGCTTCCCATTGCATTCGGTGTAGGAATCTGCCTTGAATGGAAATGATGACCAAATTGCAGTTTTACCTGTAGGAGACAATGTAAATAAAAGGAACAGTTCACCCAAAAATTAATATTAGCCCATATTTTACTCACCCTCAATTCATTCTAGGTGTATGTGAATTTCTTCTTTCAGCCATACACAATCAGAGTTTTATTAAAGGATTAATAGGGGTCTGTCGGTACCACTTTTAGCATAGCTTTGCATAATCCATTGAATCTGATTAGACCATTTGCATTGTGCTAAAAAATAACCAAAGAGTTTTGATATTTTTCCTATTTAAAACTTGACTCTTCTGTAGTTACATCATGTACCAAGACCAATGGAAAATTTAATGCGATTTTCTAGGCAGATATGGCTAGGTACTATACTCTCATTCTGGCGTAATAATCAAGGACTTTGCTGCCGTAACATGGCCACGTAACATGGCGTAGTGATATTACGCACTGCCCAAAAATAGTCCCCTTGGTTACTTTCAATAGCAGGGGACTATTTCACGGCTGCGTAATATTATTGCACCTGCTGCACACATGGTACGGTAGCAAAGTCCTTGATTATTATGCCAGAATGAGAGTATAGTTCCTAGCCATATCTGCCTAGAAAAACGTTTAATTTTCCGTTGGTCTTAGTACACGATGTAACTACAGAAGAGTCAAGTTTTAAAGTCGCAACAAATGACTTGTGAGCTTCATTATTTTTTTTTAAATTCGTGTGTGCTCATAATCTTTAATCAAAAATGCAAATCTCCTCCCCTCCTCAAAACGATCTCTCTTCACTTCCGGTCATATAATATGGCAGGTGGGCGGGGTCCGGGAGAAGATCGCAGCGATTAGCAATTAGCAACACGACCCAACTTCAAACGATCCAATCAGATCTCGATGGAAAAATTCAAATCCATCCCTGCCTTATTTCATTTCAGAAGCCGTTTCATTCAGATATACGTCACCACGAGGAAAATAAGGCAACCACTACTTCCGTTTCATGGCGACTTTAAATAGGAAAAATATAGAAACTCTATAAATATAGAAACTTTGGTTCTTTTTTAGCGCGATGCTAATGGTCTAATCAGATTCAATGAATTATGCAAAGCTAAGCTAAAAGTGGTACGTCCAGACCCAGAGATCGACTCAATTGATTCCAAAACAGTACTAATCAAATGATTAACTGTAGGAGAGCAGGTAAATGCGCATATTTACAAAAAAGTGAAATGTCCATTTAATTAATATCCTGGTTCTTCTCAGCTTTGTAATGAAATTATATAGTGCCCCATTTTAAAACTTTACAACAAAAATGAATCCATACGGTTATTAAATGTTCTTTAAATTGAAGCGATTGATTTTGTAAGGAAAATAATATTATAAACTGTGATGGCTTTAAGCATCAGCCGTAAACACGTTCACAAATGAGTTGAGGAGGAAGGCTGACCTCTGACCTCAGCCAGGATTACAAAAACCTGTTTCATTGCTAAAAACGTTATTTGGTGTATTTGGTGTAATACAATGTGTTCATGTGGCTTATGGTTCAAAAACACTTTTTGAACCATTTTTTCCACATACCGTACATTTCCACACTTGCACACCAAAGAAAATGTAAAATTGTGAATCGGACGATAGGTGCTCTTTAATTATTAGTTTTTCATAAATGGGTGCACTTTTCAAGTGTTAAAAATGAGGCACTATTCAATGCCATTGAAAAGCTAAGAAGAGTCACAATAGTATTTAACTACAAATGTGTTCAGCTGAAAGAAAAAAATCATATACATCTAGGAAGGCTTGAGGGTAAGTAAAACATGGGCTGATTTTCATTTTTGGGTGATATATTTTAAAACACAAGTACATTAGTCAGCATTGTTTTTATTTCTATGACCAAAGTTCTCACCTGTGGGGATCTCACTTACGCGAGGATCAGCTGCAATACAAAGAAAACCAAATCACATTCATAGAAAATATCTATAACACATCTGTTTGCTTTGAGGCTGTCCCTGTAAAAGCTGACAAAAGTAAACCATTAGCAGATGTAAGCTATTAAAATGTACAGCCTTCTCTACTGGGAAAAATTACCAAGATGGACCCTCTCCATAATACTGGAGACCTTCACCTGTCACTTTTACTTTTCAAATAAATAAATATTCAGGTACAGTACTGCAATGACAAAACAGCATGCGTTTGGACTTATTTTACTCCTGAAATGCCAAAGCTCCAGAAAGATTCCCTTGGGTGTCTGAGCTTTCATGATGTACAATTTTCCAGAGCTCGTGTCAGTATCCTTGTGGTTTTTATTATGTTTTGGCAGCCTGGCCCAAGTGGTACTTTTACCTGAATGACTGCAACACATGCAGAAATGCGAACATATTGAAACTATTAGTTAAATATTGGGTATATTACTCTCCCTGCTGACAGTAGTTTGAATAATTATACAAACATTTCAGAAACAGTTCATTGCCAATTTCATTGAACTGTGAACTTGATCTTCATTCTTAATGACTCTGCCTGATTTCATTTTTAACGACTGAACAACAAATGTACTTCCAGGTGTGTTAAGTACACTGAAGTTCAACATGACTTCATGATAACATGTCTTTTTAAATGTTATAGGTTCTGCTAAACATCTCATGAAAGGAGGCAAAAATACAGGTACAAAAACCTAAGAATTAATAATGATGAAATTTTTTTTTTTTTGGTATAGCGTTCTTGAGACAACCAACCTGAAAATGTGTAGATTTAAAAAAATGTGTTTCTGCTTACCTGACTCAGTACTGAAGGTGACTGGGTCACTGGATGGGCCTGTACCAAACTCATTCTTAGGTGTCACTTCGAATTCATAGCTGAAAGAGAACTGGAGTCAACTGATCAGACTCAATATAAAGCTGTTAAGGAGCTCCTGTAGCAGTTTGAAATAGTGATAGACCGATATATTGTAGTTGCTGGGACAGAGGTGAGGGATGGCCATATAGAGATCTCTTTGCACTGATTGGTTGGATTATATTGACCATGTTCCTCCCGAACTTAGTATATATATACGAGTACTTTGACTCGGAGCAGTAAAACTCCCCCTCTCCCTCTCATTATGAGAGGAAGAAGGGGAGCGGATTTTTCAGGCGTGACTTTTTACTGCGCCCAGTCGAAGTACTCCCAAAACTGCTATTCTGACATACATAGTTACCCTTTTTAACCCACTTAGAGAAGCACCAGGTTTTGTTTTGTGCCACCATGCTTGCTCGTATGGCTACTCGTTTTGAATGGGGAAGACGTTGAGGTGTTTGGTCGTTTCTGGCTTCGTCTCTGTTTGGTACCATTGAATGAACTGGGCTAAGCTAAGTGCTATCAAAGTGTCGCCGCGCGCCACAGCGATTAAGTGCACGCACTAAGATGATAGAGGTATGTATCAACTCCTCTTAGTTAAGGTAATAACATAGTTTAATATGACAAAACGATGGAGTATCCCTTTAAAAGGGTGTATTCATAAACATAATGCAGAATAATTCTTTATTTAGTTTGACCAATTCTCTGTTTGTCACTCATTTACTGTAATTTACACGTTATTTCAGCCTCATATTGGCCAATCGACCACATTGCTTTCTCAATATCGGACATGGCACTGGCCATTAAAAACCCCATAGCGCTCGACCACTAGTTTGAAACCCAAGGAATACACAATTAGATAAAATACTTTAAATTAACCTGAAGTTGCTATGTATTAAAACTAGGGCCGGGACTTTAACGCATTAATTAAGATTAATTAATTACACAAAAAGTAACGCGTTAAACATTTTTAACGCATTTTAATCGCACTTATTTTTGCACCGCGGAACATTTCTCATTGGATGAGTTTCGGCGGACCGATTATACTGGAGCACCAACTAGCATTCATGACTTCAGACAACAACAAACCACAGGTGAACATGAACGTATAAGCTGATGAGATCGCTTTGGTTGGCCCCGTGGATGGGATTTTTTTTTTTATAAAAAACGAACGGATGGAAGCGTCGATAAGAGCATGGTTGTGTGTAAGCTATGCAACAAGGAATTCACATATCACCGCACCACATCGAGCCTCAAGTATCATCTCAATGCAAAACATATAGCAGCTAGCGTGGACATTAGCCCGACTCCGAGTACAACTAATTGGTTGAACAAAAATAAACAATATTTTGTTGCTTAAGGTTATGTATTCAGTCATTATTGTTATTATGGTATACTAAAAATCCATGTGAAAAAATAACTTATCAATGTTCTCAGGTCAAATATTTATATGTGATTAAAATGTGATTAATTTCGATTAATTAATTACAAAGCCGAGTCCCGGCCCTAATTAAAACATACATAAAAATCAAGTAAATAAAACCGACAGTCCAGTCTATAAAACCTGTAGAACCAACATTATGGAGGGTGTACAGGAGCCTAAATAGTATAATTGAAACTAATTCTTGAAAGATCCCCACTGTCATGTAGACATATTTGTGTGTTTTTGTGTTCATAGCTTCTTTCTGGTACCAGATTCTCCACTGCTGTAAATGTTTGATTTGTTGTCACAATAGACTTCTCCTTTTCATTTGGACCCTCGGTGGCGGTTATAACCACCTTATATTCTATAGAGACAACACAAAGTCTTTTGAATCTGTAATCAATAATACAAAAAATTGCTCTTTGCCCATCTTTGACAGATGAAATTAGATTTCAACCTTTCACTTTAATATTTGACATGACCTTACTCAAAAAGTGTTTTTATGATTTTATCGCAAAAAAAAAAAAAACATTCAGCTGGACTTTCACATGCCAAAACAGACCAAAAAGTAATTGATCTGTGTGTTTTAGGTGAAAGAGGGATTTCTATTTTACAGCTGTCACATTGCAATAACATCTGCAGTACCTGTGGTCTCATTGTCAGTTTTTTCCCAGTCAAGGATGACGAAGGATGGGCATCCCTCCACTGTCACCACAGTAAGGTTAGAGGGAGGGGTCTTGGGTGGACCAGTGACATTGATGTACCCCACCTCCTCTTCGGGAAAGTAACTGAGAGAATTGGTGACTGAGCAGGGCTCCTCTGGACGTTTGTCAGTTTTATAGACCACATGAGGAGCTGAAAACACAATACAGGCAATCAGAGGTCCAACGATCATGGACTCTCTCCATTGCATCACAAACGATTTTCCTAAAACACTTTGCATTAGGAAAAAATTCCAAACATGTCAGTTCAGGTTTTGTGAGAAATAGGTGGAAAAAGTGCTGCTGCGCTTTTTACCTATGAAACGTTCTTTTCCCATTGCATCTGTTTTAGAAACAGGAACAGGGCTGAACACAGAGGAGTTATCACCTGTGTCAAAACGACTTCCATTAAAATTCAAAGACAAATTAAACACCAAAAGAATATCAATGTATTTCAAAGGGTACTCAATATTACATTTGACCTACAGTGACCAACAATGCATTCAAGGTATACATCTCTTAACGCAGTGCTTTACCAACCGAGCTACAGTACAGTGGAGTGAAAAATGTTGTCTTGAATTAAAAATAAACGTACAAATCACTAAGTAATATTAAAGCATACTGTACCATTAAAATAACGTGGTATCTGAGTAGTCTCCAGATAAGTTGGTTTTTCAGTAGTGGGTGGAGCTAAAGGCTTTAGTGGCAGTTTGTCTAACTGCTTCAGATCAATATCATTTTCTGAAGGATAACAGGGAAAAGGATTGGTTAGGTGTCCATGGAATACACCATTAAGATTTCTTCCATAATATTTAGTAGTGACACCAGTATATTTGGCTTTTATTGTCCCAGGGATCTTTATTAGTCATGACTTTATAAGTCAGTGTGCTCACTCTTTTGTGTACTTTCTGGCACCTGGTTCGTATTCTGCTTCACTGTAAAAGAGAAGGCCAGATTAATGAAAGGTAACTTAAAACACTGCAGTGCTCAAAGAGGTAACTGTACAATAATGTTGTTTTGGTTAATATTAGTTAAAGGACAAGTTCGGCATTTTACACCTAAAGCCGTGTTTTCAGATTGTTCATGATGAAACACAACGGCCCCGACCGAAATTTCAACACACGATTCTGCCCCGAGAATTTTCGGGTGTTTGTTGTTTCACCTCCCACCTCCACAATGGGCGCACAGGTGCACCGGAACAATCCTTTCTAAAATGCATTAAACTTTCGTTTACAAAGACATGAAACTCACCGAGTGGTCAGGGGTATTCACTGATGCTCACACAAAAATCGCTGCAAAAGAAGCTTTCCAACAGGTTTTTTAGCATTCGTTGTAAACTTGTGGACCTATTTTTCCAAACGCCTCACACCCGTATATTCTTCCGCTGAGAGCTTGAATAATAGACACTCCAGCCCAGTTGGTGGCGATAATCCACCTTTGCCAATTGCAAGAATACAAACAAAGTTCCCGGCGCGGAGTAATCCCGTACCTTACAGCACATCTAATACAAGTCAATGGGGTTGGACAAAAACTACGATAAAACCTGTTGGAATGCGTATTTTGCAGCGATTTTTGTGTGAGCATATCAGTGAACACCCCTGACCACTCCGTGAGTTTCACGTCTTTGTAAATGAAAGTTTAATGCATTTTAGGAAGGATTGTTCATGTGCACCTATACAGCCATTATAGAGGTGGGAGCTGATACAAGAAACACCCGAAAATTCTCAGGCCAGTATTATAGGTCAAAATTTCAGTCAAAATCGCTCCACCTCATCATAAACAATCCGAAAACAGGGCTCTAAGTGCACATCACCGAACCTGTCCCTTAATGGATTAGCTAACATAATGAATAACAAAACAATTATTAATCATAGATCTTGATAATTTCAGCATTTACTAATCAAAAGTTGTATTTGTTACTATTAGTTAAAGGGATAGTTCACCCAAAAATGAAAACTCCGTCATTACTCACTGTCATGTTGCCACAAACCCGCACAAATTTCTCTGCTCTGATGAACACGAAAGAAGACACACCGAGGAATGTTCGTAACCAAACTGTTTGTGGACCCCATTGACTTTTCATAGTAGGAAAAAAGAATACTAAATAAATGGGTCCATGAACGTTTGGTTTGGTTACACACATTTCTCAAAACACCCTCCCCCGTGTTCATCAGAACAAAGAAACCAACACAGGTCCGCAACAACATAAGAGTGTGTAAATTATGATGGAATTTTCATTTTTGGGTGAACTATCCCCTTAAAGTGCAAAGTGCAAGAAGTTTTAGCGGCATCTAGCAGTGAGACTGTGAATCGCAAACAATGTCCATTTTGAATGCATAGTAAAGCTATAGCAGCCGCCACAGGACAAAAATGTCATTGTTTGAGCAATGTCTGTACATAAAATGTCTCATTCTAAGGTAATAAAAACATATTTCTTTATTATGTAAGGTCGTACAAAAACATAGTTATGTATATTATATGTTACACGATGTAACTACAGAAGAGTCAAGTTTTAAATAGGAAAAATATCAAAACTCTTTGGTTATTTTTTAGCGCGATGCTAATGGTCTAATCAGATTCAATGGATTGTGCTAAGCTATGCTAAAAGTGGTACCACCAGACCCAAAGATCAGCTGAATGGATTCCAAAACCTTAAAAATCAAATGTTTAACTCTAGGGGAGATGAAAAATGAGCATATTTTCAAAAAAAGTGAAGTGTCCCTTTAACAATACAACACAAAAATTTTTTTTAGCAGTGACTATCCTTCTAAGTACATGTTTGACGTGTTGTTTTGACATTTTATATTTTTACTTTAAAATCAGCCTGCACAGCTCATCACACATTACTATACAAGGCCAGAAACACTGAAACCAGAGGCTATCATTTTGAAGTGAAAGTAAAGTTCTGTATAACATTCACATGGATGGAATTACAAAAACATTGCATTTGAGGCCAATGTCCGCACAGGCAGGATACTGTGTGAGCCAAATGGCATGAGTTAATGCTGGCCAAACTGTCAGGACTGTAAGTTATCCACGAAGGGACAGATGCTTTGATGGAGCACATAACTACATGACCATAATGCTGGGTACTCAAAACAAAAGCATAGGACAATACGGATCAAAGCACCAATAAATCAATTCCAAATGTAATTATTTCCAACATCACAACTCTCTAAAGGCCCATTATATTACTTTTTCCAAAATATTCTAATTTTTACCAGGCATCCAATTTAGAAAGAAATAGACAGTTTTCAAGAAAAGTCGGATGGCCAATTTTAGATTTTTCTTTTTAAGTATTTCCACGAGTGCCAAATGCATGAGTGAAGTAGTCTATCTAATAAAAGTCGGACTTGATGAGCAATTGAGTCAGGGCTGAGGGATTTGGCTCTTCATTGTTTAGTTTTAAGATTGTCTTTGCTTGGGAGAGAATGATGGACTCAGTGAGTGAGAAAGAAAATATAAAGTGGGTTCTCATCAGTGGTTGGCCTGGTTTTATCAATGGTTGACTTGTCATGCTGTTCCACAGAACTTTAGGCTCTTAAAATTTACTTTGACACGAACAGCACATAAATATTTTATTTGGACTAGAATATCAAAAAATACAGCTGCAAGGGAATCTGCCTCTGCACAGGAGATGTTTTCTACAAAACAAGCGGATATATCTCTAACATCTTGTTAAAACGGTATCCAAGCACTTTGTACAACTGGCTTTTCAGGTTTTTCAGGACAGTAAGAACAAAACTGCTTTATATATTCAAGAAAACATAACAATACCAGGATTAAGAAATTTAATAAATTTCTTTGACTCCAAAATCACACTGATATAATATTAGACATAATAAACAAGATAAAAATAAATAATTTTATAATATAATATTTAAATCTACATCCTTGAAAGAGTTGCATGTTTTTAACACTAGAAAGATTAAAATAAAACCATGCATGCACAACAGACAGAAAGGAGAGAGATGTGCTGTAAGTACTTAAAGAATGACTTCTTTGTACTTTACTGATCAGTAACTGGAAACATTTCAAACAAACTGACAACAGATTTCTGAGGAACAAAAGTCTCTCTTTAAGGTTAAGATTAATTTACCTTTATTCTTTCTGGGCACCTTACCAGGTTTGGGCACCCGAAGGCCTATGTGATGTACACCATTGGGTACTGTCCAAAAAAACAAAAAGCTGTTATGGGCACAGAACGGGCAAGAGATAAAACCAACTGTTGCATTACTGCTAAAACAGTAAAGGAGCATTTCACCGGTAGAAACATTATTTTTTATTGAAAGTGCGTCATATTTGTAGTCGAAATGTAACATACATTTTGAATTTGGTGCCTATTTGACAGAGAAAAGGGGTGTTTGTAGTCTCACCCCCTCAACAAAGATATTGGACGTCCTGCTTTCAATGATGCAAAATGATGATTTTTACATCATTGAAAGAAGGAAGTGCAACACTGAAATCTGTATTTCTTCTATCTCACCGGCAACTGAGAAAATGTTTCACGACCATTCAAAAACATGATTGGGGTTCTAACTATACAAAGCTTAAAAGAATTGTCTACTCATTTTCAATATTAAAATATGTTATCACCTTAACTAAGAACCGTTGATACATCCCTCTATCATCTGTGTACGTCGTGCACGTAAGCGCTGGAGCGCGCTGCGACACTTCGATAGCATTTAGCTTAGCCCCATTCATTCAATGGTACCATTTAGAGATAAAGTTAGAAGTGACCAAACACATCAACGTTTTTCCTATTTAAGACGAGTAGTTATACGAGCAAGTTTGGTAGTACAAAATAAAACGTAGCGCTTTTCTAAGCGGATTTAAAAGAGGAACTATATTTTATGGCGTAATAGCACTTTTGGGAGTACTTCGACTCGGCGCAGTAACACCCTCCCTCTCCCATTATGAGAGTGAGAAGGGGAGCGGACTTTTCAGGCGAGTCGAAGTACTCCCAAAAGTGCTATTAAGCCATAAAATATAGTTCCTCTTTTAAATCTGCTTAGAAAAGCGCTACGTTTTATTTTGTACCACCAAACTTGCCCGTACAACCACTCGTCTAAATAGGAAAAACGTTGATGTGTTTGGTCACCTCCAACTCCATCTCCAAATGGTACAATTGAATGAATGGGGCTAAGCTAAATGCTATCGAAGCGTCGCAGCGCGCTCCGGCGCTTACGTGCACGCACACAGATGATAGAGGGATGCATCAACAATTCTTAGTTAAGGTAATAACATATTTTAATATTGAAAATGAGTAGACTATTCCTTTAATGCAAATGGGTGAAGTGAAAAATGACATATCTACACAAAAAAAAGTTGTTAAATAGCACTTATAGTGGTTCACTGGCTCATATTCATAGGGCAAACAATTTAAGTGCTATATAATATAAACCTATGTAAAACCATAAGTGGTACTGCTAAGACTATTATGGTGCAGCAGCAGCAACATAAACAAATGGATTTAGTGGACTAAACAAAACTTCCAGGAAAATAAAAGTACAGACCGGAAGTTCACTTTGGTTCAGGCGCATGTGCGTCTGATAAAACCATCTGTATCATGACTATAGCAGCACTTATGGTTTTACATATGGTAGGTGCTAGCACTTTAAGTGGTTCATCTATGATTACAAGCTAGTGAACCACTTTTTGTGCTATTTAGCAGTACCATTTTTAGAGTGTCTTAAAATGTTTGTATTTGATTATATTTTGATCAATATTTGATAAAGAATTCCAAGGGCGAAAAGCAACATGATCTCACGGCAAGTTGTGTTAAAGTTACGAAAAATTTGATTCATTTATTTGTGTGCATGGCACGAAATTCAGCTTTTTAGTGTATTTTGCTCGAATGTCTTTTTAGTGTCAGTCACACAAATTTCTATAAATAGGTTTTGTGTGTCCGTTGCACGACTTTCCTTTTCATGTCATTTTATGTACTGTTTTCTCATTTTATTTCTCTATTTTTAGGGGCTGTCCACACGGAGACGTGTATCACTGCATACGTATACATTTATTATCGTATTGGCGTTTCATCCACACGGATCCGGCGTTTTGAGAGTCTGAAACCGCTATTTTTTGAAACCGGGTCCTAAAGTGGATAAATCTGAAAATGACACCCTTGCGGTTTCGTGTGTACAGCCAATCCGTATATTTTGTGAAGCGAAAACGTCATCACATCATGTGTCGGAAGCGTCACACGTAACCGCAACAACAATAAAGGCGGACTACGTGATTGTGTTCGTGCTACAGAAGCTACTAAGCCTACTAGCTTTATTAAAAAAAAAATCTATTGCTTCTATGCAATTTTGGTGACCAACAAGCGATAATGGACAACACCATACGTTGGTTATGCGCATGCTCAAAGTCTTCTTCTCCGTGTATAGTGTATATCTGTGGCAGAATTACAGCGCCCCATACTGGTCCGGCATATATACTACACCACGGATTATTTTTTTAGAGCAAGAAAAAAAAGATCGGATAGGGAATGCACCGGCTTCGTGTGGACATAGCCTTAAATCATTGTCGCTTGGGGTTAGGGTTAGATTTGGGGTCTGGGTAAGAATGTACTTTTATGTATTGGTTTCTACATGTTTTTCTTCTGCTTTCAAAACTATTCTTGCTTGGAGCTAGGGTTAGAGTTGGGGTTTGGGTTAGGATGTCTAAAAATGTAACAGATAGTGATTCTAACCTCAACCCCAAGCGACAATATTAAAGGCACAAAAGGGGATGTTTTGTTTTATACATTTTTGCAATATTACTTGAAACTGTCTTTACTAACTGATAAAAAACTATTTATTAGGTGCACTGAAAGTAATAATATTAATATATGTCATCTGTGCACAAGGTAGGGCTTTAAAAACATCAGCCAATCGTTGACGCAATCATCGCAATCATCATTGGCCCTCTGGCTTGTCAATCACTGCCATTACGTTTCTTGTGAGAGACGGGCACGCTCCAGTAACTTTACACAGGCGATGCATGCGCATAGTGCGTGAAACTCCGTCGTAAGTTTCGGTTTGTTTTCCTTGTCGCTCCTGCTTTCCTCCTCGAATTTGCACCTTGGTAGAGAAGAAACCCGAAGGAGGACGTAAAAGAAAGACTTTTTTTTGAAGTCGCTAAGAAGGGGAGAACATTTTTAGAAGAATGTAATCTAACCAGAGTCGTTATTGGAGAAACATTTCAACTCTGGAGAGCAATGAAGGAACAGAGATGTGTCAAGACAGACGTGCAGTTCGAAAAATTTCTTCTCGACAGGTAACAGTGATTATTCTTTCTTTGTGGAATAATTATTGTTGTACTGTTATTCAGGTATATTGACGTTGTTCTTGTACTGTAGTTGTAAGGCAGTGACCAGTCTGCTACATGCTAGTTGAAATGGGAGTAGCGTCGACTGATCGACTTATGTGTTTATTATCATATCATTTCACATCCACTGACGCGAGACAGCATATGACGGTTGTAAACAAACACTCGTGTTCAAATACTCATGCACGAGTTTTGAAAGGTGTTCCCTAGAAATGAACTGAAGGAGGGGGGCTCTTCTTACGCATGCGCTCATTTCAAAAACTCAGTAACGGTCTTTGGATTCTCAGTCGGCGAAAACATCCTCTTTTGCGCCTTTAAGAAAATAGTACAAAAAATGAGAAAACAATACATAAAATGACACGAAAAAGAAAGTCGTGCCACGGACACGAAAAACTATTCACAGAAATTTGTGCAACTGACACGAAAAAGACATTTGTGTCAAAACACGAAAAATGCTGAATTTCGTGTCATGGACACAAATAAATTGATCAAATTTTTCGTGACTATAACACAACTTTCCGTAAGATCATTCTGGGAAAAAGGCTTAAAGGGATAGTTCACCCAAAAATGAATATTATGTCATCTTTTACTCACAAGTTGTTTCAAACTTGTATAAATGTATTTATTCTGCACAAATGTAACCAAGCAGATCCAGGACACCATTAACATCCATATGTTATTGTTTACTACTATGTAAGTCAATGGTCCCCCAAATCTGTTTGGCTACAAACAGAATTTTCATTTTTGGGTAAACTATCCATTTAGGTGACAAAAATACTACATTGAAGAGTCCTCAACTATTAAGTGTCATAGTTCTAATCAGCTGCTGTGCAGAATTAAATGGCAGCCTGAAGAGAAATGATGAAAAACAGACTTCTGGCGGAAAGAAAGGGATAGTGTGTGTCTTTCCCCTGCAGATAACACATGAATCATGTCAACAGATCCTGTGAGCCCTTACAAAATTTAATACAAAACCCACCCAAAAAAGCATGTGCAATAAACAGTGACTCATATACATAATCAATCTTACTCACAGGGTCCAAATTTAACTTTTTTGCCATCCTTAGCAATGGTAGTATATTGAAAACATTTATTTATTTTTTAAAGTTAATTATATCTATGATTATTATACTTTATCCATATATTATTAGTAAATGTAGTTGTTTATTTAATATATAAACAGAAATATGTGGAGCACATAAAATTTATGGAGCCACGCATTGGTCGATTAATTGTGAAATGGCACATCTGACAAAATTGGTTTTCTATTTTCATTTCGGTGACTCAATGCCATCAATGCATCAACAAAGGAAATTTGGGATTTATGGCCATAAAAGACTTATGGTCAAGTTTTCTCTAAAGTAATTGAGGCCATTACTCACATCACTTATGTCAGGCAGAACAGAAAAAATAGCTTTACTTGTCAGCTTTATTTAGTTGAGCTTGGCGAGTGTTAATTCTGGGCCCTGCTTTCAGGCAGACAGACATAATGAACAAAAGCCTGATTTGAATGCATTAAAAGAATTCTGGAAAGTTTGTGAAGTCATATTAGAGAAAAACAGTGTTTGAAGGTTTTTATACCTCTTTCCCTGTTATTGTTGGAGTTGCGTTGTATTGTGGAATTGATAGGCCGATTTGGAGATACGCGACCATTAAGCCTTGGTTTGTGTGTCATATCAGACGAAGAGTTGCGGAAGATACCTCTGCCTAGACAAACACAAACACAGTCAGCCATGGAGAATAAATTGTAATTAAAGGTTATAGGTTAAATGTTTAATCTGGTTGATTAAGGAGCTCTCCAAAAACAAACAGATCTAAAATGAAAGGTGAAGGACAATGGTGGGTGTAGCATCAAGACAGTGACAACAGTGGACATTAGGAGTGGATGAAGTAGTCGGGCAAGTGAAGGCATGGCATGGTGTGATGTCAGAGCTGGTGCTATGGGTGATGGTTTAAAGAACGATTGTGGGGCGGTGGTGCATTGCAGAATGACATACGGAAATGATGGTGATGTTTGGTGACAATCCAGCTTTGCAACAATCATGATGTTTATTGTGTACAATGAAGCTTTTATGTGGTTAACACGGATAGGCGACAAACAGCATGGTCGAGAAATTAAACTTTACCCTGGGTCCTATTGGCCACCTCATTTGTAAGGGGTTTGTCCTTTGACTGGCTGGAAACTAGGTGACATACAGAGGCAGCCTTATGTAATCTCATACAGCATGGAAAATGTTAACAGATCATTTAAGCTTTGCTGTTCTCTATCATTTTCAATATAAATGTTAGCTCAAAGTTATATTTACTAAAGCGTGTCTGTTTTCTAGTTACAGCTGTATGATTGGGGGGAGAAGTTACCCGCTTGTCCATTTGGTTGATCCATCCTTACTGTTACCTTCTCTGTCACAGATGAATCCTGAACAGCATCAGATTTGGTGAGATTTGGTGTCTTTGACTTTGTAGGCTTCAGTTCCAGATTTTTTGAGGTACCTGGCAACTGTTCTGTAGGGTTAGGTGTTGGAATTTCAATCTGGGATTCAGTTTTTGGGGTGGATTTAGCAGTTTTGGTCATGTTTCGGTTGTGTTTAGGAGTTTGGGTAATATTTGGGTAGTGTTTAACAGGTTTGGTCATGTTTGGGTGATGTTTAGCAGTTTCGGTAATGTTAAGGTGTTTAGCGGTTTCAGTAACGTTCAGGTAGTGTTTAGCAGTTTCTGTAATTTCTGGGTAGTGTTTAACGGTTTTGTTAGTATCTGGGTAGTGTTTGGCAGGTTTGGTAACATCTGGGTGGTATTTAGGACTTTCTGTAATATCTGGGTAATGTTTAGTGGTCTTGGTAATATCTGGGTACGGTTTAGCACCTTCTGTAACATCTGGGTAGTGTTTAGCACCTTCGGTTACATCTGGGTAGTGTTTAGCACTTTCTGTAACATGTGGATAGAGTTTAGCTCCTTGGGTAACCTCTGGGTAATATTTAACATTTTCGGTAACATCTGGGTAGTGTTTAGCTCCTTCGGTAACGTCTGGGTATTTCTTAGCACTTTCTGTAACATGTGGGTAGAGTTTAGCTTCTTGGGTAACTTCTGGGTAGTGTTTAGCACTTTCTGTAACAACTGTGTAATGTTTAACATTTTTGGTAACATCTGGGTAGTGTTTAGCTCCTTCGGTAACGTCTGGGTAGTGTTTAGCACTTTCTGTAACATGTGGGTAGAGTTTAGCTTCTTGGGTAACTTCTGAGTAGTGTTTAGTGCTTTCTGTAACAACTGTGTAATGTTTAACATTTTTGGTGACATCTGGGTAGTGTTTAGCACCTTCGGTAACGTCTGGGTAGTGTTTTTCAGTAATATCTGTGTAATATTTGGCACTTTTGATAATATCTGGGTAGTATTTAGTCCCTTTAATGATGTCTGGGTAGTGTTTAGCGTTTTCTGTAATATCTGGGTTGTATTTAGGACTTCCAGTAACACCTATGTAGTGTTTAGCAGTTTCAGAAACATCTGGGTTGTGTTTAGCTTCTGCGGTAATGTCTGGGAAGTGTTTAGCTCTTTCAGAAATATTTATGTTGTGATTAGCCGTTTCTGTAATATCTGGGTGATATTTAATAGTGTTAACATGCTGTTTTGCCGTGCTGGAATGTTGTGTTGAGGTGCTGGGTCGGGGCTGATACCATAATGTGGGGAGTAGTTGTTTAGGGTATGAAGTTGGTTTCGGTTTAGTCGGTTTGTCAGTTGTGTGATGAGGATGTGTCGAATATTTAGAAATGGGTGGCTTTGTACTGTATATAGATTCTTTGTTAGTTTCAATTGCAGGCCTTAAAACAAAGACATTCTTTCTGTTGGCTACAGTACTGGAAGGAGTCGAAAGTGTACTTTGTGGAGAATGGCCAACTGTGGTGTTTAGCTGTTGTTGAGAGAGTGTACTTGTGCTGGACTGATAGAGAGAAATGGTTTGATGGAAATGATAAGAGTCAGTGGTTTGGTGTTTGGACGTGCCTCGTGAATGAAGGATTGGTCTCGGTGGCCGCAGCTTGGGACGAATTTCTCCCGTATTGCGATTATCTTGAGTTATGGTGTCTGGTTCCTTAGGAGGGGAGGGGCGGACAGTTCGGAGTGGGACTTTGCTTGTAGTGTGTTGTTGGGTAAGTGGTGGTTTTGTTGGTGGGGGATTTGTTTGTGTTGGTATTGGGTCAGATGTTGTTATAATAAACTGCTGCTCGGCTGCGATCATTTGCTGTCTGGTTGTATATTGTTGCTCTTTAGTTGACACCTGTGTTGTGGTGGTTTGTTCTTGAGTTGTACTAGTGGTTTCTTCTTGAGTTGTACTAGTTGTTTGTTCTTGAGTTGTACTAGTTGTTTGTTCTTGAGTTGTACTAGTGGTTTCTTCTTGAGTGGTACTAGTTGTATGTTCTTGAGTTGTACTTGTGGTTTCTTCTTGAGTTGTACTAGTGGGTTCTTCTTGAGTTGTACTAGTGGGTTCTTCTTGAGTTGTACTAGTGGTTTGTTCTTGAGTTGTACTAGTGGGTTCTTCTTGAGTTGTACTAGTGGGTTCTTCTTGAGTTGTACTATGTTGATGGGTTGTAGTAGGTTGATAGGTTGTAGTAGGTTGGTGCTCAGTTGTTAATGCTTGTGGTGTTATGGTAATAGGTTGGTCTGGTGTGGTACTGGGCTGACTGGTAAGCTCTTTATGTTCCAATATGCTTGCGATCTTTGATGTGGATAGAGTAATAGATGTGTGGGGGAATTCAGGGGTCTGGGTGGATGTGGGCAGATCATCAAGAAAGATAGGATCTGTTATGATCTCTGCTTCTGTTAAAATAAAGAGATAGAAAACAGATTACAGATGCTTTTTGTATTAGAGTATAAGAATTGAAAGACACATTTGGAGTAAAGCACTGAAATAAGGAGACATTATTTCATAATTTGGATTTAAGAATTGCCTCATGTCAACTAGTCTACCAAAATAAAGAGCGAGACGATGTCGGCAAAGTTCCTCCAATTTGACACAGTCAGCCCTATTGGAAAGTAATCTTTGCCATATGGAATTGTGATATGCAAGAAGAATGTTTATTTGGAATTTATCCTGAAAACTACTGTGACAGGGGACCTTTAAATGTACAAGAGTCAAAGAGAAACATATGGCAACATGGTGTGCAGGATCAAGGATATATTATAAAGACAGACCATTAATAAGAGTAAAAACAGGTGTCTGTGATTGTTGCGCATTAGAGCGAAAACCACACATATGTATTTCCCACATGATAACTCATAAGCTACATAGTGAGATCATATTGAAACAATGCAGCAATGCGCTGTCTCAAACTTTTTAAAAAGAAAATCCTGCTTTGTGGTATACGTTGTGTAGTATGCATGAAGCAAAATACATTTAGGTAAAATTCCATTTCGCTTATGTAATGTTATGCTTGGCTTCAACGGATATAAAGGTTGTTCAGATTACCTGTAGTTGTCTGTACCTCTGGTAAAACAGTGCGTGCAAGTAAAGGAGCTGGCTTGGCTTGGGTGGTGTTCTTCAAGATAGAGAGAGATAGATAGAGATAGATAGAGAGAGAGAGAGAGAGAGAGAGAGAGAGACTTGTCACTAAAGCTATATACTGATATAAGCTACAGTATGAGATGCAGAAGCTATTAAAAGGAGAAGTATGCAAAGCCATACGCTCACCTTAGGCTTTGCTTGGTTCAGTTCTTCAAATGGCTCATTCATTGTTTCATCTGTACAAGTAAAACAAGCCAAACTAAGTGAGGACTCTAGTTCAGTTTTTTAGTCAATTTTGTTTTTAAAATTGTATTCATACAAACTGTTTAGCAAGAGTGTAGGACTATAAAATTTATGTGGATAGCAGAGGTCAGTTCATTTGATAAACTCTAAGGAGTTTACTGTGATGAAATCACTGACTCTACATTACAAACTTTGGTATTTAGACAAATGGGATCAAGACTGAAATCTCTTTTGAAATTCTTGAGAGCAACACTCAAGAAGATGTGAAGAAATGCATGTGGAACTCCACATCAAACTTTGTCTCTGATACTTTAAAAAGGAAAAAAATAAATAAATAAAGTTTAAGTACGTGCTTAGCACTGTAAGAAATACAAAGAACCATATTATGCTGCTGGCTGCTGCATTGAGTCGTGAGATAAAAGGAAGGATTTGTGACGGGACACACCTGCTGTGTTATGAATGACCGGTGTGCTCCAGGTTCCACTAGTGGTGTCAGTGTCCGGGCGAACCTCAAACTCGTACTGAGCATCTGGTTTGAGGTCGTCTATGACCATGCTGGTGGTTGGACAGGTTTGGTACTTCCAGGTATTGCTGGGTTCCTTTTCCCTGTAGCGCACTGTAAACTGTCTGAGTGGAGAAAAACAATCACAGGCTCGAAAAATTACATCTACTGGGGTAAATCAGGTTTTTATTGATGTTTATGTGTCTATGTTAATATATTTTAAGTAAAGCCATGTGCAAATGCATCATTCAACAACATTGCTGAGTATTTTCCAGTGGCGGTTGGTGACTTCTTTTGTCAAGGGCGCACAATGTGAAGTTCGTCACATCATTTATGTAGCCCGTCATGTGTGTGGTTCCTTTTTTCAAAATATGTGTTCTGGGCACCGAGAGATCCTGTGTGCATCACGTGTCTTGTCAAAATAAGTGCCTGCTGCAGACCCGTCTAAAGGGTTTATGATAAAAGATACACTTGTGTTTGCCAGATATTCGCATAATCTCATGCATAATCAAAGTTTACTTGTAAGGGAGTGTCTTGCGTGTATTTTGTGAACGTGAGCGTCTCTTTTATCATAAACGGTTTTGACGCGTGTGCAGCAGGCACTTATTTTGACAAAACACATGATGCACATGGTTCACATGACGCAACACATATTTTGAAAACGCAAGCAACGACACTCCGAACACTTATTTTGAATTAGCGCCCCTTGGATGAGCAGTCACAAGCCGCCACTGGTATTTTCTCCATAAAATTTGAGTCATAGATATTATTTATGGATTCCACATAGACTCGATTCTGAAACGATCGCAGCACAGCTGCTTTAGTTTTGCATATGTGCTGCACACACATGCTGCTCACGCATGCAGAGTGATTGCTGTAACCTGTTAACATTACCGCTTAAAGATTAGTGCTGCAGACCCGCAGTTAATGTTTGCATTTTAATACCGAACTTAGCAGTTATTTGTCTGAAACTGCCGAATGTAGCATCTATTTACATATATATATCTATGGTCCGAGGTGGTGCGAAAGAGTGGAGACGGGACCTAATTTGCATATTCATAGATCTGTGTATACTAAATGAGGCAAGGGTCATAAGTTACATTCCAGCTGTTTTAAAGCATGAAGAAATTACTATCACAGGTAAAACTTTTACATATGCTACTATGATGCTCAAAGTTGAGTTTGAACTGAAAAAAAATTTACTTCAGGGAGACTTAAAAAATAATGGTGCTACAGTGATGTCACTGGAAATTGTGAGGGAAAATGTTTAATTCGCCAAAGAAACTTTAAAGGGGCCATGGCATGAAAATCTGACTTTTTCCATGTTTAAGTGCTATGATTGGGTCCCCAGTGCTTCTATCAACCTAGAAAATGTGAAAAAGATCAATCCAGTAACTTAGTTTTGGTAAACCATTCTCTATAAGCACATGAAAAAATAGGTTGTTCAAATTTGGCTCTCCTTATGATGTCATAAGGACCTCTTATTATAATAATACCGCCCCTTAATCTGCACTATCCAACCACAGCACTGCCATTTAGTGCAGAGATAAAAAGAGAGAGAGAGAAAATAATTCACAGCACAATTGAGTTTCAATTTTAACAAACCACTTCATCTGCTCATTTGCATTTTAAAAGACACACTCAAAACGGCACATTTTTGCACACACCTACAAAGTAGCAATTTTAACATGCTATAATAAATTATCTATATGGTATTTTGAGCTAAAACTTCACATATGTGCTCTGGGGACACCAAAGATTTATTTGACATCTTAAAAAAGTCTTGTGACATGGCCCCTTTCAATTAAGGGTTCTTCAAATAACCATTTCTTTGTTACCTTTTTATAATATGAATGACCTTTACAGTGAACTTTTCATACAACTAATAGGTTCTGCGGATGTTAACGTTTTTTTATGGATCCATACAGTCAAAAATGGTTCTTATAAAACGGGCAGTTCTGGTTCTTCATTCTGATTGGTTGAAACGCGTTCTAAGCCGTGATAAAATACCCCGGTAACCTCACGGTTCAGACCACATTACATAAGAATCACTGCGCCACTGTTGCTGCGTACTGATTTATGAAAATAAACACCACAGTCTTTAATCATATTTTTAATTGGTCTACAATTGCACAATTAATGGCGATATCCAGATAAATGTCCATAAATATTGTTGAGTCATCTCGTCGATAAAGAGAAAACGTTGTCTGAGGAGTTTCTAACTGAAGTTCATACGTCCGCTATTATCCACTGGGTGGCGATCTTACCCAACTTAAACACTGACGCATTCACTCAACACTGAAAAAACAGCATGTTTTCATCAGGCTCTGAATCTGATCTCTTACAAAAGTTCTTCACAAAAATGGAATTATCTCCGCTTTTAGCTCAAAAAATTTGAGAGGTGATAAGAGAACAAATGAAGGTAGGATGAAAGTTTTTTTGTTTGTTTTTGTTTGAAAGCGGATGGTCTGTTCTTTCATTTGATATTTTATGTTTATTTAAAGAAGATAATTTTTCTGCAAGGCATTAAACTAAAACTGGGTGGCAACTTAAAAAAAAACGCCTTCCAAGCATATTTGATCATCACTTCAACAATTGCACAATATAAATGTTAATGTATAAATTAGATGAATGGTGATTTATAAAATAAACACCACAGTCTTAAATCATATTTTCATTGTGTCTTTGCTGCATCTCGTTGGTTGGGAACTGCGCTCTGTTTCAGTCACACTTGATTCTGAGGAACTACTTTGTTTGGCGGAAGAGTAATATTTGTACTAATATAATTACAACTTATTTGTGTTTTATTTTATAAACTCCTGCTAACGTTATGCATATGAAGTAACCGTTTTATAAAAGCAATAAACCCCTCGAAGCTTTGGGTTACCAGTGCATCCGCTTCGCGTCGTGCCTAACAAAGCCCCTTAGCTGTTATAAAATGCACTGGTAACCCAACGCTTCGAGGGGTTTATTGCTTCATTCTACGGCATTGTTTGGTACATTAAATTTGACATGTTTTGGGTAACTCATGCACTTTTTGTTCAACAAAAAAAAATCTTAAATTATGCAACTTTTCTAAGCAATCCCACTTAAATAAAAAACCTTTATCTTCTATTAGATTACATTAAGCAACCACCAAAACATCAAGCTAATCACAAAAAACAATCACCAAAATTCAAAGTCAACACCAGCATACAATAGACACGCCCTGGTGAACATTTTCAACACTGCATGTGAAAAAAAGACTGCAGCTGTTGTTTTTTTCAGTCTTTGCCAGTGTGTCTCTGGCAAGAGTTTTTTTTTATGGAGTACAAGGATCACATTGGGTTTAATAGAGGGCTGAGGTTAAGCTTTCCACTAGCCTTTCCAATGTGTGTGTTGTGCTGGTTAAGACCAAATCTCCTCACACAGATAGTAAATCACCTTTATGATAGGAAGCATCCAACAATCCCAAGTGCAACTTAATTGACAGTAAATAATGTCCTTATGAATATTTAAAATGCTAAAAAGTTAGTGCCTGTAAAGGTTTTGTTTTAGAAGCTCTGTTTGGGGAAAATATCACTACGTCCGTATAAAACATGAGAACTGGAAAGTCCCACCAGCCATGATGTGTGCGTGTCTGTGCAGTAGTACATGTGCAAGATGTTTTTTTTAAAAACATCTGCTTACTTCTTTAATGTGTTTTTGCTATTTATTTACTTCCCTCAGGTTTTATTGTATGTACACTTTTGTATGATCAGGTTGTCTGCTTTCATTTTTATACAGTATTCTCAGGACTCTCTAGACATCAGTACATATTTCTGCATCTGCTTTGGGTCTCTTGTCAGTAAAAAATGGCACATCTTCAGTAAAGGTCAAAAGCAAACTGACCAAACCAAGACACGGAACATTGACATGCACACAAGCACATACCCATCATCAAAACAATCATCCACATTGGTATCCATAAAGGGTGATGTGAGTAAAGTCCCCCATGACAGCAGCACTGAGGTCTCTGTAACCGACCCGATCATAATGTTTAATGGTTTCTGCAGATTCACTTTGCCTAGGGATCACAAGTCAAATATCAGCCAAAATTATGTCAAAAGATGCCAGAAGCTGTTTTTTTTTATTTAAACAGCTGGTCTCAAGATCATTTTTAGTAAATGTCAGTTCACTCAGGTGTCCTAGCAGAGTAACCACATGTGTAATTCATCAGATTAACTATAGACACGCTCCCCATACGTTTGACATCCAGAATGTATCCACATTTGTTTTGTGAAAAGTTTTGCTTCAAAGTGTGTTCATGCTTGATTTCTTTTAAATGTCACCAAGTTAGCTATTTTGTATCAAATTCATCTTTAAATGTGGCTTGAAGGGTATATTTGAGGTTTAGTGTGGCTTACCTGCACACTTCTTCTTTGGTTTATCAGGATTCACTGACTGCACCGCAATCAGATATTTGGGTTCAGCATCTACAGTAGACAGGATAATCACTTAAATAAATAAACTACGCATAAAGAACAGGGCTAAACAGAAAGTTTATACCTATCTCAGTTTCATAGAGTTCTCCATTTCCAGGTAGGTGGATCAACTGTTTGGAGAACATACTGCTGCCATAACCCAGGATGTATCCATCCAATCTGCTGTTATCATGGGGCCGGATAAACTTGAATATGATGGTGTCTTCAAAAGCACTGATATGCACTTTCATGTTTTGTCCTATAGGACAGAAACACATACTTTTCAAGGCTATATCAATCAGGAACTCCTCTGTGACAGAATGGTTTTATAAGATAATATCTATAATAGCCTTTACAGTAAGACTAACTATTTATATAATTTGGCTGACAGTGGAAAACACCACAGTTTTTCTGTTCTTACCTCAACTTCGACAAATTAATACCTATCTTTTATCAATGCGTGCACTTGATCTTTGTACAGCGCATTGTGAATGTGTTAGCATTTAGCCTAGCCCCATTCATTCTTTAAGATCCAAACAGGGATGAATTTAGAAGCCACAGAACACTTCCATTTTTTCCCTATTTAAAGACTGTTACATGAGTAGCTATACAAGTAAGTATGGCGGCACAAAATACTTTATATACAAAAAAGACCTTTGACCTTGGGTGCGGTAATATTGACGGATGTTTGAGCAAGACTACTCGAACGTGGCATCAATGATCGATCACGAAAATGGTGATTATGTGGGGTTTTTTTCATGGTTATGGCGGCATTTGGATGTCTGGTATATAGAATATGTAGAGGATATATCGAACAGCTTATCCTGAAAGATTCAGGTCAATATCTTAAAAATTTAAAAAGTAATAGCAAAAATTTTATAAAAATTTTTTTTTATGATTCGGTCACACATTTTCTTGAATTTTAATGGAAAACATGGGACAAAAAAAAGTGATGATTTTCGAGTTTCAAATGGCCAGCATTTTGTTATTCTTGAACCCATAAACATGATCTTGGTCTCATTTAAAAGCTTTTTTCAAGCTCTTTCTATCCTATCTGAACAACTAGTTTTAGCATTTAACCATTTTGAAAATTCTTCTTCTTCTTCCCTTTTTATGGCGGATGAATTTTGAAAATTTTAGCAACATACCTAATTACAAGTGCCTGTGGTAGTAAAGACTGGGTGCGCGTGTTTGACGTTGTGTTGAGCTAGGCAGACCCGCGTATGAAATTAGTAATGTTAACTTACCATGCATGATTAAAAAAACAGTTAAATTCCACGCACCCGCGCCGCAGCAACCCGCTGATTTTCGCAATGCTGTGAAGCCAAACACCTCACATCACCGAGGCACTATGGTTTAAAAGGATGCCGTCATTGCTGTGATTTTGGGATTCACTTCGGTAGGACGAATACAGTCAGTCAGATCCAAAATATACAGCGCTGTCACAAGTTCCCTCATATCATCTCATATTTAAACATCAGATGTCAAGAAGAGATACCAGAGAGCGATACAGTATGAGCATAATCTTGACTGAGAACAGGTGAGAGAAGGACACGACACAGCTAATCGCTAAAATGCTAGCAAAAAACTTAAATCTGCTTAATGTTATGAAGCTTTGGCTGGACGTGTTTTAAAGCTTGCTGTGCACATCCACATTGAGAGTTAAAATTTCTGTCCAGTACATAACTTAGTTTAAGTCTTGCATTTTGTGCAGATATATGCATGTTGTATAATAAATTTGTGTTGTATATAAGGCTTAATATTATGTAGAGTGCGTCATATAAAGCGCATCAGTCTGTGTTTATTAACCCTTTAGTTTCACTTCATCATGCAGCTTAGAAGTTTCTGTTAAAAACATTTAATTCATTAATAATCTAGTATGTGTTCATTGTTCTGTCATAGTTTCTTCAAAATTAAGTTTTATTTGAGTTTTTTATTTAAATATTTTCATTTTCACCATGACGTATACACCCCGCCCCTTTGATTGCCCCGCCCTCAGTTAATCGAGTACTCGTTTTTCAGACCTAAGGATTAATCAATATATAAAAATGACATAAATGCACATCTCTACTGCGCGCTGAGGTGGAAGTGCTGCAAACTAAGTGCTCTTCCCCATACAATATAGTTCTCATTTTTAATCTGCTTAAAAAATTGCCACGTTTTATTTTGTGCCACCATAGTATTTAAATAAAGAAAACATGGAAGTGTTTGGTGGTTTCTAAATTCATCCCTGTTTGGATCCTAAGGAATGAATATGGCTAGGCTAAATGCTAACATTCACAATGCGCTGTACAAAGATTAAGTGCACGCATTGAAAAAAATGGGTATATGTATTCATTTGTCTAAGTTGAGGTAAGAACATAGAAAAATATTGAAAAACGGTGGTGTTTTCTTTAAAAGTCCATGCAAACAATACATTTCATAGTTACAACCTTACCCTAATCATTAATGCTAAATGTTATTTATATTTTATGGCATTACTGCAAAACTTTTCGCATCCATTATAACTTAAAACTTTAATATTTTAAGAATATTAATGTGACTAATGGCGTACTACGTCCGTCAAAATTTGCTAATAGCTAATAAATGTGTCAGAAAAAGTAGCCTATAGCCTACCATCATTAGTAGGCTATTTAATTATCATTTTATTAAGATATTGATAACAATCTTACAATCAGTTATTTTTACAATAAATATCTAATACACACGCCCAGGGCTAAACAAAAATGACTTCCTGGTTGCCCGGGGCAAGCGTGAGAGATTTTACAGCCAGTAAAAAGTAGCCTATTGTCACTTGCCCGAGCGGGCCAGTGCTTCAGCCTCAGTCACTAAAATATATTTTCATCAATGTATATTATTTAACATCTTGGATGCAGACATTGGGTAAAACACGACAAAAAAAACCAATGCAATATTTTCAGTTTGCTGTCACTTTACAGGTAAAGCAGAAAAGTTGTATATGTATACAATTAGGCTATATTTGACTTTTGAATTATTCTTTTTAAATATGTAAAAACCAAAATGTTTTTATTGGGGCCAGTGAAGATTTTGGCTGGGCAAGTGAAAACCTGAACCAGGCCAGTATAATATAAAAATACTTTGTGTTGAGCCCTGCACGCCACATCCGTCAAAAATAAGATAACGTTAATGATATTAGTTGAATGTTCTCGGCACATATTATGTTCATCAAATACCTTCGCTTCAAATTCCCAGGCTCATATCATTCAAAAAGTTTGTTGTCAGGATGTGCTAAATACCACATTGATATATCAGCAAAGTCCTTAAAGTGCACAGTGCAGGAAGACGGATGTGAAACAACGGTGCGGATCACATTCAAAGTTGCCTCCCTTGTGGGTACTTGGACCAGAATGTGGCAGCCACATGTCTCGCAGCGCCCCCTAACGAGGGCTTTTGTTTCTTCTTTTTTACATTTTGAATATTGACTTTTATCATTTGCAGTGTTGCTAGTTGCATCCGTAGTGATTTTGCAATTGTGATTAGTGATTTTGTGTACTATATTTCTTGTCCAAAGAAGTGGATATTTTAGAGGTCCTTGCCAAAAAAGCTTGCATGCACTTTTTTGCAGTGGTTAAATACCAATAAAATGACTAAAGTAACATTTGTGAAACTTTCACAAGGCATTTCAGTTACTGACTTATAAACTTTTCGTTACACGACTATACCCTGAAACAATTTTTACAGTTAGTGATGATATGAAAAAAATTATACGTGGTTGTTTAATAGTGCTATGGATATAATGATTAGATTAGAAAGTGAAGCATATGAATTACATATTAATCAAGTATTATATAAAAAGTGAAACAAGATTTGGCTGAGCCTTTCAAAAACCGATGTCTCCTTTCAATGTTTCCACAAGTTACGGTAGTAACATATTTCATTTTCAAATATTTACTAGTAAACTATACAGCCAAACCTATTGTATACACACAGGCACAGTGATGTCATACAGTTCAGTGTATTACAGTGATGTAAGATTTTCTCTCTCAGAAAGCTAAGTGCATCTAACTGTATGCGCTTACTTTATATTCCTGCCAGAAGAGCTGTCTCATACACAATGATTAAATTCAGTTTGCTAAAAAATCTGTTTGCTAACTATGACAACAAAACACAAGCAAAGAAGCCCCACATAAATGTGGTTGGCCCTTCTGAAAAATAAATGATTAAATGATGTCCTGTGCCAAGGTTGTTACTGCTCTGAGGGAAACCCCTGGCATTAAACACAGAGCTCTACAGCACACAAACAGCCTCTTCCTAATATCCATACTGATCTCTGTGGGATTCCCAGATGAATCAAATAAACCGCTGCGCTTAAGGGATTCTAGAGATAGGACTTGCACAAAAGAATAAAACATGCGGTTTGTAAATGCGTGTGTGTAAACTGCTAAGCAAATACAAAGAAAGGATACCTGCAGGAAAGGAAAATCACAAATTAGATTATGTATTTCGATGGTTTCCCTCTACATTAAATGAAAAACAAATGGAGATGTCTCATGATTTTCAAATTTGTCTCCTGAGGATAAGGTTCCAGTTACCGCAAATGTTTCTTCAGAAATGATCTCAACAATGTCACAATAAACTTTGATTTGCAGGATTACAAAATATGTAATCAAAAGTCAGAGATTGTTCATCTAAATCAGCCAAAGTCACACTGACTGAGAGATGCTGTACACATTTCTTTATAGATTTATACTCCAACAGCATGTCAATAACTGTCAAGTTATTTATTTTTTGTATTTCCCTTAAGGGCTTTAAGGTGAAATACTGAGATAAAATGGTGGATATAAAATGCAATTTGCAATCCATTTTTACTTCAGACACTTATGCAAATCTATTGACATTTATTGCATGCAATAATCTATATTAAATCTCTGTGTTACCTGCATTCAATACTGACTTGACTTTGTACAATATCAGACAAAGTGATCAAACAGTTATTTCCTGTGTGGCCTCAGTAATGTAAGCCAAATAAGAAAACCGTAACAGGTTGTGATATAAAAGATTAACCTCTAAAAATAAGATTTTCCTTTGGGGAAATGTGTACAACACATGAAGATGATGATGATCGGATAACACAATGATCTCAGTGGAAACAAGAGGACATCACAGAAACAGATGAGTAGCCTGGAGCAAATTAGTCAAGGGTCAGATTTTTTACATTAAGATTCCACCTCACACCGAAAAAAAAGAGGTCAATGTTTAATGATCTCTCTTGTGTGCAGGTGTCAGAGTAAATTCTCATGGTAAACTTTGAAAAGCCAGCAAGCCAAGACAAACTTTCGTTATGAGCCACAGAGTAAAGCACCACCCATGTCATAGCGGCTAACATATTTAATATTTTATTCATATGCTAAATTGGGTTTATTTCAGCTAACTTGTAATAGGCAATGATCCATTCTGTTCTTACATGCATCTTACACACCACACAAACCAAACGGGAGTTTTGGGCCAAAACAAATCCAGTTATTGGCACAGCGAACAGTGTGTGAAGTCATTTTTGAAATTACACACTAAAGTAAACTGAAAGTAAATTAGTTCAGATCCAACCTTTGGCTTTATTCCATGTACTGAAGACTTGCATGCACTCCAAATATTTTTTGTAAATATCCATCCTCAGAGATTTTAAAGTTTTAACTGGAAACAGACAAATGCGCGCAAACACACATCAACTTGATAATGACTTTGTATTAGCTTGAACTAATAAAGACAATGCACAAAAAAGATTTTCTATATTTTTTGCAGCACCACAAGAATCCATCGTTCATATCCAATATCTTTTTTATTTAACATGCATATAAACCTTCAAAGTGTTCATAATTCATAGTTCAATGTATATATTTACACTATAAAAAATATTTTTAAATAAGAAGGTCATACATTATAGCAAATTGTTGCATGCACTTAAATATACATCCTTTAACCAAGTCCACAAACATGCATACCAGACTTTCAACCTCAATAAGATCACAATAGTTTTGGTTTTGTCCTTTGGATGAGGTTGCAGAGGTCAGTATCAGCAGCATGATCCCGCTGAGGAAGAGGAAGACTTGCATGTTGTCCTTCTTCTCAGAGTAAAGCCAATACAAAGTTCCTATAATCCTATACAGTTTGTCTTTCTTCAGTCATATGCTCTCTCCTCTTTTTAAATGACCTCGGATGAGTTCATGTCAACACAGAAAATGTGAAAGTGCATTGTAGATAAGTTTGTACGTTTGAAAATACGTCTGTTGATGAGCCTGTGAGAGATTTTTGTACGACTGAAGCATCTATACTGAATTATTAACAGGAGGGAGGGACCCTATGATGTCACACTGTTATTGTTAATCCCTTAGCTTATCTCTCTCGTTCTCTCTCCCTCTCTCTCGCCCCTTCAATCACTGACATTTCAGCCATTTCTGTTTTTCTTCTTATACTCTAATTTATTTTTTTAAACTTTTCAACATGTGAGATCACCTTTGAAACCCATTAAGTTGGTGTGATAAATCATGAGCAGAAAATCATTGAATGTACCAGTGTTTGTAGAAATGTATCCTAGTAACTGGGTGTTCCAAACATGCACTATACAGCCACATCACCTGTCACTCATTTATCAAACTAATTCTATTTAACCACAACTAAAGGAGAAAACCACGTCACAGCAATACGAGGAGTGTGAAACTAAAATCCCCCAATAACACTTGTTGAAATCCACAAAGAACGAACTGAACATGTAAACACACTGTCGTTTTAGAGTTATAAAATTCCACAGGATTTCCTAAAACCAAAAATTGGTTTTTAAAACAAAGCTTAGAACATTCAGTATTTTTTCCAATAAACTTTTAAATGAACTCTAAATGGGGTTTTTAAAGGGAGTGTAGACAACAAACAGCTTGATCTTATGGAAATTCATACGTGTTTTTCAAGTTGGATAATTCGTATAAATTTGTATAAAGTGAATACAAAAACATACAATTATTCGGAAAAAACAAACCCCATCCCTAACCCTAACAGCACATGGTTCTATACACCACAAACCATACAATAATGGTTAAATGTAGTCGTACAAATTATTGCAAATTAGCTTAACAAATTAAAAAATTAAGTTAAACAATTTCAACTTGTTTTTACAAGTTATATCAACTTAAAAAAAGTCAAAATTTAAAATAGTAGGTTAAATTGACTTGCAAAACCAAGTTTACTCTAAAAATGTCTGGCAAATTTTTGACCCATGTTGGGTAAACATTGGACAAAACACATTGCTGGGTAAAATTGACCCAGTGCTGCATTGTTTTAAAGAGCACCAATTATGCTAATAAATTGGCACGTTAGCACATTATTGCAATATCCCATAGTACATACATGTTATTAAAACTTGAACTAATGCATTGTGAGTCTTATAAATTGCTTACATACCTCACCGATTTCCCACTGTCTGGAAAACGCTCGGTTTAGTTCCTGTCTCCGCCTCCCAAAATGTCTAGTGTAATCGGATTGGTCAGATGACTACTCAACTGTTATTGGTCACCTGGGTTCGGCGTGTGTTTGAAAGGTTACGCCCCTGACTACGCGTGGGTTGACACCGGTTCTGACTGAGAGTCACAGCCTCAGAGGCAACGTAAACAAGCGTTATATTTCTCTATAAACGATGGTGTCTGTACTGCCGTACCACTTCGAGCTCGATCCAGAGAGTTCAGAAGGCCGTTACGATATAAACGATCTCCGTCAATGAATGCGATTGGATTTAACTTTTTTAGGTGTCCTTAGCTCTGCCAGAATGCTAAACGAAGACGAAAATGTGTTGCAAAGACATCCAAAAGGTAATTATAACGTACTACATAACTATATGGAAACACCAAATGTAGCACATAGAAAGTATTTGTTGAAATGATTACTTGGTAATTTCTACATTATTTTACTATAGTAAACTTTATTATAAAATACTGCTTACATACTATTTTACTGTGCTATGTTTTTACTTATTAGGTTTTAAGGAGAATGCAACAGGTTCCAGGGCCTCTTACCTGCGTGATTCATCATCCAGGTTTTGCACAAATTGTCTAAATCCCTACACACAGAACATTTATTGTACCGACTATAAGCCTTTGAGGCGCAGGACTAGAGTAAGTTTTATTACATTTTTAAACCAATAACACAAAAGTATTATTATAGTAACAAAGTACCCAAAAGAACAAAAGATGTAACTTTAAAGAAAATATAGTAGTCAGTCAAAAGTTTATTTATTACAAATATATATTTAAATGTTAAACAATATACAAATAAACATACTTTAGTAACCATATTGTGCTCTTCTTTCAAAAAATTGTTCAATTCACTTCTTACAGCTATCTATTCAGATAAATGGCATATCAAAGCTTTGTCAGCTGGTGCTATCTAAGACGACACTTTAGGGTTATCATCCTGTCGTGTGTTGTTCTCCAGATATGCTTGGAGCTTCCTGATCGGAATGTTGGCTTCCGACGACACTGAAGATGGCATGCAATCACGTCCTCCTTTGAAGGTCTCTCAAACTGTGATGCCAGGTCCATTGGAATCGGGGTTTCCTTCAGCTTATCTTCAAATACCTCAGCAAACACAAGCCTGATCACATCATCCACATAACTGTACAAATATTGCAGTCAATAAATCTTTTGTTTTGATCATTTATTTCCCTGCTTCATACATTAAGTTTTTAATTATGAATGTATTTGAAATAAAACATTACTGCTTACGGTATGTCACTTGTGTGTTTTGGGAACATAGCCTTGTACTTTCCCTCTCCTGCTTTTGTTACGGCTTGGTGACATTGTAATGGATGGCTGCAAGGTACAACCTGTAAAAATATAAATAAGCAATACATTTATTTTAAAAGTAAATACTACTGTACTTTATTTAACACAGTTACTAAAATACTTAAATACCTGCACAGCATTCCAATAAATGGGAAAGTCACATTTTTTGCTGCAAATCTGAAATCTCAGGCTACGGACGGCAAAGGCATCCACTGATGATGGTGATTGAAACATTGTGAAACGATGCTACTGCCTGGGTTCCTATGATTATGCAGAGAAAAAAACTTTGTCATCATCAGTTATACATTTAAGACTGGTAGTGGTTTCACTTAGCCTGGTTAGCCAGACCTACATCAAGATGTAAGGTCTGGCAACTCTTCACACAAACGGCTCAATGCAAGGGGCGGGATATAAGGTTGTCCCTCAAAATGCCTCTGTACGCAATAGGATAGCGCTATGACCAATCAGAGCAACGAAGAAGGTGACGTATGAGTCCCCTGCGTTTCCCCACGTGGAGCTAATTGGTATATCAAACTTTTACCGTAACCAGTCGGCAAAACTCCAAACAAATCCTTCTTGCTTAAAAAGGACTTCAGTAGGGTTATTTGCTCTTCTCTCAAAGAAAAACATAAGTCTAAGTCCTCCAGAGTCGCGGCCAAAGCCGCTTCAAAAGAAAGCTTTTCGCCAGCAGCAGCAGCCATTCTTTGTTTTCAAGTAGGAACCGTCGCAGGCAGCTCTGTCGTCATCATGTTAAGCCCGCCCCACAGACGCTACACACGATGTGATTGGCCTGACCAAATTTTGGTTTTTGGAGCTGTTAAGTGTATTGTGAGTGCCTAGACTAAACCCTGGCAGCAAATATATTTTGCGGCCGCTAGGGTGCGTCTAGATTTCTAGGCTAGGTTTCACTAGCTAAATACATAGTGGGCCCTATCTTGCACCCAGCGCAATTGACTTTGTCAGTGACGCATGTATAATTTCGTATTTTGCACTGGCGCACAGCGGGTTTTTCTCTCCACAGACGCACGTCGGCAAACTAGGGAATGAACTTGCGCTCCCTGGGCGGTTCAGCGCAAAAAAGGAGGCGTGCTCCGGCGCAAACCATGTCTTATGCTATTTTGCAGTTTCAAAAAACAATTGCGCTACTAACCAAAAAAAACTAGTCTAAAGTCAGTGGCGCGTTGCGCGTGGTTCATTATGCTATTTTAAGGGCGCATGCTTGACCATAATGTATAGCGTGCACAATGCGCATTGCTTATCTAATCTACACAGATGCAACATTTATTTTGCAAATCATAAATTGTTACAATAAAAAATATAAGATAAGGGAAATCATTAAATCATATATTGTTACAATAAAAAATATTAATACATGAGATAAGGGAAATCGTTGTGGTGAGCATTGTGGTGATAGTTTTTATTTATTTTGTGTGGCAGCGTTAAACAATTATCATGCAAATAACGATTAAAATATTTTCATAAGTTTGTTGTGTGGCTGTATTACGTTTATTTTATCTAAATAATAATTAAAATGTTTTCATAAGAAACCTTCATGTATGTGAACTTGATTTGTAAGTGTACTTTGGGGTTGGACCTTGCTTGCGTTTCTTGTGTCCGATTTCAAAGCCCCAAAACCCTTTCAGCGGTGAGGGTGGACGCAGCGATGTCCTCCTGTGTGCCCGGCGTGCCCGATTTATGCTGGCAAACTTGGGATCCCCCCGTCTCCTGACATCATTGTAGTGCTTGGCGCAGCTGATGAGACAATTGCGGCTATTTCCGAGTCACGCCTGTTTAACCGACGCTGATTTGGGCGGGTTTCTCCCATCCCCATACAAAACAACTTCTCTGTCTTTGACTGTTCAACAACGTCGGTCTCCTCGGCTGTGAACCGCTCCTGGCGTGCGCCTGTCAAATACGTCATAATAATAGCAACCCGCCATGGAACTTGCGCCCTTGCGTTTAAAGGGAATGTTGGATAGCGTTCTGATTGGTTTATTTGACGTTACGCCCAAACCACACCTATGAATAATGAACCTACTTCAGACCAACCCCTTATTGATTTGCGCCCGGCGCAAGACTTATTTCTCCCGCCGGGAAAATAGCAACAGCGCCCAAGATCCGCCCACAAAGTCACATGCGCTTTGCGCTTCGGACTTGCGTTTCAGATCGTTAAAATAGGGCCCCATATGTGTTACACACCTTTGCTCCTCATATGCCTTGTACTGTGTGTAATGATGTTGCATGTTTGCATACAGTGTAGAAGGATGTGTCCAGCTGCGAATCTAGGATATAGACAAATAAAACAAACATGTTTTAAACATGTACAATAGAGTACAACGATTATAAATCGTTAGACTATTCATTAAAACGTTAATGTATTACATGTTACATGCCCCAACATTAGCAACACACATTACGTGTTTACTTCGTTTCAAAATCTAAGAAAGCTTCAAGTAAAAACAACAGTAAAATACATATAACGTTAAACAAATCATCTGTAACAGAACAAACTTTACCGGTAACAGTTTAGCTGGAACAGCTTAGCAAGTTTGTAAACACGTCTAAATAAACATCGATAAAAACGATAGTCTAAATAATTCAACATACACGTGTGTAAATATCAGGCTTGTGCACAATTCAGAATTGAATTAAGAATGACTCCTAAATTCCAATTCAATTCTTGAATTTGAATTGAATTTGAATTGATGTCAAAAACAGGATCTAGAATTACAATTCGAATTTGAATTAAAGGAAGCAGAATTGCAATTCAATAGAAATTCAAAGAAATTCATATACATACTATACAGTAAGTGAAGTGTTAAAAATAAAGCTTTTAGTATATGTCAGATATGATTGCATTACATATTCTATAAATTATATTAGTGTGAACAGATTACATTAACAGGAAATGTTTTCCCCCAGCAATTAATGTTAAAAACTCTAGTCACATAACAAATAATTAAGTTAGACTTTTTGTAATTGTAATTCTATGGAACACAGTGGAACATGACTTTGTTTCCCAGAATGCTTTACTTTAAGCAAGTATTTAAAATGGTTGCCAAACAATTTTCCAAAGTAACTTTCCTAACACTGAATATGTGAGATTCTTTCTGATGTGTGACTGTGGAATTTCTTTGAATTGCCATGAATTTAATTCCACTTCCTGTAATTCCAATTCCAATTCACATTCAACTTCCTGTAGTGCGGAGTCAATTCAATTCAAATTCCAATTCATGAATTGAATGGAGGCCAATTCTGAAATTCTGAATTGTGCACAAGCCTGGTAAATATGGTACGTTGTTTATGAAATACATTATTACAACACAAAACAATTAGCTTGCAAGCTTAGCTCTACACATAGATCTATATCTGAGCTCTACAAGCACATAACGTTAAGCTCCGGTTACAGGTAACGTAACTTACAGTAAAGGCAAATAATAAACATGAATACTTACAGCCTGTGATCCAGAAGTGCACGGTAATCCAACTTTCAGGAGGAGATGTCGCGCAGCTTCGGTTCATGAGAAGCAGTTATTGTGAAAACTCCGTGAACCACTTCTGACTGGATTTTTCTGGAACCGTATTAAACATGATGTCCTCTGTGTAAGTCCATAAAGTGCTATTTTGCCCTTGCATCTAAAGAGACAGCGTCTACTCGAGAGATTTAATCGCTTAAACGATGAAACAAGAGTTTGCAAACAGGGTCAAAGCAGGGACTCCCAACCTCCGCCATTTTAGCTCTCTTCTGACTCAGCGCTCTCCACCCCCGTCTTTGAGGGCGTACCCAAGCAAAGCAGAGAGGGCTGATTTATGATAATGTTGGTCTTCTCTACGTCACCAATCCCAGGAAGTAAACTGTTGCCTACAATCCGAGTGTTTTTTGTAGTCCTCGAACGTTAGAGACGATAACTCGCGTCATCGTTTTCTTTGAGGTATGTACTTTTTGAATATCGTTAGCATGTACTAATACACACTTACACACAAAAGGATGTTTAAAAACGTGTATTTCATAATAGGTGCTCTTTAACCTAACTGAGGGGTCATTATAACCAGTGCATGAATTAAGGGTGGGCTGGGGGATCCGGGACCCCCCATAAGGCATTAGGGACCTCCTATAAGAAGTTAAAATTATACTTAGATTATACTTAGAGGGTCCCTAAGTCATGGCCGCAAAAGTAATTACATTGTGACCAAAACATTGAAAATAGTGATCTCTATGTATGAAGGGAAGCCTCCGCATTACCTTAGTAATGCATTTCTTATCACTTGCCTCATAAACTGGTGTCAGTTCAAATATTTTGAACAGCTTTTTTACTGAACTTTTACTGAAGCAGATGAGTAAAATGGTTAAATGAATAGTCTATTAAGTGACTCATAAAGAAAGCAACTTGCCCACCTAATGTAGGCTATCCTACACTTAACTTAAACACCACTTATATGTCACATTAACCTCCTATCTATCTAGTAAAACTTTATATTTTGAAATGATTAATAAATTAGTTTCCAGCCTTTATACAAAAATATTTTGGGAATTATTACATAAATCATATACTAATGTGTTGCCATTTTGGGTTTGCTGCTATGTCATGGTACAGACCCCCCATAAGACTTGATTCATTTGAGCACTGATTATAACCCATAGTTGCATAACAATAACCCAACATTGGGTCAATTTTAAACCAGCATGGGTTTTGTCCAATATTTATCTATTTATCATGCACTGAAAAAATGATTCATTGAATGTAATACATTTTTTAAGGTAAGTGGTTGCAATCAATTTATTTAAGCTACATTTAAACAAAAGTTTTATATTTTATATTACTTAACTAATCTTTTTTGTTTAAATGTAGCTTAAATAAATTGATTAAATTCAATGAATTATTTTTTTCAGTGCATGGGTCAAAAAATAACTCCAACATTTTTAGAGAGTTGTTTTACAGTAACTGTCCATATTTTTTTCAGTCTTAAACACTATGATTTTTTTCTAATTAAGTTTTGAGTTTAAAGATTATTATTTACATTTATTACACGGCTCTCTGGAATGCTTGATTCTGATTGGTCAGTTGAGACATTTGCAGGTTCGTTCTTTTCAAATAATAACCGCTCCAAATTAATAACGCATAGCCGGACTACTTGCACGAGTGAAATCGCTCCGCGCCAATAAAGATCAATAAAGATTACTGTCTGTTTGGCGCCATCTTGTGACAAACACTGGACAACCACGACAAGACACAGACAGCTTGAGACTGAACCTGACAAAATAGAGCATGACAGCTACGAAGCCAACACACACAAAAATACAGAATGGGGATTAAAACTTCTCAAAGACTGGCTAAAAGAGAAGAAATGGAGACAGACAAGTATGAAGCAGCGGATCTTAATAAGGTATTACGATCATTTTATGCATCTGTGCAAAGTTTCGCGGAAGGATAAAAATGTTAATTTAAAACAAATATGCCAATAAAATGTTTAAAATTCATATTCATGTCCAGTTTTTTTTCTTATGTGGCAAGTAGCCGTGTAATAAGCGGGATAATGTAGAGGCAGCCGGTAGTTATTGGGAAATAAGCCCCTTCAGTGTGATACAAGACCCTCCGCTTCGCGTCGGGTCCTGATCACACTGTCGGGGCTTATTTCCCAATAACTACCGGCTGCCTCTACATTATCCCTTACTTATGCATTTAATAGATGGTTTTATCCAAAGTGACTTACAAAGATAAGAATACAATCAAGTGATTTGTCACAGGGAGGCAATAATACAAGAGGTGCTTATACCAAGTTACAAGTTTTCACGATTCCGAGACGATACCAGTACTGTGTTTACTGGATGACTAATTGTTTGTCCGATTAACTCGAATTTCTCGACTGTTTATCAAACTTATTGACAAATAACCATTACACATACAGTTTACAGCTACATTAACTATGTAACTTATTTGTTTTAAATACTTTTGCAAAATGACTATAACTAAAGCAGACACACAGTATGATTTTGGCCATGATCTGGCTGTCTGAGCCAAAAAAAATGTAAATGCTTAAAGATTCCTATTATCCTAGACCAAAATCTGTAGTCTTTTATCACTAATTTGACATATTTACCGACAGCCGATCAATGACTGTTACGATCAAACTTTTCCTCAGATAAAATCCTGACAGCGTCAGACGTTTAAAGACGCAGTCCTGCAGTGACTCACTGTAACATAAAACTACGTAAAACTCTGCATGTGTCTGCTTTATTGTGTCTTGAAGTCTGACAGTAATAACAAATGAGATTTCACAGTGTGACATGGCTTAACTCGAATCTGGCATGCAAGAATCATTAAGGACTATAAAAATCACTGTGTCCAGCTAATATGACCGGATTTTAGTTATTGGTGTTTTAGTCTGTGGTGACAAGATGTTATTTCGTTGTAGATAGATGTTTCACCACAAATAATCAAAAATGCACCGCAGATGTATCATAATTCCGAGACGATATTAGTACTGTGTTTACTGGATGAATTGTTTGTCCGATTAATTCGGATTTCTCGATTGTTTATCAAACTTTTTGACAAATAACCATTACATACAGTTTACAGCTACATTAACTATGGTACTTATTGTTTTTAATACAAAATCTACAACTAAAGCAGACACACTGTATGATTTTGGCCATGATCTGTCTGTCTGAGACAAAAAATTTAAATGCTTAAAGATTCCTATTATCCTAGACCAAAATCTGTAGTCTTTTATTGCTAGTTTGACATGTTTACCGACAGCCGATCAATGACCGTTATGATCAAACTTTTCCTCAGATAAAATCCTGACAGCGTCAGACGTTTAAAGACGCACTCCTGCAGTGAGGCTTCTCCTATGTCAACATAAAACTACGTAAAACTGCATGTGTCCGCTTTATTGTGTCACGAAGTCTGACAGTAATGACAAATGACATTTCACCGAGTGACGTGGCTTATCTGGAATCTGGAAACACTCTGGCATGCAAGAATCATTAAGGACTATAAAAATCATGCACTGTGTCAAGCTAATATGACCAGATTTTAGTTATTGGGGTTTTAGTCTGTGGTGACAAGATGTTATTTGGTTATTAATCTTTGTAGATGTTTCACCACAAATAATCGAAAATGCACCGCAGATGTATGATAATAAAAATGCCAGCTGAATCAGATGTACACACACAAATCTCTGACCTTTATCAGAAAGGGTTAAAAGAAGCTTTTAAAGCTATTTCCCAAAATATGTGTAAAACTTAAACTATATGAACTATGAAATGACCAGTTTTTATCGATTGTTGAAAGGTAGAATCATCTCAACTGTGACACAAGTTTATTTTTATTACACAGAACTACTTTGTGTTTTTTCAGTTGGGGGAAATAATGTTGACACATGATATATTGTTGTTAGATTTATGTTTGAAAAGCTAAAACAACCAGAGCAAATAAAGTGCCATATTTTCCACGCCTTTTGTAAAAAAACTGCATCATCTGGATCCCCATAGCCCAACATGTGCTTACATACCAAATTAAGTATATTTTTTGCACAATATGCAAAAAATGTGTGCACTTTTTATCAGAGCATGGTGCAGTGTGCCTGCTGTTCAATTAGAATTACTACCAATGCATTTATTATTTCTGAAATTAGTAAATCTTTGTCCCAAATGGATTTACTCTACTTGCATTGACAGCATCCTCGTCTGTATATGGCTTTGTTCACACTGCAGGTCTTAATGCTCAGTTCAAATTTTTTGCAGAAATCTGATTTTTTTGCGCTGTTGTTTACATAATCATTTAAATGCGACTACCACCTGTGTCTGATCATGTGTGAACCATATACATGCATGCGCAGAAGAAGACATTAGACGCAGCACACTGTGTTTGCAGTAATAAACATTGATGCTCAGAGCCGATCCGTCCTATACGCAGGCTACACGAGCTGCGTAGGGCCCCGCACCACTAGGGGGCCCCCTTGTTCTTAACGTCATGCAGCGCTGCACAGACCAGCTGGCGAGTGACATCATTGTGCCGCAGGAGCCATTCGAAATTATAACAAGCAGTCTGATCTTACAATACTTTAATTACAGTTGTCAGTCCATCTATGCAGCTCCGCATGCAGTTGACGCACCTATCAACATGCGTCTTTATTCGAATATTAAAGCTATCCGCCCGGAGCAGGAAAGATAACCGCCATGAAGGTGAAGTTAAAAGATTAAGAACACAAAATTCCTATTTAGTCTTGAATAACCATGTAATGGATTTATAACAAACACTGCAGTCCAAATCCCTAGATTCAGTTTTAGTCCAGTGTGTTTTGTTAGAAATGCTTGTACACATTAATAATCAAAATCTTTCATATGTGTTTAATAAAAAAAAAAAAATGTATTCATGCAAGATTTCTTGTTAGCATTTTAAAACAATGCACATTAGGTCCAATGTTTGCATATTTAGGGAATGATTTATGTATTTTGATGTGTTTATCTGTGGAGTCTGATCATGCCTTAGTTTTTAAACAAATTGGAAAATCTTTTGAGTTATTTGTTATAGTTTATCTGACAGCTATTTTGGTTTTACTTTATTCATAATTTTTAATTTCCCTTATAATCTACATCTCTTAAATATATATATATATATATATATATATATATATATATATATATATATATATATCAAATGTAACAAATTAAGGGCTTTTCAGAAAACATGTGTCCATGTTATAATTAGGAAGTATTCTGATTAGTGTCACAGTAATGTACATGTGGCGAAAATGCACATCTATAAGATAATACGTGTTTTAGTTAACATTTTGTTTATAGCTACATTTAAGCAGAGACAGAAAATGTTTTTATGAACGTGATGACAGGGCCCCCTCACAAAGTTGCTTAGGGCCCCCAGAAGGCCAGGATCGGCTCTGTTGATGCTGCTCGTAAAAGTCGGATGAAATGCTGAAGCCAGACTGAAGTCGCATGGCAATATATCAGATATGTATCTGATTAAGGACCAGGAAGTGATCTGTGTCTGATTTGAAAAAAAAGGATTTTAGTTGGTTTGACTGTCAAGAAGATATGGGTCACATTTGGGCAAAAAAGTCGAATTTTGGGCCACTTTTGCCTGCAGTGTGAACGTAGCTTATGTGAATGGAGAAAAAACTGAATTATAAACAGTCATGCACCAATAACAAAACCAAACCGTGAGCAGCTGAATAAAACAAAGATGTTGACAAAGTGTTTGCACAAACCAATTACATTTTGATCAAGAGAAGCAGGAACTGTCAGGATGTACTATTTTGAACTGATTCATTTTGCTTATGTTTTTACATGCAACAAACTTTAGTCCACTAAATAGTGCACTAAATGTGATAGTGACTCTATACAGACAGTACATGCACAAGAAATGACCTTGGGAGAAGATGGCAAAAAGGTAATTCTGGGAAATGTATCAAAAATCATCTAAATTCAAATGACAATTGTTTTGATATTTTATCTAATGCAATGACATTCACACAGTTTTAGTTGTGGTCTCTCTGTCCAGTATGTAACGATGAGCCAAGTACTTTTCTGCTGCCGAATAGCTGCATCTGGTTTTAAATTACCTGATACTAACTCACCAAAATCTCCACACATTGTTTCAAGGCTGGCGTAACTCTGCTGTTGGCAGTGGCCAGATGTTTAGGAATGAATCCTTAAGATGTCAAGGAAACATGGATCACCTCTCACTTTCTCTTTCTCTGGTTTCTGTCTTCCCTGTCTTTGTTTTATGTGCCAGTCTCCAAAGCCGATGTGCAAGACTGAAGACTCAAAAAGAACAGCAATCAAGTCAAAGTTGAAATGATGCCTGATTGCATTGATCTCTATTGAATCACGGAAAATCTAAATGGGAGTAATGGAAGCGAGACAAAGCTTTCTATTAATTGAGGGTACGGTTAATGTGAAGGATTGTATGTGCCAAATGTGTAAAAGTCCTGAATCTATAAATTTTCTAGATACTTTTCGGATTTCTGGAAATCTATTTCTGGTACATATCATTCAACCGTAATCAAGCAGTTCCTCTATAAAACTGAGACTCGGCAGGTCAGATATGACATTAGCAAATGACATCATGAATAAGATTAAAGCACAAATCTCTGTTTTATGTGACGGACGAGTGCTGATGACTGCGTGCGTTTTGTTCTGCAGCTGCGATTGGCTCGGAGAGCGAGTTGCGTTGAACCAAACGAACTTTGCGCACATGTTTCTGCAGAAAAGTTGGGTCAAAATGAAAACGAAAATATAAACAGACATGCATACCAATAACAGCAAACCAAACAAATGAATCAAACTATGAGCAGATGAAGCAAGACAAAGGTGTTGACAATATTTGTTTGCTCGAAGCAACTGTGACAGGAAGAACATAAAGTACATAAATCCTTAATACGCGAGAACGTGCCGGGACGCACAAGGATGAAATTGATTTGGTCATTTGTGGCCGTAGGTCCACCATGCGGCTGGAGTACATCTGTTATCAGTGGTGTGAAATGTTGTGAGCGTTTTTGTGCTCGAGCCTCTTCACAGGAAGAAAAAGTGAGTAAGAGCAGCTGTTGGCAACACATGTGTGTGAGGATTCAGATGAATTCTCCTCGGGAGGGTAATTCATTATTCAGAACGCCAGAAACGTCAAAGCGTGCACTGTCATTAGGACTGTAATTTAAAAACATTGTACAAACATGCCCTTAAGCGGAACGTTTATCAAATTTATGACTAAATACGGACTTATACCACAAAACTCCTTTTTCTGTGGCTTTTCGGCTACTTTTAACCATACAGTAGGTTATATTGTCTCAATCATAATGCTTTGATATACCACAGTTAATTCTGATCCTCTGATGACTCTGATTGGCTGAGCTGTGATGACATCATTGATATGTTTTACTATTTGTATCACTCTGCTCATCTATTATGTCTGCTTGTCTATGTCAGTCCACATCAGAGTATATAAACACTGTGGAGCAGATCTTTTAAAAAGTTCTCATTCTCTAGTCAAAATAGTTATCGGGAATCCAAAAATGTAAAAGCCAAAATGGAGAGATTCTGATCCTCTGGCATTAAATTGTCAAACAAATGTGAGAAAGAAAACCACAATTTTGGCTGCAATTAAATACAAGTAGACCAAGCAAATGTTATTGTAGTGTTACATAACATGCTTGCAAGTCAACAACAGACTTTCATACTTACAATGTAAAAAGAAATGCAGTTCATGAAGTTAAAACAACTTTGTTTTGCAATTCAATTCAATGTAACATTTTAAGTTTTGAACTAGGAATAGCTGACATAACTTATAAAAACAAGTTGAAATTGTTAAAGTTAAAGAAGCATACAAATATATGTTGATTTGACACGAATGCTGCATATTTTTACAGTGTACATTCATACTTAAAAATGAACTCAAAATCTTGACCCATACAGCAAAAAATAAATTTCTTTGGCCAAAAATATGTTTTAAATATATGCAAGATACATTATGTAGAAATTAAAGCTTATTTAAATATATTTTTAAATTTTGAAAATATATTTAGTTTTAACCTTTATATATTAACAGATAGTTCAAAATGTATTTCACCCATATTAAAATATATTTTTCCTGGCCAAAATATAAAAGTTTGTATAAAACGTATAATATTTAAGTATAAAATTTATTAGTATGTATAAAATATAAAATATAAAAATAAATATATAATATTTGTGCATTTATACAGATGTGTATACATTTAATTTAATATTTTTAAACCTCTAAAAGTTTGTGTTATGTAATATTCACTTTCATCAAATCATTTTTATTTTCTTCTTATGCAACGTGAATATAAATGCTTTAAAATATATTTATTAACATAATTTTAAACATTTTTCAAAATATACAAAAACATTTATTTTGAAATTTATTTTAAATTATTGGGGAGACAGGACTAGCACACATAAAATATACTCTTTAGAAAACAAAATAACAGTGGGTCTACTTTAAACATTATATTTATATAGTTAACATTATAAAAACCTAAGCAACATGTTTGAGAAACATACATTTAAAGCTTCAAGTACAATTCAACATCAGCAAAACACCATGAACACGCTTTGCAATATTCAAAACACACGCACTGCCCCCTACAGGTTAGACTGATGTGCAACTGTAATAAGTTATAGGAAGGGTTAAAATGATACAAATACTGTGTACAAGGGCTTCACATAAAATGTATATAATGAGGGTTTAATACATGTGCTGCAGAAATAACATATTTCACATCTACTCATATGTCTGCTTATCTATGTTAGTCTAGATCAGAGTTTATCAGGGGTGGGCATTCCTGGTCTTGGAGGGCCACTGTCCTGCAAAGTTTAGCTCCAAACCTAATCAAACACACCTGATTGTCATTTCCAAGCAATCCTGCAGCCTTTGATTAGGATTTGCAGGTGTGTTTGATTGGGTTGGAGCTGGACTTTGCGGGACGGTGGCCCTCCGGAACCAGGAATGCCCACCCCTGGAGTATATGAACAATGTGGAGCAGATCTTTTGAAAATTCTAGTTAAATAGTTAATAATGTAAAAGCCAGAATGGAGAGATTCTAGACCAGACAAACTTTTGCCCCCCTTCTGCTTTATCAATTAGCTGGTGTCTATCTGTGACGTACAGTACACACAATTTTGGCTGCCCTAGAAAAAGTTAAAAGTGTTTGCCTTGTAATCTGAGCTGTAATCTCTGCTTTGACTAATTGCAGTGAGCTCTTTGTAATCTTAATTTAGCTTTGATGCATGGGAATCCAACCAGACATCACAGGCATCACTTAACACCCCCATACAGTATATACCATTCACTCACCATCTGTAAAAAAAGTCTAAAAGTGTTCAGTATCAAAATGTTTTATTTTAAATTTTTCTCACACATTCATAAAATAACAGTTCGTCTAATATACATATACATTTTTCAATCTATAAATTAAAGTGCAAATGTCCTATGTTTGTTCCATACAATTAAAATAAATAGAGTTAAGGGCTCCAATAATAAAATGCACAATAAATGTCCATATTTTTACTATGAATATATAAAAAGAACAGGCATTTAACAGGCATGTTCCACAGAAAATAAATAAACAACATAGAAAGGAAATGACATCATTTCAGTTTTAGGGTAACCTCTGTAACTGATCAAATTAGAAATTCTGTCAATATAGCTGTAAAAAATAAAACTATCTAAACAAAGTGGTGTCTGAACTATCCTTTAACTTTCAAATGTAAGATTTTAAAATTGTAGCTGCAGTATGAGAAAAAGGACAAAAAAGGAACCTGTTATAAAATAATGAATGGGAGTAATCACAAGGAAATAAAAATATGGCAAAAAAAAATTGTAGTATAATTTTGATGAAGTATAATCTTAATAAAATCAAAAAGATTTTTGGTAACACTTTACTTAAAGGGGCGTTCATTAAACTGACACATTAGTAATCATGACATGGCACATGCTGTGAACACGAAGGAGATTTTATGCACATTTATGAAAGTGTCATTTGTTCAATTATGTCATCTTTAATACAAAGATGACTTTTACCAGTGATACAAATTGAATTTGTCATTAAAATGTCATTATGTGTTAATACTCTGTCATATAGTTTTATAAGAGCGTAATGAATATTTTTCTTGACCTCAACTACAGTGGTACAAATATAATTTGTCATTAAAATGTCACTAAGTGTTAATACTCTGTCAAATAGTTTTATAACAACATCAACAAACAAAGTTTTTTTTAAGTTTCCTCCATGTGTTTAACAAATAAAATAAATCATTCAATACTAATAATAATAATAATAATAATAATAATAATCATACTTTGAGTATAATAATGTTTGGAGACCGATTTACCTAAAATTAAATGAAAACAGTACAATAATGGGTTAAACCATGCAGTGTTGAGTCCATATCACATTAAATAAAATGTATTAAATGTTTTGTCCGTTTTTTATGTATCGTTAAGTATAATATGTCTGTTGCATTTTGTTAAGGTATTTCAAATGATTTGACATAGTATTAACACTAAATGACATTTAAATGACAGTTTAAAGTAATGTTAACCCATAAAGCTAGGTAGTTTCTTAAGTTTGATAATGATTCTGCCATGTCATGCTTATGACAGATTTATGACAAGTTATGATGTATTGGTTTATATCAAGTTGTCATAACAAAGACAATTCAAACAATGTCATCTTTGCATTAAAAATGACATAACTGAACAAATGACACTTAATGACAGTTGTCACAAAATCTCCCTCGCGCTCACAACACGCGCCATGTCATGACTATGAAGGTGTCATGTCATTCTTATGAACCCCCCTCTTCAAGTAAATTGTTACCAGATTGTTTTGTCCACTGCCTCATAGAAAAAAAGCTGCCGAGGAAATTGCCAAAGTCAAGTAAATTCTCTTTAAATGTAAAATTGACAAAACCCATTCCCTAAAGGGCAGGAGTAAGAAGAATAAACATTATATAACAACAACAACAATAATAATAGTGATTCAAGTAATTTCCAGAAAGTGGGTGGGCCATGTGTTTGGGCAGGCCTTTATCTCCAAACACTAAAGGCTGATTGGCTCAGAGCTTGGGCCACAGCCATGAAAAAAACAGACTAGAAGGCACTAACAGTTTAACCAAAAACAAGAATACAATGACCCAAAGGGAAAACATTTACCCAATTAAACAAAGGAAGCGCAAACAAAATCAAAGATAGTACTAAAGGAATATAATCTATTCATATAATTTCTTTTATGACAGGTCAGTAGATCATTTTATTTTGCATTAGCACGAAAACAAAGAAAGAGATTGAATAGAGTTTCAACTATTTGCAACAGGAAACAAAAAACATGTTTATTTTTATGCAATTCTCAGAAAAGTCTTGGCTTTAGCTTGTGGCACTCAGTTGTGCTGTCTGTGTGGAGGAACTTTCTCTTTGATTGTCAATAGCTCTAATCAAATAAAAACAACACAAGGAGTTGTGAGCGGTAAAAACACCCAAAAGTACTATAGGTCAAACAAATCACTTTCAATAACACTCACGTTTGATGATGCCGCACAAAGTCTGCAAACTGACGATCTCTGGCGTAGAGTTCAAGAATGCGGATGCGATCTTGAATCTCCTGTGGAATTGGAAGAAAATACCAAAAACATTGTTACACGTTTGCACTGTCACATAAACTTTTACAGCATCTGGTGAGTATGGCCCACCTACATAGGTATACAAAATAATTACAAATAACTTTAGATTTGTGCACAAACACAGACTCATACCTCCTTGGTGAGCTCACTGTTCTCATAAATATGGCGTATCTCTTCACTGCTAAATTCTGTGGAGGCCTCAGCACTGCCACTACTGTGAACGGGGGGGTCAGGGTACCGCCGGTAGTAATGGCTGTAACCTGTCGTTAAATCACTCTCGAACATCGGGTTATACTTGGTGGCCCTGTCTAGAAATGGAAAACTATCATCTCTTCTACATACATACAAAAAAACACACATAAAAAGCTTGGTTACAACAGCCATTGTTACATGAAGAACCCCCTGGCACAAGTATGCAATGAATGCACATCTTATATGGTAATGATGCATTTACATGTATTATGTATTTGACAGATGCTTTTATGCAAAGTGACTTACAGTGCATTAAAGATACAGTATACATTATCAGTATGTATGTTCCCTCAAACCCATGATATTTGCTGAACAGAACTTAAAGTGCCCATATTATGAAAAACTCACTTTTTCTGGGTTTTGGGGTGTTATTTTGTGTCTCTGATGCTCCCACACGCATACAAACTTGGAAAAAAATCTATCCATGCTGTTTTGAGTGAGATACAGGTTTCTGAATGTTCTCTGCCTGGAGTCTCAAATTGTGCGAGTTCAAACTCAGCTCCGTTGTTACGTAACTAGCTGTTTCGCCACATTCAGTTTGAATTTTCCCGCCCACCACCCCACTCGCAGGTCTCCACCCACCAGGGAGCTAGAGAGAGCACAGAGCAGTCAGTCACTTCGCTGATACCCTGCTGTTATCATGTCTCACTGAAATAACAGCGCTAGTTGGATATTATGGATTATACTCCCGCCTACTTTTAAAAACAAAGTTTTTACGCGTGTTTATTGGAACCTGGAGTAATCTTATATACAGTGTGTTACGACGCAAATAGTCATCAGATTGTAGGCGATAAGACGTTCATGCGAAATCTGATGTAAACAACAGACTATGTATCTATGTATCTATCGCACATGACGTTAGTAGTGGGGTGTGATCAAAGGAGCAGCAGCTCATAAATATGTAATGACTAGCTCAAAACGGCACAATCTGAACTGCACTGAAAGAGAGGCTCCTAGAGATGGGTAACAATCTTTTCCTACAAGCTATTTCGAGCAAACAACTTTTGAAACATGCTTTATGGAACTCATACACCTATTTAACTTGTGGAAAAGCAGTCATAAGATGGGCACTTTAAAGCATGCAGGGTCTTTGTGATGTACAGTCATATATGGGTGCTTTTACCAAAAAAACTGTGGCTAAGTCTATACTTTAGGGGGTTGGTTTTTCCGGACAGGGATTAGTTTAAGCCAGGACTAGAGTTTAGTTTAATTAGGAAATATAACTAGTTTTAACAAACATGCCTTACTAAAAACATTACTTATGTGCATTTCGAGGGAAAACAAAAGGCACTGATGTATTTAAAGATATGTCAGTGCTAGTTGTTTTCAGTTTGGACAGCTCTAACATTTATTTTAGTCTAATCCCTGTCTGAGAAACCGTCCCTAGGTGTATAGTATTGAAAATTCACCCATTTTTATCATCTCAACTCTTTCCCAGCCAGAATTTTTTCAAAAAGTTGCTAGCCAGTACCAGCATTTTTTTCACAAAAGTTTAATGCCTTCCAGAAAATATCTTCTTATATAAGCAAACAATATTTTAAAGGAAAGAAAAGACCCTCTGCTTTTAAACAAAAAGAAACTGTTTCATCCTATCTTTATTTGTTCTCTTTTATCACCTTTCAAATATGGGTAGGTTTCTTCAGAAATATAAAATTTTGAACAAAAAGCTGAGATAACTGCATTTTTTAACTGCATGTAAGGGACTTTTGTTAGAGATCAGAACAATGATCAAAAGATACACAGAGCATTTACTGTTTTTGGATCCGTATATGCTGTGTTTTTTTATAACATGGGTAAGAGTGCCACCTAGTGCATAATAGCGGAAATAAGGATTGCCGTAAAACTCATCATTGGTAAAGAGAAAAAAAGAGATTGAATAATGTTTGAAATAGTTGTAACACTTAATTGATGAGATGACTCGTCATTGGCAGGGAAAGAGTTAAAGTACGGTGGCCCTGAAGTGCAAACCACAACAACAAATTACTAAACAACAACAACAAATTAAAAAACAACAACAAATTAAAAAAACACTACAACAAATTAAAAAACACTACAACAAATTAAAAAAACACTACAGCAAATTAAAAAACAACAACAAATAAAAAAAAACACTACAGCAAATTAAAAACCACTACAGCAAATTAAAAAACACTACAACAAAATAAAAAACAAATAGAAAATAAAAAACACTACAGCAAGTTAAAAAAAACACTACAGCAAATTAAAAAACACAACAACAAATTAAAAAAACACTACAACAAAATAAAAAACCATAACAAAATAAAAAACACAACAGCAAGTTAAAAAAACACTACAACAAAATAAAAAACACTACAACAAAATAAAAAACACTACAACAAATTAAAAAAGACAACAACAAATTAAAAACACAACTACAAATTAAAAAACACAACTAGATTACCCTACCGAAAGAGGTAGGTACCAGTGGGCAACATGAGACATCGCTGATTGGACGAATTTGCTGTAGTGTTTTTTATTTGTTGTTGTTTTTTAATTTGTTGTGGTGTTTTTTAATTTGTTGTGGTGTTTTTTAATTTGTTGTTGTTGTTTAGTAATTTTTTGTTGTGGTTTGCACTTCAGGGCCACCGTATTAAAGGGATTGTTTAACCCAAAATGAAAATGAGCCCATGATTTACTCATCCCCAAGCCATCCGAGATACATATGTCCATCATCTTTCAGACAAACACATTTTCTGTTATTTTAGATAATGTCCTTGCTCGTCTAAGCTTTATAACGGTTGAAAATGGGGTCCAATTCCTTTAAGACGCAAGAATTTGCATCCATCCTTCACAAAAGTAATCCACACGGCTCCAGGGAAATAAATAAAGGCCATCTGAAGGTAATCAATGTGATTTTGTAATTTTGTTTTGTTGAGAAATATCCATATTTAAAACTTTACATGTTGAACTTTACAGTAAAACTTTGAATGATGGTTGCACATTCTTTGGGCTTGAAGGAAGTAGACCCCATTTTCAACTGTTATAAAGCTTGAAAGATCTGTTCATCTGAAAGAAGATGGACGTATGTATAACGAATGGCTTGTGTGTGAGTAAATCACGCCTTTTTTATTTTTGAACTATCACTTTAATAGTGCCATATTGTTTGACTTACCGTATTGGTTCCTCCAGTTCATCCTTGTCGTACTGATCTCTCAGAGTTCTTGCTAAGAAGAAGATAACTCCTGATGCCACCAGCAAGAAACCAGCAACAGATGCTATGGCAATGCCAACAACGAGTGGCTCGGATACGTATTCTTCACAATGTTCCCCCCTGTACCACCAGTTCTCTCCCACACGACATCTGCAGAGCACACACACATATAAACTTATGTCACATAAGTCTAAAAAACACCAAATAATCATATAATCAAACACACCTGCAGATGGCTCCTTGATCTGGAATGATGTCACATTTCCCATCATTTAAGCAAAAGTCAAGCTGAAGTTCACAGATGCTCTGGCAGGGAAGCCCATCCACACTGAAGTATCCAGCACTACACACACATTCTGCTTCACCTGTCCAGCGGTTCACAGTACATTCTGCATACTCATTACATGCCTGAAACTTGCATGGGTCTGCATTTTCACCTAAAACAACACATTAGTCATGGTATAAAGGTAAAACTCAAGGTTGTTTTATTTGTTGGTTAATTGGTCCATTGTAGCTGAAGTTCCTAAAGTTCGAAGTATAGTCCACTTTTTACACGTACGCGAGGGTCAGGGTACAGTGCACGTTACGAAATTTTTGTCATCAGAAGAGTGCGTGCGTACTGTAAACTTTGTGTACATTGTCGCACATGTGCGTACAGCAGAATTTAGTATGTAGCCCAGGAGCTACATACTACAATGCATTGCATTTTGTCGAAATGCGTATACGTCGAACGTCTGTGTATGCGAACGAGTCAAATAAAGTATACTTTGCAAGGCTGTACATTCGACCATGCGCATACGTTAGCATACACGTAAAAAACAGACTATACTTCAGGCGTAAGGCTCTCTGAACTTGTCTTACCTGATTCTACATCCAAAGAATATTTGTCAATGGCGAGGTTCATGGTCTGGTAAGCAGTGTTGCAGAAGTCCTCTAAAATGAGGTAAACAGCAGTTGTGACTCCTGAAGGAACAGGTTTTGCAAACTTCATACGACTGTTCACAACAATACTTCCATTTCTGAAGTTCAGGATCTCCAGGTTCTCTAAGTTTCTGAGGTTTGACTGAAGATATGGCACCAGCTGAGGAACAAGATCATTAATAGTTATGTTGTATAATTCGGTTACATACCTGAAATGAATAGGCTTTATGCCAAGCTGCACCACCTCCTGAACTTCAGCCAGCTCCCCGTTTACTGTCCGCCATCACCGGACAAACTGATTAATCCAGGTGTGCCTGTCCTCAGTAGTCACAACAACAATAATCAGACACACCTGGATTAATCAGTTTGTCCAATAATGGCAGACAGGAAACAAGGAGCCGGCCGAAGTCCAGGAAGCAGTGCAGCCGGGCATAAAGCCCATGAATGGATGTTGGGGAGCAAACACTACCAGTTCGATAAAGCGCTGCTCCAAGGCTTTGTACTCTGGAGAGCTCTTATTGAACAGATCCTCAGAGAACATCATGTTGGTAACACGAAGACTGAAGAAAACCATCAAAGCTCGCCCCGGGTTTGTTGGCAGGGCAATGCTTGAAATATCATCGCCTTTAATGACACCAGGAATGCCACTACCATCTTCCTCCTCATAATGTATCACATTATAATCCAGGGATGTGCTCACGACTCCTGAATTGACAGTAGGCATTAACTCAACATTTACTGGGGTCATCATAGTGATGACGGTGAATTGTGAATCTTTCTCTGGTGAAAGAGATGTTGGGTAGATGGGGCCTGCTGGTTTAACATTGACCAACAGAATCTCATCCTTTGTTAGATCTTCCTTTGAAAACTGTGTAGGTGAAACATCTACAAAATCGTTTTCTTTCTTTTCATCAACATCTCCTGATTTCTGTTTTGTGATCACAGCTACAGATTCTCCATCCTTTTGTGTTCCTGTAGGAACAACTCCATCCTTGTTGTCTTCCTCTGGACTCTCTTCTTCCTTAGGTAATATGTGGTACACCTCAGATTCTGGAGATGTTTTCGCCTCCTCTTCTTTGAAAAGTGGTGCTGTCGGTGTATCAATACCAACTTGAAGGTCTCCATCTTCTCCAGGTTCATTAGTAACTAATCCAGATACTTCCACAGGCAATATGTGGTCTTCTATTACCTTTGTAATTGTGGTAATGGTGGAGAATTCATACTCCTCTAACAGGGAAGGGTCTACATCCATCAAAACATCTATGCCATCTTCTGTCTTTCCAGATGGCTTTTTTGCTTCAGTAGGAAGGTCAGTCACCCAGTCGTCTGCTGTGCCACCAGATCCAGAGAAAGGGTCAAAATCAGCCATTTTAATGTCACTGTCTTGTTTGGCATCAATAAAGGGATCATCAGCTACACCATTTATAGTAGCAGTGCTGGGGGTTGACAAAGACACAAAGCCCTTGTCTTCAATGTCTGAAATGAAGAACATACAACCATCTTTACTTATCATCACTATTTTAGTGTATATCCTTGAACATACTGTACTGTTCTTACCCTCTTGGAAGCTACCGTTGGGATCATCAGTGATGGGTGGTGCCTCCACATCTATAGTTATGACTTCATGCTTTCCCATAAATTCCTGTTCTAGTCCCAATGTAGGATGAATGGTGAAGACCTCCTGGTCCACCTCTCCAGACAAAGTGGGTGTTTTTTCAACAATCTGAATATTAGATTAACAGAATAAAGAGTTGATTCTAGTTGATATACTGCATGCTTCATTGTCAGCTTGACAGAAATATAAATTCACCTTGCGCCCAGGGTCTGTTGCAGAATTGGCTTCCTCTGTAGATGTTTCCTCTAAAAACAATCAAACATTAATTCATTCCATACTGAAATACACCATAGACCAGTGTAAATTACATACAGGCAGAGTAGTACCATTGAAGGCATTAGTGATGTAAGAGTGGGGGTTTATCATGGTGTACTGGACGGTGGGTCTTGGAGAGTCACCATAGGTGCCCTCTACCATGTTTGACTGGATGTTAATAAAGTCCAGTGTCTCACTGCTGATCTCCTCACTGCTGGTCTGGAGGAACACAACATATTCCACCAGCACTGATTTTTCACCACTGCAGTGAGAAAATAACACATTAATATGTGATCGCACACTCTAAAAACAGTGTTAAAACATCTCTGTGTTGTTATTGGTACAACACAGTTTGTGTACTTTTTGTTATCCCTTTGATTTATTTGAACACAAATGACACATGGGGCAGTTTCCCAGAGCTTAAGTTTAAGATGTTCTTTAAAGGAACAGTTATGTAAAAAAATTATATCAATTAATCATACAATGGCCCTTATATGTCACTAGACATTAAGAAATCATTTTTATTTCAAATACTTCTATCACTGACAACAGTGGTCTGGCCAGAATATTGTCATTTAAACTCATGGAGTTGCAGCCCTCAACTGATGTTTATGTTGACATGTTTTGTATTGGCCACCAGTTGTGTGATTGCAGTACCAGTTTTAGCCACAAGTTTTGTGATTGCAATACCAGTTTTGGCCACAATCCTACATACTGTTCCTTTCAGTTTAATTACTTTACAAACAAACATCTTGGTAATATAACCACAAAAACTGCAGCTATAATGAGCAACATTCAGAGCTCTGAACAATCTTACTATATACGCAAAAAAACTGCATTTTAGCACAACACTGCTTATTTAGAGCGCAGACCCAAAGATTGTGGCAGTTGTTGTATAGTTTCTTTCTTTTTAATCCATTTTCGAATGTCCATGGTAAAAATAAGTTAATGCAATTTACAACCTTAAAATTATGTAATGTTCGTAGCCTTCGTGTTTGCTTTCTGTAGTGCAAGAAATTTTACATAATGTTATTATGGTGGGGGAACACGCTTAGTCAAGTGACCAATCAAAATTCGACCTTGCCTCACAGACCATCCTTAACTAAAATATTGCTATTTTAGCTTATTATTCACTCTAGGAAGACAATACACTAGGCAAATGTGATTTTTAAATAGCACATTTTATCATTAAAATCCCATTCAACATTAATGGTGATCTGAGGGGGAGGGATAGTGCGGTGCCCCTGTGGCGTCGGCCCTGCCCTGATCTATACCCTGTCTAGAAAACTGCCCCATTATGTGTTAAATAGCATGACACAAACAATGAGTAAAAAGTAACACATTCTTTTAAATCCATGTACAAATTGTAACTCACATATTATCTCACTCTGTAACCTGTATTAAGTAAAAAAAAATCAACTTACCTTATGAGATCCTCGTGTGGCCTACAGGGAGAAAATGAAATGCAGCTTATGAGTCCAAATACAAGTACACTTTGAGAGCACTTTATAGTACATTCAGTGCTCATTCATTCATTCATTTGCATTTAACATTTTACAGAGTACTATAGATATTGGCTGTTCAAACTGTACCATTTAATATATTTATATTCACATGTAAATTCGTAAAAATGTACAGAAAATTTCAGGTGCAAGGTGCAATGTGTAACTTTTAGAATGATCTCTTGACAGAAATGCTATATAAATCTAAATAGGGATTAGACATAGCGAGAGCGCAACTTGCTTTTAAAGGGGATGAGAGCTGTGACTCTCATTGGTTTACTGCACGTTACGCCCAAAATACTCCATTACAATAGGACCAACCCTTTTCGACCATGCGCTCGGCGCACAAACCATTTTTCCCGTCGTTAAATTTGCAAAAGTGGATTCGGACACGCCCATTTAGACGTTGCGCTGTGCGTTTTAGACAATGCGCTTAGATCGTTAAAATAGGGCCCTAGATGAACAAACTGTTCTATAGATTGCGTTTTGTCACTACGTTGTCTCAGACGATGACGTGTTTGTCCTGTGGTGGCTACTGTAGCGTCACTATGTGTTTTGAAAGGGAAGGGTGAGTTGTTGGAAGGATGTTGGTTTCACGATAGATGCCGCTAAAAATCTACATAGTGCACCTTTAATCTTAATTTTCAAATTTTTCTTAAAGAGCACCAATTATCTGATTCCCTATTTTAAATTCCCTTTGGTGCGTAAGTGTGTATTAGTACAGTTTAACGATAAGGTACAAACCCCAAAGTAAACAATGACGCGAGTTATCGTCTCCAACATAAATCTCTTTTCTTGGACTACAACAAACACACGGATTGTTTACAGTTTACTTCATGTGATTGGTGATGTACACAAGACCGACATTATCATAACTCCTGTTAGCAATTGAATCTTTCAAACATGGTAAGGAGCGTCACATTTCCGGCTGACTGAAGTATTCAACGTACAGATTAGCTGACCAATCAGGGATAGTTTTGTACAAAATCTGTGCGTTTTATAAAATAATGTGCTTTTTGAACCATAAACCATGCAAATACATTGTATTATACCAAATGCACAAAATAACATTGTTTTTTAGCAATGAAATAGGTGCTCTTTAAACTTTTCACATTGTAATTATGTATATACATTTATTACATACTGTAGGAGGAGTGTTGTACAAAGTATTTTGCTATACTGTGTATGTTTATGTACATGACATATAAAAGTTACTCAAAAACTAACAATGACTAACATACCTTATATCCAGTACTGATACACTCTTGAATTCAGTTAGTTTCTTTAAAGCAGCTGAAATCTATAAACATAATATATGCACATACTGATTTAAACAGAAATCAATTCAAATTTATTTACAGTATACATTGCTTTATACAGTGCTATAGGAGCTTTAAATTAATTTATAAAGAAAACACAGAAAAAGGAAAATTATTAGATATACAGAAAAGAATATAAATTGTATTAATGCAAATGTTTGTCCCTATAAAAGATTGTAGTCTACTACTACTGTGCATGTTTTTTTATGTAAGAACTAGTAGCATGTATGTGTTGTACCTTCTCTGTGAACTGTTGGGTGAGATTGTGTCGCGCAGTGCTGTTGGGATCAGACAGCTGTTCACTCCACGGCTCTCCTGCCAATAACAACGTCAGCTCCACATTCTGCTCAACCAGAGGACGTGGAGATAAAGGGGCAGGCTCTTCAATCTCATTAGTAATCTACCACAGGAAGAAAAAACAAATTAACATTGGTCAGCAGGTGATCTCGATTCTGACTTTTTCTGTTTAGAATCGTCGGGGCACAAAGATTTGCATAGAATAATGACTAAAGTTTGTAAAGTAAAGATGTTTTATTAATCGGCTCAGCAATATTTTTCCTTTAATCTGTCTATTTGATCAAGATGCTACCATTCTTTAACTAATTTTTTAATTTTTTCATCTTTATCCGTAATCACAATATTATTTGTTTCAGGTTGCCAAACACCAACCTCAGCATCCAGCTCAGTCGTCATGACAACAGATGGTGTTTCCACTGTAACTTCCATCACACTCTGAGTGATGACGTTATCTGGAACTGATGCAGTCACGACCTTATTGGCTTCTGCTGTATTAAAGATTATTTTGTTTGTTGGTGTGCAACCATATTGTACGATAAGTATGTACACATTCCAGTTATTTTAATCTACTTGAACTGCACAACCATTACTAAAAATTAGGATGCATAAAAAGTTTGGCCACAAAAGCTGTTTTTTTGTTGCAACTGTCTAAGGCACAAACAGCAACACACAATCATGGATGACAGACTTGTTGATGCACTGTTTTGGTCTTGGGAAGAATCCTCAGGACTGTAAAAAAAATAGATAATTACAGTAAAATGACACAGTGGCACTAAAGCATCTAAAATAAAAATTGTGCATTAAATCACATAGATAACAAATAATGTTATGAGTACTGTATATACCTGCATAATGAAGTTAAAGATGTTTCACTGAGAGAAAAAATAGACACAAGTAAGACTTAAGACTCATCCAATGTGTATAGATAGGAAACCGACTAGGAAGTGGAATATGTGAAATAAATGGGTTTACTATGTAAAGTGTTTTGTTGCACCTTTTCAGTCGGGTCTGATAAAGTCTCTGCAAAAAATGCGTACAAACAGATTTAAAGCAGTAAGACAGTATTTGTATATGCACATTCTCCATAAACTGAAACTTTATTTAAATTTAAATCATACATTAACACAATAATCACAAATTTGAACAACAGGTCATGATACGTGCCCTACTTTTTGGACAAGTGCTAGGTGTTCCTTCGATTGGCTAAAAGCAGAGCCCATGTCCTGTATGGTTACTGTCCCATCCTGGCATTGACTCATCCAGCTCTGGTACTCTTTCTGATTGGGGAGACGGTCCCAGAAGATTTTAAAGGCTTCCCATATGGTTTCCTGACAAACTGTCATGTACAAAAAATATTGCATAAGTGCAACAAACTACAGAACTGTGAAAACCAACGGTAAGAAAAGGGGTGCACTTTAAAAACAATTGATAAACAACATGAAGTATTATTAAGGAAACAACACAAAGTAGGAAAGATTCAAAAACTTCACATGCACAGCAAAGAAAATGTTAGGTATTATTTTTTTTAACAGGCTCCTCACGTTAAAGAAAAAACAGTGAAGAACAAAACAATACAGTGGTCCCAAAAATGTATCAACAAATAATATATCATTTCCCTTATTTAGAGATTTTCACAAACCATATTGTCTGTAAGCATCTTGTCAAAGTACAGCGTAATCTTAAAAATTGTAATTTTAAATGTCAAATAATGTGAAGTGTTGTCTGCTTGTTAAATTAAAGTCACATCTCAGTTATTTAGACAAAAGCATTGGTCATCTTTCTACAGAAAACGCTCAGTTGGTCCACATGACATTTTTGTTTAATTCTGAACAGACTGAAACCGAGCACTTTGTGTCTCTGTGACACACTTCAACAAGAATGACAGCTTGCCTGTGCTCATATCTTTAATCTCAGCCATGGATATAATAGCTCTGACATCACTGGCCACAATCCAGTTAACAGACTTTTGACTGCAGCAAGCTGCCGTCTAATTTGTCTTTGGAGAAATCATAAGTTAGCTGTGAAAGTTTGTCTTGTTCTTTCCCCTGTAAACGAGACCTCGGAGTGGATCTGACTAATGAACATGAGCCAAATGCTAATGAGATCATGTTGTTGTAACAAACTCTGGAAAACTGTTTGCACTACTTGGCGAGTCTTGATCATGTGGTCTGAGACCTCTCAGGAGCAAACAACTATGGTTTTTGTCTCAGTAACATTACTTGGTCTGGATCTTGGTGTTGGCTTAGACACGAATGCAGTAAATTTCCAATTTGCTACAGGTAATAATTATGTCGACTACGGTTTGGCATTATCTTCCCCATTATAAACAATTTGCAAGAATTCCAGGTCTCCTGGCGGTTGGAGATTGGACATTTTCTCTTTTCAAATGATTCATTTAATAATTGATTTAGACAGTCTGGTGCTCAACATTCTTTGGCTTGGTCTGGAGTTGCACCACTGGTATAAACTCAATAAAACACTGTTTTAAACAGGTTTAGAGTGACCTCTACCCATTCTATGACTGTAGCATTTTATCACACCAGTGGGACGATACACCTCTATTGCTTCCTGCTGGCCATGAGAAGCAAACCAGAGACCGATGGGTTAATAGCCGGACTCCAAAATATGCCACAATATTACACAAATGTTCATTTTGTTTTATTTAATATATTTCTCTTCGCTGAGTTCACTAAAGATGGTACAAAATGTGTTTATTCTTATCAAAGAACATCATGTTCACACAGGGTACTGACCATATGTCTTTGCACAGAGACAACTCCTTCTTTTATTAGAACCTGGCACTTGGGTTGGCCTCTTATAAGCTTCAAATCATTTCATCTCATTCACAAATCAAACACAAACCCTTTTGACCCCACTGCAAAGCAAAAAAGCCAACACAATGCATAAACCTTCTCAATTTTAGAAAGAACACAATGTACAACACCGAATGCCTCATCCAATACGAAAGAAACACGAATAACTATTCTTGCACTTGAATGAAACCTCAGAGTTGATTTTCTTTTATGTTACAATATTGTAATAAATGTCTTAACCTCTCACCTCTGAGCTGGAAGTAATTGAGATGATTTCTAATGACTTGCTGTACAGTTTCTTGACTGCAGAGCCGTACTCCACTGGAAAGGAGAACATTGCGCTTCTTTCTTGGCAAGAGCCCTCGATCTCCATGCTTTTCCGTAAGCATTTGAAACAAGCGTGAAATTTCATCATTTCGTGAGTGTTTATCTGAATTTCGAAGCGTGGGAAACCAATTCCAGTCAACCTCCTCTGAAATACCAATATACATGAACAGCACTTACTGATACCATCACACTCATCCCACATAAAAAATACTTTAACAATGATCCATACCTGTAGCAATATCCAGTGGGGTTATAACAGATATACAGCCCAAAAAACAGACGCTGTACATCCATATGAGCTGCCACATATCGAGAGGTACTTCCTGTGGCTTGAGGCACAAGCTGTTGTGTGATAGCCAGCGCTTCACTTTGGAAAATGTGGTTTAGATACCCCCCAAACTTTTACATACCTGTGCATACCTGTTACAAGCTATCTGGTGACAGTATGAGTCCAGTGTATTGTTATGGATTAAGGGCTATCCAGCCAGATCATCAAAGTTAGGCACAGGTAACCCAGGGGCTCGGACTCCTGTTAATGCAGGTAAACAGATGGAAAGGGATTTCTCTCTCTCTCTAATCTTGTTTAGTAATCTTGTAGAGCAGCTCATCAAGAAGTAACTGGAGGTAACGATAATGTAGAAGGAAAAGAATGGCCAAAACAAGAAAACAAACAGGATCACAAAATTACTGGAAAAGGGGATACTTTGGTGATTACATAATCGCTTCTCAGCTGAACTTGGGAAAAGGGTCAATGACAAAATAAGCTCCTAAAATTTATTTTTTATTTATTAAACAATATTTCAGTAAATTTTAATGTTTTTTCACAATATTTTTAATCCATATTCAGAAAAATGTCAGGTGGTACAACCAATCACTGCCTATTTGCCAGATACATTTAATGCATTCCCTAGGTCATGCAGGTTGTTTATTTTGTTTGATAGTGGTATTTAAAATTATAATCCTAAAACAGTTTGAAAGTGTAAAACTTATAACTTATAAAACTAACATTTGAGAACTATATTAAAAACAATATTTTAATTTATCAAGATTTTTTTTTACGTATAATAACAATTATAGACAACCTTAGCTTGCATTTATTAAAACTAAAATTATTAGCGAAATTATTCGCTTTTTAAAATTTAGCTTAATGTTTTTATTTCTTAGGGGGGTTTATAGCAGTTGCACCCTTTGACTTTCTGGTTGCACCACATGACCTCTGCAACGAATTTACATTTAATAGACCTCTGCATAAGCTTTTGTCTGTGATATCAAATTCATAAATACTTCTAAAATACAATTAAAATGCATTTGTAAAATATTGTTTTTTGTCTAGTTTTAAATTGGTTGCACCACCTGACACAGAAAGGTTACCAGCCTACCCATACATCATAGTTGCTATTTTTTCAGTATGTGAGAGAAATCTACAAACTTTTCATTCAGCGATAAAGACCACCTGGGATTCACTGGATGATGTGACATCATGTTTACTGTTTATACTTTATACTGTTTATAAAATGTCAAAGATTGTGGTTGTACTACCCTGATATTTGAGAACATTCGAATTGTTGGACAACAGTTTTTCAACTTTCTGAACACCCAAACAAATACTGATATTTATTTCAATTTTTTTATATTTAAACATAAAATAATGACAAAGTATATTTATTTTTGAATTTGTAATCATGTAAACACCATTTTTTAGCAGTTATATTGCTAATTTGTATGGACATTTGCCTCGCCTGCCATTTTACAAGTTTGAGATATAAATACAAATTTTTCTTTTGGTAACTAATTGTTTTTAAACTAAATTGGTTTTATAGATTAAGTGGCACAAAAATATGCATGTCATGTAACTGACTCACAATATTATTGTTTGACCCTTAAGAACCATAACAAACTATAAAGTGAATCAATCAAAATACAAAAAAAATCACTACAAAGAAGTTTAAGTCCTGCCAAAGAATTATTTTTGAAAAGAGAGAGAGAGAGAGTTTTAACAAAAGATTTTAAAAACATTTAAGGGAAATTTTACCCCAAAATGGGTCATTTACTCACCCTAAAGTTGTTACAAACCTGTATATAAATTTCTTTGTTCTGCTTAACACAAAGGAAATATTTTGAGCAATTTTAAATTTTTGGGTGAACTATCCCTTTAAGACTGTTTTTGTCTCATACATTTTCTTCATGAAAAACTGACTAATACTTAAAACTACCATCTGTATCAAATTAACCATCTTCTCAAACAAACAAACAGCAAAACACTGTAAACAGACCAAAATGCTGGGATTAATGGAACAAAGTGGGTGGTCTCTTAATCTGTCTAATCTAAATCTAACGGTCTAATAAGCATTAAACCATACATAACATACACACCCCCTATGGCAAATCTTTCTCTCCACTCCTTTAAAAAAATTGGCTAATCACAACAACAACTTGCACCACACGAAACTTCTAGTCCAAACATGTGCTTTAGGCTTTTTGCTCACATCTTCTACCACATTTATTCAGTACAACCAACCCACTGGTGAGAGAGAGTGTAAACACATGAGGTAATAAACTATGACATGGATTTGCTCACACGTATTTGTCCCTGACATCAGAAGGTGCAAAAATACAAAACGAGTTATATGCCACTTAATGTAAATAAATGGTCCTTCTTGTCTGAGGAAAAATTCAAATGTTCTGATTTATTTCCTTATGAATTTTTCCAGCAATGTATACAAAAACATACATGTATATAAACAGTTCAAAAACACATAAAATATAAATATATCTAGCATAAAACAATGCACATTTAAACACTATACACTACTTAATCTCGTTTTCATCAACTGTAAACTTTCATTTCCTATTGAGCCTTGCTGAAATCGGTACAGGTGTAGTATAAGGTCTCGAATCTCATCCCTCTTCCCTCGCACCTGTTGTCGTGGAAACCAGCGTTCTAATCTCAGCGGCAGGTCGAAGTGTACCACGGGGTCCTGTAAAGAAAAAAAGCACTCGAATTGCATTTCTGTGGTTTACAGTAACACAAATACTATGTTGGATTAACTGGTATTAGGAATAGTATAGGTATACCTGTAAAAAGCTTTCGGCATATTGTAGCAGGTAAAGGCCACAGTCACTGCTGTTGTCCTGCAGAGGGACTTTACAGTGTGAACCTATCATGCGTTCAGCACTAAAGTCACGAGAACCACATTTCTTTGCTTCCCACTCCATCTGAAGGTATCTTAAAAAATAAAAAACACTTGTACTTAAATACAATGCAAACAAAATTCACACATCATACATTACACACCATAGACATGATGACTGTAGTCATAGCGCAAACACTTACTCGCGCAAGACTTTGAAGACACGCTCGTGCACCGATAACTTCAGGGAGTCCATGACGAGTATACACGGTCTGGAAAAAAGTGTAAATAAAGATACAGCATGAAACATGTTATTCAGTCTGTGATGTGGCCTGGCTCGCAATGCATTTGCTACTTTACGATTAACACGCACCTTTGGCAGATAGTTTTTCTCACACAGTTATTTTCTGTGCAGTCCTACAGCGAAAGAAACAAAGGTTTTGCCGTTACTTTACTTGGGGACATGATATCAAATCAATCAAAAATCGAATCAATCCAATATTTCTCACGAAAGAAAACCCTGTCAGTTATTAATGCTTACGGTGACCTACCACAGGATCATGACATTTACTGGGCTTTACGTGGCTGTCATCTAGATAAAGAAAAACAATGCTTAGACTCAAGACATGGCACTCAACATTTCCAGCTTCTGATGGGTCAAAGTATTAAAATTGTCGTGTTACCTGCATCTTTATCCTCATCATTGTTGGATCTGTTGTCTGGTTGGATCTCAGACGCACACGAATCCTCCCCATCATCGCCCTGCCTTGAGCCCCGGGCATCCCAGTTTACATACTGTGGCTCTTCCAGCCCAGGGAAACAGATTACCACCAAATACCAGTGAGATCTGATGAAACAAAACAAAAAAATAAAAAACATGACAGTTACATAAATAAAAATGCAAACCTAGCTAGTGGTTGCTTCATGTAGAGACACATACATGCAAATAACACTTACTCTTGGTTGACAGGCACAAACAGGAAGTCTTTGTCAAAGATGTCTACGTGGCGGGTCCATGTCTTCACACGCTGATGCCTTCTGACCTGAGCTCTGAAAACGCATATCAATCAATCAGTCACAAAATTGTACATTCTATATTATTACTGACTAAATTATATATACAAACTTAATATATATATATATATATATATGATTAAACACTCACGGTATGCTTGTGCTGTCTTCATTTGCATTGTCTCTGCGTGTAAGTTGTTTATAGAAAAAACTGCTGAAAACATGTGATCTGTCGACAGATGACCGGGGGGCTTTTTGCACCAACAAATACCTAAGAGACACATATGCATGATTTTTTTTACATTTGTTAAAATGCTGCAAAATAAGCTGCAAAACAACCAGACTTTAAGGCAATAGCCACTCCAGTGCTTATTGGCACTCATCTTCACTATATAACTTGTAAAACCATCCTTACTTGAGGTAGAAGTCGATGATGACGTCATTAAGAAACTCCCCACTGTCTAAACACTCCAAATCCTCTGTTGTCACACTTAGAGCCCCTTTAGATGGCGGAGGGGGGAACTGAATCAACCTAAAGAGAGTTTTATAAATCAGGACTGAGGTGCAGAAAATATGTTAATGCTACAATATGTTATCCGACCGATTTCAGATGCATAACTATCAGTTTTTAAAGCATGATTTCACCAGGGTTCCCACTTCCCACACCTTAGTTAACTTCATATTCAAGGACCTTTCAAGGACTTTCCAGGTCCAATACCATCAAAATCAAGAACTAAATGTGGGGACACATTTTAAGTGAGAGCAAGGTTGCATCGTGTTACCTTTTAAGATACATTCTTACAGTTCCCTTTCAAGGGAACTTGTGCTGCGTCACTGCAGTGAAACTTTAGGGACAAAATTCAACCAATGGTGAGGCTTAATGACAAAGACAGGGTGGCATGAGAGCCAGGAAGTATATCACTATCTAAAAATATGGCCAAAGACAGCGTTACAGGCATAGATATGTATATAAAGGCTAGATGGCTCGTCCGCGCTGCTGGCCAATTGAGTGCAACGTCCGCATTTTGGCGGCCATCTTACGACAGGTCGCTCGCTCGCTCGTGGCATTGAGTTTTGGTGATGCAGGTACTTTTGAATGACCATAACTTGCTTAGTTTTTTACCGATTTTCAAACGGTTTGGTTTGTTATAAACGTCAAAGATGTACCTATGACACTGCATACCTATACTAAAAATAAAAAATAAATTCATGAAACATGTTAAAGCATCCAGAATTATAGCCACGTTAATAACGTTTGTAAAAACCCAAACCGTTTGAAAATCGGTAGAAAATTGAGCAAGTTATGGTCATTTAAAAGTACCTGCACCATTAAACTCAATGCTACGAGTGAGCGAGCACCCTGTCGTAAGATGGCCGCCAGGTGATGCTGTTAGGGACTCCGCCTTGAGCCATTTAGCCTTTATATACATATCTATGGTTACAGGGACACAGGAAGTATGGCAAGGGTGACGCAGCATCTCGATCCCTTCTCAGGGAACAACAGTTACATATGTAACCCGAGATGTTTTTATGTGTGAAAAAACAACTATGCAAAAAAGCATTATGTTATGAATCAACATTTGCATACAGAAGATATAAGCATTTAAAGTGAACAGTTTAGAACTTGTGCTTAAAAAGTCTAGAATTTGTATGATATTATCCTACACTACACATGGAATAATATGGATTTTTTTCCCCAGAAAACTTCTTGCATAAAATAGATTCAAGCACTTTCAATGACCTGTATCTATGTATGTATTTTTCAAAAACTTCCCAGGGCCTTGAATTTTCACTTTCAAGGATCCGTGGGAACCCTGTTTTACTTGACAACAGAACAGAGGGAAGTACTAAACTTCTCTACCTGCGTGTAGGACCGCAATGGGTGTACGGGGTCCATTCTGGCCCGAGTGCGGGTTCCATGGAAACACTATAGGAACCCCCAGATCTTCTGTGGCACAATGTGTGGACCGGCTTCAGCTGAACATCGTCATCATCCTGACACTGGAGAAACAAACACAAACGTTAAAAGGGCCGTAATAAAAAACAAAAGGAGGTTAAAAATTGACAATGTGAAGCAGATTTCAAGGAAGTAAACAGAAAGCCACAAATGCAGCAGAAAAAAATGGCTTAAAGGGGACATTTCACAAGGCTTTTTTATGATGTCAAATAAATCTTTGGTGTCTCCAGAGTATGTATGTGAAGTTTTAGCTCAACATACCATAATTTATTAGGCTATAGCATGTTAAAATTTCCACTTTGTAGTTGTGAGCAAAAATGTGCTGTTTTTGGGTGTGTTCTTTTCAATGCAAATAAGCTGAACTCTGCACTAAATGGCAGTGGCGTGGTTGGATAGTGCAGATTAAGGGGTGGTATTATCCCCAGGGTTCCCACACCTTAGTTAACTTTAAATTCAAGGAACTTTCAAGGACTTTCCAGGTCCAGTGCCCTCAAATTCAAGGACTGTGGGGACACACATTAGTGAGAGAAATATTACATTGTGTGTTACCTTTTAAGATACATTTTACAGTTTCCTTTAAAGGGAACTCGTGCTGTGTCACTGCGGTGACACTTTGGGGACGCCTCCAGGGGTAAGTGTGTCTGAATGTGTATTTCAAATTCAACTAATGGTGAGGCTTAACGACAAAGACAGGGTGACGGGGGAGCGAGGAAGTATATCACTATCTGACATACTGCCAAAGACGGTGTTACAGGGATGCAGGAAGTATGGCAAGGGAGACGCAGCGTCTCGTTCCCTTCCCAGGGAACAACAGTTATATGTGAACCCGAGACGTTTTCATGTGTCAAACACAACTATGCAAAAAATCATTTTGGTATGAATCAACATTTGCATACAGAAAATATAAGCATTGAAAGCGAAAAGTTTAGCATGTGTGCTTAAAAAGGCTAGAATTTTTCTGATATTATCCTACACTGAACATAGAATAATATGGATCTTTCCAGAAAACTTTCAGCACTTTCAATGACCTGTATCTATATGTGTATGTTTTCAAAAACTTCCCAGGGCCTTAAATCCCCCCCCCCCCAGATTCACAAACTTTGAAGGATTTTAAGGACCCGTGGGAACCCTGTATCCCCTTTTGACATCACAATGGTAGCCAAATTTCAATGACCTAATTTTTCACGTGCTTGCAGGGAATGGTTTACCAAAACTAAGTTACTGGGTTTTTCTTTTACACATTTTATAAGTTAATAGAAGCATGGCGGACCCAATTATAACACTTGAACATGGAAATATGTCCCCTTTAAAAGGGACGGTTCACCCAAAAATGAAAACTCTGTTATCATTTTCTCATCCTCATGTTGTTCTAAAGCTGTATGACACAAAAGAAAATAATTTAATAAATCATGGGAAGCACACAGCTGATAGTAACCAAAAACAAATACGATGGAATTCAATAGGTGTGCTTACCATCATTTATCACAATACTTCCATAATATTTGTTTTCCTACTATGAAAGTCAATGGTTATTGCAGCTGTGTGCTTACCATGATATCAAAATATCTTCTTTTGTGTATAATAAAAAAAAGTCATACAGGTTCAGAGGAACACAAGGTTGAGTAAATTATGACAGAATTTTCATTTTTGGATGAACTATCCCTTAAAGAAACAAACATCCGATGTCACACAAGACCAAAAATTTTGTCTCGACCCTTACGGCAGATGCAGCTGTATCTGCAGCAGTGCTGGTTTGTGCATCAGACTTGGACGTCAGCAGCTGGAGCAGGTGCGTTTCCTGAGAGCTCTGCAGCAGTGTCAGACTTTCTGAATATGTGAGAGGGTAAACAAGCTCCGGATTGCCCTGATTTAGAGCCACCAGCTCCATTAATGAAGTAAAGAATGCCGTCTCAAAGTCATCAACCTGCTCAGCCAAACACAGCACTACAAACGTGCTGCCTTCAGCTGTACACACAACACAATACAGACAGGAAAAGAGATAATATCATTGTAAGTATACAAAAAACCCCATTTAATTACTGCATAAATATGTTTGTGTTGTCATTGCATAAAAAGTTATTTAAAATAGTAACATTCTCCAGCTCTGTAAATGAATAAACACAACATGAAGGTAGTTAAGACAGATAGATGACCTGGGCATATTCCTGGCTGGATATTGGAGAGGTCTTTGTGCAGTTGACGGGCCTGAGCATCAGCCAGCGATAAGAGTAGCACAGGAGGGGGCTCGATCTCATCATCCTTAACCAGTTCACACCCCTTCAACTCATTCCCTTTCAACACACTGTATTTACGAACGTTTTCCATCTCCAAACAAATGATCACTGACGAATCTACAGGTTAGCAGAGAATTCAAGGTTAACAGTAAATAATAAATGTTAACTTTTGTTATGTAATGCAGCATACATTTACCCTTAAATGAAATGGTGATCTTCTCACTTGTGATCTGAATAAAAAAGGTTTAATAAACTTTTGAGATACTCATGCACCAAACACAAATTTAGTTTTTTTATTAATTAGTGCCTATTCTATCATCTTTCATATTGTCATCACCTTCATTTTCGCATTGGATACGACATCAACTCCACCCATGTGAAGAGATGACAGTTGTATCTCGATCATACTAGAGCACTGAAAACACCAATAAGCATCAGTTAATGCATGCTTTGCCCAAAAAACAACTTATAAATAAATCCTTTTAAATAAATCTAAAAAAATGTAATGGTATGTGTCCAAATAATTTTTAAAGCCAATATATTTGAACAATGATCTTTAAATTCTTTAACTTATTTTTGCAGTTTGTCTTCATACCAACCTGTGTAAACAGTTCTGCAATTTGTGACCGACACTCAGTCATTGCTATCTGCTCATACACACTTGCTGGTTTTTCATGTGTAGGTATGTCTTTAATGCCCTCTGGTGGCTGGATGTTTAAGAAAAAATCTTCCTTTTCATTCTCTTTCCCCTCCTCCTCCTCTTCCTCATCCTCCTCTTCACTAGACAGAACAACTGGCAGAGGTAAAAAAGAGTGATTGGCTTCAAATAGCCATTGCACTTCCCATAGCAATACTTTTAAAGAGTGTAAGAGTTAAGAGCACATCAACTGTGATTAAGACTCAAAACACATGCAAACAACCATTTCCTGTCAATTTAATGAAAAACATGTAAGATGTATGTCATAGTAAATAAACTCAAGCAACTAAACATAACCAGAATGTTATTGTGACAACACTAATCACTTACTGGTTTCAGTTGAGAGGGCCTGACAAGACTGTCCCCCTGCACTCACAGAGGCGGAGTCTGAGCCGGAAACCAAGCGACATCTTTTGAGCGGGACCTCCCCATCAGCCCCAACTGAGAGACGTAAGACGCTATCCCTCAACCCATCCAACTCTTGTATCACCTCTCCATTCTTGCGTTTGTGTTTTTCCTTCTGATATTCTCCTGTATCATCTGTGCACTCTTTTGGATCATCCTCTTCTACCATACTGGCTAGATGCTGCAAAAAATCAGTTGTTGATCCAAAAAATAAGGTGTAAAATTGTAAAATTCTGAATGGTTTACCAGTGGGTCTTACCTCACTACCACATTCATCCTCTTTGAGGCTACACTGCTCTGCTAATGATGACGGAGAGTCACGTCCAAATTCGCACCTAGAAGAAACCACTTCATCGGACTCTGACGATTCTTCGGGAATTAATGCTTCTTTTTCTTCAAATGTAGATGGTTTGATTTGTTCAAACAAATCAACAGTAATTTCAACACATTGCGATCCTTCCGGAATTAATGCTTCATTTTCTTTAAATGTAGATGGTTTGATTTGTTCAGACGAATCATCGTTAATTTCAACACACTGTGATCCTTCTGGAATTAATGCTTCATTTTCTTCAAATGTAGATGGTTTGATTTGTTCAGACAAATCATCAGTAATTTCAACACATTGTGGAGAGTCACTTTGTCTGGGTGAAGAAGAGTTACTTGATATTTCACACAGCTCTGGTAGTTTCAGTGATGAGTTTATTTGTACGACTGGTGAAGTTTTGATCTTTATTTGATCTCTGGATGAACATGATTCATTTTTAGAACAAGGGGTTGATGGTGAAGTGTCTTTTGCTCCAGCGGAGTCTGATCTACGTCTTAGTGTCACACTGGTTCTCCTAGTATCGTTGAGGTCACTTGTTGAGGTCTGACCACTCCGCCTCTCTCTTGCTGACCTTTTGCGTTCTGATTGGTTCTTCAATTTGAAACTCTCTCTGCTACCTCTTAGCAAGCTTTGACCCCTCTCGGTCTGGAGGACATCTTCTAATACAATCTTGATCTGACGCCTGTAGAAACAATAATATTAGGACTGCTGCTAACACAAGGAACACAATTACCATGGTTTCTTATAATTATTAGTGTTTTGAACAGACCCTTAACTTTACATATTAAACTAAAATGCATTGTGGAATCAAGCACCAATAACATTATCCTAAAAAAATACCTAAATTTAATAGATTTATACATTTAAAATAATATTAAGGTTTCTCTTACATAAAATTACAAATATGAATATGAATTCTTTATACCATAGCTCTAAAACAGGATTATATTTATATAGTTTATTTACTTAATTTGTTTACTAATGGCACAGTAGCAGTTTTAGTTTACTAGCCAGCATGCACAGATGGTACATGAGTGATAAGCATGAACATTGGTACATATGAGGAGCTCAGATGCTAAATGCCACCTCTGTCAAAAGTGAGATAATGATATTGAGCGAACGCTCTCGGCACGTTTATTTAAGTACTTTTGCTCCCATTCCGTTAATCCCAGCTTCAGGCCATTCAGAAATACGGGTTCAGAATCCATTAATAGTCTGATTAAAAAAAGCTCATTTACAAGAAAACATGTCAGACACACTAAGAGGGTTTTGCACCTGAGCTCTTCATATGTTAAAGACAGATAAGAAAAGTGCATCACTTACAACTCACTGTGTGTGTCTCACTGTGTGTGTGTGCATGTAAATGTGCTCATGGCTTAATGAGAACACATCCTTTGACAGGAAACAGGTGTGTAATAAAAAACGTTAAACGTTTAGATTTAACCCTCAAAACTTTGCAGTCTTGTCAAAAGATAATGCATCTAAAGTCATAATGTAAACAAATAAGCCAGTCCGAATTTTAGTATTGTACCAGAACCCACCCAGCACATTACCTTTGAATATCCTTCCATGTTATGCACACTTGATCATTGGATGTTTGTAATTTGGTATCTGATTGATCGGATGTACCATTTGATGCCAGCTGTGTCCAATGGATCTAATAAAGATAATCAAAAACGAGTAATACAGGTAAACAAAAGTTTTATGAGATCTTAGGGTATTTGTTGTGAAAATAGTTTGTATAAAACTAATGTTATAAAGGAGAACATTTTCTATTCATTTCTTACTATTTCACTAATTGTATTTATTTATTTATTAAATAATACTAAACGACCTTAATAAATATTTAATAACTGGTTTGTAACCCACAAGTGATGTGATCGTTTACATGGCATTACAACCAGTGAGCAATAACAGCAATTTTTTTAATTCCAATTATTTTTGACTTTTGACATTCTTAACTGAGTTTAAAGTGTAACAATTTACTGAATAATAGTTATATTGATAAACATATTTTTTAACCCATCTTACGGTCACATTGGAGTTGTTCTTTTTCCGATCTTTAGACATCTTTGTATCCTCATCTTCGGATGTGGAACATCTCCTAGAGATCTTAAGTGGATTTTCAGTCTGGGACACATAGACATGGTAAAAAAGTTAATTTTGAATATATTTTGGTAGAACTGATCAACAATTTCACTAGTGTTGTTTATGCATAAACTTACCTGACAGCTGTCACGTCTGACAACCGGCGAGATGGTCAGAGCTCTCCTCCGTTCCAGAGTGTCAGACACGAGGCTGCTGCGAGCTTTATCATGTGGCATTCTGCAAACAAAGGTTTAAATGCCTCTTTTAGATCACAGACACAAAACATGCGGGAAGCCTGTACCATTGTAACATGTCTTAGGACAGCTGACTTAGCAATGAATTCTGCACTAAACTCTTACTGAAATGATTTTATTTATTAATAATTAAAAACTTCTCATTTGGGAAATATGTATGTATAAGCTAAGCTTACACGCTCTGTGAGACAATCAAAACATGCACACATGCAATTTTTTTAAAAAGTTCCTAATTTCTGGCTAACGTAAATAGAATCTGCTAATACAGTCTGCTATTGTGTGGTTTTAACATTTATATACCTACTTTAAAATCCCAAAGTCAGGGTAAACTGTAGATCATGATAAATCAAAATAATTCCGCTACGGAACCGAAAGTGAGCACATGAACATTTGGATTATTACCCTCCACTAAAAACTTCCGCTAGTAACCGGAAGTCACGTGCTATTTTTCTTTTCGAAGCTGTTACGTAAAACAAAAGATTACGGGCGCCATCTAGTGGCGTGAGGAGCATGTACACTGTATTTAACCAACGGGACAGATCTCGAAGAAGGATGCTGAACGTATTTGAACACCCAAACCCTTTCAACATTTAATTTTAAAAGTATTTTCAATTAATAAGAAGTTTGTCCTATTTTAAAGTTTTATATCCTTTGGGAACACTTTTTTTTAAATAACAAAAACATATACTAATATAATATTAAACAATTACACTATTATATACACAATACAATAAAAAATAAATTAAATAAAATTAGAAGAAAAAAGGAAGCCAGGGGAAGAATAATACAGAGGTCAATTAAATAAAATATCAAATAAAAATATTGTAAAGCTCACACAAGTTTAGGGTCTTTAAAGATTTTTTATTAACAGAATTTCTAACACTGGTCATGTAGAGAGAGCAGTATTAAAAGCAAGTCAACAAAATCTAAAAATTATAAAATTTGGTTCCTCATTTTTAAATGTACAATTATGAATATGAAATGATAAAAGTCAAATATACATGAAGTAAAAGCATTTTTTATTTTCTTTGGGATAATTAGTAAATCCAAATGTAATATTTTCCCATAAAAGGGAGAGAGGCTTTGATCACAAAATATTCTAATTAATACATTTTTGTACCTTACTTTGGGAAGACCTACTATACTGAAGCAGGGGATTTGACATGGGATATATAATATAATATAATATAATATAATATAATATAATATAATATAATATAATATAATATAATATAATATAATATAATATAATATAATATAATATAGTTACAGCTATAATATAATAAAGTTACAGCTTGGACAAGCTACTAAGCAAGAATAAGAATCTAAATAAAAATCAGAGGAACACAAGAAACAAAAGGATTGTTTTTTTACAATTTTATTGGTTGCATTGTTCATTACACGAGGTTATATATGGTTATTTTTGTGATAAGTGTTTCATTTATATGTAGTAAGTTAAAAAAAGGAGATTATAAATAAAACAGCTGCAGGTAAACATCAGATCTGAACCGTCACTGAAACAGAGGTTGATGAACAGATCTTCACATACTGTAGCTGAGTAGAAACAGATTGAGAGACAGAGATTGGCTCCCTAAAATCAAAAAGCCATGCAGAGCAAAACTGGTTAGGTGTCAGAATTGTGTGTCACATTCTGCTTAGGCACGTATAAAATCCCTGCTGTAGAGTGCAGCTTATACAAATTTGTTGTTTGCTTGTATGATGATGTTCAATGTTTTTTCTAATGATTAGGGTTTATTAAGTCTTGCTGCTTAAGCATGTCAAAAAGCCATTTTGAAACATCAGCCTCACATAACGTGCTTGTAAGCAGGGATGCAGAGTTTTATCAGCAGTGATGACACCTGTTCAGATTTGCTTCTGCATGGCCTTTAACCTCAGGAACCACATTTCTGTATAGCTGTCATTGCCGGTGCAGATGAGCCAGCAGCACCCTCAGGCTCTGGAGCTGACATTAATGCTGCATCCCCGGCATAGAGCTCCTTTTTACCTGGAATCACATAAACATGTCAGACAACATTACTGACATTTTTAGACGCTATTTGTACATTCCATAATCAACAAAGTACTTTGACTCATTCCTCTGAGGTTAAATGGTAATAAACACCTGCCATTCTTTCAGATAGGCTACTTAAGTCCTGAGGCAATCCTTGAAACTCATACTGTACAATAAAATAATTTATCACATTATGTCTTAAGTGATTTATCTGATAAGAAAGTGCACTGATTGATTCTAAATGATGAAGACCTGGTTATAGCTGTAAGAGTTTGAGTGGTATAATGATCTTAAATGGTAAAAACATCTCACCTTTAGCCAGTTTACATGGTGTGAGCACGGGTTGTTCAGTCTGCTCTCCCTGTCTAAGGGCTGCGCTGATTTTGCGCACCACGTAGACACCGGCTGTAGGGTGATAGAGTCACACAGAGTCAATAAATTGATTTACATTAAAATGTTCATTCGTTTATTTCTTTTCATAGCGTTTTCCACAATTTTACATAGTTGCAAATCAGCTTTTCAGTATTAGTAAGACAGTAGAGACATAAGGAAAATCAAAAATATAAAATTATACGGAATTTCACAAAAGTTTATCGACTATAATAGACTATAGTATAAATACAAGTATTATACTTGTTATATAATATTTATAATATGGGACACCGTCTTTTATACATTTGAACTCGTAAACAGGAAGTAACGAGTCCAAAGGTGATATAATAATATAGTCTTATAGAAGTTATTAAAATGTCTTACCTTTGATCAAAAGTCACACCATGGCGTACAAATAGTACAGTTTCTACAGTCCCTGTAGACAACTGGTGGATTTGCCTTGAAAATCGCTTGTCTGCAGGTTGTAAACAATGCTGATGTTGTACAGTCTGTACACGGAAGCGCCCTGCCTATCAACAGCTGCTGGGTTCTGGCTAGAAGGGATACAGATAGTGACAAATCTCGCGAGATGTTGGGTACGTAGGTTTGGGGGTAGGAGTATGATGAAATCATCGGTTCTTACTAGATAGTGAAAAGGTAAGACCTAAATCCAGTGAAATGTTGGGTTTAGGGCTAGGTTTTGGGGTAGGATTAGGATAAAAACAGCGCTTATCTGACGAGATTTCACGAGATTTTGCAGTAGCTCCTTCTAGCCACAACTCAGATGCTGCTGTTATGAGATTGCATTACGTATGCTTTATGTCGCGTTTCTCATCGCACTCGTCAATGATTGGCGCACTTATCAGAGCTGATTAGCTATCCACCAATCTCTGTTAAATGCGTTTGATGACATAACGCAAAACCGCCAATCAGAAACACAGTAAGAATAATTTTTTTCGTAACAGTGTTTACGCTTCTCCACTAGGTTGCAATATAAGTGCCTAATTCAGCAAAAGTCTATTGAGAACGCCCCGGCCAGTTCAAACGAAGTTTTTTTTTTTTATCAAATATTTAAATATTTTTTAATGTATAATCTACATAATTTTTTATTTATTTAATTGTAATATAAATTCCTTACATAAAACATATCAAAATTATATTTTACATAATGTTCTTTACAGTTGGATGATTTTATATAGAAAACAGTAATTTTTCACAGGAAGGATCATAAATCATCCTGAGACCCTAAATCTGAAGTTCAATGTTATAGTGCTTGCTTTTTTCTCACAGAAACACAAAATAAAGGTTATTACATTTTTATTTAAAATGTGTTGAATCTGCAACCAATACAAAAATATAGCAACATTTTCATAAATATAATAAAACATGCACAAATATCATGACAACACGTAAAATCTCTGAATGAATATCGATTCTGAAATATGCAGTTGAACAATATAAAAAAGCTAGTCTTATATACAAGGCATTTCATTGTGAGGTGGTAAACAGTTTGTTTTAAAAGCTCAGCATTAATACAGTACAAATAACTTACTGTCACTTAACGACAAAAACATCTGGTCATTGAAGGCATAGATAAACCTTTTTCGCTCTTTTTAAACTGTAGTAATACACACTTAAATGAAAGTGTCGACATAAAAGCAACACTATTTGAACACTGAATGAAACTATTTAAAGGCAAGGAGTATATATACTGTATACACATACTGTACACACAAAGACAAACCACTTCCTAAACATTCTCCCAGGGTCCCCTGTCTTTCAGAATCATATCGGGGCTGTAAAAGAGGACATTGCTGTCCTCATCATCAGAAGCAGAGAGTGTCTCGAGGTCATGTGTATATCTTACACTCGCTGGATGGTACTCTCCAATTCTTGTGCTGTCACACAGCCGAGACTGGATCGCCATCTTAATAAACACATATGAGGAAAACATATGAGGACATCAGATGCAAAAGTAGCTAAACACCACCTTCCTCAAAAATCAGATGTATTTGATGGCACGTATTATACATTCACCAAATACTTTCACTTCAAAACCGCTTAATCTCAACCCCTAAGGCCATTTAGAAATACCGGTTTGTTGGCAGAATTCATTAGGAGTCTGATAAAAAATTCTCATTTACCACAAAACATGTCAACATCGCAACCAAGTTCTTCATATACAACTACCAGTAATTGCCATCTGAGATAAATGAACAGTACCTTAATTCCTGTTGTACTTAGTTGACTCCAGGTGTCTCTACCGAAAACGAGAGCATTGGCAAGTCCATGTAAAGGTGCACTGAGCACATGCAGTAGTGTCAAAGAAAACACAGGGTCTCCTGGGTAAGCAGCATTATGAAGTCTGGAAAAATACACACAAAATCAGATGCACATCCAAAGATGCATGAATAAGAATTGACTAGAAAAAGCAATTACCTATTTATGAGGGGGAAGATAGATACAAGCAGATAGACAGAGGGATACCACTTTAACGGCCTGATCTCTTCAGCTAGACATATCTGCAGGAAGAAGTATTAACACAGTATGTATTTAAAGTATTTACATCTGTGTTAATCAACACATGCACAAATTCCCTTAAACACTTACCTTCCTCCTCTCTCTTTCCGGGTTAAAGGTGCCTATCCAGGAACGCATCTGAAATGATGACAGTTCAGAACTTTATATAAATCTGAGCATGCATTTGTTTGCAATGATAAACATACCACCAAAAGTACATTTAACACAGTCAACAACACAAGACCAGATGCATGTGTTAACAGGTGTGCGCACATGCACGTACATTCAGATTTATCATGTAAATCTGTCTCATCCTAAACTGCAGATCATGCTAAATGTTTAGGAATGTTGCCTTTAGCTTATCGTGTTACGTCCGTGTGAATGAGAACACAGACGAGTAAGAGATAAACAGACAAGAGCTTTGTTTAAGGTCAGCTTCAGGAAGTTTTGAGATTATTTCAGTATTTTATCAGATGTATGTCTGATTCACTTACCCTCTCATTGGCCACAAAGATGATTCGAGCATAACAGCAGATCATGAGGAAAATCAGGACAAACAGAGGGATGTACCATCTGCAAACAAAAATGGATACATTTATAAACATTTGCCCCAAAAAGGTTTTGGAAACAGGCACAGAAATATCACTTTATCCTTAAATGTTTTTGCATATGAAAGTGCAATCTTTCTAAACCCGTTCCTGTGGCTCAACTCATAAATCTGTCAATTAAGTGTTATGTACATTACTGTGAAAAAGTGTTAGGCCACAATGCTATCGTTAGATTTGTTGTTTTTGCAATTGTATAGTGATCATATATAATTATTTCTCAGTCTCTTTAATAGAATACATCCAGAAAATACAGGAAATGTGTATGTAGTATTAAAAACAGTATAAAGGTATAAGCTGAAGTGTCAAGTATTTAAGGTAAACTCCCCTTCCACTTGAGCAATAGCAGGCAGCTGCAGGATCTCTTAAACTTAAATGAAATTAAATCCTAATTTCTAATTCTAATCAAATGACTTCAGGGCTTCAGTCTCCTCAAAAAAAGCTCAAGATTTGTTTCGTGTGCAGAGGTGTCACACTAAATACTGACTGATGCCTGAAGAAGACATTTAGTTTTGAAAACTGTTTTTTTTTAATTTTGTGTACATATTTCCTGTATTTTCTGTTTGTATCTTAATAAAGTATGTAGCATCTAAACATTTACTATAAACTCTCCGCAAGAGAACGGAAATTCCTAAGATTCATGTTGTAGGAGTTTCTCTGAAATATGATGCAACTCATAACATAGTTTCATTTGTTTGTCACAGGAATCGTTCGATGACACATCACACACTCCCCCACACACTTGTACACTTACATGCCAAACCTCCAGGCAACATGATCATCAGTGATCCAACTGCAGGAAAGAGAGAGATACAAAGCATTGATGACTGGGATTACAGTAAAGAACATAGTATAAAAAGGTCAGAGGTCATTTACCACCAAGCTCCAGCAGGACCATAGTATCCAGCCAGAAGAGGGAGGATGGACATGAGCAAAGGAACCCCCCATGCAACCACATGGTACAGTCTGGGGAAAACATTTAGACATTAGGAAAGTTGTGTCTGTGAATATACATTGTAATGACCATCAGCATCTGTGTGTGTGTGTGTGTGTGTCTCACATCTCATAATGTTCAGTTCTAATTTCTTTTACCAGGTTCAGGTAAAGATTGATAGTAATAAGACAGACCCAGACCAGAGCACTCCAGTCTAAAAAAAATACAAAATATGTAATTAAGTGTTTGTTACCTAATATCAACTGTAAAATGTACTATATGTACATAAATGTAAATGTAGTATATAAAGTCATATATACTATTACCAAAATATGTGAGCCACCAGGCCTGAAAATCACATAGAGAACCTTCCGGATGAGACTCTCCCTACAGATGAAAGCGCAAAACAGATTGTAATCTATTAAATTAAATAGGAAGGATTACATAACTGCATTGCAAAACCATTAATGCAACTCCCATAACATATGCAACACTGTCGAAAAATGCAGCGACTGTCAGACTGACTACCATTTTCTAGAAAAAAAAGATTAAAAAAGTAATGAAGAGAATGAGATACATTTGTCTATATGAACATATGAATTACTGAACATTATATTTTCAACTGCTTCTTTCACTGTACCTGAGCCAAAGAGTTGTATCGGCGCAGCAGCCATATCACAAAGAGCATGAAAAAGCTACAGTATAAACAGAAAAAAATTAGGCTAGTAACACCTAATAAAGAGGCAACAAACCATAAAAACTGACTTACCATGCCACCAGTGAAAATGTCCCGGTGGCTTTTTTCACTTTAAGAATCACATCCTAAAAATACATAAACAAATATCGTTAACATAAACTTAAAATGACAGGAAAGTCTAATGTCTTGACTTAAACAATCCAAATTTTCTTATGTTAACAAGACAGAGATAATTCTCTTCAAAATGTCTTGACATTTCAACCAAGCCTCTCTCAGAGAACTGTACCAACAGTTATGTGTTACAGAGTCTTTTATTTATTTTGGGATGTCCTCTTACTATTTATCTAATTTTTAATTACTTCTTAAATGATTAGCTCAGCTTTGAGTGAGAGAGAGAGAGAGAGAGAGAGAGAGAGAGAGAGAGAGAGAGAGAGAGAGAGCAAGTACGTTTACAGCCCAACAGACTGTAATAAATAATTACCTGTAAATATTGGATCTATTTACATAATTTAAAATGTTTAAATCAGCTCTGTCATCATATTTTGAAATTATATTCAGGGTTCCCACACCTTAGTTAACTTCAAATTCAAGGACCAAGTTTCCAGGTCCAATACCCTCAAATTCAAGGACTAAACGTGGGCACACATTTCAAGTGAGAGCAAGGTTACATCGTGTTACCTTTTAAGTAGAGGTGTGAATCTTCACTAGTTCCTCGATTCGATTCGATTCTGATTATTAAGCTAACGATTCGATTCAATTCGATGTTACGATGCATCATGATGCATCACGATGCATTGCATCCTTTTTTTTATTACTGCACATTGCTACATTTATATTGATGAATGTAAGAAGGCAGATACAGTATGTAAACTCCTTTTTATTTTGTTTTCTTCAAGAAGTATACTAAAGTATACTATTTAATAGGAAACAAGACAAAATTGTTCTGTAAACATCAGACAACAGCAGCATTTAAAACTAAAACATTAGGAAAAACTAAAAGTGCATAAAACTGTCAATTAGTGTTTTTAAGTACTTAAGTACTTTAAGTGCATTTTTTATCCCTCGTGTCTCACAACCCTCCGCCATTTTTTCTACCGCCACATACATGTACACGACGAATGACGTCAGCAGGCTATAATCGATTATGGGTTATTACTGCATCGATGCAGAATCATCCACCCCCGCATCGCGATGCATCGCACAATCGATTAATTGTGACACCCCTACTTTTAAGATACATTCTTACAGTTCCCTTTCAAGGGACCTCACGCTGCATCACTGCAGTGACACTTTGGGAACACCTCCAGGGGTAAGTGCGTCTGAATGTGTATATCAAATTCAACCAAACACCATTAATGACCATTAATAGCTTAATGACAAAGACAGTGTGACAAGGGAGCCAGGAAGTTGATCACTATCTGAAATATTACCAAAGATGGCATTACAGGGATGCAGGAAGTATGGCAAGGGAGACGCAGCGTCTCGTTCCCTTCTCATGAAACAACAGTTACATACGTAACCCGAGACGTTTTTATGTGTCAAACACAACTATGCAATAAAGCATTTTGGTATGAATCAACATTCGCAATCAGAAGATAAAAACATTTAAAGCGAAGAGTTTGGCACATGTGTTTAAAAAGTCTAGAATTTTTATGATATTATCCTACACTGAACAATTTTTATGATATTATCCTACACTGAACAGAGAATAATATGGATTTTTTTTAACTTCTTGCATAAAAAAGATTCAAGCACTTTCAATGACCTGTATCTATGTATGTATATTTTCAAAAACATCCCAGGGCCTTAAATTTTTTCCCCCAGATTCACAAACTTTCAAGGATTTCAAGAACCCGTGGGAATCCTGTTATTGTTATATATCATCTGTCATTTTGGCAATTTTGTAGTGTAATACTTTCAGGAAATAATGTTTATGTTTTTATTATGCAATTGTTGTTGGTTTGACTGAGTGTTGATCTATTAAGAGTTGTACTGATTTATCTTTTCTAACTCTGTTTCTATGTATTTTCTCAAGGGGTTTTTCCTAAGTAAAAAATAAAAGGTATTTAACATTGTACTGATTTCACTCTCTAGAATTACACTACAATTTAAAGACTATACAAAATGGTTATTATTAGGAGGCAAAATTTTTATTTTTAGGAATAAAAATGTGACTCTGTTTGTTTAGTCTATTATAAAGATTTTCTATCATATAAAAAATTTATGGTTGTAATAATTCCTAATCCAAAAAATGTATTGTGACAACTTAACCTGGGTCACAATCTATTTATCTTCTCAAGCTGTCAATATTAATTTATCACTCTTCTTATTTCTTATGCCTTATCTTGTTTTTGACATAAATGATACATATTCGCCACACAAATACATAATAGCCAAACTATATTTGTCTCTTTAGTGGTAAAAGTACCAGTGAGCATCATTGTGACTGGAAATGGTGATGTCATGTTTTGGTTAGCACGAGGGCTAACAAAATGAAGCACTGCAGTAGTTTTCATAAAACATTGACACTTACACATCGGGAGTCGTCCGGTCCTGTATTGAAGAAGGTACAGCGGGTGCTGTTGATGTTTTCACCCTGAACCAGGTGCTCATTTTCCATTATTATCCTTTCTTTTCACTAAATGCTGCCTCTGTGTTAACTGAACACATGATCACATAACAGCCACATTTACATGTACGGCGTGCCTAAAGGAACAAACGATGTACAATACGAAACGCGATTGAGTTTCCCACAGAGGCGTTCTCAATCCGAAGGATGCAGTCTCTGGAGGTCGCTTTTCTAGGGTGCAAACATAATCAACACTGTTTATTACAAATTATTAAAAAGTATAACGTTAAATATTATTCTTATTATTCGTAAATTGTTACAATATGTTTATGTCTTGCGAATGTAATGCTCAGTTTACTTAAATAAACCAGGCTTGATGACGTGTGCAGCCTGTATTTGCGAGTCAGCATGCTTTAGAACGACCACAGTTACAGGAAGTTGCAGCATCTGACATTACTGGAATTTGTTGCATTATTGACAATATGAGATTGGGTTACATTATTTTATGATTAAGAAAATTATACTGCTTTATAGGCTATGTTTTTAATGTCATTTCAAAAGTGTACTAATTCTGAATTATATTACTCAGCAGCATTAAAGCAATAAGCCCCAAGAAGCAGTGGGTTACCAGTGCATTTCACAACGGCCAAGGGGCGTTGTTAGGCACGACGCGAAGCGGAGTGCCCAAAACCCCCCTAGCCGTTACAAAATGCACCGGCAACCCACTGCCCCGCGGGGCCCACTGCGTTTATAAAACGGTTGCTTCAAATTATGTATAGCAGGATTTCATATAATAAAACACAGCAAATAAGTTGTAATTATATTAGTACAGATATTAGTCTTCCGCCAAACAAAGTAGTTCCTCAGACTCAAGTGTGTCTGCAACAGAGCGGTTCCCAAGCAAAACAGACGGAGCAAAGACACAATGAAAATATGATTCATTAAGACTGTGGTGTTTATTTTCATAAATTAACATTCATCTAATTTATACATTAACATGTATACCGTGCAACTGTTGACGTGTGGATCAAATATGCTTGGAAGCATGCTTAACACTTTCCCTGCCAGCGTTTTTTAAAAGAGTTGCCACCCAGCTTTAGTTAAACATTAATGCCTTCCAGAAAAATGTTCTTCTTTAGATATTTAAACATACAATATATCAAATGAAAGAACAGACCCTCTGCTTTCAAACAACAAAATAAAAACGTTTCACCCTACCTTCAATTGTTCTTTTATCCTCTCAAATTTTGAGCAAAATGTTGGGATAATTCCATTTCTGTGAATGACTTTTGTTAGAGATCCGATTCAGATCGCTGATCAAAAAATACACTTGAGTTTTAAAGTGTTGAGTGAAAGCATCAGTGTTTATGTTGTGTAAGATCGCCACCACTGATCAGTGATCGCCACCCAGTGGATAATATACGGTACAACTACTCCTCACGGAAGCATTAACAAGAAAACTCAACAATATTTATTGACACTTATCTGGATATCGCCATTAATTGTTCAATTGTTGAGGATTATAATTAATACAATATAATATAATTAGCCCACCCAATAACTCAAAATTGACAACAAAATCCGACATTTTGACAGTTATTTTCTACAGTACACAACAACAGTGGCGCAGTGATACAAGCTATGTAATACGGTTTGAGCCGTGGGTTTACCGGTGAGTTTTATCACAGCTGAGAACGCGTTTCAACCAATCAGAATGAAGAACCAGAACTGGCCGTTTTATAAAATTCATTTTACACCGGATTTACTTAATTTTTCCCTGATGTGTAGAAACCGGATGTTACAGTTTTGTTCCCAAACTGTTTATTTAGGTTAAGGTCCAAAACACAAGAATCTTTGATATCGTAAACACGTTAGACTTATTCATAAGTATTTACTTATTCAGCCTACACTAAAAATTCCTTGTCACACTTATATTTTTAAGTTTATCAATTAAAACTTTCTCGAGTTAAAAATACAATGGAAATCACCTAAGCTAATTCAACTTGATTTTTTAAAATTTATTTAACTCCTCACTATTATCAAGAAAGTTGAAATGAATTGTAAATTAAAGTTGATTAAATTTATAAATATTTTTACAATAAGGAAGTAGACAGGAATGCCCCAGTTTTAGCTTTACAAAACGATTTTTTACAAAACTTTATAATTTAGCTATATGTATAATTAAAATAATAATGAATTATTTTAAGTGTGTTTGGGGTATGTCTATAAAAAAGTAAAGTTATAAAATAATGAACCACTAATTATTACTTTATATTCATGTACTTATCAGAATCCTCACGAGAAATCTTGGACTAATAACTTCGCAAGTACCAAATAGGAATTGTATAGCTAACTGGGATCAGGAGAGTTTGTAAATCTACCCTTTATGTATTGTTGAACATGAAAACACAAATAAGATAAAGTGAAATACAAAAGTTTATTTTGTTATCAAAAACAATTAAATTAAAAATAAAGCATATACTATAAACACTCAATCATACATGCCTAACAGCACAGTATGACAGAACCTCATGGAGCTCATCATGACACACACACAGTGATTCTCAGAGCAGTCCACGTCATTGATTCAGAAGATGATTGACAGATAGTTCAAAGTCCAGGAACAGGTGAAGTTCTCATGGGTTCTTCATCTACAGAACTTCATCTACAGAACGTTCACATACACAAATGATCAAATGCTCAGCTCCTAACGTTACCAGCAGAAACACACTTTGTGTGTATTCTGTAATGTACAGGAACATCATATGGTAAGACAACACTTTCATCTCATGCAATAAAGAAAAATAAAGAAAATAAAACATTTCATTATACATAATACATAAATAGGTTTAAATACCAAGGTAAGGTGTGGCAGCCAGCCACTTGAACGGAGATTTAAAACTGTCAGTGCAAATAAAATGAAGACAGGAAGCAGGCCTTAAAACACATCAGTGATCAACACCATACACAATACTACAACAAAACCACTTTCCTATCATGGTTTGCCTGACAGTGTAACTTTAGTGTTTTGGCAGTCGCTTCAGGTCCTTCCCTGAATGTGAAACAGGTCCTCTTAGGTCAAAATAGTTCTTCATATCCTAATTGGTTTGAGTCACGATGCAGTTCATTGTCCCCATCCAGCAATGCCAATCTCCTGCTTGTATCTGTTAGTCAGGTTGTTGGCTTGACTTGTAAGTTTGGACAGCACCCCATGCAAACCCTTCAGGTGGAACTGCAGGAGTTGCTCCAGGTCCATGTTGTTCTCCGGCTCGGTGCGCTCGGGCTCCTGCATAGGAGTGTCCTTCGCTTTGCGCCTTTGCTCCTCTGCGCGCATGACGCCCCACTCGATGTTGTTTCGGATGGACTTGAGCTGGCTGTAATAGCTGTACATGTCCGCCTCGACATCCCTCAGATAGCTGCCAGGATCGTTGGTTAACTTCTGCATCTCGATCTCTTGGTCCAACGGTACGTCTCTCAGTAAGCTGGGCACCATGACCGTCTCGTCCATGTTGTTGACCGCGCCGATAAAGCGGTTCATAGCGGTAAAGAGCGCGTTTTTCTGGCTGAGGGGCTCGGACATCTGCATCTTGACTGTTGTGAGGTTTAACTGGAGAGTTGTTCTTATCTCCGTGTGCTTAGCTTATTTCTAGAGCGTTACATTCCTTAAGTCTTTTATATTGTCCATTTTAGACTGGGCGTGACTGAAACCTGTCGGTCCGGTTTGGGATACAGGTCGGACACAACCAGATTCCAGTGGTAAGACACAAAACCTCAGCACAGCCCATAGATACACAGGGAGCGGCACAGAGTGCATAAAGAAGTTGATTGGTTTCGTAATTAATAACGTTACATAACACAAACGTAATAAGATCAATAAAATATATGTCGTGCATGAATGCACTGTAAAACAATTATGTAGAAATTACAGTATTACTGGGTATTACTGGCAACTAGCTGCCAGTAACTTACTATAGATTTTACATTTATGTTATTTACTGGCAACAGTTTGTTCAAAGTTAAATGAACATGAAACTTTTTCAGTCTTTATCTTCTACAGTAAGTTACTGGCAGCTGCATAATAACAGCACATTTTTGTAGGCTTATATTTTCCACTGACTAACTTAAAGTTCAACTACAAACTTTGGTTTGGCCATGGTTTTGCTAATAGTAATCAAAACACCAAAAAAACATTACTACACTCTTATCACAAAAACATGGTTAATTTCACAATGTAGGCTATTATTAAAAAGTCTAGGCTAGGCTAAATTAATGACACATAATAGGTGTGGACCATATAAAGCATGCTAAGACTATGTTGTATTATAACAAAAATGCTGGGTTGTTTTTAACTCATTAATGGGTTAAATGTGGACATCCCAACTAACCTAGAAGATGTATACAGTATCTGACCGTGGGTTACAAAAACCCAGTATTTTGGGTTAGTGTGAGGGTTAAAAAAGAACACTGAAAAAGATGATTCATTCAGTTTGCTCAGTTTTTTAAGGTGGGTGGTTGCAATCAATTTATTTAAACAAAAAAATATTAGAAAAACAAAACAAAAAACTTTTGATTAAATGTAGCTTAAATAAATTGATTGCAACCACTTGCCTTAAGGGATTGAGTAAATTGAATGAATCATTACATTGTATCCTTTTATAACATTATATCCATTAAAATATACCCTATCAATGATGTAAATGAGATCCATCTATTAAAATCCATGTGCTTATATTTGTTGGAAGCCATTTTAATGCCACATAGGCATAAAGTACTTTTCATGCATGTTAAAGTAACTTGTGTACACACTTTCAAAAACCTGTCTAAACTCCTGAAATATTTTACTTGTTTTCATGATCACTTCATGAGATGTCTCTTTAAAATGGGTTTTGGGGGCATGTTTCTGTTTTCCCTTTAAAGTGCCTGAAACTGTCCATTATATCTCTGTAGAATGAATCTGAATGCCCAGAAGGGATTAGGTTTGCTGTATTCAGGTGCAAATGACCAACGACGCATAATGTGGGTATACAGGATGGCTGTAAAAGTATCTTTCATGCACACAAATACACAGTTTTCAAATCCACTGTTTTAATTAATATCTGCATTTTTGTCTTATATTTGTCAAGATTTTTACAAAATACAGTACGTACAAACACACACAGAGGTTAATAAGCATAACTAGGGTATCAAACATTGTTTAGATGAGATAAGATCACACGAAGGTTTCAGTTTAAAGAATTGTTCATGCCCTAAACCATACAAAGGGAAGCTGAGAAGTTTGTGGAATGACTAGAATGTCTCGGAAGATTCAGAAACTTGTTCTTCTGCTCTGCCTCTCATCTCCACCCTTGTTCTAGGACCTTCTCAACCTCACCCTGTCAACCTCTCGCCCTCGGTCTCCATTATAAATGTGTGCTTTAAATAGTGTCTTTGTTTCAAACTTTGTCTTTCTTATAGCTGGTCCACATTTAACTTTAACTTTATTGTTTCACTCACAGTCTTAACCCACACCCGACATCCTAAACCTTAGATGCTGGTGCTTATCAATGATCTCACTACAATCTGATAGCCTACAGGTCAAACGGTCAGGTAGTGAAAGGTCACAAAGAAGCTTCACATTCATGTTAAAACACACACACACCTACACCTAATGATACGATCAGTAGTCATAACATGCACGCTTGCTCCCAACTGTCAGTTGATTTTGTTGCACTACTTTGTTTTATTTGTTATTTAGAAACCCTAAGTTACAAAATGACCATTCATTGAACTAATTTGTATCATTGTTTTAACTGAGTGCAATACCATCGGCCTGTTAGATGCTTTATTATGATTGGTTGAGAAATTTATCACGGGTGTTGGTTATTTTTCTGCTAAATGCACACCTAACCTTTGAAATGTCTTAAAATAACCACCAGAGCAATGTTTGTGGTAATCGTGGTGTAAGTGGAATAATTGACTCCGGTCCTTTGAATTATTTGAAAATAATGCACACCCATGGTATAATGTATTCATTTTGCAGACACTTTATCCAAAGGGACTTGCTGTGTATTCATAGTATTGTCACGGTGATCCGTGTCATGTTTTATGTCTGTTCCGATTGTCGTCACCTGGACTCTTGTTAATTAATTACCTGCCTCATCACACCTGTGTATCGTTAGTCTGTTTGTATATATACCCCTGCCTGTTGTATGTGCACTTGCCGGATGATTGTCGTTACTCTCATGTCTGTTCTTGTTCCACGTTTGATGTTCCTGTGTTACTTGCTTGCCTGTTGTTTTTACTCCTCGTGTTTTGTTTATTTATTAAATGTTATTTATTCAACCAGAACTCTGCACTTGCGTCTTCACTTCCTCACTCCTGCATCCCAGTCGTGACAGAATCATCCGGCCAAACTGGACGCAGCAAGTTCACGGAGGGCGGCTCCCCCAGGAGTTTCGTCGAGGGGGAGTAGTGACATCGGGGTTCATTTCCCCATCAGCCCCGATGTCTCTTGGGGACCACCGTGAGCGATCGCTCGCTCCTGCGGGCCTGTGGGAGGAGGATCGGCCCAGGCGGTCCCCCAACGGTTGAGTCGTCGTCGACGGTCCCTCGGAGGACCACCGTCCCGCTCGTAGGGGGATCCGGAACGGACCACGCCCGATCATTTCCCCGGGGTGGCTACCGAGTGAGGGTCTCCATTTCCGCGAGGGGACGGGAGATGACTTCCGGGGGGCACCTCATCGTCGATGATTCCCAGAAGGGGGGTAATTCGTCTGCCTCGGTTCTCGGAGCGATCGCTCCGGTTCTCCTGGCGCAGTCCGGCCCACCGTCCTGTTGGTTTCGTCCCGGCGGCTGCCGGCTTCGCCAGGGTCCCCAAGCCCTCCACCCCTCCCTTGGACTCTCGCTACCAGACTTTGTTTTTGTTTTGTGTTATGTGAGTGTCTGGTAGCCACTCGTAGAGGGAGGGGTTATGTCACGGTGATCCGTGTCATGTTTTATGTCTGTTCCGATTGTCGTCACCTGGACTCTTGTTAATTAATTACCTGCCTCATCACACCTGTGTATCGTTAGTCTGTTTGTATATATACCCCTGCCTGTTGTATGTGCACTTGCCGGATGATTGTCGTTACTCTCATGTCTGTTCTTGTTCCACGTTTGATGTTCCTGTGTTACTTACTTGCCTGTTGTTTTTACTCCTCGTGTTTTGTTTATTTATTAAATGTTATTTATTCAACCAGAACTCTGCACTTGCGTCCTCACTTCCTCACTCCTGCATCCCAGTCGTGACAAGTATACATTGTATATTCTTTGTGATTGTATCCAAAGCATTAGGCGCAGAACGGCGAGACTGCTTGTGAACATGGACTGTAATAGTTAGATTTAAAGGAATCTTTTGCAATAAATAATCCACTTATAACAAGTGTTGGACTTTAAGGGTCCATTGCATGTTCATAATTAGAGGAAAGACACGGTATTAAAATTAAGTTATTTATTGATCAGATATGAAAAAGTTTTACAGCGCTGGGTCATCTCAAGCAATGAACCACGCCTCCAAAAAGTAACATGCATATTTATAAAATATGTGACGTCGATCTTCTTCTTAGAGTCTCCTCCCACAAAGGCCGTTCCCCTCGTACATCTGACTCCATCACCACCCAATTTTAGCCTGCAGAAGATAGACACACACACAGCAAAGAAAAAACAAACTTTTCTCCGCTCATCCCTGAGGGCCATGCAGCCCGTAACTTCCTCCCCAGTACTCCTCCACTTCACATATGATTGACTTCACATAGAATATAATAATGCTTTCTTAAAACCAAATCATTAATAAAACATTCATTTATTCATAAAAAACATAAGCTGTAAAATAAAAGTGATTATTATGTAAAACACATTTCAATGACATCATTTCATTATTCGTAAAATTGATTATATGAATAAGGCACACATTAACTTCTTTAGATAGATAAACACATATTAAATCTTTTACTGCAATACTACTTCTAAGCAAAACACTTTAATCATTATTAAAAAACATCTGTCAGGGAAGAAAACACACACACACAAAAAGAACAAGCGCAGGAGATTCTGTTCTTCAAGGTTGAGCTGCCATCCCCCCATTAGATTATTTTGTATGCAACCTTCATTTCATTGGTTAATACACATTTATCAAAGACAACATCATATCTTTATTACATCAATTATTCAATGATTAATATTGATTAAGTAAGAAATATATTGCATATTTTATCCTGTGAATATTAAAGCATTAGTTAATACATGGTTATCTGTCTGCTTTTCTTCTTTAAGCCTCGCTCTTTATCTTGAATGTTGCCACCTGCAAATTCCTCACTAATCCAACCACGACCTTGTAACTTTTGCAAACACAGAGGCTCACAGAGGCCTCTCAGTAACTTTCCACTCTCTCAGACAAACACAAACAATCTTTTACTTCAGCATACTATAATGATTATTGAAAACACTTCTAAATACAATATTAATAAAACATATGACATTAAAATCCCACAATTCCCTCTCTTGACCTCTGAAAGAGGTCACACATTTTCTCCTTCATCATTCTCTAGGTTCTGTAGGCCTAATAGGGGCATGCTGTATGGGGGTGGATTTTCTTTTTTCTCTATTGCAGACACTATCAGCCTGTTACACAGGGATCTGAGACAGGGGATACAACAACATCCACAAGTGACCAGTATGGCCACAAATACTCAGATGGACACCACTATAGACATTACTATTGCCTCCACAGTCTATCATACTGCATAAATCAAAGGTGTATGACGTCGTTAATTTTTTTTGTGTAATTCAATTCAATTCCCCCATATCTCTGTACACATGAATCTTGTGGTGTTGTTTTGGACCTTTTGTCAATTTTCTGATTACCTCCATTGCTTATGCCAAATATTATGGTGATTATTATTGCAGCTATAACCCCTAGTGCCCACAGAACCTTCCAATCTCCATATAGCTTCATCCCTGTGGAAAAAATACACTTATGCCTATTGGCTAATACTCAAATAACAATCATAAATTCAAAAAAAAATTGAAATGTAAAATTAATGCTGTAAAATTGTATAAGAAACTTAAAAATTAGGTTCAAAAGGAAACATTGAAATGTAAGATTATATAAGAAACTTAAGAAATTCAAAGGTCAATATAATATGTAGCTACCCAGGTTATAATGAATAAACAGTAATTGTGATGTTCAGGTCCCTGAACACTTCTGTCAGGATTTCCACCACCTTATGGAAGTCCAATTTATCTAACCCACACCCCAGCCGGGGAGTAGATACACTTGTTATTCCTTTTTCCTCACACCAATCTCTCATGCATCTAAGGCTGTTGGTAAAATCCTCATATGTTGGTAAATCAGTACAGTTTTGTTTTGTTATTAAATGAAAAATCAATCTGCCGTCGTCCTCATGGGTAACTGCACATTCACCTGTGTGTTTGTTCTGTCTTACAACCTTTTGTGGTTCTGTTTCTGGGCTGGAAAAAATGTCACCTTTTTTATGCACAATTTTACAGAGTGTTTATTGACTTTGTTGTTGGTGTTGTGCGAGTGTTACCCCTGATGTTTCACTTCCTGTTTGTTCTCTCTGTATTCCAGCTGATTTACTTTCACTTTCACTTTCAACACTCTCCCTCTCTTGGACCTGAGTCCTCAGGTCCACACCGATTTCTGTGAGAGACCTGCTGGGAAAATCACATGGAACACAAGAAGAGAGATGGAACCAGGTGTCGCCTTTGACCTGTAGCTCGACACCATGTTAGGTTTTTGCTTTTACTCTCGGTGGCCTGGACCGTCTCGGTTCGGCCCAGCACCGTCTGAACACCTTCACTTTCACTCAATCATCATTTGTAACAGCTTGGTCGTTGTCCCGGTGTCGTGTAGCCTGGCAGGAAAAATGTTTAATCATAGCAGTTAGTTTGTAGAAATAAACATCATTAGTTAGTGGCAGGATTGGATCCTACACCAAGGCGTTCCGTGGGCCTGGAAACTGTCGACCTGTAAGCAATTCAAAGGATGTGAAATCAGAAATCCTGTTAACAGAAGAGCGAATAGACATTAATGCAATTGGTAATTCGTCAAGCCATGTTATTTTTGTCTGTGCACAGATTTTGTCAAGTCAAGTTTTAATGTCAAAGTCAGGTTCATTATTTCAGCTTTGCTCTGGCATTGGGGCGATGAGCAGCCCCGAAACTATATGTCAATTCCAGTGCGTGTTTGTCAATTTGTCAGATCTAACTTTGTCTTGGGAAACCATGGTTGGGGATATAAGTGGTTTATTAGGCAGTTGACAACAACCACTTCATTAGGTACCTTCACAGCCTGTATTATATGTCAGGCTTCGCTAGCATTTATTTATTATAGGCCGGCCTTTCCTGGTTTCTAACCCACCTATCTGCCATATGGCAGTTCCATATATACTGCACCAATCACATATGCAGAGTCACTATAAATAATCACCCTCTCTTCACCAGTGTAGTGCAAGGCTTTGATAACAGCTATCATTTCAGCTGTCTGTGCTGACTGCTTACCCTCCAATTTACCACTCACTCTAGTCACAAAATCACCCTCAACCTGGTCAACCACAGCAAACCCTGCCTTTAGCATACCATCTGATGCTCTAAAACAAAGCCATCCATAAATAACGTGATTACCGGTGGGGGAGTTGTCAGTGGTACCGCGAACAAACCATCTCTCAATTTGTTTGCTTTTTTTTTTTCAGTCAATGGTATGCAGTTATATGGCTCACCCTCAGTGATTAGATCAGTCATGTTTACACCCTCATGGACATAATTTCAGGTTCGGCTGGCCAGGATTTTTGGTAAACTTTATCTAAGACACCGTTTTATATATTGGTACATACCTTATTATCTATTGTTTGTTGTTTATAAGGCCCAAAAAAAAAATAAAAAATAACATAAGTCTCTGGTCCTGGATCAGACATAAGGCTTTATCTCTCCATAGTTTAATTAGCCATTCATTTGTGCCCCGTCCGTCCGGGGGCACATTACAACATTGACAGGTCATTGTAATTTCTAGGTCCCTTTCTATTATTAATAAGTGTGTTGGAGGAATACAGAAATGTGTGCAAACTAGACTGGTTTGCTACCTTGTAGGGTAGTGATTTGTTGATAGTCACTTTTCAATTTTACCAGAAACCCATTGTACCCACCGTTATTGAAGCTTTTTTTTTTTTTTTTTTACGGTGGACTATTTAGGCCCATTATCCACTAGGGCTCTTAATGGTCCATGAGAGGTCCAGCCATTCCCCTCATGGTGGGTTCCTGTGTGCCCCGTCATTCATCCGCATCACTCCCTTTGGCCCCATGTTGGGTGCATAGGCGCCATTAAATCTGGTTGTGATGGGTTGTGTGGCGCTGGTGGTCCCCTGGCAAAACCACCATTTCCACGCCCGCCACCTCCTCTATTGGGACCCCATCCCCTTGCATTTGGTGCGTTAAGTGGATACCTTACACCGGAATATTGGGGCTGTGACCCATTTTGAGGGCATCTTCTGGCCCAATGACCTTCTTGTCCGCACACATAACATGCATTCCTGACAAAACCTCCAAAACCTCCCCGTTTTGGTCTACTACTCCTTCTTGGCCCTCCCCTTCTCTGTTGGTAATATCCTTCCCACGGGTTTCCTTTATAGGGTGGGCCTGTATATGAATCTATGGGCTGATTGAGATATTGTACGTTGTCCGGGACACTAGTTGTCATAGCTACTGGTGTTGGTTGGGCCTGCTTGGGCATTTGTTTCTTTTTTGTGTTTGCCTGTTTAGTCTGTTCTAGCTGCAGTTTCAAAAGCTTATTCTTAATCTTATCTACCTCTACAAGTTCTGTTTGTGTGATTTGTTTATGGCCCTGTCTGTGTAATACACAAGATCTCTTTCCCATGTTGCTATCATTTGTATTTCTCTGTAATCTTAATAGAGTTGTGATTATCTCTCCCTGTGTCATAATTGTTTGTTGTAATCTTTCCATTTTTCTTTTCAGGGCCTTTATTTCATCAAATTCAACATCTAGTTCACCACTGTTTACTGTTAACACCGGCTGTTGCTTTGAGATCGAAACAGACTTTTCCTCATAACGAGGAGGTGTGTGCAGTGAGGGGTATAGTGACTTCACTTGAGGAGGAGCCATGGGTGGGGCTGAGGGTACTGGCTCAGTGTTTCCTTGTCCTTTTACTTGCTCACAGCACAACTGTCAACTTCGCCTTTTTTATTTGATTTAATAGCCTGCATGGCAGCAGCAACCAGAGCTAATCTCGTCCAAATTCTCAACTCTTTCTCAAATCTGTTTCTGAGTCTTTTACAGTTGGTCCCTTTCCAAACTACTTGCCTTTTTTGCCATTGCACATACACTGTTAGGCAACCATACTCATCACATTTTTTTTAATTTAGCCATTTTCACACAATTTACAAGCATTCAAAACTTCAAAAAGCACAACACGTCACTCTTATCTAACAAAAGGATATATACACCAGTAGTTTTCAGGAGTTTCACCCGCAATACAAACACAATACAACTTTCACAGAAATGTCACAAAAATAACAACAATATATCAACAATACTATTCACATTAAGACGTCACTTCTTCTTTCCAGTATTCGTGGACCTCTCATCCAACGGGCTGCTGTACACCCCCTACAGGCTATACAACCTGAGTCGGTACTTTATAACACCTAATGCGTTAAAGGCCTCCAACCTATTATTTAATTCTCTTTCAGTATTCGTGGACCTTTCATCCAACGGGCTGCTGTAACACCCCCTACGGCTTCAACCGAGTCGGTACTTTATAACACCTAATGCGTTAAAGGCCTCCAACCTTTCATTTAATAACAAAATTCAAAAATTTCAAAAAGTTTTTCACTCTGATCAACTTATAAAAAATTTAAATTTGTAATTCAGTTCGGATCTCCTTATCAACACAAGTAATTTGGTATATCCAATTAGCAGAATTCGATAAAACAGGCTTCTGCTTACCTTATTTTAATAGAGCGCTCTTTTGTGTTGAAAGGGAGTCCTCGCTTACTCTGGTTTCTTCAATACGAAACCCTCCTTCCTCTCCTCAAACTTCCCTCCAAAGAACGTCGGGGTCACCAATTGTTGGACTTTAAGGGTCCATTGCATGTTCATAATTAGAGGAAAGACACGGTATTAAAATTAAGTTATTTATTGATCAGATATGAAAAAGTTTTACAGCGCTGGGTCATCTCAAGCAATGAACGACGACCTCAAAAAGTAACATGCATATTTATAAAATATGTGACGTCGATCTTCTTCTTAGAGTCTCCACCCACAAAGGCCGTTCCCCTCGTACATCTGACTCCATCACCACCCAATTTTAGCCTGCAGAAGATAGACACACACACAGCAAAGAAAAAACAAACTTTTCTCCGCTCATCCCTGAGGGCCATACAGCCCGTAACTTCCTCCCCAGTACTCCTCCACTTCACATATGATTGACTTCACATAGAATATAATAATGCTTTCTTAAAACCAAATCATTAATAAAACATTCATTTATTCATAAAAAACATAAGCTGTAAGATGAAAGTGATTATTAAACACATTTCAATATCATGACATCATTTCATTATTCGTAAAATTGGTTATATGAATAAGGCACACATTAACTTCTTTAGATAGATAAACACATATTAAATCTTTTACTGCAATACAACTTCTAAGCAAAACACTTTAATCATTATTAAAAAACATCTGTTAGGGAAGAAAACACACACACAAAGAACAAGCGCAGGAGATTCTGTTCTTCAAGGTTGAGCTGCCATCCCCCCATTAGATTATTTTGTATGCAACCTTCATTTCATTGGTTAATACACATTTATCAAAGACAACATCATATCTTTATTACATCAATTATTCAATGATTAATACTGATTAAGTAAGAAATATATTGCATATTTTATCCTGTGAATATTAAAGCATTAGTTAATACATAGTTATCTGTTTGCTTTTCTTCTTTAAGCCTCGCTCTTTATCTTGAATGTTGCCACCTGCAAATTCCTCACTAATCCAACCACGACCTTGTAACTTTTGCAAACACAGAGGCTCACAGAGGCCTCTCAGTAACTTTCCACTCTCTCAGACAAACACAAACAATCTTTTACTTCAGCATACTATAATGATTATTGAAAACACTTCTAAATACAATATTAATAAAACATATGACATTAAAATCCCACACAAGGCATGTCAAGACATATGTTTCAGGCATTTTATGATACAGGAAGCAGGTTTTATGTCAGCCTTCAGCCTTATGAAAAACAGATCAGATATATTAAGCCTGCAATATAATGCAGAAAGCATTGTATACTTTGCACACATTTTAGTAACACTATCACCACTTCTCTTCATTAGATTTATTAGTCAGATTTCTCAGATAGCCCTTAGAGAAGTTAATTGAGAAATGCAATTGCGTCAACAATTGTTGATTTGGCCACAAGAGAGCTTCATTGTCCACTTCAGTTCATCTGTTCAAAGTAAACAAAATCTAATACATATTACTGTCATATATTGTTTTCCCCATTGTTCAATAAGAAAGAAAGCTTATATAATGTGTCAAATGTATACTGCAGACTTATTTCCCCACTTTAGGTGAGTCCTGTGATTTCTTGCCTGCTATACTTTATTTATTTTATTGATGTCATAAAGAATTGCCCATGCAATGATGGACAAATTAAGGGATAGCAGGCTAGAAATCACGTGACTTACCTGTTAGCAAGCACTATGAATTTGACACATATGACCAAGAAAACCAATATAGTTTACTCTATAAACTGAGCGCAACGGAGCCCTCTTGTGGTCAAATCACGCAATGGCGTTAAGGGGGAAAAATAAAATTAATCAATATGTGCAACCATTGCGACTATTAGTTTGTAAAATAACAATTATGTAGTATTATAAAGATAATATTATATATTTTTTAATAACAACTAGCTTTACATCAGTAGCTTTGGCAGGAGCATGCAAACCAGATCTTCGACAGACATTTAAAGGGATAGTTCACCCAAAAATGAAAACTCATCATTTACTCACCGTTTGTGGACCCCATTGATTTCCATAGTAGGAAAAAGGAAAACTGTTGAAGTAAATGGGGTCCACGAATGGTTTGTTTGCAAACATTTCTCAAAATGTCTTGCTTTGTGATCATCAGAACAAAGAAATCTATACCGGTTTGTAAAAAAATGAGAGTGAGTAAATGATGACAGAATTTTCATTTTTGAGTGAACCTTTAAACACATAAACACTGATTTTTTTTTTTGGAGTCTACATCTATTTTAGTCACAATGCCTGACAACTATGATGATCAAAACCAACAGGTGACCAACACAGAAATACTGTCTTATTGAAATATTAACCCTGGCATCCATTCTTTAAAAAACTGTCTTTTTTATCCAAGATCTAATTATGTCTTGCCATATTATCACTAAAGTAATCAGTTTACTGTAAATGAAAATACAGGCAAGTTTTAGAAAATTATTTGAAGCATGCATTTCAACGTTAGTTTTCTTGATCAGTATCAACTATTCTGAATATCAACTATTCTGAATATAAATACATGCACACCAACAACTAGAATGCTGAAAATTTTCAAAACAATATTACAAAAATACAAAAAATATTTAAAATAAGAAAATTTTAAATATTTCACAACTGGAAACTTTATATCAGGAGTATAGTTACATAGTTGAACCCAGTAAAGTTATGTATCACAACTATACTGAAAAAATAACAATAAATAATAATTAAGGGCCAAATGACCAAGTGATGTAATATTACATTTGACAGGAACATGGAACAGGAACACTCTCTGTCGAATGGGTGGGGTTTAATAACATAGACTCTACCTCAGCAGGCCCCGCCCACTAAACTGCCCAGGTGAAAAAGTAGTACACTTCCATAGTGTACTTAAAGTGCTTTATTTTCGCACACTAATTTTGTACTTAATATACTAAAAATTCATCTTTAGTACTTCTTAAGATGTTCTTAAGATTATATTTGTGCTATTTTGAGCCACCATGAATATGAACTAAAATGCACTTTTAACATACTATCTCTGTATTAAAAATGTATTTAGTTAACACTTGTATTAAACTTGAACTTTCATACAAAGATAGGGTTCAAGTTTACTATAATTGGTATCTAAATACATTTTTAAATACATTTTTAGCATATTTTAGTTCATATTTATGGTGTCTCAAAATAGCACAGTGAAGTACACTTAGATGATCTTAAGAACATCTAAAGAAGTACTAAAGATGAATTTTTAGTATATTAAGTACAAAATTAGTGTGCGAAAATAAAGCACTTTAAGTACTATGGAAGTGTACTACTTTTTCACCTGGGTGCTCACAGGTTTTGTTTCTCATCCATCAATGTCAGTGTGTTTACAACCAAGCGATGCAAAATGAAAAAAGCCAGGTCTCCAAGGCAAAGAAATGTTGTTCTGTTTCAACAGCATCACGAACAATCCAAAACGTACAAAAAAAAATCAATTCAGAGTAAAAATAATGAAGCTAAGTCAACTTGTGGAGGTCAAATATTCTCCTGATAAAATGTCAGCTTAAAAAAGAGAGAAAAGAAATGAAACACCAAGCACTAATGTTGACTCAAGGGGCAAAATTGCAAAAGCAAAGAAATTTACCAAAGTTCAGTGCACAGATTCTGCGACAGTGACGGATCGAGTTGACTCTTGGAGAGGTTACACAAAAGACCGGTCCATGTCAAGTCCAGTTTAAATTTAAGAGACAAGTACTCAGCCACTAGAGATAAAGTCAGAAAAGGTTAAACGATCAAGTAGGAACAATACAACAGCCACAGAAAAACTTTAGCTAATTTTAGCTAACATTCCAAGTAAAATCCAAAACATTGCTAAACAGGAAAAGGTGATCAGATTTGAGAAGTGACACAGTGACAGAGAAACAATCTCCAGTTCAGATAAACAGCACTGGGACAATAAAAACCTCAGCATTCTTACCCACACAGAGTGGGGGCAGACCTGGAAAGAAGGGGCTTATCAAATGTCTTTATAGGCAGAAAAGGAAGAAGAGAGAGAAAAACAGAAAAGTGGGTCAACAGGAAGGAAAAGGAAGACTGCAATATTGGACAGAACAGTAAAAGGGAGAAAGAAAAGTAAAGAAGAGCAAAGTGGAGATGTGATTAAAACTGAAGAGAATAAGTCGGAAATGGAGGAGTTGAAAATGTGAATGACAAAACTAGCAGAGGAAAATGAGGACGGTAATGAAAAGAGGAGGAAGAGAAGGATAATGAGGCAGGACACAGTAAGCGTAATGAGGATAAAGTTGATGATAATTGTAATGAAGAGCAGGAAACTGAGAGCATTAATGATTGTTCAACAGAAGAGAAAGAAAAATCTGACAAGGTTGAAGCTAATAAGAGACCTGATGAAGAGGAGGAAGCTAATAAGACAGGTGAGGAAGGTGAGAATATGTCTGAGAAAGAGCGTGAAAGAGAGGAGTCTGTAACAGAAAAGTAAGAATAACAGAAGGTGAGACGAAAAGAGTGAGGAAGTGGATGTGCAGGAAATGAATGTAATAAAGAAAACCAAGAGGACAAAAGTGAAAATGAAGAAGAGGAAAAATCAGGCAAAAGAGAAACAAGGTAGAAAAGAATAAGAAAGAGGCAAGTGGAAAGGAAGAGGATGGTGAAGAACAAGAGGAGAGAGAGGATGAAGAGAAATTATGAGGAAACGGACAAACAAGAAAGTTAGAGTTATAAACAAGAGTGAAGAAGATTAAGGAGGAGGGTGGAGAGTAAGAAAAAAGAAACTAAAGATAAGGTTGAGGATAAAAGTAAAAAGAAGCACCAAAACAGAGATCCACAGCCACTACGCTCCCTGCAAATAAACAAGGCATCAAACAGACAAATGCACAGGGAGAGCCTGAAGACTGGATAAAGAGATCAACAGAATCTTCATGGAAAGGGACGAGCAGCCAGTGCTCAAGATTTTGAGTTTTGTTACAATGTCTGACTACAATTTCTGAATCTTAAAGGCGGGGTGCATGATCTCTGAAAGACAATGTTGAGATTTGAAATCACCTAAACAAACACGCCCCACCCCAATAGAATCTGGACCTTCTTTTGAGGGACACATATGCAACCCAGGGAACAATGTTGGTTAGTAGATATGACCCTCACTGCTGAATGGCCACCAGTGTGTTCTGGTACTCGGCCCGACTCCTTTTTCCAAAGTGTTTTTCAAAAATCATGCACCCCACCTTATTATGCTGTATTTAACATTGCCCATGCAAATTTCTGGTGTAAATGTGGTCACATACATAGCAAAGCCCCTTAAAAGTAATGATTCATGAGTGTTCAGTTTTAAAGTGTTTGCCAACTCAAGAGTTCATTTTACGTTCTGATTTGTGTCATCATTTGTGTGATTTACAGCTTTATACGAATAATTATTTTGAAATGACACAAGCTGCCCATTATCCATTGATCATAATAACGACATTTATTTGTGAACATTTTAAAATGTAAGGTATTTATTTCTGTACATACATTCTATATATATATATATATATATATACACTCACCTAAAGGATTATTAAACACCTGTTTAATTTCTCATTAATGCAATTATCTAATCAACATATCACACGGCAGTTGCTTCAATGCATTTAGGGGTGTGGTCCTGGTCAAGACAATCTCCTGAACTTCAAACTGAATGTCAGAATGGGAAAGAAAGGTGATTTAAGCAATTTTGAGCGTGACATGGTTGTTGGTGCCAAACGGGCTGTTCTGAGTATTTCACAATCTGCTCATTTACTGGGATTTTCACGCACAACCATTTCTAGGGTTTACAAAGAATGGTGTAAAAAGAGAAAAACATCCAGTATGTGGCAGTCCTGTGGGCGAAAATGCCTTGTTGATGCTAGAGGTCAGAGGAGAATGACTGATTCAAGCTGATAAAAGAGCAACTTTGACTGAAATAACCACTTGTTACAACCGAGGTACGCAGCAAAGCATTTGTGAAGCCACAATACGCACAACCTTGAGGCGGATGGGCTACAACAGCAGAAGACCCCACCACTCATCTCCACTACAAATAGGAAAAAGAGGCTACAATTTGCACGAGCTCACTAACATTGGACAGTTGAAGACCGAAAAATGTTGCCTGGTCTGATGAGTCTTGATTTCTATTATGACATTCAGATGGTAGAGTCAGAATTTGGCGTAAACAGAATGAGAACATGGATCTATCATGCCTTTCTACTGCTGTGCAGGCTGGTGGTGGTGGTGTAATGGTGTGGGGGATGTTTTCTTGGCACACTTTAGGCCCGTTAGTGCCAATTGGGCATCGTTTAAATGCCATGGCCTACCTGAGCATTATTTCTGACCATGTCCATTCCTTTATGACCACCATGTACCCATTCTCTGATGGCTACTTCCAGCAGGATAATGCACCATGTCACAAAGCTCAAGTAATTTCAAATTGGATTCTTACATGACAACGAGTTCACTGTACTAAAATGGCCCCCACAGTCACCAGATCTCAACCCAATAGAGCATCTTGGGATGTGGTGGATGTTTGTGCATCCCACAAATCTCCATCAACTGCAAGATGCTATCCTATCAATATCTAAAGAATGCTTTCAGCACCTTATTGAATCAATGCCACGTAGAATTCAGTTCTGAAGGCGAAAGAGGGTCAAACACAGTATTAGTATGGTGTTCCTAATAATCCTTTAGGTGAGTATATATATAGTGTGTGTGTGTGTGTATATATATATATATATATATATATATATATATATATATATATAGCCTATATATATACTAGAACTTTTACTAGAACATCTTCATAGCTTGTCTCACATGTGTCATTGCAATGTAACCAAAGGCGTAGTAGCCTACTTATAACATATGGACATTTATATTGCATATTGCATATGTTATAAAAGTGCCCATGTGCTGTCTTTCTTTAAAATAAATGCCCCTTTAATGTTGTGTATCTAATACAATGATATTCGCTCATTTTGACGTATTTAAAAACTTTAACTTTCAAGGCCGTTTACGTTCGGACAGTCCACGCGCAGGTCTGTTTGTATGCGCGCGCTCTCGTAGTTCTCTACTGCAGGAGGCGGGTCTCGGGCTCGTGCTCTGACTTTAGTACAGGAATGCACCGGAGGTCTCCAGCAGCTCCTGTACTTCCTAAAGATGGACACCTGGATGTGTGTTTATGTGATAATGTTACTTCTTCTGTCCGAGAGCTTCGCGTATGATGGTAAGATATTTATCCAGAATCGTCGGCTTGAGTCGCGCGCTTTGAAACTATTTGCAGCGAAACTTATTAAAGTAATTCAAAGTACTGCAACACTTAAAGTAGATAAAGTAGTTGTTCATTTGAGAGTTTTCAGTTGTTGTTTCTACTAGCTGTAATGTACGAGGCACAGTAGATTTTAAACAAAGCTCTGAGTGTTTACGTGGACGCTTTGGGGGCTAAAGTTAGGGGGAGAGAGAGGGGTTTCAATACCCTAAACCTAGAGGGAAAATAAAGACACTGGACTCTTTCATACAGTATTTGCAAAATGATTTGTCACTGTGCACCTCTGCTCAACAGAGATGACAAAGTTTTTTGAAAGTATAGCCCATGTAATGAGCGACAGATAAATAATGTAAGTTCTCCTGGAAGTGGGTCAGCTGTGTTGAGATGTGTGCTTATTTTGGCTGGAATTGTGCAGGAACTAAATGAAACAATCTGCTAGTAAGCCCAAACATCTCTTCTTGCATTCAGGGCTAAATTCTGTCATCATTCAGTCTCTTCAGGCTTGTGTCATTTAAATCAGTATGACACACAAGATGCTTTGAAGAATATGAATGTAGATTATTTTTATATGTAAATAAATACCACCAGGGGCTGTCAAGCTTAAAAAAGGACAAATAAGAATAATAAAAGTAGCCCACCAGAAACTTTCAAATAGGATAAGAGAAATATTTTTAAGTAGATTATTTTTACCCGACTGGGGTAAAAGATGAAGGGAAAATTATATATACAGTATATATTTGCAGTGTATGACATGTAATATTGCAGCATTGTAAACATTCTTTAAAATATCTTGTAATACACATATTTATAGTATTATTTACATATTTGTATTTATAAATAATATCTATCTGTGTACACACTGTGACAGTTTGTGTATACAATACTTTTCGCTGTTCATTTTCAATCACATTCCCCCTTTGCACCACAGCACCTTCAAGCCTATGGTTTCTTGGCCAAGTATGTTTTTTGTGTATTAATTCAAAAAGCGAAGTGTCTCGCTTGGACTGGCTTGAACACGTTTGCGCTTTCTGTATTTCCTTTGCTGTTGGAAGCACAATTCAGGCAGATTACTGGGACCACACTAAAGATGCAGGTTGTATAGTGGTGGATGAACAATTTTGTCTAGCCTATATATTCCCATTTTGTCTATATATGATTTTCAGAACATCAAACTGCTGGAAATTACTTAAAAAAGTAGCATGCAACATGCAAGTCAACCTATTTAAGTTTTAACTTGTGATAAGTTGACATAACTCATAAAAGCAAGCAGAAAAAATGTAATATAATTTGTTAAGTTAAAGTTACATAAAAAATATATGTTGATTTGATATCATTTTTACAGGAAAATGTTGCTTGTATGAAGTTGTGGTTCATGCACTCGTTGGCTGTATAGTTTTTGGTGGATTTAGAAGTACAACAAAACCTCGGGTCAGATGTTGTGTTTATGTACACATGTAAACTGAGCGCCAGTCAGAGAAAGTATCATTGTTTTATTGTTTATTCACAAAGACTGGGTGGCTGTTTGTGTTGTGCGTTTAATAGTCTTGTGAACACAAACACAGGTTTTTCTGTGATGTACACATGTAAGACGGAAAAAAAACAACGGCCACCAAACACTGTCCTAACCTGAACCAGCATGTGCATTTGCTTGTGTGCATTTGTAAAATGCCCACATGCTTAGACATCTATGCATCACCTTCCAATGTTCAGTAAGCTTAAGTTAATTGTGCATCAATAGCTGTTTTTTGTATGAGATGCATACGATAGAAAAGGGCCAAAAGGAGAATTTGGTGTTATGTTGCTTTATTTAAATATGATGCGACAATAATGACTTGATAGAGCCTTGCCTGAAAAGCTGTAAGTATGAAGGTTATTTGAACTTTATGTTGCACTCTTGTATTTTAATAGGAGAATCATAATATACATTTTATATGCTTTTACAACACTGTTTTATTCAACTACAGCACTACTGCTGTTTTTTCCAGCAGTCTACCGCAAATTCAAAACATACAGTAAATCACTGTAATTTAAATGTTAATACCCATAATGCAATGCATATTACAGTAATGAACTGGAAAAGAAAATTATGGTATTTTATTGGGCATTTTGTCATAAGTAACTGTAGAAATTACAGTTAAGTCTAAATGGGATCGCACACCGGCCGCGCAGCTCAGGGTCGCGCAGAGTCGCGTCTAGGACAACTCGGAGGTATCGCAAACCGGAAGTGCACATTAAATAGCGCAAGCTTCGTTAGATAGCGTCTACTTCAAAATGCTAAATATACCTTAGCAGCCAATGTTAATCGTTAATGATTTGGGACAAATATGATGTTATTCAATGTTAAACTATGTGAGTGGCGCTCTGTGGATTTGCGCAACTTCCTGAGTCGTGGCTGGGCGGCACGGACAGGCGCCACCTGGTGGTATACTCTTAGAAAACAATGTGTTCGATTTTTTTTTAGCGCGGCACTGAGCTGCGTGGCCGGTGTGCGACCCCCTTAACAGTGTATAGGTAATTTAAAGAGAGATTGCTATGAAATTGCAATGGTGTTATGGGTGATTTAAGAGGTCTTGCTATGGTGTCTGTGGTGGTTGATAATGCATTGCATGGTGGTTGCTAGATGGAGAGAGAGAGAGAGCACATATACACACTTGAATTCAAGAGTCTGAGCCAGTCTTTAAACATTCGTTCTCCGTAAATCTATGGGATTTCTTGGATTTCGGTAGACATAGCTGGAAAGCTCTAGTAGTAGCTATAAAATCCTAAACCTAAGTTTGTAGCAGCGTGTTGGTTATCTGTGAAGCTAGAAATGTTGCAGATGATGAACAGGGGGAGCCTGAGGGATCTTTAATGTTCAGCACTGATGACTAATGACTCTTCCAGCCAGGAGTGAGCGGTTTATATTTGTAAGTTGTGAAACGTTTTGTGATCCCCCAGGATTGAGAGTATAAATGGTTTGGTAGAAGTCAAATTTTCTGTAAGTGGAAAATCCCTCCTTCAAAGTATAAATATATATGCATGTATGTATGTGCGAATCTGTGCCAAGTCTGTGAGTATTCTGAGTTACACAACGTTCTGCTGAGCTTAACAAAATGGAACAGGAAAACTCATCTGCCAACTGGTTCAAACACATACACCTACGCACAGACACACATACATATGGAGTGTTTTCCATGATAAAAGTTGGAAAACTGCAGTCCTGTCATTATTTGCCTTTAGCTCAGCAATAACATTCTGTCTGTCTGTCTCTCTGTCTCTCTCTCTCTCTCTGTGTGTGTTCTGGTATGTGCTTTACTGGTATATGTGCTTTACTTCCGGTGTCCTAGTAAACCAAATGTCTTAAAAACATACTAAATAGTAAAAATATTTATAATTTAAAAATGCCTAAAGTTTCCTGTTTTTGGAGTTAGGGTTAGGGGACGGGGGTAGAAAATACAGTTTAAATACAGTATAAAGTGATTACATCTATGGGCAGTTCCTGTAGACCACATATACAGCACAAGTGTGTGTGTGTGTGTGTGTGTGTGTGTGTGTGTACTTGTATATGTGGTCTAAGAGGACTTCCCCTCATAATATGCATAATGACGTGTATTCAGACTATAAACATTTCTCAATATTTATCATATATTTATGAGAATATCTCTTTTTATATTCAAAGAATAAAAACCTTTGTGGTTTGTAGCTGCATTGAAGTGATTAAATGATGACAGAATTATCGCTTTTTTCAGTGAACTGTTCCTTGGTGAATCTCATGAGTTCTTGTTATTGCATCAGAGCGAGCTTTGATCTAACTTGCTGTGTGATCTGCCATCTACTTCCACACACGCAAGAGCAAAAAGAACAGAACCAAAGAGAATAGAGGAAAAAAGCAAATCAGCGGCGATTTATATGCGCAGAATGCACGCTCTTGTTTTTTGTGTTTGATCCGTGTCTAGGAGGGCGACCTGTGGGTAATAGGGTTTTCCATGATTATTTGAATGGCTTTAAAGGGCTCATATTTAATTTCACTTGAGCACTGATGGTGTGCTTTCAGATTACAGTAAGTATGAGACAGTGAATTAGATGGAATAGAGCACACAAACGTGTTTCCTTTGGAGGCCATTTATATTTTTCTTCAGTATGGTGAGGTGACTGCTGAGTAAATTACACGGTGACTTCTGCGAAGTAGCCTCGGACGTTCAGTGTAAATAAGCTAAAATTTGCAACTACTAATCTGGTCTCTGAATGAAGCCATGCCAACATCTATTCCATCTATTCCTACCGTGCCAGTTTTCTAATATAATAATAGATGTTATTTTTGTGCCATTTTTACTGCTTCTTTGCATGACAGCCTGTAATTCACTTCTTTACCTGCAGGAGGCGTTGTTGCATTTGATGCTGTATTGTAGTCATAAATGCAATAAGCCCATGTTCAGGACAATCCATATTCATTTCATCCACTCTCAGACTGAATATATGAGTCGAAAATATTACAACAAAACATTCTGGAGCAAAATGCTGTCTTGCCTTGTTTTATCCGAGTGACCCAGGATGCTTAGATTGTAATACAGTTGAATCTGAGATTGTTTCTTGCTTGTGCTGTCCTCAACTATTTTACAGGCTCTGGATACTGGCCGTACACTGATGATGAAGATGTGCGATACACAGGTGAACACTTTAACACACTTTCACACCCGTACTGATCCACAAACACCAACGACATGAATCCAGTGTTCACTTCAAAAACCACCTGGACCGCATCTTTACTGTGCTATCTGAATGCAAACCTTTAGCTATGCCCCTATCTGCCTGCTCAGATCTCTGACTGCTTCCTTTTATTCTCTGCCTGTGTATTTTTGTTCATTTTCCTCCATGCCTGGTTGAATGATGGCAGCTGTCAAGGTAAGTACATGAAGTATACTTTAACACCACGCATTTATATGAAGAGCTCAGATCCAAAAAACTTAAAGTACGTCTGACATGTTTTCTTGTAAATGAGCATTTCTTATCAGGCTCGTAGATTTAAAGCCCCCCTAACCTAAAAAAATGCACTTTTAAATGTGTTTCTAGCAGAAAATTAGTCATTCTGTAATAATACAAATCCATCTATTCTTCTTTGTGTAATCTCCTTTAAACCGCAACATTCACACAAAACAGGCTGTTGTGGATCTGCTATCAATGTGATGTCACATTGATTACGCCCCACCCACACTGCAACAAATGATTTTTAAGAAAAACATTTCTTAATTTAAGATGCTTTTTCTTGATGAGCAAAACAACCCAAGAAAATAAGTGTAGGTTTTAGACCAAAAATATCAAATTAAAGTGATTTTGTGCATATGTCACTTTAGCTATTTCATTGGCATTTAACAAATTTGACAGTCTTTTGCTGCAAAACCCTCAATCTCCACTTCTTAAAAAGTCTTCAGTCACTCTTCACTAAAGGTAAAAGGTAAAACTCTTTCATCTTGTCGTTCATCTTCTTCTGCCATGCACTTAGAGGACTTTGCTGCGGATTCTGCCACCAAAACGGTATTTCTGAAGGCCTGATGCTGAAATTATAATAATACGTGCCGAGAGCATTTGATCAGTCATCATCTTATTTTTGACGGAGGTGGCGTTCTGCGGCTGTTGCATCTGAGCTCTTAATAATATGCTAGTATAAAATGTGTTTTAAGTAAAGTTGGTGTATTAGGTGACAGTAGGTCTTGTTTGTATATATAGACCATTTCAAAAGATGTAAACAACAGTGGTCCGGAAACACTTCCTGTTTCAGTTTGTAACTGTTTTTTTATTTCACATACAGTATATCCTTATCTTTAAGATGTTTCTTTACCTTTTTGATTCAGTTCTATATGTTCTGTTGGTTGTATTTTATCCCAACGTTTATCTAGTGTGAACTGAAACAGGAAGTGCTTCTGGACCAGTGTTGTTTACATCTTTTGAAATGGTCTATACATGATGGTATGATGGTGTATGTCCCTCTATTAGGTGTGCCATGGTGCGCCCCGGTAAAGGTCAAACATGGTCACGTCAGCTGCCAGACGCCACGTGGAGAGCGTTACAAGAACGTATTGGGAACTCGGTGCAAGATCCGATGTAAGACGGGCTATGAGATGCACGGCAGCAGCGAGATCTTGTGCATGAACAGCAAGCAGTGGTCAGGAAACTACGCCTGCAGAGGTCTGACCACCATTCACTCAACCTGATTATAAAATCATGTCTATATAACATCTATACAACCTTAATATAAGATTAACCTGTGGATGCTGATGTCAGCATATTTTAGTCTCTAAAATAAGAAATGCAGATGTATTCACAAGTTTTAGATGTGTGTTGATTCCGGGAAACACATATGATTGATAGGTTTCCTAAATTTTTCATTTATAGGTTTCTTTTATCTGAATATGCTCCATAATATGTTTATTTAGATATTTCTATAGACGCAAATCTGTATGAAATTTAGTTTTAACTCAGCAAAAGAAACCATTTAAATTTAATGTCCACATTGGTTTTGAATAGCTCAAACAACACAACATTTAACACAACATGATGCATGCCAATCAGGAAACATATATCAATTGCACTGACGGCAGTAATTGTCCATTCAAAATCCATTTCAACCAAGGCATGAATTAATTATGTTTGCAGAGGTCCGCTGTCCTAAACTGACCATGCCGTCTAATGGAGGATATAAGTGTTCGGACGGGTCTTACTTTAACTCACGCTGTCAGTTCTTCTGCTCGCCGGGGTACACACTGCGTGGAGACCACAGCGTCACCTGCCAGAGCAGCCGAACGTGGAGCGGGGGCAACAGTGTGTGTCTGGGTGGGTGAAACGTTTATTCAACACATTTTCACATACCCAAAATCAATACCTGCTGCAACTATTGTGTTTTCTGTATCAGACATGGATCCTCCTGCTATTAAGTGTCCTAATGTAAAGGAGAAGACAGCTGAACCTGGAAAACTGACAGCCAAGGTCACATGGGACACGCCAGAGGGCAAAGACACAGCAGATGGCATCTTAACAGAGTCAGTGTAGCACACAAACACCAGTTTATAATGCGACAATACATTTACATGTGTGCACATATGTGAACCTGTCTGTGAAATATAAGTGTCATAATCTAATTTTAAGATTAGGAGCATCAAATTTAAATTTTAACCATTGATTTCACTATAATTTCAATCTTTGACATGATATTCCTCAATCATTTTTAAAGATATCAATGTTATATTCTTTACATTATGTAGGAGACATGTTTTTCCCAAACATATTACATTACCGTGGCGGCCGGTGACTTCTTGATGTGAAGTTCGTCACAACATGTATGTAGCCCATCATGTGTGTGGTTTGTAATTTAAAAATATGTGTTCGGCGCGTCTTGTCAAAATAAGTGCCTGCTGCAGATGCGTCCAAAGGGTTTATGTTAAAGAGACGCTCGCGTTTGCCAGATACTCGCATAATCTAATGCTTAATCAGAGTTCACTGTTAACTCATGTCTTGCGTGTATTTTGTGAATGTAAGCGTCTCTTTTATCATAAACGGTTTTGACGCGTGTGCAGTAGGCACTTATTTTGACAAAACACGTGATGCACATGGTTCACATGACGCAACAAATAAATATTTTGAAAACACGAGCAACACACATGACACTTCAAACACATATTTTGAATTTGAGTCGCGAGCCGCCACTGTTACATTATAACATGACTATGCTGATTCATCACTTCAGCCAGCACCATAGAAGTAGTAACCATTATTGACCAGTCTAAACCAGTTTTGATATTCCACCGCGTCTAAAATGTTTTTCATGAGGTTGCACATTTAAATCAATTTTTTTCACTTGTCAGTGTTGTGTGGACGAGACTGAAATAGTTTTTCTTTGTGTAGTGTTGAATTGAAAGGAAAGCCTCCAGGCACTCACTTCCCAGAAGGGAATCATAAATTATCTTACACCGTTTTTGACCGGGCTGGGAACAAAGCGACCTGCAGATTCAATGTACGAGTGAAAGTGCGTCATATATGTTGCTCTTTAAAGGAAAACACCACAGTTTTTCAATTTTTTACTATGTTCTTACCTTAACTTAGAGAAATGAATACATACCTATCTTTATTCAATGCGGGCTCTCCTGATTTTGCCAAGTGGTTGATGTCCTCAGGGCAACATTATGTTGACCCTGGAACAACATTTCAATCAACCAATCAGATTTCAGAAATAAGATTATAGTTTGTTTTAAATTTAAGCTTACAACCAAGATTAGCTGTTTCTAGACCATTGTTTTTTACTTATCATGTCCCTCTGATTTTAGGGTTTGGTTATGGTTAGGGTTGGGGTTTGGGGTAGGTTTAGGTTTTATTTAGAAAAATGTTGTACCTGAGTCAACACAATATGTTGCCCTGAGTACATCAACCACCCGGCAAAATCAGTTCGAGCATTCAATGCGTGCACTTCACCTTTGTACAGCGCGTCGTGAATGTGTTAGCATTTAGCATAGCCCCGTTCATTCCTTAGGATCCAAACAGAAATGAATTTAGAAGCCACCAAACAGTTCCATGTTTTCACTATTTAAAGACTGTTACATGAGTAAGTAAGGTGGCTCAAAATAAAATGTGGCGATTTCTTTAAGCGGATAAAAAATGAGAACTATATTGTATGGCGGAAGAGCACTTAGTTTGCAGCACTTCAACCTCGCCGTGCAGTAACATCATCACTCCTGTGAACTCCCCCCTCTTGGTCATGGAGTGATGATGTTACTGTGCCAGAGGTCGAAGAGCTGCAAACTAAGTGCTCTTCCGCTATACAATATAGTTCTCATTTTTTATTCGCTAAAATATTACCACGGTTTATTTTGTACTATCATACTTACTCGTGTAACTACTCATGTAACAGTCTTTAAATAGGGAAAACATGGAATTGTTTGATGGCTTCTAAATTAATCCCTCTCTGGATCCTAAGGAATGAATGGGGCTAGGCTAAATGCTAACACATTCACAACGCGCTGTACAAAGATTAAGCGCAAAAATTTAAAAAAGATAGGTATGTATTAATTTATCTAAGTTGAGGTAAGGACATAATAAAATATTGAAAAATGTGGTGTTTTCCTTTAACTTATGAGTAGATTAAAATTTTAAACGGTAAGCTACAGAAATTGAACTACTGATGCAAAAATGCATCTTAAGTTTTGAATGTTTGCATTCAGAGGAAGTGTAGAATGTCATAAGTGTGTGTTATGATGTGTGTTGTAGTGCGTCGCTGTACTCCTCTCTCTATCCCTGACAACGGCTGGATGAAATGCGACAGCGCGGGTGATAATTACGGGGCCACGTGCGAATTTCGCTGTCTGGGTGGTTATGAGCTGAGGGGAAGCGCTGCCAGGGTCTGTCAGTTTAACATGGAGTGGTCTGGCCTGGAGACTTCATGTGTTGGTATGTATCACACGTTAACACCTGATATAAACAAATACATCAGCTATGCAAGAGATGCTTTCATTATTCCTAATACTGTATGTTCTCATGTCGGATTAAGTAGTATTAAGTAACAATTTTGTTGTTACCTTATGCCAGCCAACCCCCCTTGACCTAAATTATTTACTTGAAGTAACGCCTAAGATTTTAAGTAAATATTTCCATAATTTAATAGCAAATGAAATGTTTATTTTTCATCCATTTATCAGTAGTATTTAACTTTTGTTGTTTTCACCTGTTATTGCACCTTCATCTGGTAATTTTCTATTATTGGTACATAAAACATATCTGTTCATTTTCCATTAGTTTTCAGTCACACAACATGCAGATTAAACAAATAAAATATATATTTTTGTTAGTGAGTGCTTATTAAGATTTTTTAATTCTACAATTATTTATTTACTTCTAAACCTGTATGAATTTCTTTTTTCTGATGAACACAGAAGAAGACATTTTGATAAATGATGGTAAACACACAGCTGATGGTAACCATTGACTTCCATATTAAGAAAATCAAATTTGATGGAATTCAATGGGTACCATCAACTGTGTGCTAACCATCATTTATCAAAATATCTTCATCATCATTTATCACAATACTTCCATAATATTTTTTTTCCTAATATGGAAGTCAATTGTTACAGTCAGCTGTGTGCTTATCATCATTTATCAAAATATCTCCATTTGTGATCATCAGAAAAAAAATCATACAGGTTTATAACAAGATGAGGATGATAAAATAAAAGCATTTTCATTTTTGGGTGAACTATCGCTTTAATTCACAAACCCGCTGCAATTCCCCCACGAACCACCAGGGATTTGCAAACACCAGTTTTTGGGAAACCCTGCCTTGTGCAATAAAATACAAGCTTATTATGAGTAAACCCCACAATCCATTCATAACTGTCCTTACGGTTAGTTTCTCACTCTCTGACTGTCATTTACATTATTAACAGCAATGAATATTAATGTTGGGGTGAGGTCCGCTGCCGCCCTATTGGATCAGTTTTATGAGAAACGGCGACTTTTGATAATCTCCGCCCCCTCAGCTGCCAATCACTACTACAGATTCCAGATGACAAATTTACAGGTAAGCCGATTCTCTTTTTATATTTTATTTTTTCGCATAAAAGAAACAAGGTGGTGATGGATGTGTATTGGTATGAGCCCATTAAGAGCATTTTATTGAACAAATGTTTGTATAATATGATCCTATACATAATGTTTTGGTCCATTCACTGAGAGGAAAACATCTTTTTAAATGTTTATATATGTTCTAAAAGTTTATTTGGTCAACCTTTATGTGTGCATTAACATATAGATGGATTCAAAGCTAAAAGGCATGGACTAAAAGCACAAAATTTCCATTTTAATTTCATCCTCAAGGAACAGATGGAGATATTATAACACTAGGCATCTACAATAAAAGCGATAGAAATTAAAAATCGTATAAATGCAGTTTATGCCATAAACAAGTGCAAATGCAAAGATGACATGAGTTGTGTGTGTGTGTTTCAGCATGCACAGTGTGGTCTGGACCTGAGACATGTGACAGTGATCGAACTGGTGGGGGTCTATCCAGCTCAGATTGGCCGTATCAGGCATAGACTTATTCCTCCAGGATTGGCCCTACAACTCAGGTACTCCCAACTAACTGCTTATAGGTTGCTTGACTACAGTGCTTTGCTTGACCAACAGCATTGCATTGATATTGCTTAAAGGATTAGTCCATTTTCTTAAAAAAAATCCAGATAATTTACTCACCACCATGTCATCCAAAATGTTGATGTCTTTCTTTGTTCAGTCGAGAAGAAATTATGTTTTTAGAGGATACCATTCCAGGATTATTCTCATTTTAATGGACTTTAATGGACCCCAACACTTAACAGTTTTAATGCAGTTTAAAATTGCAGTTTCAAAGGACTCTAAACGATCCCAAACAAGGCATAAGGGTCTTATCTAGCAAAACGATTGTCAATTTGACAAGAAAAATAAAAAATATGCACTTTTAAACCACAACTCCTCGTCTATCTCTGGTCCGGTGATGCGCCAGTGCGACCTCACGTAATACGTCATCACGTCAAAGGTCACGGATGACGTATGCGAAACTACGCCCCACAAGTGTGCAGAAAGAGGACCGTTCTGACGTTGTTGTATGTCGAATGTTAATAATTAATGTCTTTGTGTCAGTTTATTTTTTAAAATGGTCCGTAAATGTGCGTTTCATATATGTAACACGTGACCTTTCCACGGCATTACGTAATTACGTGAGGTCGCGCTGGCCCGTCACACAGTCGGAGGAAGAAGAGAAGTTGTGGTTTAAAGTGCCAATTTTTTCTTTTTCTTGCCAATCGTTTCACTAGATAAGACCCTTATGCATCGCTTGGGATCGTTTGGAGTCTGTTCAAACTGCAATTTTAAACTGCATTAAGTGTTGGGGTCCATTAAAGTCCTTTAAAATGAGAAAAATCCTGGAATGTTTTCCCCTAAAAACATATTTTCTTCTCGACTGAACAAAGAAAGACATCATAATTTTGGATGACATGGTGGTGAGTAAATTAACTGGATTTGTTTTTTTTTTTTAGAAAATGGACTAATCCTTTAACATATTCTTTATGTTTCTATAATGCATTTTTAATCTCTTGTTTTTGCTGACAAGCAACCACTAGTATTTCCTTCTGGATCTGCAAACTTAGTTATGCTTACTGCATGAATTTGGAGTTTATTGGCTAATTATTTTGGCCCGTCTGTAGGTGTGTAACTGAATATGACCTAAATGTGTGTGTGTGTGTTTTGTAATTGTACAGGTTGCTACTCCAGCTGTCTCAGAACTCATTTAACATGGTACTTCTAGATAAACAGGGTGTGGATAAGCAGCGCTACACTTTCCCAATCACAGCAGCAGAGATCTTTACCACCATCGATACCCTTCCTCTGCGTACCGAGGAGGCCTTGCTACAGAAAGAGGCTGGACACAACTGCTAGATACACACACATACAACATTCTGCATCATTTATAAGCTTGTTTACCCATAGGGACCTTAATTTAGGTCCCCAAGGTGACACAAGTCTGTGTACATTCAGGTTGAAATCCCGCACCAGGATACAAAAACAAGTACACACACACACACACACACACAGCTGAGAGCGTCTGGAGCTCCTAAATCTGATCACACATTTAAAACATAAACAAATACACATGCACACACATTTTTAAAATCGAATGCATGAGTGAGTCTCTGTTGTTGTCTTTTTATAATGCTCTGCTCTATTATATGTCTTATGTCTCTATTTATGTCAAAGTGGAGAGTCTGCATCTCTAAAGAAATACTGCCAATGTTATGTTAAAGTAATAAAGGCTTTTTAATGATAGAGATCATTGGACTCACTTTCTTAAAATGCCAGTCTTGTTTATTTTAGTTTGCTGAATAAATCTGCATGCAGAAAAGCTTTTTCCTACCTACAGTAGCCTAAATATAAGTCACATTGTCATCAGGACTCTGTATATGTGAAAAACCTAGACATGCATATTAAAACAGTTCAATTTAGTTTTCTGCTTAGAAAGAAGTCTTTGGAAGCAACAACAGGTGGTTAATAACAGTTTATTATCTTTCTGAAGGAGATATAAGTACAGACCAGTACATGGTTTATCGAAAATCTGGATGATAGTGGAAACTGCATCAAACATACTGTGGATCTAACAGCTTTAGACAATTTTGGACATTGTTTACACATGTAACAGTGGAGGTCACACTTTGACATTGATAAAGTCTACATGCCACAAAATCTAATCACTTTATTATAAGTCTCATATATCATGTTGTATACGTTCTTAAGGTCTAATAGATTTGATCAGGTTTGTAATTGATGCTTAAAAGTAATGGGTTTAAGGACACATTGTACACAAATATATTCATGGAGTCCACACAGTGAGTGACATCACGAAATGGATCACCACAAAATTCAGCATTGGGACTTGTGCTTCTAGTGCATTATTCTAATGCATTTTTTCATCTAAAATATAGGATCTATTACAACTTTGATATCATTAGATGTATTTTTGTTTTTATGAACATGTTTTGAAACAAACATGTTGACATTTTCTGTATTAGTTTGAATGTCATTAAAATCTATGATGATGTAGAGGTAACATTTGCATGCTGAATTGTGATTTGTCTTTATCAGACAGAAGGATTTCATAACAAAAAAGAGCCAGCAATATTATGAAATGTCAATTTGCACTCCCTCTACCCAACTATTATTTTACCATAACTATGACCTGGAGATAATTTAATATAATCAACCACATTGTCTTCAGAAATGTTTTTTTTAGTTTTGCAACATAACCAAGACAGATCTGAGGTAATACATACACACCTCAGGATGTCTACAGATGTTTGTGCATCTTTGTATACATGTGCTCATGGAAATGCTTGTTATTAGGGTTGGGAATCACAGGTACAAATTAACATCTATATTCACTTCTTTTTTATATGGACATTAAACCTTGTTTTTTAGCTTTTACAGTTTACATTTTGGTTGTATATAAATTATGCACTGACCTAATGATACAGTATGTTTATCCTTCTCACAGACTTGCTCTACATGTCAAAAATATTCATATAAAAAACTGAATTAATAATAAATCTTGCTGTGAGAATATTGAAACAGTATTATAATGTAAACTACGACAATGCTTTATTAAAGGTGCAATGTGGGAATTTTAGCGGCATTTAGTGGTGAGATTGTGAATTGCAACCAATGACTAATGCTGCGTTTACACCAGCCGCGGTAGAGGCGGCAAAAACGCGCTATTCGTGCGTAGTTGGACGCTTGAACATTTGAGTTTACTCGCTTCATAAACGCGTGAAATTCTAGTCATTCGAGACATTCACGTGGAAATTCGCGTCATGGGAGGGGCTTCTGCGACTCTGCTGAGACTCCTCTCGCTTCCTGTAATCACTAGCCTAGTCCAACCAGACTCTCGTACATTCATTTCATTTGTACAGAGAGTCTGGCCACGCTCCATTGCAAAGTGCTACTTCCGTTAAGGAGGGTCCTCTGTTGAAGTTTAAATCTATTGGATCTGCCCAGAGTCACTCTGAATCTGCCATAACCAATCGCTAACGTTTGGTCGTGACGTATGTCATGTGCCGAAACCGTCCAGAAACAACAAGTCCAAATGATCACACCAACAAAACTTAGCAAACATTGTTCTTGCTCCGGCTTTAACTTCTGGATATTCTGAAGTTTTGCAACAACGGACTGAATAGCTTTCCTCACGTATTTCTCCGCTGCCATTACTGAACTACAACTCAAACTGACGCACGATCTCAAAGTCATCGTTCTTAGCCACCCCCATCTGTTCGCTGATTGGACCTGCAGATTTTTGCAGGAGAAAACGAAACTCTACACAACAGTCCCAGACGTAGTACTGAAGCGAAATGAAAATTAAGCGGAAGCACGTAGGAGGGCGGAGCCAGGCTATGTAATCACGTCACTACTACAGCAAGGTCCTGATTGGTTAATTTGGCGCCGAAATCTGCCGAAGTTCAGATTTGTTCACTCGCGTGTTTCCAGCGGCAACGTTCAATTCGCGCTTTTCAATTAGTTACTTTTCAGTTTAATTATTCAATTTAATAAAAAACAACTACTGAATTAAACTGAATGTAGTCACCTAGAATTAAATTTTTGCGATGGAAATATGCAATTTCTGAACGCAGAACTTCTCAGTCATAAAAAACACCCTCAAGACCTGAAAGCGATCAAGCGTCAACCAACTAACACAATTAGTTACTTTTTTGGAGAGTAACTTAATATTGTAAAGCATTACTTTTAAAAGTAACTTTCCCCAACACTGATAATAGTTATGTATATTACGTTGCATTTCTGTCAATAGATCCTTCTATTGGTCCCACATTGCCCCTTTAAATAAATTTTCTTCGCCTCAACTTTTGGTCATTTATGTATTTAGCAAATGCTATAATCCAAACTTTCAGTGCATTTAAGCTGTACATATTATCAGTATCTGGCATCTGCATACCCTGGGAAACAAACCCATGATCATGGCATTGTTGACGCCAGTCACTACCAGCTGGTAAACAGGAACACAATCCTAATCATATTCAGCAGTGTTTGTTGTATGTGTTGTCTGCAGATGCGATTTATTTTTGTGCATGTGTAAAGAAGTGCCTAGTGCTTTGTTCTTTCTGGACAATAATGTGATTTAAATGTTTACTGTGCTTTTTTGAACAGTCTTCAACTTACACCCGATGTTAATGTGTGTGTATGATAATCTAGATTACATGAATATTCCATAAACACAGTTGTCTTTTACATCTGGATTTAAGTCAGTGTTAATGCCAGGAATGAATGTGGTCTAAGATCGGGTAAATCTAATCACAGAAAATAGCTCCAAATTACCCAAACTAATGTAAACACCAGATGTACCAGTGCCCTACGGGCCTATACAGACGTACGTACAGTATGCAACAAATGTGTTTTAAGAATTTAGTATGCAAATTCACACTAAAGGAATGAGAATGTGAATAATGCCTAAAAGCATTTTAAAGTGTCTAGTGATGATCAGATTTAATGCGTATTGCCAGAGAAACACTCTCTGTGTGTATTCTTCTCTCTAAGTCTTTCTTTTGGCCATGCTGGATCGCAGCATCAGCGTGCACTCCTGAGGGACTTCTGGGTTGTCAATCATGCGTTGCCATAGCCGCTGCTCCTCCCCGTAAGCATCATTCCAGTCCACTTCCTTCCCGTAACTCAGACCTGCAAGTCATAAATAGCTTGGTTAATAAACTGTGTTGCTTAAAAGTGCCTAATAGTGAAAAACATTTAGCACAAAGCTCTCTTCCCAGTGCACTCAGAAAATTTGTGACCCTGTCTGTGAAATTCAGACTAAAATATCAATCTAAATATGAGATTAGGAGCATCAAAGTTTGATTACATTTATTGATTTCACATTCATTTCAATCTTTGACATGACCTTATTCAGTCAATATAAAAGATAAAAATCAGTAGCTGGGTTTATACAGACTGGTTCACATTAATGGAAAGCAAGCTGCATTCAGAAAATGTCACTTTTATGAACTATAAGCACATACACATACAACTGTCCACATTTATTTACATATCAATAAGCTGTCAACAATTCAGCAAAAGTGTTTTTACTCATTTCACATGCAAAGAGGTTGGCAAATCATAACAGGTCATTTATTTATAGCTGTTTTAGAAGCATGGTAGTAGCCTGTTTAATAGTAAGGATCAAAGAAAGGAATATAATTGGTCGAATAAAACTAAATTCAGGTGTAGCATATGTCTGACTGACAATATAAGTGACTTTAGACTATAAATACTACAAAAGTGTAGAAAATTGCCCATTTAATACACAGTAATCAAAGAGAAACAAAATAGAGGGTATGCACGGGACGTCACCTTCGGTGAAAGTGACTGCGGTTATGCCCACTGAGTGGCAAAAGATAGAGCAGCAGCATTTGCGTACAGTGTGAAATCAGCGAAAACATGGTGAAAACGTGTCTAAATGGAAAAAAGCTGTTGTGTGATAGACTGTACTAACAGATTTAACAAGATTTCGGGGCTATTGTTTTACAGACTGCGTTAAAGAGAAGTAAATTGATCGTTAATGCCAACGTCCACAGACCACAGGTGGGTTGACAAGTTGATAGGGTCACTAAGCAGATTTTACTTTCTACTGAAAAGTATTTTTTCAAGTATTTGTATTTTATCAGTGTTTTTCTTTGGAAAACATACATTCAAAAGCATATTATCATATTTTTTTACGCTATTACAAGTTTTTGTTTTACATTTAATATTTAAGTACATTAACGTATTTTTACTCAAGTAAAAGTACACAAATTTTTAAGTAATTAGGTATTAAATACATTTTAATATGCAATATTAAAGAATACACAGTATGATTAAATGCTTTAGAATGTAGTGAAGTAAAATTTTTCCAATACAAACATCCTAATAAAGCACCGATGCTTGGAAAATGTAACTAATGTAACTAAGTATTGTCCACCTCTGCTATCAAGTCCAACTAAATTTAATTTAAAGCGTAACTAAACCCCTGGTCAGAGCCTGACTCCACCCACTGGCAATATTTGAAAAATGCAAAAAAAGTGGGCAGATACCAACGGAGATAGAGGGGCCGAACTTAAGTGTGTAGTGAGATCGTAACAAGGGCGTGGTGAGCTTGAATCTGCTTACGTCACAAGTTACTTTTTGGACCCAACATCCAATAGGAAAATTCAACTGCAGTGGCCACCGTTCAACCTGAAGAGGGCAGCACTCAGACGTTTTTACACCATATATTGTAGTATTGAAACTCTTTATATAGAAATGTCAAAAAAACTTACTAAAATGAATGAACAGCACTAATAAAGCATCATTCTTACAGATCTTTAACTAAAAAAAGTTGGTTTAGGGTTTAGTTACTCTTTAAGCTGATAATAGTCAGTTTTAATGGTATTTTCGCAGCAGCCGCTATGAAAACCAGCCATTTTGTAGAACGTTTGCCACTCAACAGACGTGCTTTGGCGTGGTCACGTGGGAAAGTGATGTCAATGCATACCCTCTATACTTGGACCACAAAACCAGTAATTAGGGTCCATTTTTGGAAATTGAGATTTATACATCATCTGAAACTGCATAAACACTCTTTCCATTGATGTGGTTTGTTAGGATATTTGACCGAGATACAACTATTTGAATCTGAGAGTGCAAAAAATCTAAATATTGAGAAAATTGCCTTTAAAGGTCAAATTTTTTCTGATCCCATTTTTTAATCCCTAGTTAGTGTGTAATGTTGCTATAATAGCATAAATAATACCTGTAAAATGGTAAAGCTCAAAGTTCACTGCCAGACGATTTATTTTCTTTAACAGAATTCCTACAGTGAATGGCCGGTTTGGACTACAGCCCTCTACTTCCTGCTTTAATGACATCACTAGACCAGTTTTTTGACTAAGCTCCGCCCATAGGAATGTGTCAGTCACCAGCTAAGTTAACGGCAAGCTAAGCTGCTATTGAAACACAACAACCTAAACAAACTAAACAATCAGAACTCAAAACGTATTTCTGAAGGAGGGACTTCATAGAACAAGGAAGACATCAGCACGTTTTGAGGACAGTGAAAACAGCACAATACAGATAAATAAATTGTGTGAAAAATATAGTGTTTTTTACACGTGAAACATAAACACATGTTATATTGTGCACTGTAAACACAATCAAAGCTTTAAAAACACAGAAAGAACGGGACCTTTAAAGTTGTCAAAATTAAGTCCTTAGAAGTGCAAGCCCTCACAGAAATAAAAGTTTTATTTTATTTACGGTTATGAATTTTACAAAATATCTTTTTATGGAACATGATCTTTATATAATATCTTAATGATTTTTGGCATAATATAACCGTGCAACTTATGACTAGTTTTGTGGTCTAGGGTCACAAATGAGTTATCATTACCAACAGTAAATGACTTTGTCAAATGTGTTGCCACATCATCAAGCATGATGGTTTGGAAAATGAGAAAATGTAGAAAATCAGAAAGTAGGACATTATCCTAATTTGATCATCAGAAAACGTTTCACGGTCAAGCATGTACTTGAATCTTTCATGCCAATATGAAGACAGAATGCAAATTAACGATCTGATATAAAGAGAAATTAAAGGACTAACCTGTCCCGGCCCCGAGCCGTACCCCACCCAAGAAAACGTTGCTGGAGAGTGGTTCTCTGTCCCACACGGTGAGCTCAAGACACACGTTGTCCAGATCACTGTGCTGCAGGCCGCAGTATGTGAATGTGTGATTCCAGCGTGGGTTTACTGTGCGCTTCACCACGGCCGTCTTGTGCTTTGTGCTTTTTTTGTCATCGGGCAGGAGGTATCTAAAAGGCAAACCGGGAAAGTAAGTACGTTATCTATTTCTCAGCAAGCCATCACAGTAAAGCCATCTGCTCACCCTTTGACGAACGGATCGGATGAACCTCCTTTTACTGCTGTTAAGTTTTTGGCCTCCTTAACCAACAACTCCACCATTCCACCTTTAGGAAGAGTGATGAATTTCTTTCCTTTAAGAAATCCCTTTTTTACTAACAGAGAGAAATACAGAGTTAGACTGCGGGGTAGTTCACCCAAAAATTCTCTCATCCTTTCTTCATCCTCATGTTGTTACAAACCTGTATACATTATTTTATAAGAAGATATTTTGAGGAATGTTTGTACCAAAACCAATATCTTCCTTTGTGTTGATCAGAACAAAGAGATTTATAAAGGTTTGTAACAACGTAAGAGTGGTTAAACAATGACAATATTTAAATTTTTGGGTGAACTATCCCTTTGATATAGACAGTGAACAGAAAAAGCTTGTAAGAACCCAAACAACAGTGCAGCTTTTTTCTGATATTGGGTCAGTGAGTGACATGATGTTAATTATTTTGTGTCCGTATGGTTCAATTAAATGTAAAAGGGTAAAAATTTCAAAATTAATTTGCAGATTACTTGCATACATTCTCTTTTTTGAGGACTTTTTTTTAGCAAAGACTCTTTTTTAGGAGACTTGGATTTCCTTGAGCTGTAGGGGCGCTGCAGTAACCAAGTCTGACTTTGGGTATACATGCATTACATTTAAAGCCATTTGAAGGGGGCAGTCCCTTTAGATGGAAACCCCTGCCTTCAGATTACAATATAAACATAAAAAGGAAGGTTACAGTTAGTCAAGAAAGGGCAGATCATCCCCCATTGAGCATGTAAACATAATTAAATGTTTTAGCCCCGCTAAAACAACTTCATCATCATGATAAAGAAAGAGTCACACCTCTGCCCTTCTTCACGAACAAAGGGTCACCAACTTGCCCAATGGAACAAAGACAGGAAAGCCAGCTATAAGCTTTAATTACACTGTAAAAAATTTCTGTAGAAATTACAGTATTACTGGGTATTACTGGCAACTAGCTGCCAGTAACTTACTGTAGATTTTACATTTGTTATTTACTGGCAACATTTTGTTCAAAGTTAAATGAACATGAAACATTTTAGACTTTATCTTCTACAGTAAGTTACTGGCAACCAGCTGCAAAATTACAGCAAATTTTTTACAGTGTACCTTTCTTGGTTCTTTCATATTTAGGTGAACAAATACATATGATAATAATTAATGAAACAAAAACAATGACTTCAAATTATATTTCATCAGGACCAAGTCTAATATTTCTGGTTTTATTTCATTTTGAAAGAATATTTGGGGGATAATTGCAAAAATGTCAATGTGGTGTAACCAGTCTGTGTCAATTGGTGCAACTAGTATTTTTTAAATGAAAATATTTATTAATAATAAATGTGGAATAAAATATAATCATCTAGTTTAGTGTAATATAATTTTTAACATACACTGTAAAAAAATTCTGTAGAAATTACAGTATTATTGGGTATTACTGGCAACTAGCTGCCAGTAACTTGCTGTAGATTTTACATTTATGTTATTTACTGGCAACAGTTTGTTCAAAAGTTAAATAAACATTACAAAATTTCCATCTTTATCATCTACAGTAAGTTACTGGCAACCAGCTGCATAATTACAGCTAATTTTTTACAGTGTACATTTTTACATAATTTGTAAAAGATTATTTCGAAAACAGAGCTGTTTTCAGCATGTCAGGACAAATATCACAAAAAAACACATTAAAATTTACATTTAGAAATATAAAATGATATCTTAAAATGATTTTTTGTTGATGATTACGCTTACATGCCATTAAGGTGGATAAAATATTTCATTTTTTTCATTCTTTGGTGCAATTGGCGGTTACACCATTTGACATTTTCAGGTCCATTCAGTCTTAACTTTCATAATAATTGTGCAAATGTAATTTTTAAGATTTTTGAATTTCTGATCTTGCCAAACCATTTACAGTCTGACAGTAGTGTTCACTTAGATATGAACACAAACCTAAAAATTGAAAATAAAAATGCTGTCATGTTACTGTATCTTCTTATATGAAAGTCAACATGATGTAACTGCAAAAAGCACATATGTGACCCTAGACCACAAAGTCATAAGTAACCATAAGCCATAAAAAGCATGGGTATATTTGTAGCAATAGCCAACAATACGTTGTATGGTTCAAAATTATCGATTTTGTATGCCAAAAATCATTAGGATATTAAATAAAGATCATGTTCCATAGAGATGATTTTATCAATATTTAGATTTCTCTAGATTTTCAAATAGTTGTATCTCAGCCAAATATTGTTAATCAATGAAAAACGTATTAATTCAGATTGATTCAGATGATGCATACATAAAAAAAAGATCCTTATGACTGGTTTTGTGATCCAGGATCACATAAAGTAAATGTATCTTTAGGATAATCCAGATGTCTTGAGTGTGTTAATATGTGTCTTCTAAAGGGGATTAATAAGTCTGTGATATTTCCAGTTATTAATGTGCCACCATATTTAAACTTACGGAGGTGATCTGTATGTTCTTATTGAGAGGCGATGTACTGTATCGCAAAATAAGCTCAAAATATTCGTTTTTTCTCACAAACATGTTTCACTTAAAGGAACAATAAGTAGGATTTACCCCCATCTAGTGGTTTAATTGTATTTTGCATTCAAACGAAAAGTGCTCTCCAGCGCCTCGCTTTTCCAAATGGGTGATGCAACTACGGTAGCTGTTATGTACTCACTGATCTCCTTGTCCGTTTCAGCTGGCTCACGTGTTGTGGAAACGCGTTGGTAGGCTAGTGCTTTTTGACCCTCTCTGCTATTATAGTTTATCAATACGGCGGAACGACATGGAAGCCTCCTTGGACTTATCCGTTCAATGTAAGTAAAGAGAAGAAATTCTAAGCTTACAAAGAAAAGTCAGATCACTGGCAGAGGTCATTTGACACCTACAAGGACATATTTATGAATAAAGATATTGATTTTGATTAATAAAACACTTAAAACCCTACTTACTGTCCCTTTAAGTAGACATTTACTTGTATTAACCCAATGGAGTTATTTGGATTACTTTAATGACGGATAGATGTGCATTCTGGAGTTTTACCATGTTGGCTCATATATATAAAGATAACATAATGGCATTTTATCATACAATTATTTGTATAAATTAAAATAATGTATTAAAAATGAACAGAATAAGTCATATACATATGCCAAAGCATGAGTGTTTTGTGTGAATTTTCCTATTTTCTTTTTGCAATAAGAATATAAAATCCCAACCACAGCGACTGCTATTTTATTGCTTTTCCAATATAGTTCAGCTTTAAGAAAAAGCCATATAGATCATAATAATGTATTCCTCAAAAATGAAAACGAAATGAGCTTTTGAAAGAGCAATTCCTAAATCATACCTTGCACTTGGTCCACAGGCAGGGTGGCATTTCTCTCTGCAGGAATGTACTTCAAAACCACTGTCAGTTCACCTTTATAATGCATCACTGAATCTACATAAGGATCATTCTGATAGACACAGACCACAATATCACTGTTCACGACACACCATAACACACTGTTTTTCTCTTAATGTTTTGTGTGTGTGTTCAGCTTACCCTGGGCTGCAGTGCAAACCATTCCTCTAAATGAGAGTCAAACTCCCAAGAGTCAAAGGGAATTTCTGCCTCTCCTAGGAAGGTGTTCTGTCCGAAGCGATCGTGATGCCACACAGACACCTGCAGTGTGCGCGTCTCTAGCTGAGAGTGACTGACCACATACTACACAGAGAGAGACCTGAAAATCAATATCTCATTTGCAGGTTCATCCTGATACAATGCAGAAAGAAAGGTTTTCTTACCCTTAGGTTCTCATTGAACACTGGGTTAGTAGTGTTGCTTTTGATACTGGTTTTCCTCTTGCTTTGACGGGATTTGTCTGGCAAAAGATACGTTTTAACATACCTGTAAAACACACACACACACACACATACACAATTTAACATTTAAAAATGTGTGGACTATAAATAAATATGTTTAGTAAAGTATTGGCTGACGGAAATTAAAAAGTTGGGATTTTCTAGGCCGATATGGCTAGGACTATACTCTCATTCTGGCGTAATAACAGGGACTTTACTGATATAACATGGCTGCAGCAGGCGTAGTGATATTACGCAGTGCCCAAAAATGGTCCCTTTGGTTCCTTTCAATAGCAGGGGACTATTTTCTGGTGCTACTTAATATCATTGCGCCTGCTACAGCCATGTTACAGCAGCAAAGTCCTTGATTATTAAGGTAGAATGAGAGTATAGTTCCAAGCCATATCTGCCTACAAAATTGCAACTTTTAATTTTCCGTCACTACACGATGTAACTACAGAAGAGTCAAGTTTTGAATAGGAAATATATCGAGACTCTTTGGTTATTTTTTAGCGCGATGCTAGTGGTCTAGTCAGATTCAGTGGATTGTGCTAAGCTGTGCTGGAGGTGGTACCGCCAGACCCAGGGATCGGCTGAATGGATTCCAAAAAAGTAAAAATCAATTGTTTAACTCTAGGAGAGCCAGAAAATGAGCATATTTTCAAAAAAAGTGGAGTGTCCCTTTAAAGCTGTTATTTATATAATATGCATGGTTTATATGTATTATTACTGTATTCTTCAACAAATATCATCTTTTAAATTCACACGGGTTTACATAATTTAAATACACAAAAGCATAATATTAATTGCAATTAAAAATGATTCATAATCTTTTAACCGCCCTATTAATTATACGTCTAAGTCCAGGGATGCTCTACCAGGGTTGAAAGTGAAGTGTATAGTGGAACATACAGATGTGTGTGTGTGTGGTCTTACGGATCTGTGCGCTGTTTCCTCTCATCCCCGGTTGCTAGGCAGCGGCACTCGCGGACGAGCACATTGAGTGCCCCTGTTTTATAGCTGTAGGAGATGTTAAGCAGGATCTCCCCGGATACCCGTATGTTGCCGTAGTCTCCCGTTTCGCTGTACACGCTCATCATACTGTTGATACTGGTCTGGAGAGCAGACAGAATAAGTGTTGGGTTGTCCGTCTGTCTCAAGCTTGTGTTTGAGTGCATGTGTGATGGCCTCTTCAGTGATACAGAAAAATCAAAGCCATCAGAGCAAGACAGACACACATCGGACCACAGGCATAAACCCACGAACACTCACAGTGTCAGCGTCTGAGTCAGGTACATTAAGGAAACCCCACTTTCTCTCCGAGGCAGGTGTGGAAGACTAGACCACCGAAAGAAAGAAAGAGAAGAATGAAGATTGATAGCACGAAGGCAAGCCAGGAAAGTGTTTGAAAACGAGCAGAAATGAGAGAAGCATGGATCATGTGAAAGAATAAAGATTCCCGATGTCAAAAAGAAGCAATTGAAAAAGGAGAAGTTCACGCTGAAATGGAGATTTTGTTATTCTTTACTCAGCCTCATGTCATATGGAACCCAATGGTTTTTACCTTTCATGAAATTTGGGGCTCTATCATACACCCGGTGCAATGCAGCACAATGCGTGATGCAGGTGTCTTTTGCTAGTTTCAACCCGACGCAATTATCATTTTTACGTTTAGCGCAACGTTGTTTAATTAGCAAATGCATTTGCGCCCAATTTTGCGCCCATGGCCGTTCTGGTCTGAAAACAATGTGTGTTCAGGCGCATTGTTGGCGCGTTGCTATTTTAAGGCAACTAAAATAAATATGTTTTTTTGTTATTTAAAGAGCGCGTTAGTAATATGCGCCTATAAACGGGACGACAACGCGGGAATGCTTATCACATACATGGATGCACAGCAGCACAAAAAGGCTTTTAAATATGAAAAATTTAAGTTTAAAATGTAAATGATTATTATTGAGTCTCTTGGACATAAACGAGGACCGATTATGAGACTTTAGAAGGCGCAAAGAGCTGCTTCACCTGTAGCCTGGTAAGTAAATAAATGCTTTGCTTTGAACAAATGCATCTATTTTTAAATGTTTTTTAAATGCTACCCCACAATTTATTGTATATGATGACTCTGTACCTGTGGATATGGTGAGATGAGAACCATTTTTAAGTAATGCTTTAAAAAAACATGACGCTGTCCGAGTGCTGAAATGACTCTCCGCGCGTTTGTAAATTCTTTATCTCTTGTTTGTTACAAATAAAGTTTTTTTTAGAGTTCAAAGCTTTTTTTGCATATTTGCAAATTATTTTATGAGATTACAATGATTATGTAGGATATCAATACATTTACAGGAATTAAAAGCCTGCTATTTTTACTTCTATGACTAAAAGAAAGCGGCTTTTAAAGGTTTTAATCTAAAAAAATAACAATTTCAATAAAAATGAAAACAACAAAAATTTTTAGCATTATTCTTAAACTGGTGGTCTTCTTCCTCCGCTTAGTTTTTCAGTTTACAAAGTCCGTCATTTAAATAGGGATTAGACATAGCAGCAGCGCAGCTGGCTTTTAAAGGGGATTAGAGCTGAGACTCCCATTGGTTTATTTCACGTTACGCCCAAAACACACCCATTACTCATTAGGAGAATAGGAACAACCATTTTCGACCGTGCGTTGGTGCATAAACCATTTTTCCAGTCGTTAAATTAGATCGTTAAAATAGGGCCCTTGGTGTTCCTGTAGCTCACTAGGCAGAGCATTATGTTAGCCGAGCATAGGTTGTGGGTTTGATTCCCAGGGAACACACATACACGAATAACATGCATGAGATAAAATGTATTTTGAATGCACTTAGTGTCTGCTAAATGCATCACTGTACAATTGCTTTGTTTTATAATTTCAGAACCTGGGTTTTCAAGCTATGCCGTATCAAAAGCTTTTCTGCAAATAACAACTTAACGCTTGGAATACAGCCTCAGTGTCGTATTGAATGCTTTAATGGTGCTTCATTGATCTTAATAGGCCCAGTCTCCACTCACATTCACAGCATGAACATTCTGCCCGACATCCACAGAAGAAAGCAAATACAGGTTTTGAACTACAAATGGTTGCATAAACGATGATATAATTGTGATTTATGTGACACCATCTTGAAGGTCTTTTTAAAGTGTGACATGTCTTTGTTTTTGGTGAAAGTCTGTCTCTGATTGTTTGTTTCGTTTTACCCTAATTTCCTCTTCATTCAGCACTCTTCACATCTGTCGGTGTGGCGTAATGACTCATCATCAGGCTTTTAGACACTGTGTGCGAGCTCAGGAAAAGGCCACTTGTCTTCCTAATCGTCTGAATTTTTATCCTTAACTTTGTTGCGTCTTAATGCACCACCTGTGTCTGTGTGCGTGGGCAAGAAAAGCTGAGATGTGGCAATGATGCACATTGCAGTATAAATGAATGTGTAGGTCTGCCAGGTGAGTCAACTAATTAAGTGTAACTGGAGATTTAGCCGGAGAGAAATGCTAATATCCATAAAGCACACAAACATGCATCTAAACAAACACTACACACCGTTGTGATGAACAAGGAAATGTACATCTGCACAGAACACACGCTGGAGCGAAAGACATTATGGAGCTGAGCCTATAATTATGGTGTAAATGTGATTTTGACTGTGTAAACCATTATACCATTGATTGTGCCAAGCTGTCGCTCCGGTTGGTTTTGTAATGTGCCGATAACAAAGCATCGATGTCCTCATCCGAGTCCTGTAGCACAAATATTAATTCAGCAAATATTACACAGAGAAAACCCACACCCTTTGAAGAATGAGTTTCATAGTAAAAATTTAGGAAGTTATATATAAGCTATCATGGCTCAATATTTTAACCATTACCCATAATTATATAAGACAGATGTTTTATGACAATATAAATCTAACATGAATTACTTAAATTACCACTATATATCCAGAACTGACATTTCAACCCCTGCTAGAAATCAATATTATATCTTGCAAACTGGAATAAACTGCAGCTGAGAAATGATTTTAGAGATGACATCTACCTCATCGTTGAGCCCGGGTACTGAACGGCAGCGATTAACCAATGGGTCTTCACTGAAGTCATCCCCGGCAATACTGAGGTCAACCTCTGAACGACTGCGATCTGTCATCACAAAAAAAATAATTTTTTAACCTCCTTAATGTTTTGGCTATTTGATATCTGTTATCTTATCATGCATTATTTAAATGCAATATGATTGTTTTTATGTGTGACATATTAATGTATCAAAAATGTCAAGGTAGTGTTTAGAGCATTAGTATACTGTATATGTCAAGTTGTTGCCATGGTGATACCTGATGAGAGGGAGGCCCTGGATACGGCGATGGAGGGTGTTCTAGAATGTGTTTGTCTCCGCCCATCCGTAATTTTTTCTGGACCGCTGTCACTACTTTGTATACTAGTCACGCTCTCTGCCCCGTCCGGCTGAACAAACACACAGACAGCATTAAACCCAACTTGTCATGCATATTGTGTACATCTGTATACACAGGAATGCAAATGTGCCATCATGCGTACCCTGTTTCTACCCTCCATTTGGGTGGGCATTTGGGGTGTTTGTGCTCGCATGTTATTGGGTGTTGTTGGCAATCCTGATGATTCCACTGCAAGTGCTTTCTTCCTAATGCACAGACAGCCATAATAAGGAAGAGCTTACAGCATACTACACATTATATACTCCCTATTATTTTTTTAAATGGAAAGTAATGCAACAAGAATATGATTTACACAAGCAATGAGAGCATTGTAATCCAGTTTGGGTTCTCGCTTGCAGTGCAATCGAATAAAGAGTCCAGAAAAGATACATAGGAAATGCATTTTTGGATACATCATACTGCACATTTGAGCAAGCATGCATATTATATTTTGCAAAATTGCAATAAGGAGTGCGGTAAAAATGCTTTTTGAACAAAACTGTAGTTTAAAACAAATGTTCAACAGACTGTAAATGTCACCCCTCACCCTTTTCTGATCTTTCCTGTGCTTTTCTGTGATTGAGGTGTGCCTGGTATCTCAAGCTGGGGCGTGGCTGATCTCTCCAACTCTGATGGAGACGGCTGGCGCTGGGTGGAACCTCCATCTACAAATTAAATCAGACCTTTGTAAAAAAATGAACAGAAGCAATCCAATACTCTAAAAATGGCTGGGTTACAATTGACCCAATTCTGGATTGTTTTAACCCAACTGCTGGAATATTATAACCCATGGTGCATAACAACAACCCATCATTGGGTCATTTTTAACCCAGCATGTGTTTTGTCCAATATTTACCCAATTTGGGTGTTGTACTTAAAGGTGACATAGAATGATCGAACGGAGTATTTATCCTTGTTCTGTGATGTGACATGTAGACAAAAATTTTTTTGTTTGGGTCTGTAATGCCTTAGAAGCTACCTAAAAACCTCTCTCAGATAGCTCTATTAGGGTGGTTTTTTTAAACAAGTGGTTTTGCACCTATTTGGCTCCCCTACTGGCTTAACTTGCAATCTCATTACTGATTGGCTGTTTTTGCTGCCACTCAAAAAATGTAGCCAATTATTTTAAAGTGGAGGGGCAGTTAGAAGTCTGTGATGTCATAAGCATCAGTTTTTCTGATTGGGCTGTTTTCTGGCTGACATTTCTAAAAGAGGAATTTCTATGAGACTGAGATGTTTAGCATGTTTAGCACTTTTTGTATGTTTGTGAATGTGGGTAGACTACCATTATTCAACAAAGACAAGGTAAAAATGGTTTTTCATTCTCTGTCCCCTTTAAAATTCAATTCAATTTTATTTATATAGCGCTTTTCACAATTGTTGATTGTTGCAAAGCAGCTTTACATGAGTAAATGTAGGGGAGAACACAGAAAATCAATAGATAATATAAGAAGTAGAATATTGCGGCTAAGGATAAACCGTACAAGCGAGCGTAGTAATAATGTAACGTATACAGTAAAGAGCTAAGTTAAGCCAAAGTTGGCTGACTCTCCCGGGGACGAAAAAAACCCAGTGGGAAAAACTCTTAGAAGGACAAAAACCCTTATATATATATAAACACGGTAAAAGGATTGCTTACCCAAAAATGAAAATTCTGTCATCATTTACTCACTTTCATGTTGTTACAAACCTGTATACATTTCTTTGTTCTGATGAACACAACAAAAGATATTTGAGGAATGTTTGTAACCAAACCGATCGATAGTAGGAAAAAAGAATACTAAATAAATCAATGGGGCTTCTGATCGGTTTCCTGAAAATATCAACAGGTTTGTAAGTGTGTAAATGATGACACAATTTAAATTTTTTGTGTGAATTAGCACAACTTGGATTGCTTATGTCCTAAAAACTATCAATTTAAAGGAAAACACCTCTGTTTTTCAATTTTTTTACTATGTTCTTACCTCAACTTAGACAAATTAATACATACCTATCTTTTTTCAACGCGTGCACTTAATCTTTGTACAGCACGTTGTGAATGTGTTTGCATTTAGCCTAGCCCCATTCATTCCAAACAGGAATGAATTTCGAAGCCACCAAACACTTCCATGTTTTCCCTATTTAAAACCTATTACATGAGTAGTTACACGAGTAAGTATTGTGGCATAAAACGTGGCGATTTTTTAACGGTTAAAAAACGAAAACTATATTGTAGTTTGCAGCACTTCGACCTTGGTGCGCAGTAACATCATCACTCCTTCACTCATTTAAAAAAATCGCCACGTTTTGTTTTGTGCCACCATACTTACTTACTGTAACTACTCATATAACAGTCTTTAAATAGGGAAAACATGGAAGTGTTTGGTGGCTTGTAAATTCATCCCTGTTTGGATCCTAAGGAATGAATGGGGCTAGGCTAAATGCTAACACATTCACGATGCGCTGTACAAAGATTAAGTGCATGCATTGAAAAAAGATATGTATGTATTAATTTTTCTAAGTTGAGGTAAGAACATAGTAAAATTTTGAAAAAGTGTAGTGTTTTCCTTTAAGAAACAAGTTAGAAAATATACAAATACAAACACTGTGTATTAATTATCCCTAAACAATTGTACTCTTACTTCCAACACTCTTGTACAAATGGAAATAAATTAGCAAAAACTTAATTTAAATCTATAAAAGGAAGGAGAAAGTCTTACATCGACTAAATTGTCTAATTAAAAATTAATTACAGCTTATCTCAAAAATCTAACGATCTTAGTTCTTCCAACTCATTAAAAGGAAGGATAAAGTGAATAATTTTCTATACTTCAGGGCTTCCATAGATAATTGTCTTACTAAAAATGAATTAAAGCTCAAGCATCTTAGTTGGTCTCACCTGCTGGACTGTTGAGAATAGACTGTTTGACTACATCACTGCTGGGTATGCCGGCATGTTGAAACCTTTTTGATCTCTCTTCCTGAAACCATTCTCCTGTAACTACCTTCAGTTCCCTAAAGAAGCCAGTTACAGAAAAACAGCACAGTTTAAGCACCAGAACTGACACACAGTTTAATTGGCTCCCCATATGCAAATGCCGTTTTCTCTACGGTGCCAAGTATTTCCTATTAAATCAAAAAGGTGGGGCAAACAGCTAACAGCCTTTATTTACAGACATTCTACCAAATCTATTGCAAGTCAATGACAGGTGGTATTAGGGGGAAGAGCCATTATCATTCTAGAGTGAATGTTTTGGGGCAAAATTTATATATTATCTCCATCACGGGCCAGTGAGCGTTCAGATGTTCTCGGTGACTCACGCAGTCTTTGCACACACGGTGCATTTGCAGTGTTTGCTGTCTGAAGGCGTAGCAGTGCAGAAATTGCAGACGCGCCGATGACAGTTGGTACACACATTACCCCTCTGCAGGATGAGACCCAGAGCCCGCAGACACACGACGCACTCACGCTGATCCGCTGAACTGCGTCGCCCGACTCGCTTTAGTTCCAAAAGTTCATTTTTTAACTTCCTGTAGAGAAACAAAAAACAGCATAAATAATAATTAACCCAATGACCTTGTCATAGACTAAGCAGACTTCATTCTAGCATTTGCCATCCAATTAGCGAACTGGATTTCCTTTCCTGTACAACTTTATTTTGTTGTAGCACATCACTTCTTAGAGATGCTGAATGTGTTACTCCTTCCCTAAAGATGGCAGCCCGCTCATAGTTTTCAAGAACTTCAGCATCCACCTGGGGACTGCAGCACTTCCCACCTAATTCGACTTACCACTTCAGGAACTCCCAAATCAGAAAACCAGCTTGACCTCATCTACACATAACTGCACCACCGATAATGCTTTAGTTTCCCCTTTAACATTTCATTGCATTCAATATACATAATCCTAAATGTTTTACACCCACTCTTCTGCCAGTTTCATCCAGGTGCAACCTACGCTCACTATTAAACGCATCTCCACTGTTTCATTTTCTCTTCTCTATCCTATGAACTTTCATCCTTGGTTGTGAACGCCACCACTGACACTTTATGCTCAATCAATGCTAACATCGTGTCTTGAAAACCTTTGTGCCCTTGTCCCCAGCTCACACTAATCCTCCAACCACCTCTTTATTTGATGTCCTCTGTGAACACCATAAGCTCTGGCAAAAAAAATTGATTTTGTAAACAATCACCTTCTCTGTCCTCCTCCTTCCAATAACCTTTACAGCTAAAACCTTTGCAGATGTTTTTACAGAGAAAACTACATCGATCAGCAGTCTTCTCGCCAGGACATCAACCATCCACATCCAAAACACTTCTTTTCTCTGTGCTTGGTGAGGAAGTCTCCAAATTTATGTCCAGCCACCTGCCCTCTCCATTCAGTACCTTTCCATATCATACAGGCCTTATTAAACACACAAAAGATGTATCTTTCTGAATATACTTGACAGGAACATGTTAGATGTTCCTGTCGAGAGACTTCTCATTTCTCTCTCTCTCTCTTTTCACAGGAAAAGTCTCCAAGAACTGTTAAATCTTTGTAACTGTAGCACTTCTCATATTTTTGCAATCCTAAGATTAATTTGTAAGTCGCTTTGGATAAAAGCAACTGCTAAAATAATTAGAAAGTGAAAGACGCTACCTGATGCGTTTCTCCTCTCGTTTACGGAGCTTCTCGTCTTTCTGGAGGACATTGAGGATCATCTGTCTTTCATGCTCCAGGAGGAAGGACAGATTGAGAGAGTCGGTTGTCTTCGCCATGATCATTTGAAAAGGGCTTACATGGGTCAACGAACACTCAGCCAATCAATTTGGCTGCCAACAAATCCTTCATGAATGCCACTCGAAATCTTCAGTCCCCTACGTATTCCCAAAATACGTATCCTTCAGATACCATTCATCACTCAGCAATCTTGATCCTGTGGGTCAGAGCATTGTTGAATTCTTCATTTATTCTTCAGACTGCAAGCATAAAGCACACACAGTATGTAAATCATAATAATTTGTCTTAATAGTTTAAAGGGGACATATCTTGAAAATCTGACTTTTTCCATGTTTAAGTGCTTCCATCAACCTAAAAAAATGGGAAAAAGATCAACCCAGTAACTTTTTGGTTTGGTTTTGTAAACCATTCTTTGCAAGCATGTAAAAATAGGTAATTGAAATTTGGCTGCCCCTGTGATGTCAGAAGCGGATAATTCCACCCCTTAATCACCACAATCCAACCACGACACTGCCATTTAGTGCAGAGATCAACTCATTTGCATTTAAAAACACACCCACAAACGGCACACACCTAAAGTGGAAATTTCACAAAGGACAAGTTCGGTATTTTACATTTAAAGCCCTGTTTTCAGATTGTTTATGATGACATAGGTTTGGACTGAAATTTAGACATATGATGCTGGCCCGAGAATTTTCGGGTATTTGTTGTATTACCCCCCACTTCTACAATGGCTGCATAGGTGCACTGGAACAATCCTTTCTAAGATGCATTAAACTTTCGTTTACAAAGACGTGAAACTCACCGAGTGGTCAGGGGTGTTCACTGATGCTCACACAAAAATCGCTGCAAAAGATGCTTTCCAACTTCACATGCCTACTCTGGAAACACCAAAAATGTATTTAACATATTAAAAAGTCTTGTGAAATGTCCCCTTTAAAGTAAAAGAGTGTATTTCATAACTTTCATAACATTTGTATTGCACTTAAATTAAAGTTCATTAAAAGATAAAAACAGTTTCAGTTTAGAATACCCAAAAGTCTTCACTGGTTTAGTATATGAATGTTATGGATTATCATGGTCTTGGTGAATACACTGAATAGACAGTCCAGATGCTACCACGAGAGCCGAGCCAAACAGCCACTAATAAGTCTCCATTTAGCTTTATTTAAAGTGACAATACAGTAACTGCGGTGGCAGTCCGCCAACAGCAATCTGGGGTGAAGTGCATTGCTCAAGTGCACAAGAGTAATAGAGTTAGACACTAATCACTGTACATCATGCATACTTGGGAGTGAAGCATCAACCTCTGCGTTTATAGCTGACACTTTCCAAAAAAAAGACTGAAACTGTTTAAATTAAGTAAAATTTATGGAAAACCTACAGTAGGTTATGGCTGTGTCCAAAATAGCCCCCTTAAATAGTGCACTATTAAGTGGAACATCCATTTCTAGTGGTGTCCGAAATCATAGTGGACATTATTGAGAGCACTCATTCAACCCCACAATGCACCGCAATGATAAGTGTCCAACCGATGTACACTCAAAGCTAGCCGCTAGTTGCCCACTGAGGCTCACCCTGAATGAATTAATGCGTCTCGGCGGAAGATGCTGTACAGACTGAAGCGCTTCCGATGAGCTCAAATGTCCGAATTCACTCATTCGAGTGAACTATATTAGTGGAGTAATGTAGGGAATAGTGAAGGGTATAGGGGATATTTCAGACACAGACGATTTGTTTGAATAATGCAGAAAATTTAATGAGAAAGGACCAAACCATGTTATTACATGGAAACTATATATTTTTATACCCAAATAAGGTTTGCCACTTTGTGGGGCATGTTATGATTATGGTTATTAAAACTATTGATCAGTCATCGAGGAATGAACATTTGATTTTTTTTTAACTGGCTACCTTTCATCCTACGTTGATTTTAGACTGATCTAAATGTTTCACTCTTGAAGAACATAAAATTTGGCCCAAATTCAACAGCTCTAATAAAGAAGTAATGAGACACAGATTTGGCAAAAAGCACAGTTACAGGAATTTCAGTCATCTTTGCTTGCAAGCACTAAGAAAACAAAGCACATACTGTCCTAAATGCTGTGCATAAATAACAAATGAGGTCCTTTTTTTCCTATTTGTAGCAGTGATTTATAGGTTATACAACAAAAATCATATTTTACCTATAAATGTTTGTAGGATCTGGATTAATATGCATTTAAGCATATTTTATACTGTGTAGCAGATTTGTTTAAAACTGATAGTGTCAAATGAGTAGAAAATACTGTGTATGTGTGTGTGTGTGTGTGTGTGTGTGCCACGTTTTCTTGTCTCTATCTAACAGTATGTGATACACTAAGTCTGATGGGCCAACATAATCACAACCTTCGAAAGCTGTTTTTCACACCATCACTCACACTTAGGAAAGTGTGGTGACACAATGCACACAAACAGGTGAATAATTATTTTTTTATTCTAATTATATAAAAATAAGTATAGTTTTATATTGTTAATATAACTATATATTTTATATATTAGATATATAATAGTGTATAATGTTTAATTGGCTCTCTGTTGTACATACAGTATGGCATTTAAGTATCTTTGTGTCTAACTGGTTCCTTTCACATTTCATGTCTGACTCACAAGGAAGATGTGAAGCAATATTAATTAAAATTTTCCACGCAACCAATGTTTATAGTGACACACAAACAGATACACTGGAAAAGTGTCTCCGCGGATAAGAAAACAGCATGACCAGCAATATCTGGCAACAGTTAAAAAGCTTTACTGTCATCATCTTCAGAAAGCTGTGTTAGTACGATGTGTTGTTCGCATATATGTTTCTTACATACTCCTGAAGTAAGGAAAAACAGTGGGAAAATACTAACTGCTGATATGCTTAAATGAAAAATATAAAACTTCCAAGGTTACAGAAGGTGTGGTATCTCCTCGGATCCCACCCTAAGTACACGCACCGAAGTGTACAGACTGCCATGTGTAAACACACACTCATACAGCGTTCTCTTATAAAGATACACATATCACATTTTATCTAGTCAACGCCTGCAAATACAAAACACAAGATTAAAGAGCCCAATGGCTTGTCAACAAAACTAATAACACTATTAGCTTATTGATGTAGTAAGCTCTAGTGTATCCGACATGTTGACATCAACAAATACTAAGACAGAATCATGGGAAGTTTTCGGAGTGGACAAAAACCAAAGTATGAGGAAGACACATTCACACCAACAACACCTGTCTTAATGGAGATTAGACTTATGCATCTTTAATATGCCTTTCAATGGCTACTTTAACATCATTAAAAGGGACACAGAGCTATAAAATGTCAAATTAGCTAAGTCTTGGATAGTAAAGTAGCAGTTGGCACATATAGGTTTTTAATGCTTGTTATTTGTAAGTAGTAGAGAGACTAGATAGTCTATATAATCTAAATTGAATCTTTAATCTGCCTGGTTTGTTTATCAGTCTGTCACTAGTTCCCATATTCTTAATGTAACGTAGTTCTTCTCCAGCTGTGCCCCTTTGAATCTTTAATGCATCCTTTTTTAAACACACACTCAGATCAATAGAAAATGTCAGTTATGGGACAGTAAGACGTGGTGTTTAAAAGGACAGCAGTATTGGCGACTGATATGTACGGTCAAGCAGGGACAAGCCATTTATATTGAGTTACAACAGCTAGATTCGGTCTAGAATCTGATTGTGTGAAATTGCTTTAGTAGTAGAATCCGAGTGTGAACATGACAGCTTTTTTGCTTATTAAAGTTTTCTCACTTAGGACCAGTTCATGATAAAAAGTGGAAAAGGTTTTTAAAAATGACCTTTGCTGTTTAATTAGACTATACAACTGTATACAGTCTTAGTTTTTAGATTTTCTGACAAGCAATTAGGACCCTGCTGCTATAATAACACGAAAAGTATCCTTTGAAATACCATGGTAATAAATATTGTGGGGTTTTATTATTATGGTGGACCAGCACTGTGCACAGTGCCTTCACTAATATAAAGATACATTTTTCATCAAATTCTTTTGAGGCCAAATTATCTGAGCGATGCTGTTCACGTAAATGTATAGCTTTATTGTTTTTCAACAATTATTTCATTCGTGTCCATTTTATCTGTCCTCTCTGCAACAAAACAGATTAAACCGAGCACATTATTAAATTCATTACGTGTGCCGAGTAATGAAAGAGCAACCTCTAAATTATAAAATTCTCATCTGGGCGGTTAAACTGATTTGCTGTCCCAACTTTCTTTTGATTATCCTTATTTGGGTATAATTTTTTTTTCTCCGAAAAATACACTGTATTTTCGTGACGTTCAAAGCAAACAAAAGATTATACATGACATCAGTTTAACAGTTAACTAGCAGCATGCAATACACAGTGTGTATCTTGTTATGTCACCTTTGTTATAAGACAAACATTTAGAGCTTAAATCTGGATGTATAACACGCATTCATCCACCTGTGTGAGTGGGCAAAAAGGTCAGTCTGTTGAATAGGGCACAGAATTAAAGGTTGCGGTCATGTCATTTACACCCTTACATGGCAATAATAAAAAAAATTCTAAGCTAGCATACCACCAGGGTGGGGGGACAAAATGAGAGATAACACTTCATAGGTCACATACTAAGTCGGTTTGTCATGCATTACGTCACAATATCCCTAGACAGCTTTCCACTGGATGCCACACTAATAACTAAACAGTGCATGCCTGGCGACTGCTGAAAGCTTTACTCATATGAATGAGCAAGTCACAAACCATTACCAAAATCATTACCATTGAACAACAATGGTCTTGTATGAAGATCTTTGTTGGTTTTAAAGTTGAAAACTAGAAGAAATTATAATTAAACTGAGTATTTTATATCCTCCAAACAAAAAATTAAACATCATAATATTGTTTAAATAGCAAAAAACACAATAATTAATCAAAATGCCAAAAGGAAACAAAATGACACCAGGACAAAGCTTTTCTCACAAAAGTGCAAAAAAAACAACCCTTTCCAAAACAACCCTACATAAAATGCCATAAAAACATTCACTGGAAGTGGGACAACTAGCCCCGGTTATTCTTGTTAATTTACAGTACAAACACTGATATCTGTAAACACCTAACATTTCTCAAACCAGTCATTAGCGTTACGTTTTTAAACTGTTTAAAAAACTACCAAAACAAATATTAATTATGTCCATTCTTGTAAATATAAAACCTCTACTGCATTGCACCTGTTCATACACCTGAGACCACACGACATTACATGTAGTGCCTCAAAACAGCAGGACACATGTTGTTAGAAGTAATATCTTCTAATAATGACTTTTTCAGGCTTCAGAATCTTTAAAGATAAAGTAAACGAGGTATAAAGAAAAAGACTTTACACATTTATACAAACGTTTTCTGTTGAAATGAGACATAATGGCAACATTGAAGTTTAACTCACCTTAAACATATGTATGGCACAACAAACAGAGAGCACTGATGAATAAACATCAGGATATGAAACTGAGATCTTACCTGCCGCAGCGCGCGTTCATGAGTCTTCTGTAAACTGCAGTGCTCTGTTATACGGTCGCGTGCTATGACTCTGTGTTCATTACAGCCTCTGCTGCTCGAGCTGATCGCGAGGCAAACCCCCCCACGCACGCGCCCCTGGAGACGAGCATGTCGTGGGCGGAGCCTGTGCTCCCACGGATTCCCCGTGACCGTGCACAGCACACACACACACACACACACACACACACACACACACACACACACACACACACACACACACACACACACACACACACACACACACACACACACACACACACACACACAAACACACACGCACAGAGAGAAGAGAGAGAGAGAGAGAGAGAGAGAGAGAGAGAGAGAGAGAGAGAGAGAGAGAGAGAGATTTTATACATTTTTATAATCTGAAGAACCACTCTCACCATTTAAACCAAAAAGGTTCTAATATGGCATCGTGAAGCAGCTTTCTTTTTAAGACTGTAGATATAGATAGACTTATAGATGGATAGATAGACTTCTGATAGATATTCTTATGTTTGTTGTATTTTTAATGTTTAATTTTAGTATAACTTTATTTTGTTTAATTATGAATACCCCAGGCCATTGGGCACGAAGTCAGTGCGCAAAATAGACAAATTGTTGCCTTTGTCCGTTACAAAGCTGCCATCTGCTGTGTAATTTAGGTAATGCTGGACTACAAAAGTATTGAATATAAAATTATACTATACTATTAATTTACCTTTAAAACTTTACTAAGTAAAATAGTATAGTATTCACTGTAGTAAACAATATAGTACAATATTGAGGTAAATACTAGTATTTACTACAGAGTTTTTAACCCTGAAGTTAATACTAAAGAATACTGTAGTATACAATTAATGGTGTATTAATAGCTATAATATACACCACACTTTACTATAGTTAATTATAAAATGCATCTTTTTATGTGGGAAAATAGTAAATTTTATTATGTAATGTTTTGAAAATAATGATAAAATGTAACATTGTTATTATGCAACACTGAAACAATGTACTCTCAGACATAGTAATATAATATTAATACAATGTATATTCTTGTGTGTGTGTGTGGGGGGGGGGGGTTGGTATATGTAGTACACATTAATAATGTATAATTACATGTTTATTGTGCTATAAACTAGAGGACTGGTGTAGGTTAGGGCAGTGGTTCCCAAACTTTTTCAGCGTGCGGCCCCCCTTGTGTACGGTCCCCATAAAGCACATATGCCAACGTGTGTGTGTGTGTGTGTGTGTGTGTGTGTGTGTGTGTGTGTACCTGGTATTTATCACATTGTGGGGACCAGTAAATACCAGTAAAATTGTGACCTCGTGGGGACATTTTGAGGTCCCCATGAGGAAACAAGCTTATAAATCAAACAGAATGATGTTTATTGAAAATCTAAGGTACAAGAAAGTTTTATGTGATGTTTGGGGTTAGGGGAAGGGAGGGAATATACAGTTTGCACGGTATAAAATGCATTATGTCTATAAAATGTAAGCACAAAACATGAAAACCAGAATGCGCGTGCCTGTGTGTGCGTGCGCATGTGTGCAAAAAATAAACAACAAACGTGTTTGAATGTAGAAAAATATTTATTATAAAAAAAACACAAAGCTTTAGTCTTCACTTTCACAAAGGTTATGTACAAATAAGAAATGTGTATTTCAAAAAGCATACAAGATTATTGTGCTACGACAATAAACAGGGTTGTATGTACAGTACTGTGCAAAAGTCTTAGGCCACCATGCCAGAATTATATTTGTTGTTTTTGCAATGTTATAATGATCGTGTATAATTATTTCTCAGTCTCTTTAATAGAATACATCCAGACAATACAGGAAATGTGTATATAGTATTAAAACAGCATACAAATGTAAACTGATGTGTCAAGTTTTTAGGGTAAACTCCTCTTCCACTTGAGCAATAGCAGGAAACTGCAGGATCTCTTAAACCTGAATAAAATTAAATCCTAATTTCTAATTTTAAAGAAATTAGTCTTTTTACTTCATTCTGTCAAAAACGCTCAAGATGTGTTTAGTGCCAAGAGAGGTCACACTAAACACAGACGATGCTTTAAGAAGACATTTAGTCCTCTTTTTTTGGTACAAATTTCCTGTTTGTATCTTAATAAAATAGATTGGAAAATATATATGGATGGACAGTAAAACTTCTAAAACAACAAGTATGGTGGTGGTGGCCTAAGACTTTTCCACTGTAGGCCTATTGTATATGCATATGTGTGTGCTTTAATGGTAGAGAAGGTAATTGTGTAGGGTATGTGGTAAGCAGAGCATATTGGTTTTATTTAATCTTTTCTGACCCAGGGAACGGCGAATACACCATCTGCACAGTTGAGACAGGGAGCATGGACCTGCAAAACCGTACACAAGACAGAATGAGTATCACATAGAGGCATACGGAGGGCTTATGCGAAATGTGGTTATATTTACCTGCAGTTTGCAGGAGATGTTTAATGTTCTGATCTGTAGTCAAGTCCACTGGTTTCTTTCCCTCAGAGTTTCTTGATGTCCTATCAGCGCCATGTTCTAACAGAAGCTCCACCTCCTTTGCCCCACTGACCCTGGTTGCAGCATGTAAAGGTGTGTCAAGACCCCGACCACACTGCACATCAGCACCTGAAAACACAGAAAGAAGTTTATAATTATTAAACCAATTTTTTTTAAAAGATATATATCTATATACATTAAACTTACACATTAACTACTAAAATGTGAACAAAATCTTATTTACATATCATGGAAGAATTGGTTGCTAAATGTGTATTGGAGTAATGTGTGTGTGTGATTCTGACCTGAAATCAGCAAACTCTGTACACACTCTGTGTTCTTGGATTCACATGCACAGTACAGCGGTGTTCCTATGTTTGGCACCTCCATGTCAACATTCACACCATGAGATAGCAGCAGTTCAACACATGCTGTGTGACCTAAAACATGTTCACATAAAACATCTATTTATTGCACAATGAATTAAAAATATAAATGTACATCCATAACTCGCACATAACACACACCTCTCTGTGCTGCTTCGTGAAGAGGTGACCTTAGCAGATGAGCCGGATGGTGGGCGGAGCTGTACATTAAAATAAGGCTGACGAGGGTGGGGTTTCCACTACAGCATGCACTAAAGAGAGGAGTGGTTCCATCAATAGAAACTGCCTTCGCCTGAAGACACATACACATTGTATTCGTTAATGCAAGTTACAGTCAATATGAAAATGTCATTTGAGAAATAAAGGACAATGTTGAATAAATAAAGAGATGGTTATGGTTATACTGTACATACATCAGCTCCATGCTCCAGAAGAAGTTTAGCACAGGTAAAATGGCCTCCAAAACATGCTTCATGGAGTGGAGTGATTCCATCTAATGTAGCCATGTCCACACAATACCCCTGTACATATGCAAACATTGGACATTTATTTAATTCATTCATTCATAATCAACATGTAGCAATTAATTCAGAAATTATACTGCAGAAAGTATTTGCACAGCAACACTTAAAATGCATTCATGCATGTGCATTTGATAACAAATCAAACAAAAGAGTGGCATGTGCAAACAAATATTTCAAATAATTCAAATATACAAATATTTTTTCTCTGAATGCACTTTTCTAAACCATTTTTTATAATTTGTTCCAAAGGACAAGGCAATCAAACTTTTTAGGGTAAAATGCTTTACTTGAGAAGTGAGCTTATATTTTTAAAGATAAATGCAGTGACCTAACACATTTTGAAATGCTTATCCATTTAACCAACAAAATTTTATCAAACCAGAACTAAATAAGTTTTTTCATCAGTACCTGTGAAAGGAGTCTTCTCAGGGGTAGCAATCTGCCTTGCAATGCAGCATCATGTAGAGGTGTTCTATCATCCCAGGAACCTTAAAAAATGACACACCATTACCATTTAAAGTTAAATGAATGATGCACTTATGTAAAATTTGTATATATTCAATATAAATGTTTAAGTATTGTTTATACCACTGAGACTATCAAACTCCTGTACTGCAGTGTTGAAACAATCACTTTTGTAAGGAGGCTACATTTAGATGTATTGCTTCTTCAAATAAATACATTCGAAAAGAAATGAACCCCAATTGGAGGACTCACCTGCCATCAGTGTATTACACACTTGTCCTCCATACACATGAAACCTCCGATCCCATGGTTTACTCCAGACACTCACTTCAGCATGAATCACAGCCATCTTTAAAGCTCACAATAACACAACTGAGAAAGCTCACAAGCAGAGAGTCACTGAAACAGTGGAGCACAGTAAGTTTATATGGCCTTCAGATTGTAAGAATGCACCTCCCACCATTATCAGGGATATGTGCATACACCCCCACCTACAGTGACTCCAAAAGGTGAGTGACCCCCACATAAGCAAATAACGACTCCTTTAAAGTGTGAAAAGGGCCGGAGATACCCTACATACTTCGAAAACAGCAAGCACTTTGTTTTTTTAGAGTATAAATTCAACCTTGATTGTCTTATTAAATAAGACTTTTATGGGAGAAACATACTTAAAGACAAACTAAAATATAGTAATAATATACTCATATATGAACCAGTATATGAAAACCCAGCTAGTCATTTGTTTTATTTTGTGATTAACTGTTTTCTGCATAAAATCATCCTACTTGATGTATAGAACATTTTGTGAAAATGTATCCTTAATGTTTTTAATATTGACTGAGTAAGGTTATGCAAACTAATGAAATTATAGTTCAGTGAAATCAACCTTTGATGCCCCTAATCCCAAAATTAGATTATGAGACTTTAGTCTGGATCTCACATATGTACAAAAAAAAGGCAATAAACCATGTACCAGAGTAACTGCGCATGTAAATGGAATATAGTATCTGTCTCTCCAGCAAATCATGATTTACATGTAGTGTTATGCAGAAACAGGTAAAACTGTACAGATAGGCTGTTGAATATGTACATGTGCGTGAAAGCAACCCAAAAGGCGATAAGTGTTTGCAAACGACTCCTGGTTTTAGCCTTGAATGGGCGAGGGTGTGAATTATCCGCCCTGTGTGGGTGTTACAATAAGATTCCTGAGCTAGAGAGACCCTGACTGATATCTACAACAAAAACATTTATTTCACCACGGCATGCCTCATTTATACTCCTTTCAAGCAAGTTTTAAAGTCAAAGCAAATTTAAGTTTTTCATGCATGTTTATAATCTTTTTATGTGGACTGAATAATGAAAGCACAAATCGTAGCAAAATTGAGCTACTTAAGGAAACACAAAATAAAAGAAAATAATGTAGCGTACAAGCTTGTTATCAAAATTTATTGAAGATTATTTAAAAAAACAAAAAACAATTCAGGCAGTAAGAAAGCTTGTCACAGTCATTCACATTTATAAATATTAACATAGAAGGTAAGTATAAAATAATGGTGTACCATACACAAAAGCAGTTTGAAAGAGTCCTAAATTTAAAGCAAGTGTACAATGAATAAAACTGACATTAAAGTGATGCCTTGACAAACTTTAGGAGTGGGTGGCTATTAAAAGCTTCATAAACACCTGAGGTTATCATTTTATTCAGAAATGTAAACAAGTTAGTTGTGCACATCTGGAGTTACTTTATTTGCATACTGCCTTTACCAATAAAGGTAAAAATAAAACCTAAAAAAAATGTCATTTTCTGCACACTCTCATGTTATTTTCAACCCATATAAGATTTTTCTTTTGTGAAGCAATACAAACCATAACATTTAGGGAAATATTCACATATAATACTATAAATATGTACCTTTTAACTTATAATTTGATAATTCACTGACTTTCCAGCATCAGAGAATTGCTGTTACTAGATCAGTGATTTATATTCAAGAAGCAGATCAGTCCAATTCACGTAATTCATCCGATTTGTAAACTGGATTGAACAGATTATTAAAAGCATCTTAACAGAATGCTTCATTTGAAAATTCCATATGAACTGTCGTTGAATGTAAAATATCTGCATAAGGAAAGAATCCTATTTTGTTCAACAAAAAAATATATAGGGGTTTGGAATGACAAACCATTTTCGGTAACTAAAATAAGGTAATGTTAGATCATAGGTCAGGACACAGAGGTCAAAGTTGCGTTTGCTATTTTACTTTTCGTCTTACTAAAGTTCTGTCCCAAACGACTGTGGGGGCCAGATGCATCTACAGCAACATCAATCAGGTGATCTGGGCGCAGCCACTGCAGAAACAGCAGGAAAAGGAAGTCAAAAACAGCAAAAAGGGAAAAAACTAATCCAGCCACAGGCCCACAGTGATTCTGCAATCTGTGTAATCGATCAGACAGTGACAGTACTGGCTCCCTGCATACACGGTTATACACCTGCAACACAAACATAAAGAGAAGACAAATTACATAAACATAGAAAAGATTAGAAAATAAATAATAGAAATTGATATACAAATCTTTGGGCCATAATTATTCTTTGTTAAGAAACAAATTATTACTAAATCAGTAAAATATTTAGATTTTTGATTGATAATTAAATGATTTAAAAAATATAGTAAAACGGTACAGATGGTAAGTCATAGGGAAATATAAACTGACCACCAGTATATGATATTACTAAAGCTGACCTTTTCTGTGCGATCAGCAACATTTCTCCAGGTGTAGAGGGTTCGGACCTTACGGTGGATGGTAGCAGGAGACGCCACATTTCCTGTGCGTATGTTTGCAATAACAGTTTCTAACCCATCACAGATTGATCGAACTGTTGGTTCACACAGTGTCATTAACTCGTTGGGTAGGACCTCAGGTATACCTCCAACCCGGGTGCTTACAACCTACACAAACACAGACAAAGAAATGGTCAAGAAATATCTATGGATTAAAGAATTAAACATCCTATGCAAGATTGTGCTCCTATATAACTCACTTGTACAGCTTTGCACTAGCAGCAAAAAGGTCACGAGTTTGAAACCAGGGAACACATATACTGATAAAATAAATCTATACCTTGTCAAGCATCACACGTTGCTTTGGATAAAAGCATTTGGCAAATGAATAAATGTAAAAAAAAAACATTCCACATGGCCCAACCATTAAACCAAGGAAAGTGACAAGGTAACCCTAAACGGACAAATTGTTCTACAGAGCGAGTTTCGTCCATACGCTGTCTCAGATGACGACATGTTTGTCCTGTGGCAGGCAGTGACCATAGCTTCTCATTTCATTTTTGAACTTGAGATTGGTTGCAATTCACAATCTCACCACTAGATGCCGCTAAAAGACATTACACCTAATCAACTAGTTTACATTCATAGAAAAAACACAACCTGCAGCCCACAACTGGCTCCCTCCACTATGGCCATACAGAAGGCCTCAGTAAGAGATGTGTTGAGAAATATATGACCCTGAACAAGAACATCTCTCACATCTTTATGATCCAGAGCTCCTAGTAGACGAACCCTATATATACAAACAAAAAAATGTGTACAGTATAAAGAAAGCATATACAGACTCATTTAGAAACGCATTTTCTGGCTTTCTTACCGGTCATGTAGTTGATACTTTTCTCGAACTTCTTCCAGAACGATTCTTTTGGGTCCCTCTCCACCAATCAGAAAGCAGAGATCTGGGTGCTTTCCACATAGTTCAGGAATGATGCCACTTAGTAAATCAATCCCTAAAAACAACAAAAAATCACAAATTAATTCTCAAATACAAATAGGACAGTGTATTTTTCTATAGGACAACTGTGTTGAGTCTGTATAGACTAATTGTGTATAGACTAAACATACATAGTAAACTTGTGTCTTAGTGTAGATGTGTGACATGTTTTCGACTTTGTAAGTGACAAAGTCGTTTGAAATTCAGCAAAAATGAAAATAACTTGAACCTCAAGTTCTCGAATTATATGCAAAACACACTGCAGACATTTTAGATGGCATGTGTGATTACAAGTAACGCCAAGCCAAAATTCTTGTGTGATCAAAAAGTAAGTGAATTGGGCGTGAAAATGTTTAAATGTTCAAAAGATTTCAGTGAAATGTTTCTAATGATCTTAAAAATTCTTTTAATCTGAAAATGTATCCTTAAATGCTTTAAATAACCTCTGTAAACAAACTAATTTCTTTCAATAGAAAACAAAAATTTTATAAAAAAAAGGACTGAATAATGAAGAAAAAGCACTCAGTAGGATCCCAGAAAAGCTGAAAACTCTTCAGTACGGTTTAAAAATCATCTCAGGGTTACACCCCAAAACGATAACATGTTAACACTAAACAATAAGGTTGTATTTGTAAACAATTAGTAAATGCATTAGCTAACATGAACTAACAATGAACAATACTTCTACAGCATTTATTGATATTAATTCATGTTAATTTCTAGATTTACTAGTACATTTATAAAATCAAGTGTTGTATCTGTTAACATTAATTAATGCGCCATAAACTAACATGAATAAATGAATTGACATTAACTAACATTAACAAGAAAGAATGCATGTTAAAAAACTATATTGTTTGTTCATGTTAGTTAATGCATTTACTAATGTCTACTAATACAACCTTATTGTAAAGTGTTACCAAAAATATTTAAAATTAACAAGTTGCGTCACCGGTATTGATATGAATGGGGGGATCGCAACGGTCAGAATGGCTGCTGTAGTCCCGCCTCCAAGTAAAAAGACGCAAATGTCAATCATAATCCTTTGGGAGAAGGCCTCAACCATAGATATGTATAATAAAGGCTAGATGTCTCACCCACACTTCTGGCCAATTGAGTGGAACATCCGCATTTGGCGGCCATCCTACCACAGGCAGCTCACTCACCCGCAGCACCGAGCCTCAATGGTGCAGGTAATTTTAAATGACCATAACTTGCTACATTTTCTACCGATTATCAAACAATTTGGTTGTTATAAACGTCAAAGATGTACCTATGACAATGCATACTTATACTTAAAAAATTTCATGAAACATGTTAAACCATCCAGAATTATAGCCACGTTAATAACGTTTGTAAGAAACCAAATCGTTTGAAAATTGAGCAAGTTATGGTCATTTAAAAGTACCTGCACCATTAAAACTCAATGCTACGAGTGAGCAAGCTGCCTGTGGTAAGATGGCCGCCAGGTGATGATGTTAGATACTCCGGCGTAACACATCCAGCCTTTATTATACATATCTATGGACTCAACAGTGTCAACAGGTCTTGTTCTAACAAGTACTGCAGGCGTTGCAAATATGGCGGCGACGTGACGCAACTCCCTCAAAAGAACTTTGATGTTACCCATACTTTTGATTTATGTTAGATTCTTTTAGTTACAAAATAATTCCCAAAGTTACAATTATACCTTTTAAAAATATATTTTAAAAATACCTTTTCTGTAAACCAGTCTACTAATGACCACAATGGTGATCTTGCTGTTATCACGCCGACAGGGGTCAGGAGTGAAGTCAGTGGGGTCCACCGCATTCGGGATGACAGAGACGATCTCAGGGGCAAGGGTGGCCCGCAAAACAGTATTCTCTTTACTAGTGTACGACACACACACAATATGACTTGTGTCGCATAAGGAGACGGTCAGCAGTTTATTAGTCAGTACGGAGCTCAGGTCGGCAAATCCGAAGAGAGAGTGATCTGTAAATACAGTGTTGAGTCCCATTGTTTTGGCGTGGAAAAGAGCATCATGGGCCATTGAAGAAAACGAGCTGTGAGCGTGCACGATTGTGATGCGTTCACGCACAAACACGCACCTAAGCAGTGGCAAACTGAGGAAGCAGGTGGTTGCTGTACACTGATTATACATGACCTGAAAAAAAGACAAAATTATCAGTTTTTAGTGAATGTTAAAAAATGAGGAATGGAAAATGTTACCGTAAACCCATCGCAATGTAAACACAAATATTATTCCAACTTATTCAAGGAAAAATTACAAAACAAACCTGCAGGGGTAGGTAATACACCTTCAGTCCATTGGTCAGATAGCGAACTCCTCGGCGGTCTCCATAACCATGTGTTGCTATGACAACCTTATGTCCTTTCTCTATGAGGCCCTGTGAGAGCTGATAGATGTGACTCTCTACACCCCCCATGTTTGGGTAGAAAAAGTCTGAAACCATACATATTCTGTGCTTTAAACTTTCCTCTTTATCCGAGTGTCTGCGTGTGCTGGAGGACTGTGTATCCAGGGACTGGGGTGTTTTAGGAGTGTGACCTCTCCTCCTATGTCCCATGGTGGTCATGACAAAACTTCAATGCTCTTTCAATACAATATAGATGCACCTGTCAAAATTAAATTTACATTTAGCTCAAGCTTTAATAAAAAAAACTAACCAAACAAATAAAATATACAAATTTATTGTACAAACGGTTCTACAATTTGTATAGAGAAGTCACTTTAAACAAGCAATAGATATTTTGTAGTAAAAGTCGTCAATAAACGTAGTACACATGCTAACTTGTACGACAATATATTAATACACAAGATCATAAGTGACAGAAGTATTTGCAAAGATAGGCTAATGTAAGTTAAGTGCTTGCGGTAGGAAAGGATCTTCGCTTGTTTACGGACTCTATTATTGTGTAATGTTTAACGGATGACAAGATTATGTGAATTATGTGAATTCAACTTTCACACAACACAGTAACGTTAACACATTTTATTCAGATATATTATAGTTCTTTTAGGCCTTATATTGAGCGATAAATACATAATGTATTCATGTTATATTTACATAAAGTTAAACTAATAAAATGCTGAAAGGACTCACCCGGCCATTCCCTGACTGAAAATGGATGTTTCTGAATCCTTAAAAGACAGATAGAGCCAAATTGTAAATATGTGCTCGACGTCAGTAAATCTTTAGCAGGTTAAATGCTACGCTCGTTGTTAAGTATGATATTAATACATCATTGAAATAAACCTACTTCAGTTTAATGTTTATGTACGCTAAATAACACAGCATTGTGTCTACTTCCGTGATGAGTTGTTTTTCTTCATGATGCACAATCATTTCATACGTTTGAAGATGCTGCACCCTATAGGACTGGATGAAACGGGTACGGTTTACATTATGTGCCTCATGAAACCATAATATGATAAGGTGACCAGATTTTTAAAATGAAAACCGGGGACATTTCCTAGTTCAATGGTCAAAATATCATTAAAATCCCATTTGTTGTTATCAGAGTCGTATAAAAATAGAGTTACGACACTCACATAGACGACCGTTGTAAGAATGGAATGCGGAAGTAACAGCGTGTCATGTAGTGACGCATAGTTACAAACGCAGCACTGAAGCCCATTCATTTCAATGACACCTGCTGGTAAATCGATGAAATTACCGTTTCTCTTTACATTTTCAGACATTTTATGAATATAGTCAACAGTGATATTTTATGAACTCTGCTGTAGGTAATGATTATCGTTAATAATAACTAGAATTTTTTTTTATATTTTAATGAGTTGTGTATAATGTGTTTTTAATGGTTTAATATTTTATTACTGGTGGACATCTACTTTATACTTATCTTTTTTTATATATTACAAGTAACACTAGGGGGCAACAGCGACAACCTAATGCCTCATAAGAAAGTCACACTGCTTCACAATGCTGCTATGTGTTTCATTGTGTTTGGTAAGTAATACGAGTGATGTATCCTCGAAAATCATGTATAATTATATTAACATTTAATGTCTACTATAAATACAATTAAATATGAATTTAGTGTGTTTCTGTTATGCTTCACTGTTACAAATAACCGCGTTGGCTATCTTTTTTGTGATTTTAATATAGTAAAAGTGTAGGAATTATGTTTTTAGCAGATTGATAGCCATTTATATAGCCATATTTTTGCTATAAAAATAAAAGATAAACTGTGTTGCTGTAGTTGGTATAGATAACCACAGTTATCTTTGGGTCATCATTATCTTTATTAACTGATTTACTGTATTTCCATCACTCCCTAGTAAAAAAAACGTTATAAACATAGTAAGTATAGTGATCAATTCACATTACAAGCTAATATTTACCTAAAATAGCTGAAAACCTATGCAAACAGATTGACAGCCCTGCTTGGTTAGGAACTGTAGAACGTTACATGAATCACGTGACCGCGCGGCGGCGAGATCAAAGCGTTTCGTAACTCTCTCTTTATATGACTCTGGTTGTTATCTAAGAATTAAAAATGAGGACAAAACATTTTCTGCAAAAATGACTTTCTTACTTAGCATTTTTGTCTTGTTTTCAGTCTCGAAAATTCTAAAAATTCTTTAATCAAGATGCATTTTCTTCATAAGCAAAATCCCCTAAGAAAAAAATATAGATTTAAGAAAAAAAATATTAAACTGAAGTAAATTTGTGCTGAAAACAAGCAAAAAAATCTGCCAATGAGGTAAGATTTTTTGCTCGTTTTAAGTACGAATTTGATATTTTTGGTCTATAAACTAGACTTATTTTCTTAGGTCATTTTTTTTATATTTGTACTGAAAACAAAAAACAAAAATGTTAAGTAAGAAAGTCGTTTTTTAGTGTTTCTATTTAATTAACGTTAATTGAACAATTTCTGTAGCCTAAATACATTTTTTTCCTTTTTTATTCCGTACACAAATATGACATACCTCATTAAAACTTACTTCTAAGGTACTACTTCAGCTGATTTCATAGCATTGTAAAAGTGAAGAACAGAATGCAAAATGTAAACATATTTAGTTTACACAAAACAGATGCTCAGAACCATGCTGTGTTCAGATCACTTCATTGGTTTATTACTTTAATTTAACATGAGTAGTTACCTTAACCTCCGATAACTTTGACTGTTTTCATATGATAACTTGATTGATGATAACTTGATGACGCTTTCTCATGTGTCTCCATAGGGGGTTTAAGCATGCGTCAAAACCGCCGCCATCTTGAAACAGGGGTCTTGTCATAGGACGTAGCTAGGTAATGCTACTATCTCCGCCTGTACTTCGAATTCATGGACGATGTGGGACTTTTGTCCTGCTTATGGATGTTAGGCCTAGTAGCACTATGCATTATAGTTAGAACAAGTAGAATTTCATAATATCAAAACTAAAAAAAAAATTCTGGACTCAATGCTAAATACATGTCTGACTGTTGGAACGAACAAAAAACCTTGAATTTCGCATTCATGACGATTTATGGTGATTTTATTTCCGTTACACCACTACAATGACGCTAATACAGGGCTCCCCTGGCGGCTCTAATTGACGCATTCGTTCCAATGAATTGCCGTAGCCAAGGTGACATCTATACATATCTATGGCCTTGTCCCAAATGGCACACTCCGGACTTGTGGTCCTCCTCAGAGTCCACACTTTGATGACATCATGTAGTGCAGACTTTGGGGACCCTTGATGCGAGTCCACGTGGGTGCAACATGCAAATGTATGTAGCCCGTCATGCGTGTGGTTTGTAATTTCAAAATATGTGTTTGGCGCATAAGTGAACCTATGTGCATCACGTTTCTTGTCAAAATAAGTGCTTGTAGCAGATGCGTGTAAAGGGTTTATGATAAAAGTGACACTCGCGTTTGCCAGATGCATCTCATGCATAATCTGAGTTTACTGTTTAGGGAGTGTCTTGCGAGTATTTTGTGAAGAAGAAGAAGTTTTATTTATATAGAGCCTTTCCATGGCTCAAGGCCGCTTCACATAGTATAATACAATACATTAACACCTCCACCTATACAATACAACACATAAGACAATATAAACAAAACAAACACATTAGAGCAGATTTAACAACATTATCCATAATAAGTATTGAAAAGATACGTTTTAAGTTGGGCCTTGAAGGTAGACAAAGTTGGTATTGTACGAAGTGAAAGGGGTAGGGAATTCCATAGTTTGGGAGCATTAACACTAAAGGACCTATCACCTATGGTGGACAGATGAAAACGAGGAATGTACAAAAGACCAAGCTCAGATGATCTGAGGGACCGGGCAGGAGAATAGGGGCAGAGAAGGTCAGACAGGTATGGAGGCTCAAGACCATATAATGCCTTAAATGTGAGAAGCAATATCTTAAAGTGAATGCGTGACGCCACAGGTAGCCAGTGAAGATCATGCAGTAGTGGTGTAATGTGAGCAGAACGCCTGGTGGAGGTGAGAACTCTTGCTGCAGAGTTTTGAACATACTGTAACCTTGCTATGAGTTTTTTAGGCAGACCAAGAAACAGTGCATTGCAATAGTCCAGACGTGATGTGATCAATGCATGGGTTAAAATTTCAGCATCACCTAAAGTGAGAGAAGGTCGAAGACGGGCAATGTTACGGAGATGAAAAAATGTGTTTTTAACAACAGAAGAAATATGAGAGGCAAAAGATAAAGTAGAGTCAAATAAGACACCAAGATTACGGACGGTTGAAGAAGGCTTAACATGAACCCCATCAATTTTAAAGGACAGGTCCATCCTTTTGACTGAGGTGGTAGGGCCAATCACCAATATTTCAGTTTTGTTGTTATTGATTTTGAGAAAATACAGGGACATCCAGTGCTTTATGTCCCTGATACATGCTGTGAGTGAGTCAGGCAGGGATAGCCTATCAGAGCTGGTGGTGAGATAGATTTGGATGTCATCAGCATAGCAATGAAACTGGAGCCCATGCATGCGTATGATGTCACCAAGTGGAGAGATATAAATAATAAACAAAAGTGGACCTAGAACTGAACCTTGAGGAACACCCTGTAAAACTGGAGCAATTGCAGATTTATGCCCTTGTATACTGATATAGTATTTTCTGTCGCTGATATAGGAAATGAGCCAGGAAAGAGCTGAACCAGTGATACCGATATTAGAAAGGCGGGTGATAAGTATTTCATGACAGACTGTATCAAAAGCAGAGTTTAGATCGAGAAGAATAAGAATATTTATTAACCCTAAATCCATAGACATAAGAATATCATTAACCACACGAAGAAGGGCTGTTTCTGTGCTATGTGAAGTGCGAAAACCTGACTGAAAAGGTTCAAAAAGGCCATTTTCGCTTAAGTAAGATCTTAATTGTGAAGCCACTACTTTTTCCAGAATTTTACTTAAGAAGGGTAAATTTGAGATTGGCCTGTAGTTATTCATATTTAGATGGTCGAGGCCCGTTTTTTTGAGAAACGGGGTCACTGCAGCCATTTTCATTCTGCTGGAACAATGGCAGATATTAAACTACAGTTTATTATATGTGTTATAAAAGGCTCAACCTCAGGAACACACTTCTTAAGCAAAACAGTGGGTATTGGGTCATGCTGGCAGGATGTAGAATTAGATTTCACAATTAGATCACTTAAGGCAGCAGAAGTGGTGAGAGTAAAAGCAGTGAGAGAGTTTGTAGAGTGAACTGTGTCAATCGACATCAAGTGTGCATTTGAGTCAGTTGTATAGGAGGTGTCTTTAGAAATAGAGTCAGTGATTGACTTCAGCCTGTCTGAAAAGAAATGAGAAAAATTATTCACAATCGTCTCAGAGCCAGAAATAACATGTTGTGGAGGGTTAGTGAGCTTGTTGACCATAGCAAACAGAGATTTGGGTCTGCACATAGAATTTTTGATAGTGGAAGAGAAGTATGAGGATCTTGCAGCATTAAGGGCTGTACGGTTATGAAGCAAATGTTCTTTCAAAGCCAATGAGTGCACAATGAGTCCAGTTTTCCTGTACAGTCTTTCCAAACGACGTCCCATAGCTTTCATTGCTCGAAGTTCCGGTGAACCAGGGTGAGACATGTGTAGATGGAACCAGTCTAGTTTTAACAGGAGCATGTTTGTCAAATATTTGGGAAATTGAATTATTATAAATACTGCATATTTCCGATGGACAGTTGGATAATAAACAGTCTGACAAAGTAGAAGACCTTATTGAATCGGAAATAACAGATGGAACCACAGAAGAGATTTTACGATAAGTGAGCATTTTTTTAATAAGCAATGTGGTTGTAGGAAAACTAAAACTGAAATTTTGAAGTTTGTGGTCTGAAAATGCAAAATCAGTACCAGTAACAAGAATATTACTTAAGCCAGATGTACATATAAGATCTAGTATATGACCCTTGGAGGGAGTAGCAAAAGTTACATGTTGAGTTAGACTGAAACAATCCAGGACAGACATCAGTAAATTACAAAGCACAGTGTGTTTATGTTTTAAAAATCACCAAGAAAAATCAAATAAGAATAACTAGCACAGACAAGGGTAAGTAACTTACTAATCTCAGAGAATAAGTCTGAATGAAATTTTGGAGGTCAATAGATTAAGATTACAGCCACAGAAGTTATGCCAGTCATTTTCAATGTAAGATATTCAAAAGATACAACGTCAATCTTAGATATTTTGACATTCTCACGACAAACTACAGCCAGTCCCCCACCTCTACAATGGAGCCGAGGTTGGGAGAAATGTGTGTACCCAGGTGGAGTTAAGAGGTTTAAGTTAAAAGGGTCATTTGGCACCTGCCAGGTTTCTGTCAAAAATAGAATGTCCAGATTTGTGTCAGTGATAATGTCATTTAGCACCAATGCTTTATCCATTAAAGAGCGAGTGTTCAGTAGTGCACATCGCATTTCCGATGACAAAATGGTGTGTGTGTGTGTGGTCACAATGTGCGTGCATGCTGGCTGGCGGTCGTTTGTGGGTGCGGGCATTTCGGGATGCCGCGGTTGCTCTTGGGGTGCCGCCGCTCTGCCCCCCGGAATGGAAATAATATAATTCTACTTTTCTCACTTTGTTCATCTTATCTTATCTTATCTTATTTGTTTTAGCGGGCAGACTGAGAAACACATGGCTAAAATATTTCAAATTTATTTAAACAGTATTTTAAAGTCAGACTCTATGGGAAGTCTAATTTGTTTTCCCCTAAAGTGGGCGTGAACTTTAGAGACATTTTATGACATTGCACCGGTTGTGCGTATAAAAGGACGGTGACGTGCTTTGTGTTTTCCTCAAAGTTAAGGAGTAAAAAATGTAAAAAGACAGGGCAAAATAACTTGTGAAATATCATTATGATACATAGTGCATCAAAATGCAGTGTTTGTCTAAAAGAATACAGAACGTTTGAAAGTTTTACGCACCATTTCTATGTGGTTGAGCAGGTGTCAATTTATTTCGTATCAAACTAACATTTTTGAAAATAGGAACATTTTTATCAATCCGAAAATATATGTGAGAATGACTTTAATAACACACAAAAGTCATTTAGCTCATGTTTCAATACTGAAGTTGCTGACTGTTGTATGTTCAGGAAGTGGTTTGTGAGATTTCAGTTCTGTGCATATAAGGGTGTTGTCTACAACATTCTTTTTTTCGATTGCAGTGACAGTCAAAGAACACCAGCTCTTGTTGGATTGAAAGCATATGGATTAGAATATTTTAAGGAATATGGCATATTCAGACGGTAATACATATTTTTCTTTTTTCATTTTATAGATATGTTGTTTGTGTTTTATCATTGTGGCAGGCAATGATGTGGCAGACACATAAAAGTGTGGCAGGCACATAAAAGTGTAACAAATGTTTGCAGCAGCAGCATTCTTTATATACCATTTTACAACGTGTCAATGTTTAATATCTAAACTAGTAGCTTAGTTAACACCCTGTTTCCAATAATTAATTGTTTTTGTGTAACTAGGTCGTGTGTACCAACAAATTTTCTAATATTTTTGCAGAATCTCAAAACACTGGATTTAGCTTAAGTGAAACCAGTCTGAAGAAAGCACATATAAAGTGTCTGAATACATATAGTAGTTCATGCCCTTTTGTCAAACCAGCTTTGAGTCTTCAGCCATGTCAGGTAATACACTGTACACAGTTTAATTTTTATTCCAGACAGTTCTCTCTCTCTCTCTCTCTCTCTCTCTCTCTCTCTCTCTCTCTCTCTCTCTCTCTCTCTCTCTATATATATATATATATATATATATATATTTATATATATATATATATATATATATATATATATATATATATATATATATATATATATATATATATATATATATATATATATATATATAAAATCAGAGTTTTCAGCTATAGGAATTTTTTGGAGGGGTTGACATAATTTTTGTGTCATGACTTTCTTTCTTCACAGGAGATTTCTAAAACATTCAAGAAACTTGAGAAAGTATGTCACCAGGTAAACATACAATTTTGTGGATACAAGGCATGTAACATATTATGAATAAGATCTGAGCCACAAAAATATCTGAGTATTTTCTTAACATGAAAGTAAAAATATTGTTGCAGGGGTTCAACAGAATTGTAAGAAGTCATCAAAAAGAAAGTTCATCTCTTGATGAGTCAAAGAACATCATCAGGGAACTGGCAGCTGAACTTGACAGAGTGGTACAGGTATCCATTAGTATTAAATGTTTTTCAGTTTAATTTATGTTTTATACGATCTGCTTAATTAATATATGAACTTGAAATCTTGCACATCCCTACAGTTTAAGAAGGTCTCCAAGATGGCTGAAAATATAAAAAGTAAAGAAACTAACGATGAACAACAGTACTATATTTTGCATTGGGCTGAACAGATAGAGTCAATATTACAAAGTAAACATATGGAAGAGGAGAAGGTTTGTTTCCGCATGTCTTCACAAGTAACTTTTTAACTGTTTTTCTTTTACTGAATTTACTTTGTTTAGTTTACTTTGGTTTTTGTTTGGATGTAGACATACACACCTTCCGAGAAGAGCACCATGGAGAGTAAAATTAAATGGAAGAAAGCTAAAGGAATCTTGTCTGATTGGGCTTGTAGACTAAAAGATAAGAAAGAGGTATGTGTGTCTTGTACGGTATGTAAAACATTTTAGAGAGATTAGCCATGTTATGCACCCAAGTCACTATAGTTCGCATTAACATGTAATCGATAGGGACTAAGATAAAGCATATTTGGCGTGCTGTCGGAAGGGAGGGCTCCGCCTCCGAGCTTGGAATTTTATCCCAAACCCAGAGTACCCCCTCCTCTTTAAATAGGATAGATGAAAGTAGCTGAGAGTGAGGTGCCTTTTTGGGCTGAATGGTTGGATCACATGACCATGCTCCTCTCGAACTTAGTTAAATAAACTTAATTTAATTTGAATTTATGATGCCTGACTAATGTCTTGCTGTTGTTCTTTTTTGTATAAAGAACTCAGTATGTCCAAAAGAAGAAGAAACACTTAAGGACCTTCACAAACAATGCAAGCAGGGAGAGATCAGCATACTTCCAGTGATGGACTGGATGATGTGGACTGTCCTACAGTCAGAAAGCTTTGAGGTAAAGGCTATAAATGTTCATAGATTAATCTAATCAAAGTATATGTGTTAGGTATAAAACACCATTTCTCATAGGCTCTTACCTTTTCATTTAGTTGTTCAACTCACTAAGATCTAAATTATTTTCCCATCAGATAATGCATACATTGTTTTGTTTAAAATAAAAAAATACTGTGCAAGTACCTCATTACCATAGCATGTTTCATTAGTGATTTATAAGGTGAGATGTTGGATACATTTTTGCAGGAAATGTAGTAAACTGCAATTTTATGTTTGAAACATAAAACTGGCAATTTCCAAAACCAAAGCTCGGGTCTTAGGAGGTTAACATTTTTTTAAAATGTATTATTGATTCATTTAATTAACATTGTTAAAGTACTTAGAAGGGTTTCTCTTTTAAATAGAATGAATCTTCCAATAGACAGTGGATAAAGAATAAACAGAGATCCAAAAATACAGGTGAGGTTTTTATGCAAAAAGTTTTCTCTCTGCATTCAGGCTAGCAGCGACTAGCAGTAGCAATGGCTGGTGATCTCATTGATTTCAATGGAAGCTTGGCGGCTTCAGGCGACACGGGCAACAGTGACCGTTGGGTACTGGATGGACGTGTCCAGTCACGCGGCAGGGTTGAGAAAAGTTGAACTTTTTTCAAATGATGAGCGACTTTTGAAAGTGACTACTAATGAGAGTTAAGCAGTTCAGTCAACGTCATCCGTCTTTCGTCAGTTACTGGAATGGACGGTATGGACCTCTTCAATGAGGTCGATAGGAGGCGTTTCTAAATCTGGTTGTCATAAACAAATGTGTACCATCCATTCCAGTAACTGGCGAGAGATGGATGACGTGAACTTCCCCCTTCTCATGGTGGTCGCTCCAGAAGGTCGCTCATCATTTGCATAGAGTTTAACTTTCTCAACTTTGTCACATTGCTGGACCTGTCCTTTCCATCCCTAGCGGTCACTGTCATTCGTGTCTCCAGAGGTCGCCAAGCTTCCATTGAAATAAATGAGATCATGTTGTTCTGCTAGTCAATGATTTCCAGGAAAAAAAATTCAGTCTTACATAGCTATTTAAAAGTGTTTAATCTTTGAAATGTTGGTACATCATTATAGGCAGAGACAGTGTCATTTGTTGGTTTACTTATTATTTAAAAGTGCAATTTCAAAACACTACTCTTTAGTTTGTTAAAATGTGGTTTTATGTTTTTTTATCTGTAGTTGGATTACCTATTCCCAATTCAGGTACTTTATCTATTCGTATTAATGTTTCAGTCAAGCATTTGCTTATAACATTTTTGTAATAAATGTTGTTGACAGTTTGCCATTTGATTTTTCATTTGTACAGTTTGGGATTGGATCAGAAAGTCAACGGGTACACCTCAATTGATATTATTGTTAACTGAATTAAAGCTTAAATATTATAAATGCACTAAACAAGGGTAAAGGTGTTCTGTAAGTACAGTCGTGTCACAGTTCCAGACTTGTTTAAAAATGCCTTTTTCTTTTTGTTCTTGTAGCTCTTGTAGTTCTGGATCCAAATACAGCCAACCCAGATCTCCTAGACTGTAAAGATGGAAAATCTGTAAGAGCAAATAACTTTAATCCAAAACGCAATAACTGGGATGATTTCCAAAGAAATCATTCTAAATTTGATGGCTGGACTTGTGTTCAAGCTAAAGAGGGTTATGACACAGGTCGCCATTACTGGGAGGTAAACGTAAAGAAAAAATGTGAGTGGCGAGTGGGTGTTGTGAAGGACTCAGCCCCCCGAAAAGGTTTTCTCACTATGAATCCAAAAACAGGTTACTGGAATCTTCGTCTGCAACTGGGAACTATAATTGCTCTGACTGAACCAGTCACTAAACTTGCCAATGTGCCAACACCCTCTAAAATAGGAGTTTATCTGGACATAGAGGAGGGTCAGGTCTCTTTCTATGATGCAGAGAAAAGAAGACATATTTATACATTTAACACAGACTTTAATGGGACTGAAAAAATTTACCCAATGTTTGGCACTATTGAGACAGACAGAGCATTGGTGATTTCATAACCAAATATAAGCATACACTGTCAAAAATAAAGGTACAAGGCTGTCACTGGGGCAGTACCCTTTAATAAAAGGTCCTAATATGTACCATTTAGGTACAAATGTGTATCTTTGAACTGCCAAAATGCACTCTGGTGCAAATGTGTACCTTTTTGAAAGGGTACTGTCCCAATGACAACTTTTGTACCTTTATTTCTGAGAGTGTATAAGAAGAGTTTTGTTGCTAAACGAGATAAATCCATTTTTTAACATTTTTGTCAAAACATGTTTATTATGTTATCATGTTATTATTTTGTTTTATAGTGCTACTTAGCTGTATTTTTTAAGTTATGAAGGTTTAAATCAAAACAAACCAACTGCAGTTGCATTGAAATTAATTGGAATGCACAACCAGAAAAACGAGATTTCTGAACAATTAAAAACACGGTGGTTATCTCGTTTTGCAACGAAACTCTTCATATATACACACACCACCATGTTGATGATGACCACAACTGTAGCCTGTACCAACCAAATTGCAAAGGCTGTTACTTAGTCATTAAATTTTGTAATAAGCATAATTAATTATGAGTAATTAATGCTATGAAAAACAATCAAAGTAATAAAATCTATACTAAAATGTTTTCTGTAAAGCTTCTTTGATCAACTGGGAAAGGCAATATAAACTGAATTAAATGTTTAATTTGTTAGTTCATTAAAGCAGTTAATGGTTCACATACAATCTGTATGTGGACTCAGGATTTCTTTTTTTTCTCTGGCATAGTCCAAAGTGACTAACTTCCACTTCCAATATGTTTTTGTCATGGTCCTGCCTTCTTGTTAGAGTTTTTGCTCCTTGTGCAGGATCATGACAGCATGTGTTTTGTGTGGTAGCGCATGGTCATGGGGTGCTTCACAATATGCTTCCTCATCCCCTTGTTCCTTCATCCTACGACCCGGAAACCGATCGAACTCTGCCATTTTGTAGGACATCTCAATTATTTAATTGCACAGTGAGGAGGAGAGGAACAAGGAGTTAGGAGGCTTTCTGAGGAGTCATGAAACATTTTCTATGGGCCACTGATTGACTTGTTAATTTGGCCCAAAAGCTTTCCTAAATTTGTTTGTTTGCACATTGTTGCACTAATGCAGCTAAATATACTATTGTCCCAAACTGTATTCACAGGAATCAGATCTATTTTTAACCGAAAGCACTCACTGTCAGTTGGTAAGGAATTTTGGAGGGCTTAATTGCATAAGGTACACACGTGAAAACAGCGCTTTTTTGGTTCCCACCCAAATGGGGCATTTTGTCATGCTATAACATATGATCTGTGAGGTATTTTGAGCTGAATCTTCAAAGACACATTCTAGGCACACCTGAGATATAACATCTTGAAAAATATGCATAATATGCAGAGGTGGGACCAAGTCATTGTTTTGCAAGTCACGAGTAAGTCTCAAGTCTTTGCATTCAAGTCTCGAGTCAAGTCCCGAGTCAAGACAGGCAAGTCTAAGTTGAGTTGCAAGTCATTAACTTTACACTTTTACAAGTTTTAAACAAGTCATTAGTGCTCTTTGTCCAAATTAGTATCAGTATTAATAATCATATAAAATGTATATTAATTTATAGAATATGTTTAAAATAGCAGTTTAATTTTATACAAGATGGGTGCCATCTAGTAGAACTACTTGTTCAATTTAGGGATTGTGCCTAAACAGGACAAGGAGTGAAGAAAAACAAAATTTTATTAGTAACAAAATATACTCTCGGGTTACAAGCCCTGCACTCTTCGAGGGTCTGATATGAACCATGCAGACAGAACACAGAAGTTTGAGATCCTATACATTAAAATATTGTACATATAAAAATGAACACTTTTCAAATGGAAAGTTTAACACTGTAAAACTGAAGAAAACTGAAGGCAGCTAAGTTAGTAGATTATATGAAAAACCATCAGGACATCAACAGGCTTATTTTAGTGCATTTGGATCCTTACCCACAAATGAAGTAGGCTAATAAACTTGGACAGATGATTTAAATGTTGTTTAGTCATATGTGCATTGTTAACTCTCTGGATTGTATGTTCCAGCACTGCTCAACGCGTCCATTTCTCCACATGGACTGTTTGTTTACAGTGTCGCTTGAGCTAGGTTCGACTTCATCTGGCGATACGCAGTTCGCTTGGTGATATCAAAGTACCAGAGCGATTCAAATAAAAGGAGAATTATGAGTGTTATTTCTCGAATCGCTCTCGCAGTACTTTGATGTCATTCGCATGTCGGTTCTTGAGGCACCACACGGTTTCCAGGCACTTTTGCATCATCACGGTAATTTGATTTAATACGCCGCTCGAATCACACAACAGGTCAAGTGCACGCTGCAGGGACCCATCTAGAGAGATAATAAGGACTCTGATCTGTTTATGAAGTCACAGGGCTCAAGTCCAAGTCAATTCTTGAGTCTGTCAAAGTCTAAGTCGAGTCTCAAGTCTTTTTTAATTTTGTCGAGTCGCAAGTCACCAAATTTGTCCAGTCAAGTTGCAAGTCATGTGACTTGAGTCATCCCTGATGATTATACACTCACCGGCCACTTTATTAGGTACACCTTACTAGTACCGGGTTGGACCCCCTTTTGCCTTCAGAACTGGTTAATCCTTCGTGGCATAGTTTCAGCAAAGTACTGGAAACATTCCCCAGAGATTTTGGTCCATATTGATAGGATAGCATCATGCAGTTGCTGCAGATTTGTCGGCTTCACATCAATGATGCGAATCTCCTGTTTCACCACATCCCAAAAATGACTGTGGAGGCCATTTGAGTACAGTGAACTCATTGTCATGTTCAAGAAACCAGTCTGAGATGATTCACGTTTTATAACATGCCACATTATCCTGCTTGAAGTAGCCATCAGAGGATGGGTATACTATGGTTATAAATGGATGGACATGGTCAGAAACAATACTCAGGTAGGCTGTGCTAAATTTGTACTAATGGGTCCAAAGTTTGCCAAGAAACCATTACACCACCATCACCAGCCTGAACCATTGATACAAGGCAGGATGGATCCATGCTTTCATGTTGTTGACGCCAAATTCTGACCCTAACATCTGAAAGTCGCAGCAGAAATCGAGACACATCAGACCAGGCAACATTTTTCCAGTCTTCAACTGTCCAATTTTGGTGAGCTCGTGCAAATTGTAGCCTCTTTTTCCTATTTGTAGTGGAGGTGAGTGTTACCCGGTGGGGTCTTCTGCTGTTGTAGCCCATCCGCCTCAAGGTTGTGTGTTGTGGCTTCACAAATGCTTTGCTGCATACCTCGGTTGTAAGAGTGGTTATTTTAGTCAAAGTTGCTCTTCTATCAGCTTGAATTAGTCGGCCCATCCTCCTCTGACCTCTAGCATCAACATCATCGTCTTGACCCTGTCTACATGCCTTAATGCATTGAGTTGCTGACATGTGATTGGCTGATAAGAAATTTGCGTGAACGAGCAGTTGGACAGGTGTACCTAATAAAGTGGCCGGTTAGTGTATGTGCCCTTTAAATCAAAATTGATTTTACATTCAATTGGATTTAGTTGCATGAAATGTTCATAATTTGCCCTGTTTAACACAATTTTCAAAGTGGGAATATTTTTCTCAGAACTATATTAGAACTAACCCAGAACGCTTCTGCACTGTCCTGCTAAAAAAACAATAGACACCATCACAGAAATTCTATTGGTTTTATTGGTTTTATTGGGAATTTTATTGGTTCTAATGGAATATGGCCCAAAACACACTACAGTGTATTGGTCTTTGTTAGTCTCTAATGTTTTCGGTAATGGTTTTATTGTTTTTCTCAGCAGGGTGGTAAGTTTTTATTGTTATTCTTTTGTCACAAAACATTTATGAAGCTAATCTATAGACGGTTTCATTGGACACACGTGCGGTGACATGATTACGGGTCTGTTCGGAACTTTACTTCTGTTTCTGTTTGTTTAATAGTCTGACAAGTTGGTAAACTGAACTCTTGAATAAATTCTAGGGCTGTCAAAAGATTAATCGCGATTAATCGCATCCAAAATAAAAGTTTGTGTTAACATAACAAATGTGTGTGTATGGTGTATAATTATTATTCATATATAAAAACACACCCAATTATGTATATATTTAAGAAAAATGTATTATATTTATATATAAAATATTTATATTCATATATAATATAAATTATATAAATGTATATACAGTATTTAAATGCAAATATTTCTTAAATATATACCTGAATGTGTCGGTATTTATATATACATAATATTTAGACACAGTACACACACATATGTTATGTAAACACAAACTTTTATTTTGGATGCGATTAATCGCGATTAATCTTTTGACAGCCCTAATATTTAAAATAACAAATGTTTTGGTTTTCTAGGTAATCTACATGTTGTTTATTTTGCTTGTTATATAAATAAACTACTTTAAAAGGACTTTGTTGTTATTTATTCTTAGCAGAGTTTGCAGAAAGTTATGTGATGACCACGAAAGCCGCTTGTTTATGTTGTTACTGCTGAAACCGTCTTTGTTGTTGTCCGTGTTGTATGCTGTAACTATATGTGGGAAATACACAATAAAAATACACTGCGACAGGTATAGTCCACATATTAAATCCTACCCTATAAATTGAATACCCTAATTACTGTTGGTCTTTGTTTTAATAGATACTATATGGTAGAGTTGGGAAAGTCCATACTAAGTTATTATGTTTGAATGATACCACTTAATTTCCTTTTGGTTAGATTAAATTTGTTTAGACATACCTACAGTAGTGCGTAAGAGAAAAACAATCCACATGATCACCTTACTCATCTATTCGCTGTATGAGTCATTTTAGATGATCTTTTTTCAGGTTCATGGACTATCCCTATCCGACTTTCTGATTGTTGACTTGTGCTTTGTGGGTTGTAAATATTTTATATTAAGGTGCATGGTCCAAGGAGCTGAAAGGATCTAGAAATATATCTGTGCAAGTGCCAAATACCAACAAAAATGATTGGCATTAATAAAATAAAAGAGCTGGTAAGTTGCAGCACTTGTCTGTCTCACCCAGTCACCCTCATAAGTTTTGTGGAAGACCAAAATACAGGTATAGTGTACTAAAGAAAATACCTGTCTTATATCTGTTTTTTGTTCCGTGAAAATGTATCACCAGAAAGTAATATTCATCACTCCAATTGAAAAAGAAAAAAATTGTTTAAAAATACAACTTTCAATTTTCAACAGACAATTTTTAGTGGATATTATTTCAGTTTTCAAATGCACTTCCTCAAATTCAGTGGTTAAATTCGAAAGAAAAAATACAGAATTTGAGGAAGCAATTTTTTAAAAATAATAATATAATAATTTTTTTTATAAAAAAAGGCTTGTGACTGTAGTATGATTTTCACAATCAAGCCAAAATTAAAAGACATTCAGTGAAAAAAAATAAAGACTGGATTTACTTACAAATATAGTGCATCATTTTTGCATACTTGTAAGTTTCACTTGGAATTGGAGTTGTTTAGTGTGTGTTCCCGAGCAGACTACACTGCATACGCTATGACCTGCTATTTGGCAGACCTGTTTGATTAAATTTTGTCAATAAAGATATGTCACCAATTCTCCCTCTTTCCACAGATAAGCCCATAACTCTGTTCCAAACAAGCAGGTGCTTATCTGTGCTGAGCCTTAAGTCTGTAAAGGTTTGTGAACCTAAATATCTTGGCGATAATTGCAGTGACCAAAACGGCAAGGTAGAGATAATTGACTGTATCTTTGCCATAGAGTGTCATTGCCATAGCCACCATCACATTGATAATCACCAAACACTTGATACAGCGGTTCTCTCGAAGCGGACTTGGTGTCACTTTCTCCCATTGAGATTAACTACAGCAAGATCAAGTGCTGAGTCAGAAAATGTCTAAGAAGTGGCCATTGTAGAATTTAAAATATCAGTTAAAGGCTCTCTAAACGAATTCATGCGTTTTAAACCATAAAACATTTTTTGTTACATACAGCAAACATCTTCTCACTATCTGCTTGCTGCCTGTCCGCTGATCAAGCTGTAAAAAAACGCGATCTCTGTAGACAGCCCAGCTCTACAAACTTCAATATAAACACAGTGGCCAAACCTGCACCACAAAACAAAACAAAGTGTTCCAGCCAATAAACGCTAAGAAGGATTTGGGGGTTGGGTTTGGGCGTGTTTATGAAAGCACGGAAGGGAGGGGGAGGGGGAGGAATTAACTACGCTCAGTTTGTTTGAAAAACACATTTCAAAAATCAACACACCGATTTGCTTAGAGAGCCTTTAAGCTGTTGTATGAACTTCCTGTGTGTTCTGTTGAACACCTTTTCTGGGCGGACTGCAGAGAGAGCTCTGCTCAGCAATTGACGGAAGTTGTTTTCACTTTTGCACCCATGCACATGCACATGAAATTGACACTCTCGTACAGCTACATAAATAGCAACACATTAATATGTTAGTAGAGCATCAAAGCCTATGATCTAGATACATATTAATACAAGTATTTTTTGTTTAGCCAATCTGTAAAAGTTTCTTTGTTCTCTGAATGGTATAAAATGTATTGTTTTGCCTGATATGCTTTGGAAGAAGCAGTTTAAAGGCTATTAGAATTGCAAATTCTGTGTCCTTTCTCTTCCTCCCCTGATCTTGGTGGTCTTTTTCTGGGAATCAATGCAGAATATGCAGCCATATCTATAAAAGTAACTTAACAGTACTGAAATATGGATTGTCCTGTCTTTTATTGCTTATGTTCAGGGGGAAAGGAAGCAAAACACGTCAAATAATTTGCAGTAAGGAAATTTATTGGGACAATTCCCAAAACAGGAAAAGAAACTCCACTATGACTGCACTATTTTGACCTTCTTTCAAAGGCATGATATACTGCTGCAACTGTTTTTTGTAAATCATGTGACAATTTAAAAAAGCGCATCCTTGTTCCTGCTCAGAGTGCCGTAGGCTACCGTGCACACGAGAACCAGGAATGTAAAATCTACAGTAATTTACTGGCAGCTAGTTGCCAGTAATACCCAGTAATACTGAAATTTCTACAGAAATTTTTTACAGTGTATGTTTGCGTTGTTGCAGCCCATAATTAGTTGCATCCTGTGGTCGCCAACGTTTGCTCTTATCAGTCGTTTGATTAATAGTATAGTATAATAGTATAATGATCACAGTTAGTGTAAGGGGAGGTAAGGGAGACGTTCCAGACAGGGTGATATCACTGAAGGTATATATTTGCGGCCCGCTTGGCTGTACATTATCCCACATATTACACATAAAAACACAAATTTATTTGATATCTTTTATTAGCACTTTAAAAAAAATGTAAACCATGAGTAGGAAACCTGTTTCCTAATGCAGTGGTTCTCAAACTTTTTCTGCGTGCGGCCCCCCTTTTGTATGGCGCATTCCTTTGCAGCCCCCCCAAAGAAAATGTATGACAAGAAACTGTTTTAAAACTCAACTTTTGATTAAACAAAACATATTAAATGATACGAAGTAGTGCTGTTGGTTATTAGTCTTATTTTTTTAGGTTTAATTGCACAGAATTCATGATAAATTAATTTATTTTATAAAATGTCATAAAGCTGGGGCCCCCCTGGCACCATCTCGCGGCCCCCCTGGGGGCCCCGACCCCCAGTTTGAGAACCACTGTCCTAATGGATGTAAGCAAAGACGTGTTAAAACAAGTTCAAAGTCCCTTCAAGATAAAGGGCTCTATCTTAGCAAAGCAGCGCAATGCGCGACGCAAGTGTCTTTTGCTAGTTTCCACCCTAATTTTCACGTTTAGCGCCGCGTTGTTTAAATAGCAAATGCATTTGCGCCCCCTTTGCGCTCATGGCCGTTCTGGTCTGAAAAACGAGGTGTGTTCAGGCGCATTGTTGGCGCGTTGCTATTTTGAGGCAACTAAAATAGACTACGCCATTGACCAACAAAAACCTGGTCTAAAGTCTAAAGTCAATGGCGCAATATGTTTTATGTTATTTAAAGAGCGCATTAGTAATATGCGCCTATAAACGGGAGGAAAACGCGGGTTTGCTTATCACAAAGTACATGAATGCGCAGCAGCACAAAATGCTTTTAAATATGAAAGATTAAAGGATTGAATGTAAAAGATTATTATTGAGTCTCTTGACATAAATGAGGACTAATTATGAGACGTTAAAAGGCACAAAGAGCTGCTTCACCTGTAGCCTGGTAAGAAAATAAATGCTTTGCTTTAAACAAATGCATCTGTTTTTAAATGTTTTTAAATGCTACCTCACGGATTTATTGTATATGATGACTGTACCTGTGGATTTGGTCAGATGAGAAACATTTTTTAGCAAAAACTCTTTGCTAAAAAAACGCTGTCCAAAGTGCTGAAACGTGCGGAGAGCCGTTTGTAAATTCTTTATCTCCTGTTTGTTACAAATAAAGTATTGTTAGAGTACAAACCTTATCTTACATACTTGTAAATTATTTTTTGATGATATTGGATAGCCATACATTTAAAGCAATTAAAAGCCTGCTTTTTTTACTTCCATGACTAAAAGAAAACGGGTTTTAAAGGTTTAATAAAAAAATTAACAATTTCAATACAAGTGAAAAACAACACAATTATTTAACATTAATCTTAAATTGGGGATCTTCTACCTCCGCTTAGTTTTTCAGTTTACAAAGTCCGTCATCTAAAATGGATTAGACATAGCGCCAGCGCAACTTGCTTTTAAAGGGGATGAGAGCTGAGTCTCTCATTGGTTTACTGCACGTTACGCCCAAAATACTCCATTACAATAGGACCTACCCTTTTCGACCATGCGCTCGGCGCAAAAAACATTTTTCCCGTCGTTAAATTAGCAAAAGTGGATTCGGACACGCCCATTTAGACGTTGCGCTGTGCGCTTTAGACAATGCGCTTAGATCGTTAAAATAGGGCCCAAACATTCAATTTATTAATTTCTAAATAACTTATATATGTTAATAATTATGCATATTTATACTGTATACATTCATAGGTATTACACTGCATGTGGTAAGATTACTCGTAGTGCCCGAAATGTTTTACTCCAAAACATTGAAGTAAGGGTACATTCCAAGATGGCGGCACCCTGTGACATGCAGTTTGTAGCATGCAGTTACTTAAGAGAGTTATTGTTTTGAAACAATGATTAAACAATACTAAAGTGATATTGTTATTGAAATAAAAACCCAAACAAAATGGCACCAAAGAAAATCAGCAATGCAGTTGAGGAAGAGTTGGAGGAGATTTGAAAATCTTTAAACTTCATGTCAGATGAGTTGAGCAAAGTTGCTAAACAACAAGTTATGCTACTTGACCTGATGGAAGAAGTTAAACAACTGAAGAATCTTGTAAAAGAGAAGGATAAGAAAATTGAAGGATTGGAGAGAAGGATTGATGATCTGGAACAATACTCAAGAATGGAGGATTTAATTATAAATGGATTGGAAACAACACACCGAACGTATGCCAGTACTGTGGCCAAAGATAAAGTCGGTGAAGACGCCCTACCAGAGGAACTTCAAACACTGGAAATGCAAGTAATAAAGTTCTTTGAAAGTAAGAATATGAACATTCAGAGTGATAATGTTGTGGCCTGTCATACCCTTCCCCGAAGGAACAGCGGAGCAAAGCCTGTCATAGTTGTTCGGTTTGTGAATGAGGCAAGCTAAAAAATCGAACGCCAAAAAATTGCTAGATGCGCACGCATACTGAGGAAACAGAACAAGATACAGGCTACATGGACAAGGAATTGTAAAGTGATGATACGGTTAAATGGAATGCCAGAAGAAGCCAAAGTGCTCACAATAAGAGAACTCAAAGAATTGGACCAGTACGCATGACGGAAGTCTACTGTATGTGGAGAAATATCCGTGATAAACGACAATGATTTTGTTACAAGTGAGGACTTCAAATAATGGACAATGGAGAGAATTTTTTGTTCCCATACACAGATATTGACGATGGGGAGTTTGTTACTATACATAAGGACTGTGTGTCAGACTACTCACAAAATCATTACTGTAAGTACGAAAATTTGAATTTAAAGACTTTCAATCATACAGACTATAAAATGTATGATATTGAAAATGATATTGACCCGGAAAATATTTTTTTTCAATACAGTAAATATTAATTGTTGTGAGTATTACACAGAAGATCAATTTAACAAAAATGTGGATATGGAAGGGGCATTATTAATACTACATTTCAATAGTAGAAGTCTTTATAGAAACTTTGTTCAAATTAAGGATTACGTGTGTCAGTTTAACAAATTAAATGTGATAGCTGTGTCAGAGACTTGGCTTGATAATGAGAAAGTAGAAGATGTAGTATTGGAAGGATACAAATTGTTTACAATTAACAGAGTGAACAAAAAAGGAGGCGGCGTTGCTTTGTATGTTGACACAGCGTTAAGATGCAATTTGATTAAAAGTATGTCATTGACTATAGAAAATATCCTGGAATGCTTAACCATAGAAATTGAAATTGAAAGATCTAAAAACATAATTATTAGTTGTGTGTATAGAACACCAGGAACATGTATCGATACATTTATAAATAAAATAGTTGATATTTTTGAGAAAAAGAATGAGAACAAGATACAAATTATATGTGGAGACTTTAACATTGATTTGTTGAATCCAAAAGGACACAAGAGGACAACAGATTTTATTAATACAATGTATAGTACAGGTCTTTTTCCTGTGATTACAAAACCAAGTAGAATAACAACAGATACTGCTACATTGATAATATATATACAAATGAAATTGAAGCGAAAATAGTAGGTGGATTATTTATAAATGATAGGACAGATCATCTTCCGGTTTTTGCGATCTTTCAAAAAATTATTTACAAAAACAAATGAAAATGGGACTAATAACTATATGATGATCAGACATAGAACACCAGAAGCCATTGCTGCCCTTGGGGAAGACTTACAGAAACAAAACTGGAGTGAGGTTTATGAGAATAAAGATCCTAATAGAGCCTATAATGCTTTTATGAGCATACTAACTGGGCAATATGAAAAACATTGTTTGTCTAAGAGAATTGTAAAGAAGTGCAAAAATGATGATAAACCTTGGATTACTAAGGGAATAGAGAAGGCATGTAAAAGAAAAAATCCTTTATATAGGAAATTCATAATAACGAGAACCAAACAAGCTGAAGATAAATATAAGACATATAAAAATAAATTAATAAGCATTATAAGATTTAGTAAAAAGATTATTATCAACAAATATTGGAAAGGTATAAGAGTAATACTCAAGCAACATGGAAAGTACTCAACAGTATAATTAAAAAGAAAACTGTAAAGGTGGATTATCCAAATTATTTTGTAAATGAGGATTCAATAATTACAAATGAAGTGAAGGATATTGTCAATCAATTTAATGAGTATTATGTAAATATTGTATATACCCTGGAGACAGGGTAGATGAAGTAAATATTTCTAGTAATAAATGTTCAATATTTATTAGGGGATTGAAATAATAGACATTGGCAATAACTATAAAAACCAAAAATCTACTGATTGTAATGATATTGACATGTCATTATTAAAACCATTTACATATATTTGCAATCAGTCATTTTTAACAGGGATATTTCTAAGTAACATGAAAATAGCCAAGGTAATCCCTATTTTTTTTAATGGTGATAGACATCTTTTTTTCCAATTATAGACCCATTTCTCTGCTCTCCCAATTTTCAAAAATCTTAGAGAAATTATTTGTGTGCAGCCTTGATCATTTTATAGACAAACATAAACTATTGAGTGAACATCAGTATGGCTTTAGGGCAAATACAAGTTCAGATTTAGTCAATGTGTCTTTACAAATTCCATTCTGATTTGATATAATTTAGCTAGACCTACCTTGAGCTTATCAGAGATATTATCTCCATATGTCTACTACTGTAGGCAAATAATAAGTGTGCCCTCCCATGCATTTCATATGCCCCCCTTAAGACTGAGGTCTGGCGACGGGTCTGATGTCTAGACACATATGAGTAAGCCTAGATTCTCTGTTTTTCAGGTGTCTGGAATATCTTTAGCTTCTATTCTGGTTGATGACTTGTGTTTAAAGGATTGTTCAAGTTTTATATTAAGGTATACATATACATATACATACATATACATACATATACATATATATACATATACATACATATACATATATATACATGTATGTATATATGTAGAGTTGAGTTGCTAAATCTCTACAATCAGTGGAAGAAAGGACAATTGAAAAACATGCTTCCTATCATGGACTTCATCATGAGAGCAATACTTAAAGAAAAGGTACGATACCGACATCCTTTTTTTCACAGACTCTTGTTTGTGTATGTACAGGATTGTTCAAAATAATAGCAGTACAATATGTGACTAACCAGAACAATCAAGGCCTCCAGTATATTTTTTATTGCTACGTGGCAAACAAGCTACCAGTAGGCTCAGTAGACTCTCAGAAAACAAATGAGACCCAGCATTCATGATATGCACGCTCTTAAGGCTGTGCAATTGGGCAATTAGTTGAATTAGTTGAAAGGGGTGTGTTCAAAAAAATAGCAGTGTGGCATTCAATCACTGAGGTCATCAATTTTGTGAAGAAACAGGTGTGAATCAGGTGGCCCCTATTTAAGGATGAAGCCAACACTTGTTGAACATGCATTTGAAAGCTGAGGAAAATGGGTCGTTCAAGACATTGTTCAGAAGAACAGCGTACTTTGATTAAAAAGTTGATTGGAGAGGAGAAAACCTATAAAGAGCTGCAAAAAATGATAGGCTGTTCAGCTAAAATGATTCTCCAAAAAAGCATGTGCAGAAGAGGTTACAATTTGCCAAAGAACACATCAACTGGCCTAAAGAGAAATGGAGGAACATTTTGTGGACTGATGAGAGTAAATTGTTCTTTTTTGGTCCAAGGGCCACAGGCAGTTTGTGAGACGACCCCCAAACTCTGAATTCAAGCCACAGTACACAGTGAAGACAGTGAAGCATGGAGGTGCAAGCATCATGATATGGGCATGTTTCTCCTACTATGGTGTTGGGCCTATTTATCGCATACCAGGGATCATGGATCAGTTTGCATATGTTAAAATACTTGAAGAGGTCATGTTGCCCTATGCTGAAGAGGACATGCCCTTGAAATGGTTGTTTCAACAAGACAATGACCCAAAACACACTAGTAAACGGGCAAAGTCTTGATTCCAAACCAACAAAATTAATGTTTTGGAGTGGCCAGCCCAATCTCCAGACCTTAATCCAATTGAGAACTTGTGGGGTGATATCAAAAATGCTGTTTCTGAAGCAAAACCAAGAAATGTGAATGAATTGTGGAATGTTTTTAAAGAATCATGGAGTGGAATAACAGCTGAGAGGTGCCACAAGTTGGTTGACTCTATGCCACACAGATGTCAAGCAGTTTTAAAAAACTGTGGTCATACAACTAAATATTAGTTTAGTGATTCACAGGATTGCTAAACCCCCCCCCAAAAAATGTTTGTACAAAATAGTTTTGAGTTTGTACAGTCAAAGTTTGACACTGCTATTTTTTTGAACACACCCCTTTCAACTAATTGCCCAATTGTACAGCCTTAAGAGCGTGCATATCATGAATGCTGGGTCTTGTTTGTTTTCTGAGAATCTACTGAACCTACTGGTAACTTGTTTGCCACGTAGCAATAAAAAATATACTAAAAACCTTGATTATTCTGGTTAGTCACATTGTACTGCTATTATTTTGAACAATACTATTACACTACCATTAAAATTACTGTCAAATAGGGGCAATGTCTTGGATAGGGTTTAGATTAATTTAGGACTTTTTACAAACACACCTTATAAAAAACAATACTGGTATGCATCTTGAGACAAAACTAATATATAAGATTTGTCAATGCAAGATGTTTTTTTAATGAAGGCAGCTCAAACATGCATTTTAGTCTGATACTAGGATAAGTCCTGTCGGAGAGAAACCTCTTATTGTTGAGTGAAGCACACTGAAGTGATTCAATTAAAATCTCTTATCTCTGTAATTTTTAGGGTTCAATATTGAAACAGAAGCTTCAACACAGATCATCACACACTCTAAAAAAAATCCGTAAAAAAACGGACAAAGTACTGTGTAAATATGAAGGAATTTTCCGTATTTATGTTTTACAGGCATTTATCCGTTTTTTTAATAACATGTTGCATTATGGGTACAATAACTCCTGCTGCAATCTTTCACTTTTGCCTCTCTATCACCATCTCTGTTTGAAACCTAAAATTACAACTTGCTTGCAGAGTTATTTTCTAACATGGATGATGTTTAACTTCTAAACAAATGCTGTCAGAACAAGATACAAGTGTTAAACAGCATCGACACATTTGATTTAGTAGACAAATCTTCTTTCTGATGTGACGTGTAACTCAAATGGATATTTACCACAACATTTATCACATTAAATCTACAGTTTATGTTTGTTTTAGATTCATTTGAAGTCACCACTATGTTGATTAGTGTTTCCTTTAGTGGCTTTTGTCCCTTGACCTTCCAGAACTGACTCTGTTCTATTAGCATTGCAACAGTGTTTTTGCTTGTAGCAATTACAACTTGTTTGTTGCTTGAGGAAGGAGAATTGTCTATGATATCAAATAAGCTTAGTTGTTTTTATGTTTTGCTGCCTAACATTTAAATATGAAATGATAAAATAAGAATAATGAACTGAAATGTATAAGAGTGACACTCTATGCTGATCTAAAAACACACTTTAATAAGATTGCTGCAAATGTGTCAAATGTGGTTTTTGCTTCAGAGATATCAATACTTTGGATACAAATCTCAACAATGGTGAGAGTAAATGTTAAGAAAGAGTTTTCTGCAATCCTGGTACCCAGCATAGCATGCATTGCGGCATGAAGCTTTGTTGTTGGTTGTCACCATTGTTGCGTTTCATAGGCAGATTGAAGTGTCCCTAAAGGTTACGGAAAATGTTCTGTAAATTTACGGACAGTGGTCTATAAATCTACAGAATGTTCCGTTTTTGAATAAACAGAAATTCTGTAAACATAACGGAAAAGGTATACCGGTAATTTTCTGCCAGGACATTATCCGTTTTTTTACGGATTATTTTTTTAGAGTGCAGAAGTGGAAACAGGTTGGACACTGTTTTTACTTGTCTACTATAGTTGGCTCATACAGAAGGTGAAGCAATTTTGGTAACACTTTATAATAAGGCTGCATTTGTTAATGTTAATTAATTTAGTTAACATGAACTAAAAATGAACAATACTTCTACAGCATTTATTAATCTCAGTACATACTTATTTCAACAGTCACTAATAATTTTCAAGCATGCATTATCTGTTTGCAAAGATTTTATCTTTGTGAACAAAAAACAGACTTGCAAAAATGAAATCAAACCTTATTATGAAATGTGTATAATGTTGTGCTGTAAATGAGATCCAATATTCATCAAGTAGTGTCTAGCTGTTCCAAGTGACAGATTATTTAAACATAATTTTGTACAGTTAACCTGAAAACCCTTGTGGGTGTGTGATCATGCTTTGTTTGTGCTTGTTGAGCTTTCAGTTTCTCAATTGCATAATCTGTAAACATTATAGCCTTATGTTTTTGTGATCATGCTTTGTTTGTTTGTGTGTGGTGCAGTTGTAGTAAAGGTCAGATTGGTCAAGTGTGCTGTCTGTCTATAGTCTATGTAAAAGTCAAAAGTTGTTCAGACAGTGAATACATGTTTTGTTAAAAAATCTCACAGAAAAGCTTTCAGTTTCCCAATGACATAATATGTGAACATTACAGTCTTATGTCAGTGAAGAGGTGTTTTTGTTAACATCATATTAGTATTTTTTATTTTCCCATATCTTGTTTACAACTCATTGTGCTACTTTTACTTTCAGTTTTCACTTTCTGTCTTATGTGTGTTTTGAGAACGGGACTTTTTAAATAAACCCCAGGCTTTTATAAAGTAACAACTTTAGGCTTTATTTGAATGTCCCATACTTGTTACTAACAAGCTTAACAAATTGTATTAATAAGCTTAGCGCAGTACAAAAAAAACTTGGTCTTTATACATTTGACCACTAGAGGGCATAGTTTAATTTCATTTTTAGTACGATGATAATGCACTTACTATTAACAATAATTTTCTGCAAATAGTTAGGTCTGTTAATGTTAAAGATAATGTGAAAATGTTTCATGCTCGTCAGTTATAATTATAAAAGTGAACTGAAGAACAGACAAAGAGAGAAACATTTATTTGAGGTCATCTATATCCAGTAAACAATGATTGTATGGTAAAGAGGTAGAGTAGTATTAACCCCATTAATATTAATTCTTTAAGGTTTTCTATATTTAATGGGTCAAATCATCATAAAGTTTCTTTTAAAAAAAATCTAACATTTTGGATTTAAATGTATATTTGGTGTATCAAGAAGACCTTAACCTGTTAGAAATGCATGTTGGTCAAACATTTTATAAATTAACTAAATGCAGACAGACAAGCAAACCACAAAAAATGTCAACCCAGTCATGGACAAATTCAAAGTATCACATTTTCTTTGAATAGTGATCAAAATGTAGATTTGCAGAAAGGTAATGGCTCCCTCTTTCATGGGAAAAGTATTTTGATAAGAATTAAATTACTGCAAAAACATTAACTGCCCAATACAACATGTAATAGTTTTAAATAAAATCAACAAATATGTTTAGAAAAAATGTAAACAATACTAACTGGCACTCATTTATTTATTAAGAAATCAAGAAATCACACACAAAGGGTTTAAGTTTTCTGAGGAGGACACCAAAGGTAGGCTACTTTATAGTGATTTTGATCCTAATAATTAATTAAATACTGAACCTGCACTGTAAAAAAATTCCGTAGAAATTGCAGCTGGGTTGACGGTAACTTGCCGTGGATTTGAATGTATGTTATTTGCTGGCAACATTTTGTTCAAAGTTAAATGAACATTAAACATTTACAAGTCTTTGTCTTTACAGAGTAAAACTAAAAAAACTGCATCAAGCAAAACATTCTGGGAAACAAAATCTGAAGCAAAAAACAGGAAAAGGTTGATGATGATTTCTGGTTCCCAGAATGCTTTGCATGAGGCTGTTATTGTATAGTTTTATTCTGTAAAGATAAAGACTTGTTGATATTTCAAATTTACTTTGAACAAACTCTTGCCAGTGAATAACATGAATTTGAATCTGCGGTAAATTACCGGCAACCCAGCTGCAATAACATTGACATTTCTACTGAATTTTTTTACAGTGTACCTGTTAGTCATCCTTTGGGCTTCCATCAACCAAGAACTATATAAAAATGAATGTTTCATTGGTATTTGTGACTTACAAGATTTATAACCATGACAAATTTGTTATTATGGCCCAAGATTAAAACAACACATCTGCATATAACAATAAATAGCAAATGTATAAATAAACATAATCATTTAAAACATTCAAAGCACAAACTTAAAATGTGAGATTGTTTGTTCCCTTTTGAGGGAACTCGCGCTGTGTCGCCACAGTGACGCTTTGGGAATCCCTCCAGGTGTGAGGTCTGGATGTGTATATCAAATTCAACCAATGGTGCGGCGTGACATCACCAGAGGGGTGATGTGGGAACCAGGAAGTAAACAAGATGACCTAACAAAAGCCCTCGCTATCTGAAATATTGCCAAAGACGGCTTAACAGGTACGCAGGAAGTATGGAAAGGGAGACGCAGCGTCTCGTTCCCTTCTCAGGGAAGACGTTTTCTGTGACAGCCCTGTATAATATCTCTGTTAAATCAAACTAAACAGGGAGGATATTTTTGTTTTAATACATTTATTTAAAATTTGTATGAATCATATATTTAAGGCCATTGTCCTAAAAAAGAGCTATCATTAAGAAACCAGCTGATGTTTATAGTTTCACCATGTTTAAATGAAACATTTATTATTTTATTTCATCTTATTTTTACTTTTTGTGTAAAATATCTGTTTCTTATTATAATGTATTTGGGAATTGTGAAATCAAAGAGTGTCTTCTGTATGTTCTTTGGTTAAGTTTTTTATTTTATTTATTGGTCATTTATATTGTAAGATCATCTGATCTGGCTCTAATGCTCCCTTTGCTAAGGCGACTTAAAGATCTAGTTTCTTCAAGCCTCTCTGCTGTTTCTAGTTCAAGAGCTACAAAAGAAACATCCATCATCTCATCAAAGGCCTCCAAAGCTTTTGATTCCTGTAAACTCTCGTTTCCAAAGCCTCCACTTCCAACTAAATCTTCTTTACATGATCCATCACAAGCCCCAGAGCCCTTGACCTCCTCTGGATCCCCCATGTCCAATAACACACCCTCTTTTCCCAGTGGTTCCACCTGTTCTGAGTTTACATCCTTTGTACCCGTATTGACTGCAGTCTCAACAGCTCTATCCTCATCTGTATTCACCAATATTTTTAAAGCTTCATCTTTACCAGTACCCACTACATCATCTACAGCCCCACCCACTTCTGTGTCAACTCCATCCCCTTCTTTATCTTCTACATCGCAATGTGATTCATCCATATTTCCACTTAATTCCATGTCACATACATTTTCCAATTCTTTTGACACTACAGCCTCCTCTAAAGCCTGTTGATCTTCTGCACTCTCAGATATGTTGGACGCCTCCAGATCCACACTAACATTTCCATTTTCTAAAGATTTCATCTCCTGTAAAGTATACTTGTTTATAAAAGGATCAATCTCACAAAGCTCTACGTCTTTATCACCCATCTCAAGTTCTGGCTCTTTCACCACGTCAGGTAAACCCCTCTACTTAAACGTGTCCTCTTCAACTTCCTCAGTTGTTTCTAAAGTTTGCTCCTCTTTGGCTTCTGAAAAGTTTGTCGGCTCACCCTCAACTAAGCTCTCCTTCACTGATTTCTCCTCAAGTGATATCAAATATGTTTCCTCCACACTTTCCCTCTCTGATCGTTCCTCGAATACTTCATGTAACGCAGTCAAAGCCTTTAAGCTGTCTACCTCATCTCCCTGACGACAAGGCTCCTCAGGTTTCTCACATGGTAGCTCTGGGACCACCTCTGTCAGCTGAATGAGAGATTGCTGAGTCTCATCACAAATCACTGGCTTCTCTACAGGGGGCGCTGTTGGCACAACTGCCTCCTGACTGCTTTTTTGTTCTTTATCCGTTTGAGGTAAGAAGAGTTGACCCTCTTCCATACCAACCTCAGCTAGTGGATATATGTGTGCAACCTCATCCCTTATCTCTTCTTCAAGACGTCTATACCCTTTGGCTTTTTTGACCGGGGGAGTTAGGAGAAATGGTGGACTTCTCTCAGGTCGCTCAAGATGCTCCAGCTGCATTGAAGATGATGACCGACGGAATGAAAAGCGGATCTTCTTCAAGCCAAGGTGACTGATCTCCACAAAGTTAAGGAACAGTGAGACGCAAGCTACAGCGAGCATGAAGATGATAAAGATGGTCTTTTCGGTTGGCCGGGAGACGTAACAGTCCACCGTGTTGGGACACGGCCAGCGACTGCACTTGTACAGGGGCAGGATACGAAACCCATACAGAAAGTACTGTCCGACCACGAAGCCAACCTCGAACAGAGCTTTAAAGATAATATGACAAATGTATGTGAAAAGCAGGGTGCCCTCAAGTCTGAACTTCTTGCTACTCTTCATATTGGTCTCCTTGGCAGTGCGAACGCTTCCTTGATCGTTTGGTAGAGGGAGACGCTCCTCACCCAGTTCCTGTTGGTGGGAAATCTCAGCTTCTTCACGTTCCTTGCGTTTCTCCTCCATGTGAATGTAATGGACAGCGTGGCCAACGTATACAAGCGAAGGGGTGGATACAAAAATGATCTGTAATACCCAGAGACGAATGTGAGAGTTTGGAAAGGCCTCATCGTAACACACATTCTCACACCCGGGCTGCTGTGTGTTACACACATAATCCGATTGCTCATCTCCCCAGACAAACTCGGCGGCTGTGCCCAAAATCAGAATGCGGAAAATGAAAAGCACCGTGAGCCACACACGGCCAATCACAGTGGAGTGTTCATTTACTTCCTCTAAAATATTACCCAAGAAACTCCAGTCTCCCATGGTTGTGTATTAGCTGTACAAAAAAAGAGAAAGAATAATAAAAAATTAACAGGAGTATTGTATGTAATTCAGTATTACACAAAAACTGATGTATCATGTGTGACCCAGTCTGCTATATTAAAATATATCCTTGATATCTTTAATAGGCTGATAATCAGGAATGAAAATCCTACACTGCAAAAATTGATTTTCAAGAAAAAAAATTCTTAGTATTTTTGTCTTGTTTTCAGTAAAAATATCTAAAAACTCTTACATTAAAATGCTTTTTCTTGATGAGCAAAACCACCCAAGAAAATAAGTGTAGTTTTTAGACCAAAAATATCAAATTTAAGTGATTTTGTGCATAAAACAAGAAAAAAAAATCTGCAAATGGGGTAAACGACTTTTTCTTGAATTTTTCTTGAATTTAGTGTTTAAGAAAAATGTTCAAGATTTTTTAGCTTTAAAAAAAATTTCGCTTAGCAAAAAATCTGCCAATAGGGCAAGTAAAAAATCTAAATTTTTTTCTTAAACACTAAATTCAAGAAAAATTCAAGAAAAAGTTGCTTACCCCATTTGCAGATTTTTTTGCTTGTTTTATGCGCAAAATCACTTAAATTTGATATTTTTGGTCTAAAAACTAGACTTATTTTCTTGGGTTGTTTTGCTCATCAAGAAAAAGCATCTTAATTTAAGAATTTTCGGATATTTTTACTGAAAACAAAACAAAAATACTATGAAATTTTTCTTGAAAATAATTTTTTGCAGTGTAATATCATAGCATGCACCTAGTTGCTAATACTCAATACTGCCAAAACACATCATCAAAGTGGCTCAATATAAGCCATTTTACACATAAAAGAACAACTTTAAAAAAATAAAACTTCTCAGAGCCTACTAAAATAAATTTAATAGGGAAGAGCCAATGTGAACTGAGCCTAAACAGTCACCTTTGCACAATGTCGGGTCCAGTGCAGCCCGGCTCAGTCGCAGCAGTCCGTCGCTCCTGGTGCCCTTCGGGGCAAATTGAACTTCTCTCCCCGAGTCACCCAGACTCAGTCATCATCCTTGACGCACCACTGAGCAGATGTGAGCGGATGGGCTATGATGGCTGCTTTTCATGCCTGCCGTAGAGTATAAGCTGCTAACTAGATGCCCTTTATGCACCAGACCACGAGTGTTGATGCAGAAGACAATAGGATCAACAGACCCGCCGGAGAGCCAGAGAGGCCACAGGACACGAACCCAGAGAACATATTAAAAACTGGGACATGAGGTCCAGAGCAATGACCTACCCTATCATGACACTTTTTAAAACTAAAGGAAGGCTATGGAATTAATGTTAGGATTTAAGTTCATGCTTATAGTTTCATTATATAGTTTTCAGTTGTTGAAATAAATGTTGTCAAGGCAAGAGGAATAGAGTGAAATATGAAAGTGATGTTAATGTTTTTATTTCATATATACAGTACTGTGCATAAGCCTTAGGCCACCATGCTACCATTAACTTACACCAACTTAAATGAAATTAAATCCTAATTTCACACCAAATACTGACTGATGCCTGAAGACATTTAGTACTGAAAAGTGTTCATAATTCCTATATTTTCTGCTTGTATTTTAATAAAAAGAGTGAAAAATAAATATGGATGGACATTAAAACTGCACTAAAACAACAAAGCTGGTGGTGGTGGCCGAAGACTTTTGCACAGTACTGTATATATTATTAAAAAGCAGTGTGAAAAGGGGGAGATTCAAGGTATTCTGCATCTGATAAACATACAGTCACTTCATTGTCTTTTTAGCTGTATAAGTAAGATACAGAAAAAATGTGGTCTTTAAACCAAAACAATTTGTTATGTGTGTGACAACAGTAGTATATCAAAATGTGAACAGCTTTAGGAAATGGTGATAATAAAATATGTGGACACACACACATGCAGGAAAACTTGGGTGTTGGAGGTAAATGTAATGGTTTTGTGATAAAGTGGTTACAGTGTAGTGCAATGGCATATTTATGATGTCGGGCAGGAAGCTCAAACACGCATACACACATGAATAAACTCCAACAATGCCCTGTTAAAAACCTTCCTGTACTGCCGAATCATTGGCCAGATGCTTTCTGTCAATGTTGGTTCACACCTAAAATTCTTTTTACCCAATGCAAATTGCAATATTTAAAGGTCATGGGATTTAAGTGTTATGTGAAGTAAAATCATGTGACGTAATTAAGATTAGTTGTTTTTGAGTTAACATGTTTATATCTTACATGCAGCACTTTTATGCTTGTAAAGGCAGTACTGACCAAAGAGCGCATGCAGAAGTTGGCAAGGCCCTATCAGACCTGGAAGATGTTTATTTAAAGTTCAGGATTGTTTGGCACTTATCTAAACTGTTGAATTATTGTTGTCAGGGAAAACTGTTTGTGCGGCGTTTTTTTTTGGGAAGGAAAAACATGACTGACAGTAAATGGGCAATGTTTTATGCAACATAGACATAGTGTTTATTACAAATAACACAAATCATTTTCCTATTCTGCACAATATCTCTCGTATACACATTTGTCTGGCTGCTGTGTACATTAGGACCAAATATCAAGATAGAGGAAAGACACAATTAAGTGCGAGCAGATTAATAAAAGACTCGAGTTGTCTTTTTAGATATTTGTGCTGTGTTGTACTGTATGTGTGCTACAGTCAGCGACAGATGTGTATACATTTGGTACCAATACCTTTGAGGTACCAGTGTAAACTTTTAGGTGCAAAAGTGTAACACTTCAGGGACAGGTAGGAACCATTTTTGACAATTTTATTTGACAGTGTAAAGTAAAAATCCTAATATAGGGGTTTGTGTGTTGATACAGTGGTCATTATCAGAATAAGCCACACAGGGTTGCTGTTGAATAGTGACAGGATGGCACAGAAAGACATGATGTCATACTACAGAATTGAGTCTATGGAGCATGTGAAGTCAGGTGTAAGCTCACAATGTGCCAATGCAGCAGACACTCGTGTAGCTATGACACACTATATTCAAATCTTAATTTGCTCTATATTTCCTGCACACTTTGAAAACCAGATTAGTTGTCAAAACTGATTAACTTTATGTTAGTAATAGTATAATGAACCGTTTTCATGAAAACATCCACTAAATTAAAAGGCTGTAAAAATGTATCAAATGAATATTATTTTCAATTTCTTTCATAAATCTGTTAATCAACCCCAGTCCTGATCAAACTACTAAATGTTTACAAAAATTCCATGATTTTAACTGTTTAATTGTCAAGTTCATAAGTGATGTCACTGATTTGCAGAAAAACACAAAATGAATAATATATAAATATAGAAAATGATTGTGGACTGTATATTTTTACCTTAATCGCAAGCATGTCAAAGATTAGTAAAAACATTGTCGCTGATACATTTTTAGTTTTAGTTTTTTTCTCCATCATTTACTGACATAAATTTAAGTTGAAATTGTTTAACTTCATTTTTAAGTTAAAGTAACATAAAATATGTGTTGATTTGACAAAACTGCTAATTTTTCGCAGTGAGGGCCCAATGAGTATTTGTACACATTAAAAATTAAAGGTATATAATAAAAGGTATATATCTGTACCTACCTGTATATGGTACATATAGGACCCTTTAAAAGGGTACCGTCACAATGTCAGCTTTTGTACCCTTTATATGACAGTGTGACTGAGATTTATTGAGCTTTGCTTATACGAGTTAATACAGGTTGTAGTAGATATAGCAGAACATAACAGAAATTTTATTTTTGGGTAAATTGTCTCTTTAATGAACACTAACGCCCCATTTAGACAGCCAGCGACCAGCAGTAGCAGAGCGACGCAATCTCATTCATTTCAATGGAAACCTGGCAACTTCCGGCGACACTAGTGAAAGTGACCGTGGCGACCGTATGGGCGTGTCCCGCGACGCGAGAAAGTTTAAGAAAGGTTTAACTTTATGCAAATGTCGAGCGAATTTCGGGAGCGACTACCAATGAGAACGAAGCAGTGGAATTCACGTCATCCTTCTCTTGTCAGTTACTGGAGTGGATGGTACTCATTTGTTTATGACAAGCAGATTTAGAAACGCCTCATTGAAAGAGACAAGCGACACCCATCGATAACGTCGCTGGCTGTCTGAACGAAGGCGTTAAGCAGAAACATAACACTTTTAAAAAATCTGCAAAAGTTCTTTTTTTAGAGTATAAGTTTAAAAACAGAGTAGACCAGATTGCAGATTCAGAAGTGTACGAGAAATGTATGCTTAAAGGGATAGTTCACTTTAAAATGAAACTTCTGTCATCATTTACTCATCCTCATGTTGTTCTAAACCTGTATGAATTTCTTTTTTCTGATGAACACAAAAGAAGATAGTTTGAGAAATGATGCTAAACTGACAGCAGATAGTGACCATTGACTTCCATAATAGGAATAAAAAAATATGATGGAATTTAATGGGTACCGTCAACTATGTGCTTACCGTCATTTATCAAAATATTTTCTTCATCATTTATCACAATACTTCCAAAATATTTTTTTCCTGCTATGGAAGTCAATGGTCACTACCTGCTGTGTGTTTACCATCATTTCTCAAAATAAAATAAAATAAATTATGTAATTCAAACCCACATTTCCAAAACCTCATGCAAACAGTATACAGAAATACAGCCTTTTAATTAAAAAGAATTTCTCACTCATGTTTAATATGTTAATCCCATACAGCAGAGTCAATAGACTTCAGTGGGTCTTTATCCCTAAAAAGAGGATGATGAAGCTAAGGACAAGACAGATGAAAACACAATATAATACTGTGTAAAGATTTTAATAAGCACCCATACATGTGAAAAAGACTAAAGACACAAACACATTTAAAAGACTAAAGACACATTTGTCCTGTGTCTGTATATTAAGACAATGATGTATTTTGTAAACTGTTAATCTCTTAAGTTTACGAAACAAAAAACTTTCCTTCCTATGAACCCTTAACCCTGTTCACACCTCCATTGCGTCTCTTAATTTCTCTTTATTATTCCCAAACTGAGTCTCACTTCCTGTGGGAACTTTATATTCAGTCCTTTCCAAAGATTGTTGAATTATTTTACCAGATTATACAAAAGAATTTTGGTCACATCCCAACATATACACAATGTTCACATAAACAGAGCAGGTATCAGCCTATGTCCGCTTAAACTCTTGATCGGTTTGTGCATTTAAATGATTATGTCGCAGCTTTCAATGTTTATGGGTGTATAAAGCACCATACGGCAAAAAAATATTCTAAAATATAATTTTAAATATATTTCAAAATATACAACTGCAAAACTATACTTTTATTTTTGATACATTTTACACTTTATACATTGTATACAAACTTTTATACTTTGGCCAGAAAAAATATATTTTTGTCCCACGGGTTGTAAAATTGGAAATGTATTTGTTGCCCCTGGAATACATTTAGAAATATATGTTAATATATGAAGGTTAAAACTAAATATATTTTCAATAAAAAAAAATATTTAATTAAGCTTTACTGTATACAGAATGTATTTAGCATATATTTAAAACAAATATTTGGCCAGAGAAATGTACATTTTTGCCTTTTGTAACTGTGGCATAGGGTCATTGTGTCTGCCGACTGGCAGTGGTCATAAAAAACACCTCAATAGGCGTGAAGCCTGGCGCTGCCCGGCTGCAATTGTGTGTGAGAGGAACAAATGTTGGTTTTGGACGGTGGTGAAAGACGTGGCCCTCTCCGATCAGACCTGACACACCCTCACCTCTGTTGACCTGCAGATTGGTCAACATACTTTACTGACCCTACTGAAAATGGATGATATGACAACAATACCTGTCTTTTAAGGTTCAAGTTTTATCTATCCATCTATCTGTTTACTAAACAGTGGCTCTTAATTGGTGATGGCATTGACTGACATAAAAACATGTATCATTATTAATTCATTTCAATGTTTGATTTTTGTTTTGAGGGTGTATTGGTTTGCCACGTTATGCTATAAAAATAGATGAGAAACACTAATCTACAGGTAAAACCTGTACTGGGAACATAGACTCCACAAAACAACTGTGAGACAGGGAACTTGAGCGGCATACGTACCCAGCAGATACAAGCTTCCGTTTCCTCAAATTGAAATTCAAGACTTCTATTGAACACAGAGTGATTTCCCATGGAAGTTTAGTGGCACAAAGGGTTCAAAAGCAAGCTGACGATATGGGTGGGAACTGAATATTAAGAGTCAATGTTGAATCATAACAATATTACAACTTACATAGTCTGTATAACAGGTTACAAACTACAAGCATAAAGAAAATACATTAAAATAACTTCAAGTCAAAATAAAATTGATTGTTTTGGAATACTGTGGTATTTTTTTACAAATGACTTATCTGTGAGCTTCATTTTTTTTTATTAATGTGGCCTCATCATATTTAAACAAAAACGCAAATTTCCTCCACTCCTCGAAACGATCTCTCTTTAGTTCTGGTCACATGGTATGGCAGGTGGGCGGGGTCTGGTAAAATATTCAGCGATTAGCAATTAGCAACACGACCCAACTTCAAACAATTCACTAAATTCTCAATGAACGAAAAATAATATTTTTTCATTTCAGAAGCTGTTTCACTGAGATATACGTACCATGGGGAAATAAGAAAATTGCTACTTCCGTTTCATGGCGACTTTAATGACAAACAAGTTATCAACATCTTTATGTTTGTTCACACAGAGCCACACTTTTCAAGTAGATTTCAATTTGTACTTTTTTAATCAAAACTAAATCCATCCAACCATCTATTTCCATATGAAGAGTTTCGTTGCAAAACGAGATAAATCCGTTTTTTTACATTTTTGTCAAAACATGTTTATTATTATGTTATCATGTTATTATTTTGTTTTATGGTGCTACTTAGCTGTATTTTTTAAGTTATCAACGTTTAAATCAAAACAAACCAACTACAGTTGAATTGATATTAATTGGAATGCACAACTAAAAAAAACAGGAATTCTGAAAAATAAAAAAACAGAGTTATCTCGTTTTGCAACGAAACTCTTCATATATTCTTTAAAAATTATCTGAAATGACTATGTGGGCTTTTTAAATAAATTAAATGTTTTTGTATGTTGGTGTTTTTATAGTAACACCAAAGAACTGTACAAATGAAAAATATAAACATACCTCTCAAAGTTATTTTTACTAATAAAAAAATTAATTAAAGGTGATAACAAATATTACCTTCAGGTCAGTTTGTAATAATTACAGTTTTTTTCTGTTACTGTGGTGCATATCTCCAATCATTTTTTAATTTCCTCAAAACAATTTGTACAAACTGCACAACATCATGGAAGTCCTTTAAAAGCGTGTAACTTGTTAAAAATTCTTAGTTAATCTCTCAAAAGTAAATTTTTCAGTGGCATCAAAATTATAAGTCCTTGGGTCATTGTTCATGAACGTCAAAATGTTTAGTCATGTTGTCAATATAGCAAGTGTACACAATTATATGTGTCAGTATTTTCTGATGTAAACTGTGGATGCATTCACATTTTCACCTTTTTTTCTGTTACACATATTGTGATTTTTTGAAAAACATATTTTACAGTACAAATAAAAAATGTACAAAATTTCACTGTAAGAAATGTCAAATTTTCTGTAACTCAAAATGACAGCAATTTATCAGTTCAGTTCACATTTACAAAAAAGAATGTGAACAATTTTCCATGACATGCCATGTACAATGAACTAATTCCTAAATGTTTTGAGGTGTAAGACTATTTAACAGAAACCAGTATAATGTATTTTGATGAAAATGACATAAGCAATTGGAAATAGAAAACAGCAGACAATTGTACATAATAATCTGCATGATTGTACCAAGCATTTGCAGTTTGTCCAGTTGAGAACAATGAGAATTTTGACTTGTGGAGGTTGAACAAATTGTTTTGAAAAAACATATATTTCTGATTTGAGTAGTCTCCAAGATGTCTGAAAAAACTGTAACATAGCATCAACAAGTTATAAGTTAGCGCTAACAGAAAAAATACTTGTCTGAAACGGCAAGAGGAGAGAGGTCAACTGTAAACTGCTAAGAGCTCTTGTTCACATGTGTAAATGTCCTCTCACCCTCATATATTATGTACAACCTACTAGCAAACAAACAAACAAACATAGAAACTGGCAAAGCTTATTTGTAGAGGTCAAAAAAGGAAATGATTGATTGTTCTCTTGAACCTGAAAGGAAGTATACACTAGACTTCCTGTAACTGAAGCACTATAGTCATGCTAGGAAGCCAGTGCTCAGATGATGCTAAAACAATAGATGAAGTAGAAGTGGAGAGAGAATGAAGAACAATATAAACAAGAGAAAGTAGTGAATGAACACAATGCGTCAGGAATTGTGGGAAAAAATGAGAAACTGTCAATCCCACTGTAAAGTATATGGAGATTATATGAGAAAAAAACTGAGAAATAAATGTCATTTTCTATATGATATAAAATGTAAGGGTGCTTGCCTAAAGGGTTAAGTTATACAATATTAATAGTATGTTAACACAACACACATTAATAAATGAGTAGATGAAAAGTGAAGAAATGAATGAAGAGTAACATAAAAGAAAACGAAGCCATAAGTTGCTAAATTTATAAATGATTTCATCCCATTATTTTACCCTGATGGAAAACATTCTCCTGCTCTGTTTCCCACCCTTTAGCTTTTTCTTTGTCATATTCCTCCCATACTCCTAATTTCATTTCTACATACACTACAAACTATGTTTTCATTAATGTCACCACGTTCTGGGTTTATTTTCATTCTCATAAGGGGTTTTCAAAGTTGTTAAGTCCTTGAAGTTAAAAGTTTCATGTTTTATATTGTTCAGACTTTTACCAGGGCTTAAAGGGACACTCCACTTTTTTTTTGAAAATATGCTTATTTTCCAGCTCACTTAAAGTTAAACATTTGATTTTTACCATTTTTAAATCCGTTCAGCCAATTTCCGGGTCTGGCGGTACCACTTTTAGCATAGCTTAGCATAATCCATTGAATCTGATTAGACCATTAGCATTGCTCTCAAAAATAACCATTTTCGATATTTTTCCTATTTTAAACTTGACTCTTCTGTAGTTATATCTTGTACTAAGACCGACGGAAAATTAAAAGTTAAGATTTTCTAGGCCGATATGGCTAGAAACTATACTGTCATTCTGGCGTAATAATCAAGGACTTTGCTGCTGGCTGCAGCAGGCGCAATGATATTACGCACTGCCCGAAAATAGTCCCCTTGGTTACTTTTAATAGCAGGGGTCTATTTTCAGGCACTGTAATATCACTACACACCATGTAGCCATGTTACAGCAGCAAAGTTCTTGATTATTATTTTTGTCGGTCTTAGTACACGTTGTAAAAGAGTCAAGTTTTAAATAGTAAAAATATCTAAACTCTTTGGTTATTTTTTAGCGCGCTGCTAATGGTCTAATCAGATTCAATGAATTATGTTAAGTTCTGCTAAAAATGGTTAGCGCCAGAGACGCAGATCGGCTGAATGGATTTCAAAATGGTAAAAATCAAATGTTTAACTCTAGAGGAGCTGGAAAATGAGCATATTTTCAAAATAAGTGAAGTGTCCCTATAAAAGTAATCCATTCCGTTTTTTACACAAACTCATTAGATCAATAACTTTGAGGATAACGTTCCTATTTGCATATTTATAAGACAAATGACGTTGACGACTGTATCTCGTGATAGATGCTTGTCAGTGGTAATAGCATGATGTAAACCCGACAATATGACAAATAATATGGTGTTTACACCAGTTAACATGCCTGCTGTAATGATTCGACTTTTTTTCTCAGACATTTGAAGTTTCTTGGACTGTAAAATGTTCATAAATATTTCATTTGGTAAGCACTGACTCTGTTTTTGATTGTCTCGTGTGTTGCTAAACAAGTGGTGTTACATATCTTACCACAATGTAAAAAACGCTGATGTCCACAGTTAAAACATTAAATAATTGTTTTTCATATGTGTCGGATCAGACATTCATTATCCAGGCTTAAAAGCAGATGGTTATACATTTTATAAATGCAATAAAAGCAATTAGGTACAAGAGGCGTGAAAAAGTCAAGACTGAAAGGTGTTTGTAAAATTTAGTATAAAGTCTTTTTTATTTTATGCATGCTTCGATTAAATAAATTAAAAAAAATTCTTCAAAAAAATGTATTATATTAAGTCAATAACTGATTACTTGAATCATGCAATTTTACAAAATAACAAAAAAGTAACATGACAATAACATTATTCTTAATCGAGCCCATTTAAGTAATCTACCACACTCCGTTGTTTTTCATCAGGTATAAACCTACATCCTGAACATAAATGGGGGTCAATTATCAGGACACATTAAACTGCAGGACCTGCCACAGCTGCTGACTGATCTCTGAACCCATAATGGAATTAATGTAACCACTAATAAAATTAACTAAAGCATACATCCCTACAGTATAGCCTACATACACACACATAGCTTACTGCATACTGAATATCATCATATCAAGGGTCATTGTTTGAGGGTGGCTTGTCACATCACATATAATCCCTTTCCTGCATTATTCTGTGTGATTGTGTCTGAACAATGAAATACTGAAATTCTAGAAACTATTTTAGTTTGCTTGTTTTTTCTTTGTACTAGAAAGTGTGTTCAAATGTAATCAAAAGTAAAGTTATTACAGCCCATAGCAACAAAATGAACAGTGTGAATGACTTTATTTGTGAACACACACACGTACACCCAATAGCAAAAGAGAAACCCATCCTAGATCGGACTTGTCATATATACGTACAAACACACATGTAACCTGCAGCAAGGGCAGTGGCGGATGCAGAACGTGACATATGGGTGGGCATGGATTAAGTCCGGGTGGGCCTGAATCTATGGGTGTCACTTTTGAATAAGAAACTATAACAAGTCTATAAAATTCGTCAAAACTTCAGAACACTAATTTAAACAGCATACACACACACCCGAACTGCACGTCACATTTTTGACATTATTGATACTTTAAATTGTAATGCAACGTGACATTTATTAAGCCTTTTTGGTAAAAAAAATATTGGGCTCTCATAGGCTACAAAAAAGAACCTGCACACAGTGACAGAAAATATAAATGAACCCCAAAAAACCTTATACTTTTCAAAATAACCTATTAAAGTGTTTAAATAAATACGGCTACTAAATGCTTAAAATGAAGCTTCTAACATCATATTCTCTTCATGCAAATCACTAAAAATATATTTTCGTTCTCACATATTTAAGTTAACTTACTAAATAAAGAAAGAAAAGGGAATTGCTAGAATAATGTAGACTCTGGGGTTAAACGAAATGACAAATAAATAAACATTTAATATACTTTTTGATGAGCACAAGAGCAAGCCTACTCGTGAAGAGCGGAGCCGAGGAGCGCGCATATCAGACGTGAACGAAAGGAATAATGGATTTAATGCTTTCACTTCATTTCGCAATACAGTCTCCTGAGGTTGCGTATAAATAGCACGAGGTGTGGAGCTCGTGCAGTGCGTGCGCCGGGTTCCACTTTGGCGTGCGTGTGATACGCAGGTCCTTCCCATTCACTTAAACGGGGCATCTTTTTTGTCGTTTTAGTTATTGGTTTCTCTATTTTTTTCTGTTTTTTAAACCATTTTCGCTTGGGTTTAGGGTTAGATTTTAGATTAGCTTAATAAGGTTATTTAATATACAGGTTTCTCAATGTTTTTGTCCGTATTTAAGCCATGGTCGCTTGGAGTTGGGGTTAGAGTTGGGGTTTGGGTTAGGATGTCATTTTTATATAACAAAAAGTTGTTCTAGCCCTAAACCCAAGCGAAAATGGCAAAAAAACAGCAAAAAACCGAGAAACCAATAAACAAAAGACAAAAAAGATGCCCCGTTTAAGTGAATGGGAAGGACTTGCGTATCATATGCACGCCAAAGTGGAATTTGGCGTATGTATTGCACGAGTTTTACACATCGTGCTATTTATACGCATTGCATTTCCTGACAGTTTCACTTGTTAGTGAGGATAGTAATGGCTAACAAGATGACGCCGAATTACATACAACATAATTACCTAACTAAATCTGAGAGAATGCAAACACATTACAATATTTTTTCCTCGCCCGACGGCCAAGGCGCATCATTTTTTTTTAGCCCGACAGGAATTCGCCATAGCCCGTAATGGACGTCGGGCAAGCGATTTTGCGAGGTTTGTTTTGTAGAAAGACTTTCTTTAAAGTGAATTTCGTTTTGTATAAATTGTATCTTAATATTAATCAATGTTTGATCAAACAATTGCCTCGATTTAATAAATAAGAAGCAAACCAAGAACGTCTGTGGTGTGGATTGAAGTGAACCCACTATATTTCCGCAGCCTACGTCTTTCTGCTTTAATGCATTTCTTAAAACAATGTCTGAATTACACAGTAGGCTTATAGGTTGTTATGATAGGCTATTTGTTGCTTAAAAGCAATAGGCTATATTGTATAAAGTGTAGCAATAAACGTGGCGTGACTTATAGTGCTGCTATATCGCTATATCAAACAACATCACTATGATCAGATGTTTTCTTTCTATTTTTTACCCCGCTGTCATATTTGTTGTGTGTTTATGTTATTGAGAGGAAAGCGCGCAGCACATATTTATAACGTGTTGTTATTCAAAATACGTTTTTTACTTGCTTGCAAAAAAAGTTCTCAAAGTGATCATGGCTGAAAGCTGCTCGGGAATATTTCATTATAACGCAACATTCAACTGCTTTAATAGTTTTTAAATAGTTATCAGGCTTACTTATAATTTTACTGTTTTTAACATAACATGCAATAGATAAATTACACAACATAAATTAATATAAATGTCTAAATATACCGAGTAGTATTTTTTACATTTCTGTTTGGGCGGGCCAGCTGTCAATCTGGGCGGGCCCAGGCCCGCCCAGGCCCGCCCATAGCTCCGCGCCTGAGCAAGGGGGATTCAAATCGAAAAGATTCCCTCGTACTCAAACACGCGGAGTCACGTGCACATACATTACACACAAATGCACAGAAACCCTTGAGCAAGGAGGAATGAAACCTAAAAGATTTTCATTATATAAAGCTGACATACATCTTCCAGCTCTTAGCCAATGAACAGCATAAATAAAGACAGTAGAAAATATAAAATAGCTCATGGCTCTATTAGTTTGTTTCTGTAATGTTGGATTTGCAGTATAACCTCACAGCAATTGAAGAAGAAAGAATGAAGGAGACCTGAAACATGTGACATGAGGTACAACTTTCTCTTATTAATATATCTTATACTATTGTATCCATTTTTAGTACATTGCATTATTCTGCATCATATAGCTAATGTTTCAGTTGCAATATTTGGGCAAATTAGAGGCTACAAAAACAGGTTTTGATTTGTATAAAAATAATTTTGCTTGCCTACTGTCAGAAGAAATGGTAAAAAAATGGGCCTTAACTGTTACTGGGGTTGAACCCTTTTAAAAAGCACTCCTTTGCACCCAAAGAGTGCATATTACTACCTCAAATGTATATATTGGTATCAAATGTACACATCTGATACCAATATGAAGTTTTAAACCCTGAATATAGCTTAAGTGCCTCAGTGAGATTTAATATAAGTCCGTCTGGCAGAACAAAAATGGTAAAAAATGGCCTTAGCAGTCACTTGGTCGGTTCCTTTTAAAAAAGTACTTTGCACCTTTAAAGTTCATATTAGTACCCGAAGGTACATACTGGTAACAAATGTGTACATATCTGTACCCACAGTAAGTGATACATGGACCCTTAAAGGGTACTGCCCCAGTGACAGTTAGGCACCATCATTTGCCCATTTTAAAGAAACTTTAAAGGGACATTCCACTTTTTTAAAAAATATGCTCATTTTCCAGCTCCCCTTGAGTTAAACATTTGATTTTTACCTTTTTGGAATCCATTCAGCTGATCTCCAGGTCTGGCGGTATCACTTTTAGCATAGCTTAGCATAATCCATTGAATCTGATTAGACCATTTAGCATTGTGCTAAAAAATAAATAAAAGAGTTTCAATATTTTTCACTGAGTAGTTCCTAGCCATATCTGCATAAAAATTGCATCTTTTAATTTTCCGTTGGTCTTAGAATGTGATGTAACTACAGAAGAAGTTTTACTTAAAATATCAAAACTCTTTTTTTCTTTTAGCGTGATGCTAATGGTCTAATCAGATTCAATGGATTGTGCTAGCTATGCTAAAAGTGCTGGCGCCAGACCCGGAGATCAGCTGAATGGATTCCAAAATGGTAAGAATCAAATGTTTAACTCTAGGGGAGCTGGGAAATTAGCATATTTTCAAAAAAAGTGGAGTGTCCCTTTAATTGTAGTATGGCAGTTCTGTCACGAAATCTCATATTAAGGATGACCTGCTCAGCCCAAAGGTTTAGTGCATGCATGTACAGTATGTGTGGAAGTGCACGTAAAGGTTTATTGATCAGGGTAGGATGTAAAATGTGTGAGTAACGTCAAAGCACAACGCATCACGGCACCCGAGAACAGCCTGGGAAGAACAACCATTGTGTTCCATTACAATTCAACTTCCTATGGTATTCTTCCCACCAAAATAGAGTGTTACCAAGTAAGTTGGGGTGGGGGTGTATTGAGTTCGATGGGCAAAAAGAGAGAGGGAGTGATGAAGGAAAAGAGGGGGGAGGAGGAAAAGGAAGTGTGGAAGAGGGATTGAAACACTCCCTGAGATGGGCCAGTATTTCTCAGAGTGTCTCACACTTGTGCTCAATTCCCAAAGCAGGACGGGCACGAGGGTGCCTGTGCTGTACATGAACTTGAATGCCAGTCACGCTACAGTGTCGTCTATAGAGACACACTGCCATACATCTCCACTGCTCAGTGTATCTCCACTGTCATACATCTACAGGACTCCCAGGCGGCAGAATAAGAGCCCATTCATTCATCTGAAGAGGAAAAGACCACAGAAGACTCAGAGAGACATAACTTGAGACAGTGTCATAAGTCAGCAGTCAGACAGGTAATACATTTTCATTCAATACTCTAAATTTGTTTTAAAGATTCATGGAACAAACTCTGCTTTGTCTCTGTATAGATTGAATTAGATATATTTCTCAAGCATAATATCAGTGTGTCAATTCAGATCACTTAATATTTTCAATTAAGCTATGCTTTGTTTGAAGAAATGCTGAGATATTCATACATATTCATGCATAAGCATAATTATAATGTAACATACTCTAGAATAATTTTTTTGTAATTCACTGTTTTTTAGATAAAAGTGTCCTACATAATGTAAAAACTTTAAAATTGAAAAGTCAAGGCCATGTCAAAGTTGGAAAATATGAAATCAATTTGTGAAATCAAACTTTGATGATCCTAAACTCATAAATAGATCATAAGACTTTAGTCTGGAAACAGGGACACTTTTTTAAAAAAATTTTGATATAATAATTGTTACATGCTATATAAATTTGGTATATGATCATGATTAGTCGATGCTCAATACGTTTGCACTTTATGGCATGTTTCTGAAGAATCTACAGCCTCTCAAATGTCATGATATTTATAACACTTACTCAACGCACTATTTGTCATCTTAACCCTCATAAGCCCCAATTTTCCTGTATATTTTCCCGTGGGGGTAAAAATTACCCCAAAAATAAAAAAGTGATAAAAAATGTATAAATATATATATACATTTTAAATGATTCAAATGATATATCATTTTTTGTTTTGTTTTGTTTGTTTACTTCCCATCTATACTGTTGCGTTTTGGGAGATATGAAGTGCTTTGTACCTGTTTACCACTAAATTTCTCAACTACACCATTAGATTGCCTGTAAAAATGACATTTAAAAAAGCACATAAATTATGATCTAAATTTGATTTAAATTGTTTTTTGATATTGATAGATGTTGTGTGTTAAATTCGGCCATCTGGTGTTTAGAAAAAAAAACATAAAAGTTTTTATATGAATATTGACAGATAGTCTAGAAAAGTCACAAAGTTTTCTTCCACTGAGATAAGGGTAACCATGTTTTTTAACTAAAGAAAAGTGGCTTGGGGGTAAGATTGACCTCAAAAGACTTATAAGGGTTAAAGGTTTGTAACTTTATAGCACTTTATGATCAAGGATTGCCTGACAGGTTTACTGCGAGGAAATGTATATGATTTGATTTGATCATGTAAACTTTGATTGATTTGAAAACAGAAACAGTTTATACAAAAAAGTATTTCAACATTACAAAACTGTCATTTCAACACCTAAAATGTTTAAATGTCAAACTTAAATTTTTTTTTGCCATCTTAAAACTTGTTCCGAAATCATTTTAATGGATGTTATTAAGTATTAAGTCAGTTTTCCTCAATTTCACACGGTTAAGTTAACAAAGTAATCATGACATAATCATAGCATACATATAAATATATGTTTAATATATTATAACCAATTGATGCTATTATAATTGTATTGTGCTATTTAAATTAAGTTTTGATTGAACTTTAATTTAATTTCTGCAAGTAATTTGTTTCCAGAATGCAAAAACTCTTTTTTTATACAGTAATATTAAGTGCCGACCGTTCAGTCTTTAGAGGACATTGATGCACAGATCAGTGCAGTTGCTGTGACAGTAAATAGAGAAACACGACCGCCATGTAAGGTAACACAGCATCCTTTAAGTAGACTGACATGGAGTTAAGCATCGTCCTTATTGCGCACTGGGGTATTACTCTCTTAATATGTGTGGCATTAATATGTGTGTAAAATGGGCTTCTGCAGTAAGGGCTTGTGGTTTTAATGTTCACTTTAAATTCAGTGTCTCATCCTTTACGCTTCCACAAGCAGTGATCAAATGTTTGGCTTAAGCAGCTGTCTGTCCTTTGTTTGTATTTTAAGTTTGTGGTTAACACTGGTATTCAGGTTCATGTTTAAACCCCTGTGCAGGTTTAACCTTCTACTTAAGGGTTTTTATTCTGTGTGTTGCTTTTCTTGTGCACATACAGTATATGGTTTCTGGAACTATTGTTGGCCCATATAAACTTGCAGTAGACATAAAAAGGCCTCGGATGCAAAACGTCTGGCCTGATTTCTTGAAAGTATTAGATGAACGTATAGTATGTATCGAGAGCATTTGGTTATTATCATTATCTAATTTTTTGTGAAAGTAGCGTTTTGTGGCTTTGCATCTGAGCTCTTCATATATAAGACCAACTTGAAAGCATGCATGCATTCATGTTTTAATAAATATCAACACAGCTGCCATTCTGTGATGCTTACAGTTAAATCATTTAGATATTCAGGATAATCAGTACAACACTTTTGCTTATTTGAAAGTGCTTTAATATTCCACTTTGTTTGTCTTTGTATTCTATGAAGTTACAACCCTGGTTATGTTGGGACACAGATCTTTATAGTCATACTTATTCTGACATCAGGTTAAAGAGAAAGAGCTTAAATAAATATTTATTCAAAGCTAGAGGGTAGAGCCCGTGCACAGGCATCGCAGAGCCTCTTATGGTGTGGGTATCAGGATGCCAGTAGCGACATGACCACTGTGAGAAAAACCAGCATGCCAGCGCTTGCCAGCATTGCCTGGCACATTTGTGAAGTGCTACTAGAATGTTTTAAAGATGCTGTGGCAATGGTCCCAGTTTATTATACTAGTGCGAATGAGAGCGCAAAGGTTTTATGTTATTCTTTAGTTTATTTTTGTTATTGAAAGTATGACAGTGGTTTAGAGTAATAAAAAACATGCACTGTATTCCAACAGCTACGAAACCTTGAGGGTTATGGGAAGCTCTGATGATTCCTAACAAACAATTTAAAGGAAGGTCAGTAAGACTATTGAAAAGCTTATCAGAATGTGGATCATAAACCATGTTTCTTATTAAATAAACTTGTAAGGGCCAGACAATGGATGTGATAAACAAGTCATGTTTCTGTAGCTCAATTGGTAGAGCAGTGCGCTAGCAATGTAAAGGTCATGGGTTCAATCCCAGAAACATGCTTATTGTTATGTAAGTATAAATTAAATACATTGCAAATCGCTTTGGATGTTTACCAGATGCATAAATAAATGTCATTAATGAATTAGTACAGATACAAATATTGCTGTTCACTTAATGTATTAGCACATTTCTAGAGTAGCAGATGAATCCGATATTGATTTTTTTTTCAAAAAATATTTTTTTTGTAAATTACATGTTGGGTGAAAATATAATACAAAATAAGTGTGTTAATGGTGCAGATGTGCCTAAATATAACTCGATAACAGGTGAAAGTTTCTTCTCTCTGTCATTCATCTCAGCAACATTTATGTGTGCACTGCAGTCCTATTGTTTCAGTATCTTTAAGAAATACTGCAGTCTGCAGTTAGACTTTGACCCCTTACAATTTCTCATGATAAATGCTTTTAGGGTTTTGGGCATTAACCTGGTGCTGAATAATGAGTGTCAATCAAGTTAACTAATCTCCTGTGGTTCTCTTTTTTTGATAAGAAAACAACCTTGAACTTGGAGACCTTTAGAGACTTGTTTCCTTTAAAGTAGCAAGTCTGGAGGAAATCATATTGTTTGAAATTGCTTCCTAAGAAAAAATAGAGAGACAGAAGGAGAGTAGGAGCACACTGGCGACTGAAAATGCTCAGTCAGTGAATCAGATATTTCCGTCCTCCTTTTCTATGTTTAAGATTCCGTTCCCACCGATGCAAACGCCTTTTACTGACATACACTTGCTCATGCTGGTTTACTGAGTTCACATCGAGTAACATTAATTTCCAAAACTTATTTTTTGACCCATAAATCAAAAAATGACGTAAAAAGTGGAGACCACTAAACAAGGAATATGACTTTATAAACATATTAAATACTGGTTTATTAAAAGTCTCAAAAAGATTTTTCTGAGGGTTAGATTAACGGTAGGATCCATAAATATTACAAATATCCCCAATTCTGTTATTCAAGTCAATGTGACCCTGCCTGTGAAACTCCAGTTACAGTATTTTTGTGATTTACTGTTTACATAAAATCATAACATAACACACTGAAAAAAATTATTTATTCAATTTACTAAATTTTTTAAGGTAAGTGGTTGCAATCCATTTATTTAAGCTACATTTAAACAAAAGTTTTTTATTTTTTTATTTTTTTTTTTACTAATTTTTTGTTTAAATGTAGCTTAAATAAATTGATTGCAACCACTTACCTTAAAAAATTTGAGTAAATTGAATGAATGAAATTCATTCATTCATTCATTCAAACCTTTATTTAACCAGGATAAAAAACTCTTCTCTTTTACAAGAGTGTCCTGGCAAGTGGCAACAACGTGGTTACAAATAAATACAAAAACATTTACAGGTAAATACATAAACACACTTTCACTCATCATACACAAACAGCACAAATGTCATCATTAAAAATACCTGGGACCTAATTCAATTTAAAAACAATGACAGACAGACTGCCTCTCTGCAAGGTCCTTTAAAAAGCCCTTAAAAGAATTTAGTGAAACCAACTCTTTCAAATGTAACTCATTCTGAAGCTGATTCCAAGCAGATGCTGCTGCATAACTAAACGCCTTTTTGCCAAAATCAGTGTGGGCTTTAGGGACTATCAATAAAAACAGATCCTGTGAATGCAGATGGTATGACCCAGCAGATCTCGGGAGAATATAAGTGTTCAGATAAGGAGGAAGAAGTCCTAAAACTGCTTTATAAATAAAAAGATGCCAATGCATCCAACGCCGAATGGACAGGGAGAACCACTCGACCCGAGAATACAACAAACAGTGATGAGTAAGAGATTTTAAATTTGTGATAAATCTTAAGGCTCCATGAAATACTGTGTCCAAAACATGAAGACACTGGGAGGATGAATGCATGTATAAAATATCACCATAATCCAAGACAGACAGGAATGTAGCATTTACAAGTTGTTTTTTTGCATCAAAAGATAAACAAGACTTAATTCTAAAAAGAAACAAACTAATTTCAATCTCAGTTTTTTAACCAAATCTTGGATATGCAATGTAAAAGACAATGATTGATCAATAGTAATGCCCAAGTATCTGTAATGTGACACTTCTTCAATTTCTGTTCCAGAAAGTGTGTAAATGGCTGGAACATTGTTTTTAATTAATTGTCCACGAGTGAAAGTCATGACTTTCGTTTTTTTTAACAATTTGTGATAGCTTGACCTACTGTGGACCCAGAACAATAGAGAACAGTGTCATCAGCATAATAATGATAGTTTGTATTATTTATATTATAGCAGAGATTGTTTGTATAAATAATAAAAAGAAGAGGCCCAAGGATTGAGCCTTGAGGCACCCCTTTTAAAATATTTAGAGAGGCAGATGTAAGGCCATCTACTTGCACATTGTGTTCTCCCTGATAGATAACTGTTTAACCATCCCACTGCTTGTTCAGATAGTCCAATAGAGGCGAGTCTTTGAAGGAGTATTTTATGGTCCACTGTGTCAAAAGCTTTTGACAAATCAAAAAACAATGCTGCAGAGCACTGTTTATTGTCCAAGAACTTAACCAGGTCATTGACAACTTTTGAGACAGCTGTTATTGTACTATGTTTTTTCCTGAAACCAGATAGAAATTCATTTAGAATATTGTTATTAATTAAATAGTCTTTTAATTGCATGCTAACAAATGATTCCATTAATTTGGCTAATACTGACAATTTAGAAATAGGCCTATAATTATTTATGTTTGGCGGATCGCCACCATTATGAAGGGGGAAAACATTGGCAGATTTCCAGATAGCTGGAACTTGATTTGTAGCTAAAGAAAGATTAATTAAATATGCAACTGGATTTGCTATCAAGTCTGCAGATATTTTTAGAAAATATGGTTCCAGTTTGTCTGGACCTGATGATTTCTTTTGATCTAGATCTTTCAGGGCCTTCCTTACTTCTGTTACGGTTACTGTCTTGAAATGAAATGGTTGAGCAAACGGAAAACGGTTGTTTTAGGAATTTTTGTGTCCCTTACAGATGCTATAAAACAATGATCACCTATATCATTTGCAAAAACAAAGGCTCCGGAGTATTTGTGAATAATTTTTTCAGTGCATAAAGAACATTCTCTGAAATATTACCTTGATATCTTTAATTTTGACTGAGTAAGGTCATGTCAAAGATTGAAATCAAGGTAAATTTAAGATTTCAATATGAACTCAAAACTTTTTGATCAAAAATCTAAAATATTTTACCTATACATTACATTGCACCCATACAATTTACACCTATACAATACATTAATCTACATTTATTTTACAACCCCATGCTCTTACAGTAATGTATTTTAACAATTGTCTCATTTGTTTCTATTTCTTTTATTTCTCCTTAGTAATTTTAAGTTGATACTTAAATGAAACTAAACCAAACACTCAGATCTTCTAAATTGCACACAAAAAATGTTCAAACCAGAGTTTGATCAAAAGGGAAAAACCCAACCTAGTGTGTTATAATTTTACCTATGCTGGGTCTGTTTGGTCAAACATAAAACTTTTCTGGATTATTTTTAACCCAAAAGTTGGGTTTGTCCCCTTTTGACCCAAATCTGGGTTGAAAATAACCCAGCATTTTTTTTGTGTTTGTGTATAAAGGAGCAACATCTAAGCAATAACTTTGTTTTTCGTCAGTGCACAGATCCCATACATTTCTGAATTTCTACCACTTCAACTTTCACTAAATATCTTTCACTGATGATGGATAACACATTTTACAACTGTTCATGAAGATGGAGGGCCTCCATTTGACTGTCTGCTGTAAGATTCCATATTTGGCCGTTCTAAAGATCAGCAAGACTCATTACTAAGAAGACATGGCTTAGTACAGGATGGTGAGAGGGTACAGTACAGCCAAAAACAATCAGCACATACATACATACAGTTAGGTTTAATGGGCACTGCAGTGACAATATCCAGTAAATAGCAGTAAATCCAAACTATTTTCCAATGTACTGTTCTATAGTGCTAACTAAAACAAATAAAATGGGCATGGAGGCCCTGAAAAAACGATGTGTGTACACAGGTTGGTGTATGTGGTTTACGGTACATGAGTAGAATATAATGACATATTTACTATGCTATAACCATGGTTTACGAAAAGCTAAAAAAACATACTAAATGGTAGTTTTTCATAGATTAAATACTGCCAACCGGTTTTAGTGACATTGGGGTTAGTAGTTAGTAGTTGGTGTGTCAAAGATAGTAGGCCACACACTGTTGCATTATTCAACTTTGATACTTATTTATCTTTTAAGCTGTTTAAGTACTACATTTGGAATTTTACCAAATCCTTTTGGAGACATAACCTAGACACTTTCTGGAATGACTGGAATCTAAAGTGACTTATTTAAGGACAGAACATTCATGCCAGATTGACATGACTGAAGTGATGATGTTATTTTTGGGAAACAGTATGATCCTAGACAGTGTTGATGTTTATATCTACAGTACGATTAACACACCTGACCTCATGTTTGACACCTTTGCAAGAAGCTCAGCCTCCAGGCATTGACTACAAACAGAATACAACATGAAATACTATTTGTTGTTGCTTAAAGTACCATAAAAACTGAATAGTGGAAATGAGATAACAAATCTATTTGCATTATTAGGATCTGCTGTATCTTATATCTAAGGACCAGAAATTTATAAAGACAGCCACCTTTAGATACCATCCATACTATCAACCACATAGCGATGTCTTAGTTATCACTCAGAAGCCGGTAACAGTCACAAAGCAACATGTTGAAATTAATTAATGTCCCTGCAAATTTTCTTAAAAAACGTAAATGTGAGGCTTCCAACTACTGCCTGGTTTCTCTGCCTTTCAAATGTGCTGTATCTGGATTTTTTGTTGTAGGTCAGAGGTTTTCAGACTATGTGTCGGGACGGGACTCATTTGTGGGTCGCACAATGGGATTAGGTAGGATAAGTCACTTGGTTGTTGCTGTGAATGACAAATGACAATGGTTTTGTTATCAAATTGCATTTATACAAGGAACAAGGAACAAAGTAAGAATGAATAAACTTTACTTCTATTAAAAGAGACTGAATGTATATTTTCCTCATGTTAAAATTTTGGAAGGTATTGAGATTATCTGCCTAGGTGGGAACCCTTTATTTGGGTGATATTAGTCATACTTAGTGGACTGAAACTTTCTTTCATCGTGAGAATTTCATTTAGATTATGTGGCACTAGCATCCTTTAGCTACATTACACACACAAGAACAAAAAGCCCACCCAGGGTACACGTGATGTAGCAGAGAGACAGCTGCACTGTGGTCTAAAATGATCTTTGTATCCAGGCCTCCATGGGGTCATAGAATGAGTCCGTTCTCATGTCCACTGGCATCCCCTCGCCCTATTTTGCCCTGCCAAGGCCACTGTTATCAACCTGCCCCCTAACTGGGACAGGTCACATCAGAATTAGAACAGTCTACCCTATGTTTATACAAGTTCATATAACTTGAACTTGCTCTGCTCTGAGGGCTCTACTGTAAATATATCATATAGAAGTTTTATAAACCAAGTGGCATTTATTAAAGACAGATAGCACATGCACACTTTTACTGTGTTTACTGTGCTGTTCGTCTTCTGTATTCTGATCCTGGGCATAGCTGTGGACTTTATACAAAAATTAAAAGATTTTTAACAATAAACCACTTGATAAAATACAATGTTTTTGCATTTAGACAGATTTTGGTTGTCAAAGGTTTTAGGCAATCCCTATAGTTGCTGTTATGTGATGTATGTCTGTGTTTACTCTGCTGTAACAATTGAGAAATTGAGAGGAATTGATACATCACCCAAAACTGATCTAAAGACCAACTGGTAAAAAGTAATTACAAAAATGGCAAAAAAATTCAAAAGAAAAAAGTTTTGGGTTCGATTCAAAGCACATCTATTATGCAAAATATACTTTTACAAGGTGTTTGAACATACATTTGTGTTGGCAGTGTGTGAACACAACCACCCTACAATAAAAACCACCCACTCCTTCTTATTTAATCCCTGTTAAATCAAAGCAGTTTCATTACCGTGGGTTCACACCAGTTTGCCACTTGAACAGTTTGAGTTTAATCACTTCATTCAAGCGTGAAAGCCGTGGATGAAATTCTAGTCATCGAGACATTCACGTAAAAATTCGTGTCATGGGAGGGGCTTCTGCGACTCCGCTCGCTCTCTGTAAACACGTCACTACTAGAGCCAGCTCCTGATTGGTTAACTCGCGCGTTTTGCCGTGGCAACGCTCAATTCCCGCTATTCGCACGAACTAGATGCGCAAATGAGGCGCGCTAAACGCCTCATTTGCACCGCAACACATCCAGATTGACGTTGACATTGAATTAGCATTGAAATCACTCTCGCTTGACGCCTCTACAGTGGCTGGTGTGAACACAGCATTAGAAGTGCTTTTTCGATTCTTTTGCTAATGTGAAGTCACACTGATAAAGCCACACCCATAGCCACTGACCCAAATAGGGGCATTTTGGACATGCTAAACAAATGATCTGTGGGGTATTTTGAGCTTAAACTTTATAGCCACATTCTCGGCACACATGAAACTTATATTACATCTTGTAAAAATGGGCGTAATATGTGCCCTTTAAGGTTTGCAGTTTACATTTACAGCAGTTTTCTTTTTACTGCAATGAACGTTTCCAAAAACTTTTTCTGACCTCTGTATTAGTATAAGATTTTGTTGTTAAGTTTAAGCAAATCTTGCAATTGGCACAGTAGACTAAAACAATACCAATATTGTCAGCCATACACAATTACAGGGACACTCCACTTATTTAAAAAAAAAAATACAAATTTTCCAGCTTCCCTAGAGTTAAACATTTGATTTTTACCATTTTGGAATCAATTCAGACGATTTACAGGTCTGGCGCTACCACTTCTTAGCACAATTCATTAAATCCGATTAGCATTGCGCTAAAAATAACCAAAGAGTTTCAAAATTTCCTATTTATTTTTGAGCGCGATGCTAATGGTCGAATCAGATTCAATGGATTGTGCAAAAATGTAAAAATCAAATGTTTAACTCTAGGGGAGCTGGAAAATGAGTACATTTTTTAAAAATGGAGCGTCCCTTTAACATACATTTACTAAATCACTTTGTAACTTTCTTTATTTGATCTAGCAGGATTACTCACAAACTGTCCACATTTTAAAATATTAAAAATAACCTGAGTTTCAGGGAACTGTCGTGGGAAAACTGACTTTAACTTTTGCTCTCTCTTTCCCTCTTGTTTTCTCTCTCTCTCTGTCACAGATTAAGTAGTAGTGCTGGTGTGTAGCAATGGGGGACTGGAGTCTCCTTGGTAATTTTCTGGAAGAAGTTCAGGAGCATTCCACGACAGTGGGCAAGGTGTGGTTGACTGTGCTCTTCATCTTCCGTATCCTGGTCCTGGGCACGGCCGCGGAGTCATCGTGGGGTGACGAGCAGTCTGACTTCATGTGCGACACGCGACAACCTGGTTGCACCAATGTCTGCTATGATCAAGCTTTCCCCATTGCTCATATCCGTTACTGGGTGCTGCAGATAGTCTTCGTGTCAACACCATCCCTTATCTACATGGGCCATGCCATGCACACAGTCCACATGGAAGAGAAACGGAGGCGGAGAGAGCAGGAGATGGCTGAGGGAGAGAATGAAGAGGGACGAGGAGAAAAGGAATATTTGAAGCGGAGAGAAAAAGCCGATGATACACCGCCAAAGATCCACCTAAGGGGTGCTTTACTGAAAACGTACATCTTAAGTATTTTTTTACGCTTAGTCATGGAAGTGACCTTCGTGGTGATCCAATACATGCTGTATGGAATCTTCCTGGATTCCCTGTACCATTGCGCCACGTCACCATGCCCCAACCCTGTGAACTGTTACATGTCACGGCCGACTGAGAAAAACGTCTTCATAGTGTTCATGTTGGTGGTGGCAGTTGTTTCACTGTTCCTCAGTGTGCTGGAGCTCTACCATATTGGCTGGAAGCAGTACAGGCAACGTATTAGAAAGTATACCGATAACCATGCAGGTGAAGGCCATAGCAAAAATATCAAAGCTGTTTCTGTAGTCAAAACAACTATTTCAAAAGAAATGCCTGACACGACTCAACCAAGTCCAACCCAAACTTGTACCCCACCTCCGGATTTCAACCAATGCGTTGCGTCGAGCCAAGTACCAACATCACCTCCACATCTTCATCACCACCACCACCATCCTTATCATATCCACCAAAGCTGCCAGCCCTTCACTAACCACTTGGCCCACCAGCAGAACTCTGTCAATATGGCCACAGAACGGCACCATCATAGTCATGATGACCTGGAGCCTCGTGAGAATTTTCTGCAGATGAGCTTTGGAAGCCCTCTGCCCAGCGCCCCCTCCACGCCATCACCACACCAAGACTTCTTCAAAGACAAGCGCCGGCTTAGCAAGGCCAGTGGCACTAGTAGTAACCGGGTCAGACCAGGAGATCTAGCTGTTTAGGCTGGGTTAAAGAGTGTTCCAAGAGAAAGTGAAGTCAGTATTTAGAGGAAAGATGAAGGGGGTTTGAGTCTGCTTGTCTTTTGAGTGTTTCATTGGCCAACTTCTCTGTAGAAGTTAAAGAGCTTCAAGAGCAGCATGAAATATAAGACAATGAGAGTGAGCAGGACAGAGAGAGAATCTGTATCAGAGCATCTAATCTGGTTTCATTGAAACTTGTCATTGTTATTGAATGTAGGGTGGGATCAAGTGATCTTGAGTAAAAGGCTCTTTATATGACATAGATAAAGATTGAGTTAACTACTGGTATAACCTTGGGTGCATTTATAAAATAGTTTTGCATAATTTTGCTTTATGACTTCTAGCCGTGTTGACTCATCTTGCATTGCACAGGAATTTAACCAAATGCTCTTCAGAATGACAATGCCCATCACTACAATACAACAAAGCAAAAAAGAAATCATGGTTAATCCATGAGGCCAAACTTAAACCTACCTACTACACTGAGAAAAGGGTCCATGGGGCAGGTAAAAAAGTGTTCATATTAGGTACACATTGGTACCAAATATCTGTATCCAAGTGCTATATATTAGTACCTGTTCAAAGGGTACTGACCCGGTGTACCTTGGGACCATTTTTGACAATTTTTCGGACAGTGTATTGACTTTTTAGAAAGGGACAAGCCTTTAAATATGTTCTTTTCAAATGTATTTTTTTATATGAAATGCTGTATATGAACACAGTATAAAAAATGACTTATTTAAGCAACTTCATTGGGTCTTTAAAAAAACTGTTTAAAAACACACTGCACTGAAGTCAAACATTATTGCTTCATGTACTTGCATTTACTGAACAGCTTTTCAATATTTTTAACGATAAAAGCAGATTTAAATAAGATATTGAGGATTATGGTTTTAAGGTCAGAATAAAAAATGCACCAATTAAAAGTGCCTTTGGAATGACTATATCAGAACTATCAACCAGATCATATGAGAAAAATTAACTATTTTACATGCTGGCAAATTATGTTGTATGAATTTGTACTATGTAAATCACAAAACAACCTATGATTATCAGGAAAACGAAAGTATAGCTCCAACCCAAGGCCATGCCCAAACCCAACATGAGGTAAAAGCCAATCCTATTAAAGGTGCAGTGTGTAAATTTTAGCGGCATCTAGTGGTGAGGTTGCGAAGTGCAACCAACGGCTCAGTCGGAGACAACTTAGTAAAAAAATGTTGTCCGTTAAGGACTTCTGTAGAAACATGGTGGCCCAAAATGGCGACTTTCATGTAAGGGGACCCTCGGTGTATGTAGATAAAAACGTCTCATTCTAAGGTAATAAACACATAACAGTTCATTATAAAAGGTCTTTATAAACCCCTGATAATATAGTTTTGAATATTATTTTGCATTTCTGTCAAGAGATCCTTTTAAAAATTACACACTGCACCTTTAAAATTTGTAGGAATTAGCCACCTTGTAAGTTACTAATTGCCATTAGATAATGTTGTAAACACTTCCACAAGAAATCAACTGTTTTATAGCCTAGGTGAATGTACATATCTGAATGACCATGACTACAAAAGTACAAACATGAAGTTAAATATTTAAAATATTTAAGATAACTATGCATTACATAATTTTCTGATTATTGGAAAACAGGGTTTGTTTTTATCAAAGCACTTTGATGAATATCTGTTTAAATGATATAGTGTCCTGTAAAGTATTCCAGTAATGTTTTTCAGTCTAGCACTCTATCATTCAGGTGAATAGTACTTTGAAACATTATTGACTCTGTTTGTCTGTATTTTAATCTGTTGATGTTGTCGTCCACCTTTTAGTAGAGGTTATATTATGCAACATATAACCTTACACCAGTGTGTGGAGTATGGATGTTATATTTAGAAACTAGAGTGAGGATTTGGTCTGGAAATCTTTGTCTGACATTTTTATCATTGCAACGGATGACATCTCCGCTTTGTTTCACTTTATTTCTCACACGATTGCACAGTCACAGTGTCTCATCTTACAAGAGTATGAAATAAAAATATGCAAACACAGTGTGTGACATTTATTTACGTTATACTTTTAATAAACCACGTGACATCTGCATACAGCTGCTCACGGATCATGGAACTGGCTGGAAGTGGAAATCTCACTGCTACTACTTTAAACCAGTTGGTTTGTATACAAGTTATGCGTCACGAAATCTGACAACCAGTGTGCAAATGTGGTAAGTTGTTCCTGTATTTTGTCGATGACACCATTGTGTTGCTTTTTACATGTTAAATAAAGAAATAATTATAAATTAATTATAGAAAATACTCACAATTGACACTTTATTTACCTTTATTTAGACAGGAATAAAACCTTCTTTTACAAAAGCGACCTAGTAAAAGAAACAGAATGTAGACTTAATTATTTGCACCGTAAAATAATTTTTTAATTATACACTCAACCTTTTACGTCTCCCAACAGTATAAATACAGTACCTACGTAGTTATTTACAGTAATATTTCTAATCCCTTTCTTACGAAACATTGTGGCACAAGGTAACACTCAAACGAGTTCCTCAAAGTTATGGACGGGAAATGTAGTTTTTCTCTTTTTTCCTCAAATTAAGCTAATGGCCAAAGAAACTACATGTCCCATAATGCACCCCGCCGTCAGCCGGTGTAATGTCAGACTGCACGAACGGAATGAGTGCAATTCAAAACCGGTGGTTTTAACTTCACGACTGAAACCTTCAGGTTGGTGATATATGATTTTTCTCCAGTACAAATTTATTAAAAACGACGGTCGTACTTTTATTATATTTAAACTATACAAGAGCGTGTAGGTAAGACTAGCTTGACAGACATTAATATTGAATGTGATGGTAGTTGATGTGTTTCGAGAGAGAGAGAGAGAGCATGAAAGCATGAAATGTCATTCCCTTATACTTTCTGTGAAGTTCAATACCTACTGACTGATATGTATGTAATTAAAAGGTTTATTTTTCATCAGGTGCATTATGTGGGCACGTGTGGGTCTTTTGAGTTCGGTGGCCCTTGGGTCAACAATGTTTTGGGCTCAAAAGAATAAGACAGAAGAATCTCCATACGAGCTTAAATTAATTCAAGTTTTATTCAGACATGGGGCAAGAACACCACTGAAATCCATTCCAGATGTGTTGGAGGTAAGAGAGCTGATTACACAAGTCTGCCATTACTTCTTTATTCTTTACACATCTCTAAACCATCTATAGGAGCCAATTGTAACAGGATGATCTTTTTCTCAAAGACAGAGACAATGTCACACATGTTAGTAATGTTGTGCATGATGATGCTTATTATCCAGTATGTTGCATGGTCTCTTCATATCCAGGCACAATGGATCCCTGAACTCCTCAAAGCTCCTGCTCACACTGAAATAGACTATACGATTACAGACCTGCAGGGAGGACCCAGACCCCCATCTCCAGTAGAGGACAGCTACAGGTCAAGAATATTAACCGTGAGTATGCATCTGCGTATATGCACATTCTTAGACTATGGAAAATTTCTTATGCATTTTCAGTTTTATTGCTGTTAGTATTTGCTAGGCATGGTGAAATTTGTGGTTTGCCATCCATGCGTAACTTTGTGTTTTAATAGCATAAACTAACACCATGTCTGTTTATTAGACACATTCACCTTGAATGATTTGCTGATTTAATGAAATTGATTTACTGAAGAACTTGACTGGCCTGCACAAAGTTCAGACCTGAGCTCCACTGAAGACTTTTTCATGAATTGTAGCACCAACTGCAAATCAGACCACATTACTCAACATCAATACCTGACCTCACTGATGAGGCTTGTGTTTGAATGATTGCAAATCCCATCAGCCATATTTTACCTCAAAGTGGAAAGTCGTCCTAGAGATGGAAAGGGAGCACCAACTCATTATAACACCAGTGGTTTCAATATTAAATGTTTAGCAGTTTGGGTTTGGTGTTTATAGGTTCACAGAAACCTTGGCCGTATAGTAAAGTTTCCATTGTGTAGATTGTGTACAACTTACTTTTCCCATTGAGTGCATGATAGGAATGCAGTAAATTTAAGTGAAATAGCTACATTTCATAACATTAACATGTTTATCTGTGTTTATCTGAAAATCGTGCCAGGCAGTCATAATATGAGGAGTAATGGCATTGACTGTGGCTTCTTTCATAGGGTGGAACTTATCCAGGTCAGCTGACCACAGTGGGTATGGAACAGCTGTATGATCTTGGAGTGAGGCTGCGAAAGAGATACATAGAGGACGTACCTTTCCTCACACCTTCTTTCAACCCCAAAGAAGTTTAGTGAGTGGACAACATAAATTCCTTCAGATTTTTGCCAAAAGTATGGAGGGACAGAAGCAATATTTGAAATTTTCTTCTGAATTTGTAGTAAAAGACTAGTCTTTAAAGGTGCCATAGAATGTAAAACTGTATTTACATAGGCATAGATGAATAATAAGAGTTCTGTACATGGTAATGAAATTGTGAGCCTTAGATATGATAGTTTCCTTCCCATGCAAACCCTGTACATGCGAAAGACAGCTGGAAAACTGGCCAATCTCAACACAACAACAACTATGTCATTACAGTCGATATGTAAGCCCCAACATTAAATTACACATCAAATTAAGTACCTTGTTGTTACAATGTTAAAACAGAGTTGTTAGCGCTATATGCTAGCGTTTAAAGGGACACTCCACTTTTTTTGAAAATATTCTCATTTTCCAGGATCCATTTTTTGGAATCCATTCAGGGGATTTCCGGGTCTGGTGCTACCACTTTAAGCATAGCTTAGCACAATCCATTTAATCTGATTAGACCATTAGCATTGTGCTAAAAAATAACTAAAGAGTTTGGTTATTTTTCCTATTTTCCTATTTAAAACTTCTGTAGTTACATTGTGTACTAAGACTGACGGAAAATTAAAAGTTGCGATCTTCTAGGCCGATATGGCTAGGAACTATACTCTCATTCTGGCGTAATAATAAATGACTTTGCTGCTGTAATATGGCTACAGGAGGCGCAATGATATTACGCAGCAGCCGAAAATGTTTCCCTTAGTAACTTTCAATGGCAGGTAACTATACTAAAAAAGTACGTCAGGTCCATACTAAAAAAAAACCCCACAAACTTATCATTTAGAAACGTCTATTAACAATCTCCAAACAATTGATTATTACTTAAATTCTGTATCATCATCTGATATATGCTCAAACATAAGGTCTGTTTAAAGGGATAGTTCGGCCAAACATGATATTAAACCCATGATTTACTCACTGCGAAGCCGTCCGAGATGCATATGTCCATCATTTTTCAGACAAACACATTTTCAGTTATTTAAAAAAATGTTTTAGATCTTTCAGTTAATTAAATGTGAAGTTACGGGGTCCACGTCCTTCAAGTCCAAAAATGTGCATATATCCTTCCCCAAAGAAATCCAAACGGCTCCAGGATGATAAATAAAGGTCTTCTGAGGGTAATCTGTGCAGTGTTGTTGTAGAAATGTCCCTATTTAAAACTTTATAAACAAAAATAACTTCCTTCCGTTAGCACCGCCATCTTAGACTCCTCTGTATTCAGGAGAGAGTATTAGCCTAGTGTACGCACTTGTCTTAGTGACGTATAACAAATTCGGAGGGCGGGGGCACAGAGCAGCAGCAGAGTAACCTCCGTAAGCTCTCATACTGAATGCGGACGTGACTGGGATGGTGGCATTACCAGAAGCGGGTTGTTTTTGTTTATAAAGTTTTGAATATGGATACCTCTACAACAAAACGGCGCGGATTACCCTCAGTAGGCCTTTGTTTGTCATCGTGGAGCCGTTTGGATTATTTTTGTGAAGGATGGGTGCACATTTTTTGGACTTGAGGGACGTGGACCCCGTGGCTTCACATTTGATTGGCTGACGGATCTGATGCATTGTCTAGAGGAACTGAGTATGTGTTAGTCTGAAAAATGATGGACATATGCATCTCGGGCGGCTTCGGGGTGGGTGAATCATGGGTTTAATATAATTTTTGTCCAAACTATCCCTTTAAACACAAACAGAGCTACTCAAGGAGCTGCTCTGAGAAACAGCCAATCAGAACACAGCTCAACATTATTATTCACCATCCTTTTAAATAAGGTCAAAATAGACCATTTCTTTCTAAAGGCAAGTAAATATTAGATTAACATATTATTCAATCCATTCTTTGGCACCTTTAAACATCAATGAAACCAATCCGGTGAACTGGAAGCATTTTCTAATTATCAAGAGCCAAAAGTGATGTCCGGAAGGGTGGGGGGAATACTTGCAATATTAGATTAAACCATCAAAATATGAGGTGTATGTTACAAAATAGACAAGGAAACTGAACGTTTAGGGTATTTATTGGAAAAAATAATTTGTCGAAAGGGCAAACCAAATCGAATATCCAAAAAGCATCCGAAAACAAAAAGTTCAGTTAATAAAGCATACGTTATTAATATTTGTTCATTTACTTACTGTATAGCATTCGCTCAACCAACATTGTACGCACAATTGAATCAGCAAAGTGTTTGGTGGCAGGACTATTCCAACAGAAACAAGCAGGTAATATGGCCGCTCAGTTACACTGTTTATCACAGAATAGTTGATGAACGAGGTATTATTTACACATTCCTTTATTGATCTTTCTCTGTTTGATATTTCTCCACTGTAAGGTGTTGTATCCATCCTCACTGATAAGTCAGAGAGCGAGGTCCTCTACCCCAACTATCACGGATGCAAGCTGCTCAGACTGCACTCTGGGTAAAACCGCTCGTCGACATGGTGACATACATGATCAATGCTGACTTGTGACTGGTTTAGGGGAATGGTCTACTCATTTTCAATGTTGAATTATGTTGTTGCCTTGACTGGGAATTGTTGGTGCATCCCTCTGTCGTCTGTGTGCGTGCGCGTGGGCGCTGGAGCGCGTTGCGACGCTTCGATGGCGTTTGGCTTGGCCCCATTCATTCAGTGGTACCATTTGGAGATGGGGTTGGAGGTGACCAAACACATCAACGTTTTTCCTATTTAAGACGAGTGGTTGTGCGAGCAAGTTTGGTGGTACAAAATAAAACGTAGCGCTTTTCTAAGCAGATTTAAAAGAGGAGCTACGTTTTATGGCGTGGTAGCACTTTTGGGAGTACTTCGACTCGGCGCAGTAACACCCTCCCTCTCCCATTATGAGAGTGAGAAGGGGAGCGGACTTTTCAGGCGAGTCGAAGGACTCCTAAAAGTGCTATTACGCCATAAAATATAGTTCCTCTTTTAAATCCGCTTAGAAAAGCGCTACGTTTTATTTTGTACCACCAAACTTGCTCGTATAACTACTCGTCTTAAATAGGAAAAACGTTGATGTGTTTGGTCACTTCTGGCTTTATCTCTGGATGGTGCCATTGAATGAATGGGGCTGGGCTGGGTGCTGTCGGGGCGTCGCGGCGCGCTCCGGCGCTTGCGTGCGCGCGCACAGATGATGGAGGGATGTGTCAACGATTCTTAGTTAAGGTAATAACATATTTTAGTTGTGAAAATGAGTAGACTATTCCTTTAACACCATGTCTCTCTTTCTATGATTGGTTGTGGTACATGACACACAGTCCACGGTGGGCAGAATCATCTAAGCTTTCGGACATTGCGGAGGATCTGCGTAGCATCCAGAGCGCGTTGGGGGTCGGCCCTCATCAATCCCTCGACTTCATCCTCATTAGAGATGACATGGTGGCCAGAGAGGTATAGCAGATGTCTGGTGGCAGGAAAATTGCACAGATACGTCTGCATTGGCATTGTTGAGGACTGTTATGTGTATTATTGATCCTAGACTCACGGCCTGCCGGTTCCTACAGCGCTTGAGCATTGGAGAAATATTGTGGAAAAGAGAGCAGTAGATATGATGTGTTACATATATGAGCCCAGTAAGAGGTGAGAGGCCTGCTACAGAAATGTCAGGCATGTGTAGATAAAAGATGTTTGACAGAGGACCCTGCTAAGATTTTTGTCTTTGCCCTCAGACAGATTGTACAGATGTGTGTGGGTCCATTTTTTCACATGCTCCTGACCAATATCGAAGACAAAGTTCAGGGCATCGGCTCTAATCCAGATAGGTAAGTTAAACAATCCCTTAACTTTCAAACAGACATATTGTGTTAAAAAAAGCGTGCTTGTTAAATTCTTAATGCAATCACATTTGTACATCTGTAGTTGGAGAGTTCAAATACTTTTGCCACTCTCTTAATATTTCCAGAAGAGGTGCTGCCTCACAGTGGTCAAAGGGCCAAATTTTTAAAATGAACTTGCTGTTTGTGTTTTTAATTATGACAGAAAGTTGTTCCTGTACTCTGTGCATGACACCACACTGATGCCATGTCTCATGGCTTTGGGGATTTTTGACATGAAGTGGCCACCGTATGCTGCCGACATCACATTGGAGATGTATCAGCACCGTCAAACTAACCAGCACTATGTTAAAGTTTCCTATATTGGCCAGGTAAGGTTTACATGGGAATCATAGCATGGTAGAGGCATTGATGTTCTTTACAAATGTCTGTAAAAGCTTTTGTATGTAGCAGTACGGTAGTGCTTGGGGTAATTTCCATATACACTCACCTAAAGGATTATTAGGAACACCTGTTCAATTTTGCATTAATGCAATGGTGTGGGGGATGTTTTCTTGGCACACTTTAGGTCCCTTAGTGCCAATTTGGCATCGTTTAAATGCCAAGGCCTACCTGAGCATTGTTTCTGACCATGTCCATCCCTTTATGGCCACCGTGTACCCATACTCTAATGGCTACTTCCAACAGGATAATGCACAATGTCACAAAGCTCGAATCATTTCAAATTGGTTTCTTGAACATGACAATGAGTTCACTAAAATGGCCCCCACAGTCACCAGATCTCAACCCAATAGAGCATCTTTGGGATGTGGTGGAACGGGAGCTTCGGGCCTTGGATGTGCATCCCACAAATCTCCATCAACTGCAAGATACTATCTTATCAATATGGGCCAACATTTCTAAAGAATGCTTTCAGCACTTTGTTGAATCAATGCCACATAGAATTAAGGCAGTTCAAAAACACAGTATTAGTATGGTGTTCCTAATAATCCTTTAGGTGAGTGTATAAATTAATATTAATAATAGATGAATATTAGATCAGCTTCTGTTTCATTTTATCATTTTATTTCTGTTGTCATTAACTTGTTTCTTTGTAGATTATTAAATAAATGTATTTTTGTAGTGTCACCATTTGTAGCTGTTCTCGTTTATACATTCAGGATCAAAAAATCCCAGGCTGCAGTGATGTTTACTGTCCACTGAATGAGTTTAAGGAGGCAATGGCTGTTTACTCTGTACCTCTCGAGCGCTACTGGGCCCAATGCAACAGTGCAGAGCACCATCCCGAACTCTGACGTCTGATTGGCTCTCAAGTTTGACATTTTTCCCAGAAAACAGAAATGTTTTCACCAGTCTGAGCTCTTAAAGCTCTTCTTCAGAGCTGAGAGGCATCGTAATGTTAACAATAAATTGCTTTTAAATCTATTTGATTTTTATCTTGCGTATTATGTGTGTATAAAATTAATAAACGTCTTCTTAAATGTTTTTAAAAACCTGCACTGATTTTTTTGTGTATTTCAAGAAGTACAAACACAGTTACAATTTAAAAATGCTAAATTTATTTATATGGCTATTTGGTCGTTTTACAATTTAAACAGTCTTTTCAGACAAAACACACCTCAACATTTAAAACTTCATGTAAGTTCATTGCATTGTACGTTAAAGAAAGCTATGCATAAAAAGTCTGACAAGGAATTATCCAAAGGAGGAGAAAAGGAAAAATCACATTAAACATTTTGGGATTCCCTTATCTGAAAGACACAGTCACTGGTTTGAAAAGCTGTAGTCAAATGTTTTCACAAAATGGTGTATTTCCAAGTTAACCATTTCATGATAAAAGATCGCTAACACAGTTTACCTAACCTTCATTTAAAAATTCCTCTGAGACTCAAATTTCTCTAACTGGTTTTCCTAAAACGTTGCCATAAAGCCACACATTGAGGGCTGTTTACCAGCTCCACTCCATTCAAGTACATCCCAGTACATCGCATCTTTCTTAGGTTTCAAAACAAAGCTAACAATTAAGTGCACTCAAGATTATGCCATTTATAAAAAATAATCATAACAATAGTAATAACAATTGTAGTAAGTACATTAGTAGTAACAAATTTAAACCATTCTACACAATTCTAATTATACATATATCACTTTAACCATCAAGCTCCGCCCCCCTGAGAAAAAACATAATGGGTTCAAGTTCGGTTTCAACACATCTGTATCAATTGAAAAGCGACTTCAGCTTAGTCATTTAAATAACAACAATTATTGTGAAGGAAAGACACAATTTAAAACATAATGATATTATTTACATTAATAAATTGACCCTCATTGTCATACATATCACAGATTCTTGGTATTTACAGCGTAAATATTACAAGAAACAAATTTCGCTCCTCTTCATTTTATCCTGTGGCTTTTAAACCTAAAATGTAAAACAAGTTGACAAACAAACATCATTTAATCATGGTAATATTATTGAGATATCTGCCCTGTTTGCATACTGTATAGACCCCTTAATCGCCCACATCACTGTGACTTCACCGCTCTAGCTGAAGGCAAAAATAAGTAGGAACTCATGGCCGGCGCGCTAAAAGTTTGACTTTAAAATGTCACCTTGTTGTGTTTTTGGCTCCCAGAATAGAAGAAACTGCACTTTGGTTCAAAACTAAACTTTCCCGGATCCCGGGAGACATTCCTTCTCAGAAATCAAGAAGACAATTGTGGTTGAATGCAATACGGTGTACAGACTGGATGGAGACAATCATAAATAATGCTTGTGTTTGCAGTGCACACTTCATATCTAGTTTTTATCTAGCACAAATCAGCAAGTTTCTGTTTTATAGGTGAAAAGACACCAACCGTGCTATTGTTTAGCTTAAATGTTAAACAAACATACAGTGATGGATGTGTGTGCCATCCTTTGAATGGTCTCTTAAAATTCACATTGCTAATCATAGCTAGCCCAGCGATAGGTTACATTAGACAATAAGAATAAGCCTTGACAAAATTCTCCAAACCACCCGAAAGTAATTCATATGTTATCTAGGAAATATCCAAAACCTGTTGAAAATTGCAAGAGAATCAGTGACTGTACATATTCGGACAGTTCCTAACCTTCTTCTGCATCCATGTTTAATAAATCCCTCCTAAAAGTGCTAGCTTAAACATGTCAACTTTTCCTCTGGGGCTCTTTTTGCCTCCAGCTAAGCCCCGCCCACACAAATACATCACAATGTTTACTAACTTTGAAAGGGTCTATAAATGTGGGTATATTACCTCAGTGAGCAGCAATGCACTGGCGACATTTGTAGAGTTTGGGATTATGCGTCCTTATATGATTCCTTACATTTCTTTGTCTGAAGAAAGTCTTACTGCACAACTGCAAGAGAAAAATATATAAAGAAACAAAATAATAGGAATAAAAGACCAGAGTGGGAAAGAAACACAGGTGTTATGCTTTTTGAGATGCTTTTTTATTACTTTTGCTAGAGGAAATTATATTAAGACGGACACCTGAAAATATCACAAGCTTTGTAAACATGAGTGCTGCAACATTGTGGGTCGGCTTCCCGGACAGGGTTTATTCTAGTCTCAAACTAAAATGCATGCTTGGGCTGCCTTAAAGGAATATTCCATTTTCTTAAAAGAAAAATCCAGATAATCCACTCACCACCATGTCATCCAAAATGCCAATGTCCCTCTTTGCTCAGTCGAGAAGAAATTATGTTTTTTGAGGAAAAGATGGCAGGATTTTTCTCATTTTAATGTACTTTAATAGAGCCCAACATCCAATACTCAACTCAACACTTAACAGTTTTTTTTTCAACGGAGTTTCAAAGGACAATAAACGATCCCAAACGAGGCATAAGGGTCTTATCTAGCGAAACCATTGTCATTTTTAACAAGAAAAATAAAAAATATCCACTTTTAAACCACAACTTCTTGTCAAGATCCGGTCGTGATACGCCAGCATGACCCCACACAATACGTCATGACGTCAAGAGGTCACAGAGGACAAACGCGAAACTCCGCCCCAGTGTTTACAAGTGTTGAGAAAGAGGACCGTTCCGACGTTGTTGTATGTTGAATGACACTAATTAATGTCTTTGTGTCAGTTTATTGTTTAAAATGGTTCGCAAATGTGCGTTTTATATTTGTAACACGTGACCTCCCTACGTCACTATGCATTTACGTTAGGTCGCGCTGGACCGGACCTAGACGAAAAGTTGTGGTCTAAAAGAGCATATTTCCTATTTTTCTTGTCATAAATTACAATCGTTTCGCTAGATAAGACCCCCATGCCTCGCCTGGGACTGTTCACAGTCCTTTGAAACTCCGTTGAAAAAAACCGCCAAGTGTTGAGTCAAGTATCAAACGTTGGGCTCTATTAAAGTCCATTAAAATGAGAAAAATCCTGCAATGTTTTCCTCAAAAAACACAACTTCTTCTCGACTGAACAAAGAAAGACATCAACACCCTGGATGACATGGTGGTGAGCAAACCATCTGGATTTTTCTTTTAAGAAAATGGAATATTCCTTTAATTTAAGAACATCTTGCACTAACATATCTTGACATACATTAGTGCCATTGTTTTGTTGATGCAAACCAGTATTGTTTTTTTGTAAGTATGTTTGTAAAAACTACATAAGTGGCCTAATATGTGGGGTTGTGCTGACAATAATGCATGCTATTCTTCGCACTAGAGAGCTTGTAATGTGCGCATCTCTGACTCTTCCTCACACCTGAGCTTGTAATGCGTGCAGCTCAAAGTTTTTTCTCCCACCTAAACTTGTGCGCCTCTGACTCTTCCTCACACCTAAGCTTGTAATGAATGCGCCCCCAACTCTTCCTCGCACCTGAGCTTGTAATACGTGCAGCTCAAAGTTTTTCTCCCACCTAAACATGCACGTCACTGACTCTTCCTTGCACCTGAGCTTGTAATGCCCGCATCTCTGATTCTTCCTCGCACCTCAGCTTTAATGTGTGCAGCTTTGGCATTTCCTTGCACTTGATAGGTTGCACAGAGGTTTAAAATCAGTAAGTTGTTTCTGGTTCCTGGCACGCAAAAAAATTCAGGGTGCCTGGGCATCAATAACACGCTCAGATTAATGGCATAATATTTAAAAAGTCATTACAGTTTTGCCAGCTGCCCTTCAGCTTCTGTTTTTTGTCCACCAATCCAGTGACTTGTCATAAATAAGTAGAAAACGAACAAATAAACAAACAAATTAGTAAACTATTGTCCCGCTCCTTGAAACTATCATGCATCGGCGATCTCACTATGAGGCATATCTCTCAACACTGATAATGACTAAAGTCTAGTCATGGATTAATCTAAACCCTGTCTGGGAAACTGCCCCTATATGTTGGATGCTAGGCCACAGCTTTAATGCAAGTTAAATTAATAATGTCAGCTAAGCTTGTTACAGTGTTTTACAGTAAACATGCTCAAAAGACACGATACATACCGGGCAAGGCCATTGTTTGCCTTCAATGTGCCTGACACGATGCATGATAAGGGCATCGCAATCCCTGTATGAGGCTCTGCACTGCAGGCAAGCATGTGCTCCGCTTGAAGCCTGACCTTTAGGATCCTGTAGACGTTTGAGACGTGCCCGTCGGATGGATTCCAGTAAAATGGAACGGCGACTGCTCAGAGGAAGTAGCTTGTTTACATTCTACAAAAACAGAAAAATAGTTTAAGACATTATGAGGCGGTTTCCCGGACAGGGATTAGACTAGTCCTAGACTAAAATAAATGTAAGAGCTGGCCAAACTGAAAACAACTTGCACTGACAAATCTTAAAATAAATCATTGTCCTTGGTTTAGCCTCAGAATGCACACAAGTAATGTTTTTAGTAATGCATGTTTGTTAAAGGCGGAGTGCACAATGTTTGAAAAACGCTTTGGAAAAGGAGACGGGCCGACTACCAAAACACACTTATAACCAATCAGCAGTAAGGAGCGTGTCTACTAACCGACATCCTTGCCGGGTTGCGTATGTGTGGGGCGGGTCTTTTAAAAGAAGGTCCAGATTCTATTGGGGTAGGGGCGTGTCCGTTTAGGTGATTTCAAATATCAACATTGGCTTTCAAACATTGTGCACTCCGCCTTTAAAACTAGTTATATTTCCTAATTAAACTAAGGCCTAGTCAGGGTCTAAGCTAATTCCTGTCTGGGAAACCACCCCATATATCTTAAAAGTCCTTTTTTATTTACATGTGTAAATCTAATTCCATTCATTACTGCTACCCTAAACAAGTTTACATTAGGTAGGCAACACTTAGGCCAACGACATTTTACCTTTGTCGTTGTTGGTTCTTTCTTGACCTTACAGCTCCTTTTGCTGACTTTGAGGTGTCTAGAAACTCTGCAAACTTTTGACCTTAGGGACACACTTCTTTCATCTTTCTCCGTTTTCACTTGAGCAGCAACCCTCTGAGGTGTCGACCTGTTGCCAAGTCCAGCCCAATGAGGCCCGTTTAGACCTGTTCGATCTGGCATTATCCTGGACCTCACCCTATCTCTTCTCTCCATGCCAGGTGAAGAAATCCCATGGGAACTACTTCCATGAGAGACAGACCGAGTCAGATAGATGTCCACGCTATCCTCCTCCCGTTTGATGCCACTTGGTTGCCGACAGAAGCCAAAGAGGAAACCTTGATCTAGCAGTTTGACGGGTGGTTTGCTTTGGCGCTTACCCAAATCTGAGGAATCGGAAGTTGTAAATGGTTGGGTTAGGGGCAGGGGGTCTGCAGGTTCTTCCTTTATGGTTTTGTAAAGGGGATGGTTGTGAAGATGTTGATGGTTGGTGTTGGAAATGTCCCAGTTAATGACACCATATTGAACCTCTGGGTTCTCTTTTCTGTTGGCAAGTTCTTTAGATTTTCTGTTCTCCTTTACCTGTGTTCCTCTTTCGGTTCTGCTATGCTTTGCTTGTGGCATTCCTGTAGCGTGGTTGCTTTTTGTTTTAATTTCAATTTGTTTCGAACTTTTTGGTTTCTGTTTTGGGGGACGCCCAAGTTTGTATGGTTTTGTGTGCTGAGACTTTGTTGTGGCCACTCTTACTGTGCGATCTGCTGGTGGCCGGCCCCTACGTTTAGGAGGGTTTAGCGTTGCCGGATGGTGGTAGGCAGTATTTCTACGATGAATAGGTTGTAGGATCGCACTCTCAGCAGGTTCCTGTTTTATCCTGAGCATCCTTTTTGAAGGGGAAGAGGCATCATGTGCTGGTACCCTACCTCTCCTTTGAGAATGGGGTGATGTTTTATCTTGATTTTTATTGTGGCGTCTGAGTGGTCGATCAGTTACACTGGAATCTGTCTGGAACAATGATCTGCTACGTGTAGTCCTTGTACTTTGCTGAACAGCTTGTCCTGCAGGACCATGTCTCTTCCTTTTGGACCTGTTCCACGGGTCTTGAGGTTCTGCTTTCATTGGTCTGTTCAGTAAATCCATTCTGCTCATGTCGCAGAGGGACAGAGATGGACTAACTGCTACAAGTGCCCCTAAACTTGTTCCAAGACCCATTGCAACATCTTGCGAACGCGGTTTACGGCGAGCTGTGAGTGAATAATCACTGACTTTTAATTTCCTAAGCCGTTTCTTCTGTCCCCAACCAGAATGTTCCTCTGGACAAGGCAACAAAGACTTCCTCTGCAAACCAAGAAAACTGAGAAGTCTGTATTTCTCCTGAGCACGGGGGCTGTGCACCTCATCCTGAGGGATTGTGTTACATACCTCTTGCTCCAAATCTTCCTCCTTTACTGAGGTTATATGAGTCAAAGAGGTTGCCTGAGATTGGGATGGAGTCACTGAAAATTCAGACTGGGACTTATATGTACGGTAAGAAGAGGACTTCCTTTTTCTCTTGGTAGAGAGGTCAATTTTGGGCAGGAGTCTGCGCAAAGCAAGGGCAGCGCCAGGTGAAGAACGAAGCAGGCGTCGTGATGGAGAGGAAGAACGAGTTGAGGTGCACGGAGAGGACGAGATAACTGAGGGTGTGGGACGAGAAGACAGCTTTTTCTTGCAAGATGGGGACTTAAAGTCCATAAGCTTCATTCGCCGAGTTGGGCTGCATGGGAAGCAGTTTTCCTCAGTATAAAAACTGGATGGAGCTTGGCACTGAAACTGAGGGTTTAAGGTTTCTGTTTCACCTGTCGCCTTATCAACAGTGTGCTCTATATATTGCACTTCGGAGTTCCAGGAAGACCCAGAGCCACATTGTTCCTCATCTTCTCTCCTCCTCTTGAGTCCCACCTTTCCTTTTGGAGTTGAAACCTGGTCTCTCCTGAAAGTTCCACTTTTTGAATTTGAATCATCAGCAGTACTATGCATTTTGGAAAATGGCTGACAAGTCTCTCGTTCTTTTTTGATAGCAGAGCAGGCCTCAAGGGCAGGCCACATGCGCAGATGACGGGCCATGGCACTAACCTCTGTTAAACTGTCCAGATTCAGATTTAACGTGGAGGTGTAAGAAAACTCTAGTAAAGCAAGCAAACTTTCCTCGCTGAAACCTATAATACAAATCAAAAATTATATAAATGATTAATGACTTGCAAGATAAAATACAAGAAACAAGGGTAATATCATAGAATGAGGAAGGTAGCTAAAGAGCTATGCCGCTGGAACACACTGTCCTCGCTGTACTTTAAGAGCATAGATGCAACTGCGTCTGACTGCTCTTATGTTTAGTTTAATTTCACTTCAATGCCAATGAAAAAGTTATTAATCAGTAATTGAACTGCTGCAAAACCCTCATGCAAAAAGCTCCACTTATAAAAGTCTCCAGTCACTCTTCACTGTCCTTCCTAAATAAAGGTAAAAGGGTCAAATATCCTAATATTTAGGAAATTCTGTAAACCTCCTTTAACTGGGTAAAATGAATAAAAAAACTTGCAAAGCCATTCATCAAATTCTTCTTCTGTGCACCTAGAGGACTTCGCTGAAAAACATTGTGCCGTTTTAACGGATTCTGTGCAAAAAAAATCTGTATTTCTAAATGGCCTGAGGCTGAAATTAAGCGGATTTTAAGTATTTGATAAATATATTGGTGGCGTTTAGCAGCGTTTGTATCTGAATTCTACACTTTTAAATAAACCTCTAACTTCAAATTTCAAGATTTAAGTTTTGTTGTTTACATCCTTGCATATAGATTACTGTACTATTTTTTAGAAAAATACATTGATAGATGTTATTGTGCAAATATCTTCCAACACAAAAATTAAGAGCAAGATACAGCCAAAGAAAAAATTAAGAGACCACTTCAGTTTTGACTTTAATCATAATTTCTAGATGTATTTTGACCATTTCACTCAAGTGTCTGTTGAATTACAACAAAATGCTTATTTAAAAGACCCATAAAAGATGTGGCTAAAAATCTGGTTTAAAAAAAATGAATTTTCCCCAAAATACATGTAAAACATTAGTATTTTGTTGTTGAGAATTGAATTTGAACTTGTTTTCTCTGCAGTATTGAAGACCAGAAGCAAAGCATCTTTTTAGTTTTGTTTTTGACCATGTTTTCTCTATTTCAATTTTCAGTAAATAAAAACAATATTTTTATCAAGAATCTGGCAGAAATGTTGTTGGTAGTTGTAAGAATGAAACAAAAATAATAATTTTTCTGCGGCTGTATATGTAAAAACTTATGATTTTATTATTTCCCATGATTTAAAATAATTCATAAACTGATATTAAATCAGTCAAGTTTTACATGATTGTTGGACCCCTGCAACAAGACAAGAGTAAACCACCAAAAAGCAGCATTTAGAAAAGCTTTTTAAATTAATTTAAGTGTGGGCAACAACTGAATTTGATTTGTCTTGACAATTTATTGCACTCATACCTGTGAGGTCTACATCCGACTTGGGGTCAGTGGCTGAGTCCATTTCAGTAAATAACTCTTGGAAGTACTCGCTTACTGCTGCAAGAACGGCCTTGTGAGCGACAAAAGAATGGCCACCACCGGTCTTCAGTGTGATGTCACAAAAGAGCCCAGCTTCCCGTTGGCTATTCAACTTATTTAAAATTTCATGACTATGTGATTTCACCATCCTGGAGACAAGTCCTACATCTGAACACTCTGAGATGTAAACAAGAAAAAAAGTTGAGTGAGATTCAATAAAAGATTCAAAGACAAATACAAACTGATATTTATGACTGAATATCTTACCTCTGATCTCTCTGACCGACATTCTTCACAACTGAGGACGAAGTCTCTAACCTGAAAATACATTCCTAAAAAGAAACGGCACAGCTTATCAAAATCATAAGACTTTTGTTTATTTGACAGAGCAAAAACCAGTGACCACTTCTTTACAATACTATGTTACTAAATGTATAGCAAACCTGGGCTTTAATAAGATTCAAAAAGATGACTGCAAGTCAGTGTTGAAGTATTCAAACGTTTATGTGTTATTTTCAAGTGAAAATACAATTCAAATGCACTGTAGCATCTGTAAACCACAAATCAATTTTAACTTTGTTTTATAAACAAACACTGCTAAGAAACCTGCTGTCAATGAACAAAATCAGACACATTCATTTTCAAAATGATATCCATGTTTACATTTGTTACTATTAATTCCATTTTAGGGTAAAAATGGAAACATTATTATCATTAAGATGCTTTATTCATACATTATGTAAGGGAATATACAAACAAGCATTTTGTGGTATGGGTAAAACACTCAGCAGTTTAACCCAACGAGCTGTTATTGAGAAATTGCTTATGTTGCAATTCAATGCAAACATGAAGCAGACTCCCATTGTAATACTCCCATCAAAACATACTGTACATGCAATAAAAACGTAAAGCATTTTTAATGTTATTTTAAAGAAATAAAGATATGCGCTCTCCTTCAATCAGCTCTCAGAGGTCTGTGGACTGTTTAGCTTAGTTCTAGGATGTGGCTGCTAACTAAAATGTTACCAGGTCAAACATCCATGACTGTTAGGTGACAACAGTCATGAAGTGACTTCTGACTTGACCTCTATTCCTTAACCTGTACCTCTTATGTTCAGGTGACTGTTAATGTAATAAATGCACCATACATTATGTAGCCTCTCTATTCAGGAATCATTACTGCCAGCAACAACTGACATCAATTGCTAAAATGTATGCCATGAAATATGGCATGTAATCAGTGGGGTAGTTTCTTTTTGGATATAAATATAAGTTCAACCAATAATCTGATTGCCAAATGAATGCAAGGATGATTTTGGCCAGTGTTTCCACCTCTTGCTTAAGCATTGTGCCTTTAAAGCTTTATTGGCTTTACTTATAAGAGCCTCAGTTATCCAATCTAAGATTAAATGTCCTGCGTATTGATGATAGCTCATGGATGACCCCATCTTAGCCTACAATCTTTCAGTTAACAGCCTGGACCTTTAACCATAAAGCTACACCACCCCTGTCTACTATTAAAGACTGCATGCAAAACTGTAATGTTTTTGAGCACTTTCATTATGCTAAACCATAGCCAATACAAAGAGCTAAGAAACAAAGATTTTGAGGTTAATGTATATAGAGTATAGCACACAGAGAATATTACAAGTGTACAAATGTTTAAGTATGACATCTTTGGTTATCTTTATGCCAGCATTTAACAATTATTATAAAACACACAATCTTTGGTTTCGTTTCATTGGATTAGATTCAAAGTTGAGGTTCCTTTACAGAAAACACGTTTCATGTAGTTACTGTATGCAGTCTTGTCTTTATAAGTCTAATGTTACATGATATGTTAACTTTTTAAAACCTTTATTATATAAATATGATTAACTACAATCACAAATGCGGCACTGATACAGCCTCGCTCCTGTGTAAAAAAGCCGTATCAGAGCCACATTAAACGTTGCCTCCTGTTTTCTGTCAGCTGTGTAAACCCAACATTTTGACAAAATTTGGACTCAGAAGAGCCAAAAGATTTTTTTATACCATTGTGGTTTCATCCTTTGTGTCACTTTCTGAGTGTACATACCGGATAACAAATGCCATACATTTTTATCAAGATTTTGAGACTGATAAGAAGATGCCAGCATAGCAGGACAAACTTTTAACCAAAACACGACCATGTTCAGTTTTTACTACCATTTTAATGAGCAATGGTATCGTGATTGTATAAAAATGTTAATAAAATAGATTGTAATAAAGAAAATACATTCCTTCCCACCAATATTGCTCGGCCACCAGTCTGTACGTGTCCTCCAGGGTGTGGTGCGACTTATCCTGTCTCTTCTTATGAAAGATGTCTATGGACTGGAGTCGCTTGTCTTCCGCTAGCACCTCGCGGTACTGGACGAATCCCCTTTCCAACTTTTTGCGATAAAGACAGCCGCCGATGACCTCAAAAAAAGCCGACGACTCGACGGGCGCGCTGCCGCCGTTTACACAGCCCGCGCGTTCCTGCTGCTCGTGAGCTGTGAGTTTAGTAGAACGAAAGGTGTCATCAGAATGCGCGTTATGAGTGCACTGACTGGCCATATTTTTACCGGGATGACACTTAAACTTTCAGTGCACCTCGTTTGTGATTTTTTTCTCCTCTCTAAATATGACCACTGTTTAGCTAGGCTCATTCAAAGACATTGAAATCAGAGATGCTTTTAAGTCTATAAAGTCTTTTTTATCATATGTTAAAATCAAACTGATGGAGTGACACATAGCAAATTCTCAAATTTCATATTGAAGTAGCAAATCAAATTAATATTAAATTAATGACAATCAACAATAAATAAAACGGTCTCACTTAAGATATCCGAATTTCAAGTTGTTAATATTAAGCATTAGCAGCATTTTACAAGTCCATCATCTTTGGTGCTTTATGATGCGCCATCACATCTTATCAAACGTGAAAGACTGCTAATCCATATGACTTTGAGATCAACAAAGAGGAACAATTTACACAATCAAAATCTATCCCGACCATAGTTACTCAAATAAATTAGAAAAAGGAACAATTTATGCGGGAACAGATCGTATTTTAAAGTTTCTTCATAGTAGTGACTGGTTGTCCTGTGAAACTGAAGTATGCAGTTACACAAGATACAATCGTCCCGTGACAAACGGCATGAGACCCTCACTGTCAAAAATGCAGGGGCTGCCGCCCATAAATATAAAATTATTATTTATCCAGGTACTTTAAGGGCCTCTTTCTTCAAATATAACAACATTTGAGGCAACCATGTGTCACTGATGCCGAAACGCCAACTACGTCACAATATCAGATCCACTGAACTCATCCAAATATTTCCGCGGGTAACAGTAACAATCGCTCGCGAGGGTCTTCCTCTCGCGCGTGCAACTTGTGATTTCTTGAACTCGGTTTCAGCACGCCGCAGCTAATCTGTCGCGCGACCTATGCGTGAAACGAGAGGGTCTTCCTGAAACACATCCAAATGCGTAACGGCCTCTGGAATCGACAATATCATCCACGACTTGTCCTTATTTTGCCCCGTGTCCGTTCGCGTAACGTTAAAATCAGTCAGATGATCAAATAATCCAATTTTTAACTCGTAGCCCTCTGTTGGTTGCCATTCGTCAACCTAACTTCGCTTCGACGCCCAATTGCCTCTCCCCCTCCTTACGTGACGCCTATTGGTCAACTCTTTAAAGATTAGCGATTGTGAACGCTGCCATTGGTCCTTTCGGTTGTCACTCAAAGGCTGTTTTCCCTACTTTTTCCCTACATGAAGATAGGTTGTTGACGTCAGCTGTACCTTACTTAGTGTCAAGTTTATCAAAATAAAAAGGACAATACGCCGAAAAACGTTGTTACGTTTCGACAGATTTTTAGATTTAACCTCCTCATTTACAAATATGACATAACGCATTCTCGTATTTCTCTGAATCTTTTGTGTGCCGATATAATTTCTGATATGTTTATCATTTATGCATGCATTGTGCAACACATTTATGGATGTTGCTATTCTTTATATTTTAACCAATTGTACAGTGAAAATAAAGATACAATTATTATATTTATATCTAACTCGGTGTACATAGCATACACACAAATATGCATCAAACTGGGATTATGATGAAGAGAACAAAGACACTTTATTTAAGACACTCCCGCCATTTGAAATATTATTATTAGTAAGAAAATAAACTGTTGTGTTGAGAGCAATACGTCTGTATAGTATGTTCTCACAAAAATATAATTTTTTAGATTTTTTACAGATTCATATTTTTTTTTTAGCAAAGTTTGTCTAATTATATGGGGTTATTTGTGACTTGAAGGGGGCACACACACACACACACGCTACTACTACATAAATGGGTTTAAAAATTTCATATATGCTGATCCCTGCAAACATGCATTATTTTACATGGTTTCCTCCAAAGCCAAAAAGGCATTTCAATAAACTGATAATTAGGGCCTATGTACCCTATAGCTTCAGAGTGAAATGTCTAATTTAGTATAGTTTGACTTCAGAGTGCTCTACATAGTTTCATCAGTGTCACTTGCATAGATATTAGTAAGTTATGTGACACCAAATACAACTACAGAGGCGTATATCCATGCACTTATACATTGATGCTTCTCTTACACAAACGTGTCATATTGAATTTATTTCCCAGTATCAGGTGCAAACTTCCTTTTTATACTAAATGTTCACATGCAGCAAAATGGTCATTGTTAATAAGTGAAGTATATTGTCAGTGAAATTCTGTAAAATGTTTTATATAAAAACCTTCATAGACAGTATTTGGAATATTAAAAAGAGAAGCAAGTATCAATTTTCATAAAGTTTTGCTATGTCATTAAAGAACAACCTGTCATTAGTCTAGTTGTGATTAGAATATTGCTGGTTTATGTTAAAACATCACCAGCTTTAGGATGTGACATTATTTTATTCTCATCTACAACAATGCACCAACCATGAAAGTGTCACATTAAACTGCAAAACATAAATGAATGTGGTCCTAAGAATTAATTTTCTGAAAAGTCTAAAAAAAAAAATATCCTTTTATCTTACTTTAAATTTTGCTTTTGAAGATTATGCAGTACAAATTTAGACAGTGCTGGGATGAAAAATAGGTGAAAAATAATGAAACCTAGCACGACTGGCCCAGATCTTTTTGCAAAAAACATATTCATGCATTTGACTTGTTTTCCCTGGTCATTGTCATTTTTGACTCACTGGGGTTTAGTATGCATTGTAAAGCTGCTTTATAAAATATACATACTATAAAGCATTATACAACCAAATTAATTCCTTTGATTAAATTAAATAAATACCTGAGAGGACTATAGAGGACTACATCCAGTCAAAATTGCTGTGACCTGCTAGGTCTGTAAAGATTAAATGTGTCAAAATTCCAACAGAAAAAGATCACTGTATAACAGATGCACTGGAACACATTACAGAGCACTTGACTTAAGCTTATAAATTTCCTATGTCATGCCTACATTACATGTACACACCTCTGTTGTTGTTGATAGGGTGCAGAATGACTCAACTGATCACATGATATGGTTCAGCTATTAGCCTGGCTGTGGTCAAAGATCTCAACACAAATGTTCTTGAAGAAAGTACACGAGTACCCATGTTCCAGCTATTGTTAGTTATTTGTTGCAGACATCATTTAGCTTACACCACAATAAAAATATTTAGAGTTAATGTGCTTACACTAAATATGCCTTAACTATCACTCTTTAAGTTTTAATGAATAACAGTAAGAAACATTAATTTCTCATCATTGTGAAACTACTGAGGTAAAAGCTGATTTTAGAATACTTTTGCAACAATTTACAAAAAAGTTTCATTTATTAACATCAATTATATTGAGCTGTATATATTTGCATTTATTAATCTTTGTTAACAGTTATACAACTGTTCACTATTGTTAACAGAAACACATTTTGATTAAAAAAGTTGATTTGTAAATGTTTGAATATTTGTGAAATTAACGAATACATAAATGCTGTACAGGTATTGTTTATTGCAAGCATTAACTAATGCAGCTAACTAATGTTAACAAATTGAACAGTATTATTGTATACAAAAAGTTTTGTTATATTTACAGTTTCTATTTTTGTGGTAGCAAATCTAAAGAAAAGGTCTCACACATGTATTATGCATGCCCCCATGATATAATACATATACATTTTTCATTTATTATATTTTATAAATGAAGTCATTTAGTCATTTTTCAATGACTAAAGATAATTTTTATGACCAAATGCAGCTTTACCAAACAAAGCAAGTAAAGTTTTCAAAAACGTTAAGTTTTGACAACGTTTTATGACTTATTTAAAATGACGGCACACCAATAAAGCATTCAAGTCCATAAGACTTGATAATAAGACAAGTCCATAAGAGTTCCATAAGACAAAATACATTTTAAACTGAACTATAAGAAAACAAGTTGAAAATTATAATTTTTTCTTCAAATAACACATACTCATACAAATTAGGAAAACATTTTAATCACTAAGTGATGATTTGCATGTCCATGTCTGACTCCATATGTCCATTTAAACACGTGCCTCACAGGATTGAGTTACTGGTATAATAGAAGTACTTCATCTCAATGCTAATAAGGCACAATGAACTGTGTTTAGTGTCTAAGGTTGCTGGGGTTTGGCACTTTGTTCTGCACTCCCACTGGTCTGTGCAGTGTCAACAGGACCATCAGTTTTGGACCTTTTAAATTCTGGAGGTTTGCATGCCGGGTCACTGGGTGGGGATGGTCTTTCTGCAATAAAAATACATATTTATACACAGGTATGAATAACCTGGAAGACCTAGAAGCTTACAGCACCATGAACTTACATGCTTCTTGTGGTTATAAAACGACACAAAACTAAATGCAATATAAAAGAAAAAAGGAAGCTTTACTAACCATGCTTTGCTTTCTCAGTAGAAGACGGGGTGGCAAAAATCTGAGACTTGGGTACAACTGGTGTCAGTGAAATTCGTCTGTAAGAGAACCATTAATACATCTTTATATGTTTGTACATATTATAGGCATACAGAGGAACAGTTCACCCAAAATTATGATAAAATAAGCAATAATACACTTTTACAAACTGCAAGCACATATACACAGCAGGTCTAAATTTTAAAATCTTATTTCCCTACCTAGGAGTGGGTCCCTTTGGAGTGGTGGTGCTTTTAGAGTTAAGGGGCCCAAGAGGAGTACTAGGCGCAGTATGGGGTGTAAGTGGTCCTTTGCCGGAGGCAGGTGTGGAGGGGGCAGATTTGGGGGTGCTAGGGGCTGTATTAGGGGTAGATGCTGGTGATTTGGGAGTGCTGGGTTTGCCCCATCCTTCCAGGGTGTTGAGTGTAATCCGTCTGGGCTGAGATTTAATTCTGGTCCCTTGGGGTGTGCGTTTTTCTTCTGGACCAGATACACTGGGGGTTTTGGAGGCGGCAGGAACCGCAGGTGCCTCTTTCTTCTTTTCCTGTGCGGCAGGTGTGTTGGTTGAGCGAGGCACAGGAGAAGAGGTCCTGCCATTGGCTGAAAGTCTCTTGCCTTTCTTCTCATTGGCGGAGGAAGGGGTCACCATTTCCAGTGGAGGCCGCTCCTTCAGTGGGGTGCCAATTTCCCCCTCCTCAAATGACACGAAGGAACAGTAGCCATCAGTGGAGGACACTGCCAAGAAGGAGCCATCTCGAGACCTGCAAAACAAGACAAAGGTGGATTTGCTTATTGGCAACCCATTTTTTTTCTAAGGACTTTTTCTCAGTCATTTAGGAAGGTAACCAACGACCTAAACCAACTTTTAACTAATGTTAAGGAGCCTCAATAGTGATCATTGGTATTTCTAATTGGTCCACAGACTCCAGTCGCCTATATTTTTCTGTCAGCCTCCAAATGACAGTGTCAGAAGTTCATTTAATGTTGGTTTGAATAAAATTTTCTTTCAAAAAATAAGGTACAGAAGTGGTTGGTGGAACAGTACCTTTTAAAAAGGTCCTAATATGTAACATTTTGTTGCAATTTCTGTGATCGTAGCTCTTCATCAGTGGTTCTATGCCGTACAGTAAGACGGCCGTTTTCCCGGTCTTGTGCCAAAGATAGCCTACGATAGTTTTCTGAAATTCAGCATGATCACCGCACCGTGTGTTTGCTGCTATTCGTTTACCACGAGCGCATGCTGGTTACGTTGCGCTAACTTGTGATGCAGCTGCCGAAGCTTCCGTGTCATCATCGTACAGTCTACATGCTTGTCGTACCTGAGTTTAAATGATCCATATCGCACAGTGTGATAAGGTAATGATCCTATAGGATCTTATGTTCTTATAGGAGTGCAAAAATCCTGCCTTCTTTCTTAAAAAAGTACTGCCCCAGTGACAGCCTTTTTTTCTTTCTTGTACCTTTAATTCTGAGAGTGTAGAGTTTGATCTTATAACATGTTTTATGAATATCAATATTCCTGTTTGACATTTTCCATTTTTTGTAAATTACAAACATATGCATGTGAAACAAATTATGTCTTATGATTAAACGACTAGTCCGTACAGGTCGTACAACCCCTAATTATCTTTTTATGTGTGCATATTTGTCTTACCAGCTGAGATCACTGAGTGTGTGGTAGTGGATATTGGAAACATATCCAAACGGCACCGTCTGTTGTGTGTCATAAAAGTAGATTGAGTCTTCTGACGCTACCGCAAACACCAGCCGATATGGTAAATTAAATGCGTTTGACACTGGCTTCAGTGAACCATCTGCAAGACACAGAGGAGATCAAGCTTTCAATCTCATGTGAAATCAGTGAAACATAGGTTTAAGAAAGATATTCATTCTACCTTCAGCTCTCTTGGTCCTGAGCTCAAAGAAAACCGGGCAGCACCGCACAGCCAGAGTTGCTTTAGATGGACAGGGCAGATGAGCTATGGGTCTAACACACACAAATACAAACTTTCAGACACTAAAAATGTTACAAATCCTAACGATTTAGTGCCTCAATACAGTGCCTAAACAAATAAGTAAAAAAAAATTAAAAACCTTTTGAAGCTTTTTCTGGAAAATACATATGTGGTGTTTGTGACATTCTCTCCAACTTCAACACACCCAGCTTAAAAATAAAGAAACAGAATAAAGACACTGTAATCCTAGTCTAGATAAACATACATGTCAAATAACATTTTTAAGGGTTAACAGGTCTTAAAAAGCATATGTATATAAAACACAAAAGGTGTTTACCTGGTGCAAGAAGAAATGACCCGTCTGGTGTGAAGGTGAGACGTCTGAAGAATGATCTCATGCTGTCATCATGGAACATTCTGTAGTTCTTTACCTGTGTAAAAGTTTTATGAACCTTTAAAGTCAGATTCTACAGTTAAAATAGAACACCAAAAAGTAAACATTTGCTACATAATATAACTGATTCATGAAAAATCAAACAAATAACATAGTTGGAAATAAATTAACACATTTTCTCAATAAAAAAAAAAACTTTATCTACCAATACCTAGGGGTGGGCGATATGGGAAAAATAATGGTTTAGGTGAAATCACGATTTTATCGCAATCCCCCCATGTTGGTTTTTTAAAGACTATTTTGCCATTACTGAGCCTTAAAGGAGTGGTTCAATGATATTTCATGCATTCTGACAAATTAACACAGTTATAGAGTTGTTTCCTCATGCTAAACGTAGGCAAAGTGTCAAAAAAGCAGTTGGGTTACAGAGTATTTCTGTGCCGAATGCACTTCGACAGAGTTCGTACAAGTTTCAGAAAGTTTTTTTCGAATACGGGTCCAGCTGATGTTCAGGGGTTTCCATACCGTCACTTTTTTATGGGCACTTTCCCCGGAAAACCCCACCTACCCGTCAATCAGCGGGAGATTCTAGAACTTGCAAACATCACGCGACAAAACTTTGTTTAATTTCAAAACTCAACAATGACACGAAAGAAGAAGTGTGTTTTTGGATGTAAGGAGAAGAAAGCCAGCCTTATGAAAACAATGGATATAGTTTATTATACGGGGTAGCAGCGGAGTTTTGCGTGTGTTTGATGCGCTGGATTTCATTGAAAAGTCCGAACCGGGTCATGAGTTACATGCAATAGGACAGACTTCTGTCTTATGTTGAAAATAGGCGTGTGCATATTATATAAATGACACAAACATGTAGTGAATCATACTGTAAGTTAAACAGTGTTGTATAGTGTTGCATGACTCGTACTCGCTCCTCCCATGGTAGTAACTCCACCTTCTTCATTTTTCATACGTTATCGGAAAGATTCGGTAAAGCTAATCTTTCTTTTATAAATCTGATTAAACTAAAGACTCATTGGAGATATAAAGGTTGTAATACTACTCTATAGGTACTCCAGATTAACATCAGAAATGCAGCAACAGCCTGTGTTATGTGAGTTAATACAACCAAACTAATGCCCACATTTAAAAATGCAGTCCTACAATGTAACAAATATATGCACCCAAAGTGCACAGACAGTATGCGTACAACAGCGCATGCACGAGAAAATATTGAAACAGGACACTTCACTACAAACAATTACACAAAGAAATAATAATAATAACTCCTTGAAGAACAATAGGGTCCTCACACCCCGGTGTGCTCGGGCCCTAAATAGACAGCAATTGCACACACACTATCATTTTCTCTTCTTTTTTTCACTTCTTCCAAGAAAAAAAAGCTGATGAGCATTTTCATCACCATAATGTTCTTTGTTTTCTTGATGTTCGTTCTGAACTTTGTTTGCAATGGTGATCGGCTAATTTTCTTTTTTCTTATCCTAAATTTTGTATGTACTGCAGGGCTCAATGCAAATATTTTTTTACACTGGCCCGGTCAGGTCAGTGGTTCAGGTTTTCACTTGCCCTGCCAAAATTTTCACTGGCCCCAATAAAAAAATTTCAGTGTCACATTTAAAAATAATAATCATTCAAAAGTCAAATATAATTGTATACATAAACAACAGACATGTTCCAATGAAAAAAGGCTCCCAACTTGTCTGTTTTACCTGTAAACTAAATTGACAGCAAATTGTGTAAAATATTGCATCGTTTCTTTCGCGTGTTTTACCCAAGTAAATGTCAGCTTCCAATATGTTAAATAACATACATTGATGAAAATATATTTTAGTGACTGAGGGTGAAGCGCTGGCCCGATCGGGCAAGTGACAGTACTTTTTACTGGCCCGAACGTCTGTCACGCTTGCCCCGGGCCACCGGGCAGTCCTTTATGTTGAGCCCTGTGCTGTAATGTTGCTGGACAGCCTTGATGTAGGCATAAATCACGATTCAAAGTTTTTTTTTTGAAAAAAGTGGATCGTGGAGACATTTTAATCATTCATGATCAAATATTGTCACATCGCACACCCCTACCAATACCAATAGCTAAAAAAAATGTACAAAGACTAGCCTGGTCAATATATTGATTTTGCAGTTTAAATATATATTGTTTTTAACTTTCAGTAAATACATAACACTAACCTCTCCATCCGCAGCAGCTGTCGATGTCAGTTTACTCACACAGTAAGCTTTTTTCCTGGTGTGAGCACTGTACACACGCATCACCCTAAAACACACAGATAATTTACATGCTTTGTATGCATATGCAAAGCCATGTAAACGTCTGGGTACCAATTAAAACGAAGCCATTTCAGACCTCGTATCTCACCTGTCACAGCTTAGGGTGCTAATGTACTGTCCAAGTGGGTCCCATGTCACTCCTTGCACATAACTCTTATGATCATTAAAGATGCACATCTTCTGACCTGCAAGCACACCAGCACTGTATTTAGCAATTATAATGTGAAAGGTCAGTCGCGGCTTAAGGTCATTAGGCACCAAAAACAAAATATGTATGCAGTTTTTTGCTCAGGCCTTGGGTTTCAGACCTTTGTTGATGTCCCACATGATGGCAGTGTTATCCACAGAGCCAGAAACCATAAAATTTCCATCGCTGGTCCATGAGATATCATACACGTCCTCAATGTGTCCCCTTAAAAATGCATGACAATATAAGCATGAACATTCTGAGGAAAAATAGCTTATTTTAAAAAAGACAGTGGTAAAACAAAGGAAGCTTAAATCTGACCTTAAAGTCTTCACCACACTCCAACTCTCTTTATTGAGTTGAGCATCTTCATCTTCCTGGAAAGTTGGAGCTTGTTCAGGTTCCTTATTGTCATTCAGCTTCCAAAGAAGGATAGCAGCATCTTTGAAGTCGATAAAAACACACAAATGTGTGTTATTTAATTATTCTATTACATTACACTATTTAAATTTATCATTACTTCAGTTACATATAATTTACTTACTAGCCTTACAAATTGTTTGTATATATCCATGCATTTTTTTATCATTAAATTTTATTTTGATTCTACCTAGTTATTCTATTCAACATTACTTCCTTAATATTTTTTAAATCTTATGTTAACACAGTATTGTTTTTTTAATGCTGATATGAGTCTCCAGTGGTCTCCATCTCAAGGTTCACAATAACGTCAAGACAATTTTTTGAAACAACTAGCTTGCAAGGTATGGACGGTTTCAGCAGTAACAACATAAACATGCGGCTGTCGTGGACCGCACGTAACTTCCGGTAAACTCCGCTAAGAATAAATAACAACAAAGTTCTTTAAACGTAGTTTATTTATATAACAAGCAAAAAAACAACAACAACAAATAGATTACATAGGAAACCATAAGATTTGTTATTTACGATGAGGCATTTGTTCAAGAGATCAGTTTAGCAACTAGTCAAACCATTAAAAAAAATTTAATTGGTAAAGGGCTTATTTAAAAAATAAGGTTGCTTGTTAGGAAAATCTGTTTTTGATTGATTGACATTGTCTGCTCACAGCTAATTTAAGTGGCTGTGGCGTAATTCGTAAAAACATCCCACCAAATCTGCCCCCTTCTTCCCCTCATTGGAGAAAGTCACGTTCACAGGCAGGCAGCGCGCTCCCAAGAGCAAACTCCGCGAAACTGTCATTTAAACTAACATTAGCCTGTTATAATAGAGAATAGGAGACAACTGAGGAGATGATGGATAGTGTAATGTATGGACTTCTTTTTTAAGGTAAATATGTAATTTTTACAACTTTTTGTGATGTATGAATGCATATATAATGTATAAAACAAGTAGTGTTATACCAATACTAAAAGTAGATAACGTTACATGATTCAAATGTTTTTTTATCAAGTTAAATATGTTACAGCTCCCATTAATGCTCTTGTCTTATCCTCCAATCCTATCACAGCCTCACAGGTGATCGGAGATATATGGATAGTTAAAAGATTTTGCTAGGGCTGTCACGATTATAAAATTTGGCTGACAGTTAATCGTCTAATATATTGTGACGTTATGATGATTAATTGTCTGTTTTAGGGCTTTGACTATTATGACGATTAATTGTCTGTTTTATTGCTTTAAAAATTCAATTCTCATACTTTTTTTTGTTCATGAAACATTTTCACAGACAGTTGTGATTATTTAAAACAAGGTTAACCTGGCAGTAAATATTAATACACATAACACAATTAAAAGTAATTATTTAATGAAAATATCTTAAACTGAAAATTCTTCATTAGAAATAAACACAATAAAGTGTCTGACCTTAAATAGTAGCCAATCCTACTAAGGTTATATTAGTACTGGACCACTGGTCTGTAGTGGCTTCACTTTCCTAAATTTGAAAATGTATGTTTTACCTGGCATTTCATACTGCTTATCAAAGTTTTGCAGCATTTCTTTAAATCCTGTTTTTGAATAGCTCTGCAATGTATAGCGTTACACTGTCAGTTAAGGAGCGGCATCTGAAACGGTCTAGTTTATACAGGCGCTGCAGCTCCCCTTGTGTTTTTTTAGAGAGATGTGCAATCATTGCGGTGATCTGAAATCATTGCGATGATGTCAAACAATCGCGATGTGACAATTATTTAATCATTGTGACAGCCCTAGATTTTGCTAAATAACTTGTTTATCCTTTTCAATTAAAGGACAGTGATTCAGTTTAATATGTCTCAGGCTCACTTATTGGTAATAAATAATAAAAATTATAATGCTGAAACTAAATAATATTATAATATTGGGCTTGTTTTTGAAGCTGCAAGTTGCTTATTTGTCTCGCAATAGTTGGCAGCTGTGCGTACAGGACCATTACCAACCAAGAGCAATGTCTATTGCTGCTTGCCAAATGCATTGCAAATCTTTTTATTAGGGCTGTCAAAATAAACGCGTTAATAACGCGTTAACGCAAATTCATTTTAACGGCACTAATTTTATTAACGCGCGATTAACGCAACACGCAATTTCTGTTTGACCCACAGCTGGATGAATTAAGACGCAGCGAGTGACTGGCGCTGTCTAGATGAGTCGGAGCTTTTTATAAAAATAAACATTAAGCTCTCGTCTAGCGAATCCAATGCTCTAAATGGTATTTAAACATCTAAAATGCACGTTTTCTGCACGTGCAGTTTTCTTTATCTGCACGTTTCCTGAGAAGTGTACCGTCCCAAATCCATATAAAGCAAAGATGCGTCTTCTTTCACTTTTTAGTTTCGTTTTAAAAAGCATTCAGAAATTATAGAAAATAGACCGCAGGACTTTCTTGATGTTAAAATAATTATTAAGAGAGATAAAGTTCGGGATCTGATTGATGTTAAAAGAGTTATTAAGAGTGACAAGGCTCAAAAGCGATGTCTGACGCAGACGTCTGAAGCGCATGCACACAAATGCGCGAGTGCGTGACCCTGATATATATAGATATGTACAGTAACACAAAATTACAGGTTTAAAAATATCTGTTTTGACAAGAATTCACGCAGGTATGACCTATAATCTGTTATATCTGAAGTGAATGTTTGGTTAACTGTTAAGGAAAAGTATCTGTTGTGTCATTTATATTAAACCCTTGCATTATCCTACAGTCTTAAAGTGGTCTGTCTCAATGTCAAATTTAAACTAAATAAAAGAAAAACATATATGAATATTGATATTGTTTTTGCTCTGCATTAACAGGTAAAGTTCTGTCATGCTTTGTCAGATTCCAACAATTGTTCCAATTGTTTTGAAGTTTTTTAATAGAGAATGTTAAAATATAAATGACACATTTTTGAAAATTTGCTCATCCCAACTCAATTTGCCAGCACAGGTCACAAATGATGCAGCAGCAAACAGAAATGGAGAAAGAACAAGGTCTTCTAAAGGCAAAAACATTTATAAACTATGGCTGATGGTTCTGTTGAAAATGTAAACAGGCTGTTGTAGACATACATTTGCATATATTATAGATATTAACCAAATCCATGCTGATTTGAGCATTACAAACTTAAAAAGTGTTACATTTAGGTAAATTTAGAACAGATAAAAATGTGCGATTAATTTGCGATTAATCGCGAGTTAACTCATGAAATCATGCGATTAACTGCGATTAAATATTTTAATCTATTGACAGCCCTACTTTTTATGTATCTGTTATTCAAAATAAGCATTTCACAATCATTCAAAAGCCTAGTCTGTGCCAATGATATTTGTCATGATCTGATTGGGACTGAACTTACCATCCCCTCCAGAAGCCAAAAGCTCAGCAGCAGGTGAGAAACGCACCACATTCACTGCTTTAGTGTGTCGTGCCAGGTTAGACAAAAACTCAACCACTGCCTTCCCATCAGGACCTTTATCAACACGCCACATCTGGAAGAGAGAGGCTGTCATGTAAGAACTTTAACAGTATGTAATATGACATCAGTGTTATGTTAGGACATACAGAAATATATTAAATCATGGCAGAGGTTCTCACCCGCACTGTGGTGTCCACTCCAGCTGTAGCCAGGCGCTGAATCCTTCCCCCACCATTCTGCTGAAAGTCCATACTGTATACTGGCTCCTTATTATGCCAGGCAATCTCACAAGTCACCACCTTCATCCTGACACTGTTGAGGTAAAATTATGCAAATTATGATGGTCAGTGAAGATAGGATAGGAGAACAGCAATTGAGATTGAAGGGGAAGAATTGAAGAGGGAAAGATGTGATATAAAATGATTGTTTGACAGAGGGAACCTTACAAACGGAAAAGCTTAAAAAACTCTTAACACCAACGTTACACCAGACGTCATGCTACTATCCCGCAGGTTCGGTAAGCGACCGGGGATATGAAAATGCTACGTTTGCATACAGCTAACAGTACTAACATTACACACATCTTAAACGTAAGGTACACAACTTACATGCATAAAGACAAACTGTAGGAAACCTTTAATAAACTCTATATTGAACAGTTAAACAAAGCCGCATCAGTGTGGAGCACACGACTAATCTGCACTATAAACGAACATTGCAGTTAGATTAGACCTGATGACTAAAACAACAGTCCCAGAAAAGTTAACGTAACGATACAAGAAACGGAACACAATGACAAACTGAAGTGCAGTTTAAAAACATTTGTGTTAAGTTTAAGAAGTTACCTGGTCAACTTAAGCTGTATATCTTGTAAGAATTGCTCGGCACAGGTCACTTCGCGCTCTCATCCAAACAGACCCTTTTCCCGCGCTGGCGCTGCTGGCTGACAACGAGCACTTCCGGTATCAAGGGGTTGCCAGATTTCATTCAAATAATTCAACATTGAGTTGTGAAACATTTTTATTAAATAAATATTACTTGCATTACTCATATTACTAGTTAAACATTCAGGGGCGGTTTTCCGGACAGGGATTATTTTAAGGCAGGACTAGGCCTTAGTTTAATTAGGAAATATAACTAGTTTAAACAAACATTCCTTACTAATAACATTACTAGTCTAATCCCTGTCCGGGAAACTGCCCCTTAGACTAGTGGTTCTCAATCCTGTTCCTGGGGACCTGCTCTGCACATTTTGTATGTATTCCTTATCTAAGGCACCTGACTCTAATCATCAGCTCATTAGATGAGAGCTCCATGAACTAAGCAAAGTGTGTCAGGTTAGAGAGACATACAAAATGTGCAGAGCAGGGGGTCCCCATGAGGATTGAGAACCACTGCCTTAGACAGTAACCTATGAAAGCAAGCTTTTGACTGTTTGTGGTTTAATACACGTTGGGGTGGTTTCCCTGACCAGAATTAGACTGGTCCTAGACTAAAATAAGTGTAAGAGCTGTCCAAACTGAAAACAACTTGCACTGACATATCGTAAAATACATAACCCTGCTGAAAAAAACCCCCAATAAAACTATTACAGAAAATGCTAATGGTTTCCATTAAAATACCAATAGGAACCATTAGCTTTTACCATTAAAACCACTAGTGTGTTTTGGGCAATATTCCATTAGAACCAATACATACCATTAGAGACCAACACACTGTAGTGTGTTTTGGGCCATATTCCATTAGAACCAATACAGTTCCCAATAAAACCAATAGAATTTTCTGCAATGGTTTTCAGCAGGGCAGTGCCCATTATCCCCCCAAAATGCACACAAGTAATGTTTTTGGCGAGTTATGCCCGTTAAAACCAATTATCTTCCAAATTAAACTAATACCCAGTTCTAAAAATAATCCCTGTCCAGGAAACGCCCCATTGGGATTTGTTTTAATTCGTTAGTATATTTTGTGAATTTATCTGAAATCTGTGGCAACCAACCCAAAATAAACTTTTGCAAAAATATCTCAAGCGAACAGGATTTTTGTAAAGAAATACAAAATGTATTAATCATATAATATTTTTTCAATAAACACACCATGTACAATCGTATCAACATAACATTTTCTTTACAAGTTGAACAACACTTACTACAATACTGCTAACAATCTTTCCAATGTCAAGGATAAAATTACTTTTATATTTAACTGTTAACATGAAACACCAGAACATTTCTGTTTAATAGGCCTTTGTGACTTAAAAATGTATTAATAACTAACAACAAAAAGGAACTTGTAAAATGCAAACATTGCACAACAACTGCTGGTAAAAATAATAAACAATTGATCAGGAAACTGATCATCTTCATTCTTATGAGTAGAAATGTATCTTGGTCTCCAGAAAGTTACACAACAAAGTTAGCAATTAAAACATTATTTGACATATTTATGGAAAAACTTTAGAAATATTTTCAAACAACAACAAAATAGGAACATTTGTCATCTCTTTAAATTAAGCATTAACTTGAACATGAATGCTTTGGTGACAAAGTAGCTCTACGTTGAAGTGGTGAGAGTGGGAGAGATCTCCTGTATAACCTGGTTAAGAATCTCATCTATGACCTCACAGTCATAGTTGACTTGTTCAGGATCCAAAGCAGGAACAAATGTGACCAGAAGACGAGCGACACTGCTCCTCAGCTGTCTTAACCTGCAGAAAGAACAGAAAATATATAAATATATCTCATGTGCATTATACTGTATCTGATATAGGGCATTTATTTACAGTAAGCTGGTCGTTATTATAATAATAAACCCCAACTGGATTATCTCAAATCATGAAGGATTGATCAATAGGACTTTTACATAAAAAATCACTGAAAAGTGAGCCAAAACCGAACAGTGAAAAGTAAATGTACAATAATATACTGTATTTTTCCGGACTATACACCTTTTGTGAGTAGACGTCACAGTTACGTCACTGCTGGCTGCGCGAGCAATGTGGTGGCAGAAAAACAGTAGAAATTAATTACACACAAGTGAAAAGAGCAAGATAACTCACTATATAAAATGTCTTGTTAAGTAATAAGAGAAGATGTCCGTTGTTCTGTCGAAGTATTTTCATCACGTTACGTTTATAATTTATTTAGAAAGATTTTACATTTTAATGGGTTATACTGAGAAAGCATTAATATAACCATTTATTAAATATTTCATTTTTTCTGTTTTCTATTATATCTTTTTACCTTATATCTTGTCTTCCTCCTCTTTGTTTTAAAATTATTACGTTCACATACTTAATAAATATATAAATAAAGCACACACACCTGATGTAAAGTGTTATTAATATATAGACGATTTCAGCAGTAACAACAGAAACAAGACGCTGTCGTGGTCCGCACGTAACTTACGGTAAACTCCGCTAAGAATACATAACAACAAAGTTCTTTAAACGTAGTTTATTTACATAAGCAAAAAAAAAAACAACAACACATATTACCTAGGAAACCAAAACATTTGTTATTTTCGACGAGGCATTTGTTCAAGAGATCAGTTTAGCAACTAGCCAGACCATTAAAAAAACGAAACCGGAAGTAAAGTTTGGATACAGACGTGTATTGCATCAGCGCACGTGCATCCAATGAAACAGTCTATAAACAAGCCGATGCATATTAATTTGTATGTAAACATAATAGTTTTAGAGCAAACACGGAGGTTATAAAAACACTTCACACCGCTACTGCAGAGCTGACACTTTCTGCCACCAGTTGGGCTCCGCCCACAAAAAAAGTCATCTCTGTTTCCAAACACTCTATATAAGTCTATAAGTCTCACTTTTTCATAGTTTGGCGGATCCTGGAACTTATAGTCAGGTAAGACTTATACGTTAAAATAATTTCATATTAACCAAGAGATACCATTACCGTCTAGAGCCGTGAGAGTCCGCTCTATCCTGCTCCTGTATTTATGTAATTCAATGGATTCAGTGATGAGGAATGACTTCGGGCCCTTTTTTAACTTGATTTGGCTTGTCGTGATAATTTAGGCTATGTTTACAATAATGCGTTTATCCTTTAAAACGCATTACTTTTGCTAGGTTTATGCCTTTTATTTACACTACACCACCGTTTTCGACCCTCATAAACGGATTCGTTCACAAACGCTGCAGACCCTGTTTTAGTTTGAGAACTCAGACGTTGCGCTGCAGTGTAAATAAACATAGACGGAGTCTTATGTAAACGAACAGCTGATGTTAACGTGACAGCGCATCATTTTTAAAGTAAAAATTATTTTTATAACAATTTTCAGGGAAATGGAGGTTTGCAACGGAGGTTTTGCCAAAAATAGTAAACATCTACCAACCAGCTATTATAAACACTATTTCAGATTGTTTTAACGTGTGTCCTTAAAGATAATGTCTGTTTTATATTTATCTTTGAGTATTGTTGGGTTTGAATAGTGTTGTTTATGTTTTGTTTAAATTTATTTAGCTTATTACGAAAGATAGACTGTAATTTTAAACGCCATATAGGGTGTTGTAAAGGCCAATATGAAGGGAGAATTGTAATGGGTCAAACATTATTTTCGACATTAATTTAAGTTTGGTTTGCTACTTTAAAATTAATTTCGTTCTATGTTTTGTTGATAAGTTTTGTGAATATAAATGAATAAAAACAATAAAATCAACGTCATATTAATATTTAATGCTCGTTTAGCCGATTGCGCTTTTTGCTATTTCTGTGTTGCTAGTGGAGGACGTCCACGGAACTCGCATACTTTTAAAAGTTAACGTCATATTAATTTGTATTAATTAATTGCACACTGAACAGGTTAGGGAAGATAAGTTATTTGGTGTTTACCTCTTATTATGTTTGATTGAAGCTTGCATTTGCTGAAATTTATTTTTACTTCAAGTTCGCTACTGTTTAGTACTGTTCACTTGAATGCTTCCTTTTTAAATCATTAAGACCTTTCTGTTTGGTTTATAACATCAACATTAACCTATTACCGTAATCATTTTAATATGTATTGTAGTTGCCGGCAAAGGATCCTGGTATGAATTTTTGTCAATATCGCACACCCCTAGGCTGCATAAATGCGCAAAGGTAAGCTATTATTAGAGTAATACGTTATTTTACACTTTTATGCGCATGCCCAGTTACGTGATTGGTCATGTTTTATGCGTTTATGGTTGTGTATAGTGTGGATGAAGATTCCTTTTAAAATGCCAGTATAAATGAGGATCGTTTTCATTTTAAAATGCCGTTTTAAAACGCAAATGCTCTACTGTAAACAGGGCCTTAGCCTATTCAGCCTCCAGGTATGTTCTGTATGCTATTGTGTATCGTGTAAATAACTGTTTATGTTACTTTAACATGCACAGACACCTATTCAGCCTGCTGTTCTGTCTGCTATTGTTTAGTTGAATAACTTGCCTTTCCTGATTAAATGTCTGTTCTTCGGCTTGGATTTTGTGAAATCATTTTCTAAATATGATGTTTTTTCCTCTTCAAAATGCATTTTTGACTGATGCGACTTGTACTCCGGACCAACTTAAAGTCCGGAAAATACGGTAGTTTATTAGTTTTAATAAATAACATTTTCTAAAAAACTATGTAAACCTACTTTGCATTTGTCACAGTGTTCTCTCCCCCTGCAGTATTTTCATTGGTCTCTTTGTTCTCTATGATTTGATTTGCACGGTTTGCAGAGGCGTCCACAGTATTGTGCTCTGCTGTTTGTGTTGAACTGGCTTTATCGGTCCTATTCTTTTCTGGTCCATTCGTGCACTCCACTTTCTCTTTTCTCAATTGATCCAAGTCTCTCTGCAACTGCTCGCAACGAGCTTTTACCTGTTCCAAGCTTTCCACCTTTAGGTCAAGAAAAATGTAAAGAAAAACAGCGTAAGACAAGATGAAAAAAAAAACGTTTTCTGACAGATCAATTATTGGACATCCCTCCTGAAAAAAAAAAGTTCAACTGGCCAGCACGTTTAGTTTTTGTTTGTTTGTTTGTTTTGAAATTGTATACCTTTGCAACTACAAAATAATGTAATGTTTACCGTTTACTTACCCTTAATTTACAAGAACCGTAAGTTAATCATCCTCACTAAGAAGTCATTCATGCTGCTATATCTTAAGGAAATTCATGCTACATATGTTTAACCAACTGGAATTTAGAGAGTATCCAAAATATTGTTAGACACTTACCTTGATTTTTAGTTCATGACATTCCGCATTCCGCTGATCTAGCTCTCTCAGAAGAAAATCCACCTGAAGAGCCATTTCATCATCCACATTTGGCGTGGCTGAGTGCCCTGCATCCTCAGCTTTCATTCTGTCCTGTGCTTCTTTTTCAGCTTTCATTTGCAGCAACATCTCCTCTTGCTTTTTCTTCATCTCATTTATTGTTTTTGTGAGCTGTTCATTGCGCTGTGTCGCCTGTAAGTACAGAGTTTTGTAGTCCTTCTCCTCTAATGGATCGGTCTGAATGTTTTTATGGCTAAACTCTTTCTTAACAGTGAGCTTTAACAGTTCACATTCTTTGTCCTTCAGCTGCAGGGCGAGAGACTGAGCTTGCATCTTATACTCTTCTCTTTCCTTGGCCGTGGCTTCCATGAGTTCTAGAAGACTGTCCTGTTGTTTCTGGGCTTCTAGGGTTGGCATATTGTATACATTTAGACCAAAGTCCATAGCTGGTTCTTCAGGCATAGGACTTCGGCCACCTGTACTTCTATCACTTCCTTCTGCGAAACTTGGTTTTCTATCTATATCTACACTTCTACATCTAGAGTCTTCAGAGATCGACCTGTTTATTTCTGTACCTTTATCCTTCCTGCATTCAATCCCTGTGGCATCACTATCTTTTTCCTTTATCTCATCTTTCTCTATTTTTCTCTGTTGGTCATCTTCCGTCTTTACAATCATATTAGATTCTGTCTGGGTTGTCATGCTGACATTTGAAGTTGATGGATTCGTTGTTGCATTTCTGGAACCTTCAGTGGTAGGTGTATCCATGGAAACATCATCACTGTACTGCACATCATTACTTGTACTTCTTTCTAACTTGACCTTGGCAAGGTTAAAGGTTTTAGGTCTTGGCGTGCTCTTCGTCTCATCAATAACAATATCATCATCATCATCAGTGTTGCTCTCTTCTTCCTCTTTATCAGTACTGCCATTATTATCAGGGATCTCCATCTGTGAGGTCAGAAGATCCGATATAAATGCAGACGTTGATGGACTTTCGGGTGCGTTGTTACAGTAGTCATTAAGTAGTCTTGATTTCTTCAAAGCTTTGCCCTCGCTTCGCTCTCCTAGACTTCTCTTTCTCCTGTAGTAAAGGTTTCAAATATTTGATATCAAATATTTGTATGCAAAAAATACAACAGGCGAGTTTGTTTCATTTGTATAGCCATATTCACAACACATTACAGCTTTATAGAACATGGTGCTAAAACAGTGAGTTCCAAATAAAAAAATGAAAGAGAGAGAAATGTACCTTGTAAAACGGGAGAGGGATGTGACCTCTGTAATGATTGGCATGTTGTCTAAGGGGCTGGAGGCTGCAAAATACAAATAAAATATTAATATAAATAATTCAGGATTATTATGGCCAAAACAGCTCAAAAAAAGTAGGCTTACTAGATCGCGTGATAGGTGTGGAATCAACAGAGCTCCTGGCTGTACTAGCAGCTCTTGAAGTTGTAGGTGTACTGGGCGAGGAAGGGCCCTATGGGAACAAAAAGGGACCGTGAGACTGCATTATACTCTAGTGGCGCTTGTCCAATGATACGATTAGGCTCAGCACAACATGCCCCGATTTACTTTGGCTTGGTTTGCTTTTCTACTGCAGTTTAGTACCGCTTTAACGTGGGTGGGATTAAAAGCTGTGTTCCAATTTGAGGGCTGCGACCTCTGAATGTTGCATTCTAAGACCACACCAACACAACCGAAGGTCAGTAAGGCTATCCCAATTCGAAATTTGCTTAAAATGTGACCTCAGAATGTGTTGTCTTTCTCTGGGCTGTGAAAGATAGAACGAATAAATCCTTCACAACCTAGGATATCCCGAGAATCATTGCGTACCTGTAACAACTTCAACATTTAAAAGTGTGTATTTAGCAGAAAAAAGTTTTAGTATTATAAGTTGTGTTTTGCATTAATATTATTCGGTGTACAGTGGAAAGAGAAAGTGTGTGAACCTTTTGGAATTTCATGGTTTTCTGAATAAACGTGTCATAAAATGTGATCTAATCTTCATCTAAGTCAAAGGTATTAACAAATGTGTTTAAAAATAATTACAAAAAATTCTGATCTTTCTTTATTGAACAAACTCATCCACCAAAGCTGGCCAGGCCCTGATGCAGCAAAGCAGGCCCAAATCATGATGTTTCCTACACCATACATTACAGTTGGGATGATGTTTTCATGATATATTGTGCCCTTTCTACACCAGATATAGTGCTGTGTGTTTTTCCAAATAGTTCAATCTTAGGTTTCATCAGTCCACAAAACATTTTGCAAATACTGCTGTGGAGTGTCAATGTGCTCTTTTGCAAACTTGAGGCATGCAGCAATGTTCTTTTTAGTAAGCAGTGGCTTCCTTTGTGGTGTCCTGCCATGGATACCCTGCATGTTCAGTGTTTAACGTATTGTAGGCTCATGAAGAGAGATGTTAGCAAGTTCCATTAATGAGTATTCATGGTGCTCTTGATGTCATTTTGACTGGGTGCCCACTTCTTGGTAGAGTAGCCACAGTACCAAAGCATCTCCATTTGTACTTGTTTGTCTAACTGTAGATTGGTGAAATTCTAAAGTTTTTAAATAACTTTGTAACCATTTCCAGCTTTATAAAACACAACAATTCTTCATAATAACTCCTCTGAAGGCTCTTTTTGTCAAAGTATGGCTCACAGAAGCGTGTCTTTCTTGTGCAACGAAACCTCCAAAAGTGTAAGGGGTTTATATCAGTCAAAGTAGCTGTAGTCCACACCTCCAAACATATTATCTTAACGAGACACCAGTGCTGCGTCCGAAACCGCCTACTACATACTATATAGTACGCGAAAAGCAGTAGGCGAAGCGAGTAGTATGTCCGAATACATAGTATTCGAAAATTAGTATGCGAAAAGTACCCGGATGACCTACTACTTCCGGTTAGATTTTGCAGTGTGCATACGATGGACGCTACACTATCCCATGATGCCCCGGACGAGGAGTTATCCAACGAAGAAGAAGAGGCACGCGGCTGTTTTCGCGCTGAAATGACACGACGTGATGACGACGTATGTCACGTGATGTAGCAACATGGCGGATGTAGTACGTCCGAATCTCATTCATACTACCAGGACTCATACTACACAGTACCTACTGTTTTAACGCCAAGTAAGTAGGTACTTCATCTAATTCAGTACCTACTATACAGTATGCGGTTTCGGACGCAGCCCAGGTGTGCTACAACCTGACTCAAATTAGCTTTTTTGAGGTCTTTAAGGGTTCACATGCTTTCCCCACAAGCATAATGTTTTTTTTTTTTTTTGGGTTATTCTCAATGAAGACATGAAAGATCAAACTTTTTTAGAATTAAAATTATATTTGGCAATACCCTTGATTACGATGAAGATCAGATCACATTTTATGACAAATTTAATCAGAAAACTGAAATTCCAAAAGGTTCACACACTTTTTCTTGTCACTGTATTTCTAAGGTTGATTAATTTCATACAGTGTTTGGTTAGTTTATCTGCAACACTGCATCATATTCAGTAAAATAAAATTAATATTTTTCTGGATCCATATTTATTTTAATAAGTCAGAAAACGTTATATATTTATATATTACAATATTATACATTAGAAGCCTTCGAAAAGGGACACAGCTATAGACTTATTGTTATAGTTGCACCACCTCTACTGCCATGACATCATTGTAAACCTGACAAACAAAGAAACTGATTTTTTTGTCCTAAACTGTAATTAGAAGCACGTACTGTTTGCTGGAGTTTACGCAAAAGGTTTTCCTGTGTTCTTTTGAGATCTTCATTCTGTTGAGCCAGCTCTGCATTTCTCTGTTGTTCCTGCCACAGAAACATCAACAATCAAATGGGTATACAACACAATACAAACATCAACCACTAGATCAAAAATGTGCAACTACCTGCATTTTCTTCTGCTCCTGCTGTTTTTTCAGACTTTTCTCACTGTATCAAAACAACAATCTTAGATTATATCACCTTATGGCAACTATTGTCAAATTTGTTTTGTTAAAAATAAATCACTGGAGACCTTAATAATACAACAGCAGTACATTATTGACTCACTTAAATACTTAATGAAACGCTCACGATTGGGGTGATTTTTTTCACATACTCGAATCGTATTTGGTGAAAAACAATCTGATATTTATGCAATTTTACAGTAAAACCACGACAGCTGCTTGAATGATTAGAAAGTTTTTTTTTTTTTTTAAAAAGCATATATTTAAATGAACATAATGAGAAAAAACATCAAGAACATCAGAAATACTTAGACAAATCAGATAACCACACAAACAGAAATATATGTGCAAAATCACAACACAAAGGAAACCAGTTTTACAAATGTTGTTTTTACTTTAGGCTACAAACACGTGTAATCAACGTACAGTGAAGGAGAAGTGCTGTGCTGGCTATGTGCAGGTGGATTGAACTCCCCAAGCGGTCTTCTCGTGGGTGAGTGTGCATAGGTACAGTGGTTTTGATGAGATGTTTGTGGTGACAATGAAGGTATGCAACCATTGTTCCCTGAACCCATAATATGCTGCATCAGCATTTCAATGTTTGAGGTCAGACGGTCCATCGTGGACGACCACCGGCCCATTGTCTGACCAAACTCATGGTCAGATGTCTCAAGTTGCTGCAGAAGCCGTCTTTTAATCTCAAGGTCCTCTTGTGCAACAGAATCAGAGGGGATTTTCTTCTTTAGCTTCTCTCCTTTGTGATCAGTCTGGGGGGCGTGGACTCTCTGGTGTTGATTTTCCATCTCTGCAGACACCGAAACCTCTTCGACTTTTACTTTTACACTGGAAATGGACAACACTGGGTCTGTCAGTTCCAAGGTCGAGACCTCTGGTTTTACATCGATGGTCTCTATGCCCGCAGGCAATACGAGCGTGGCTGGAGATCTTCCCCAAATTGACGTACAGAGGTCAAAGAACAGCAAGATCACACGTCCATGGCCATTCCTTCGACCAGAGTCAACCGCCTGCCGATAGTGGAATCTTATGGCCTTCAGTTTGGTAGTTATATGACCTGTAAAAACACAGTCCATTTATATAACTTAAAGGCACATAGACACAAACAACACTTGCCAACAAGTCCACGATATGCATCGCGATACCAATGCAACGACAAGATACGTTTCACAGCACGTCAAATTTTTTATTACATTTTTTTTTATTAACATTTAGTTAACAGTATTACCAGTTTTAACACTACTGAAACAACTTTCCTTTCGCAGTGGTTTAAATGTTAGATATCCCCTTACGAAAACTTACCATAGTTTTACTACACAGTAAAAAAAAGTAACTGTAGTAAAACCATGGTTACCACAAAATAACCATGGTTTTGACCACTGTAATAAAACCATGGTTTTACTAATAGTAACTATACACCATAAAGACATGTTACTACACTTTAACCACAAAAAACATGGTTACTTTTCGTAAGGGACACTAAGCGTGAATGCGCTTTCGTGCTGTTATTGTTGGGAAAGCAGAGCACGTGCTCGCTAAAACAGATTTTAACTTTATGATGATAAACTTTGCAGTTAAGCGGAGGTTCACCTACACTCCGTTACACCACACGCACACTATGGTAGACATAACTTCATAATCTACAATGTTAAATACATCACGATAGTCCATGCGATGATCTATTTAAATCATTATTGAAACAAACTAAAGTTGCACCTCGTGCAGATAGGCTGCAGCTCCTGCCCCCCGCAGAAACACTACAGTGGTGTGGTTGCGTAAGAAAGCGTGTTATGTTTAAATTTACTGATATATTAGCCCGCGTTTAAACTTCAATTTAAACATTAGAGCTATAATAGAATCTATACCTTTGTTGATCTCCTCCTTTTTGTGCCGATAATCCTTTCCCGACGCCATGGCTTCCTCCGGTGCTGGATAGCGCTCCCTAAATCTCTCGAATATTTCGCTGTATTTGCTCTGACATGACTCCCAATCGGAATCTTCAGCGCCCTTGATCTCCTTGAACTCTTTAGTTACTTTGAGTAACAATTCAACCTCATCATCTGTCCACACGAAGAAGTCCTTGTATTTCTTCGTCTTCATACTCATTGTTGTACCGTCCGATCTGTGATGACTTCTAACCAACTGCAGAGTGAGCAACCAACTTCCTGTTTACACTGTATGCCCATGCCCAGTGTGCAGAAATAGGTCATGTGACATGCGTTTTCGCTCGTGTAGTGTGGACGGACATCTTTTTTGAAAATCTGTGAAAAATGAAGACCTCTCTTTCTATTTTCGTTATAAAACGCCTTGTTTAAAGGCACAATATGTAATTTTCACAGCTAGAGGTCATCATAAAAAACAAAATCACAGCTGGATGATGCTATTATGGAGTGTGGGAGTTGTAGTCTTTACCTCCACTGATGCTTGGAAATCACTCCAATGGACTCAAAAATCATGTGCATTGATGATGCACTGTTTCCCATTCATTACTCGGACTATGGTGGCCCACCACAGTGTAATTTGTTCCACCACAATTTCAAAACAAACCAAACTTTTTTAGAATTGTTCACCATCAACTGTTATCCTCACTTCACCTCCAGTGCAATGCGCACATCACACACAAACACAGAAAGTCTTTATTCACTTTTCATAACAACATAAAGCATTGTTTTGAATGCACGTGGGGCTGCACAGATTGATCTTGTGAGCAGAACTCCATAGCTGTGTTCGACGTCACACAGTGCCTCAAGAACTGACAGGCGGATGTATTTCTTGAATAGTTCTTGATGCACTTAAATATCTTCCCCCGCCTGATGGTTCTTGCAGTGTTGTGTGAATTCGAAAACACCTAGTATAGCTTTTGGAAATCCTATGATGTCATACACGGATTGGGCTGCATGAAGTTAAACACATTTATGAATGATTTCTACTACAGTAAATGTTGGAACTAAGAATAATATGGACATTACATCATTGACAGGGGACCTTATGAGGAGGGTAGGAATGACATTTAAAACATTTGCTACAATGTGAATACACACATGAACATAATATATAACACTGTGCTAGTAATTTTGGGATATTTTAATCTTACATTTGTGCTAGGGGTGCACCAAAATTTCGGCCGAAAATAGCATTATTGGTTTCGGGCCGAAATAAAAAATCCAGCCGAAAATGTAAACCGAAAATGAATGTCAACCGCGCCCCTTTCATCTGTGCGCTAGCGCTTGGGTTTCACTCAGCCTCACGGTGATCAGTCGTCTCCCACCCCTCCCCTTCGTGCTCAAGCAGGTTTCACTCAGGGTCCAGCTGTTTGCACGCGTCTGCAAAGATTAAGAATGTCTTGATGTGTAAACTTTAGAGAGAGTCGCGCTATGTGTCTCTTACTGTAGTCCATTAACGTACATTTGGCGAATAAAGCAATGAAACACAACGTAACGTTTTTATGTGGAGCGACTGTTGCGCTGTTTGGGATTCACCATCAGTCTCTGTATATGCATGCGTTTAAGTGCCCTTAAAGCCGAAAGTATACTAGGGACGTCCGCGTATGCGCGCCATCATTTTCGTCATCAGGAGGGTCTGCGGCCGGCCGCGCGGACCGTCCGCGTGCAGCCCAAAATTTGAGATCGCACGGACAGTGCGCGTACAGTCCGCGTACACAACATCGCATGCGCGTGAAAATATTTAGACAGGACACTCCACTACAAACAATTACACAAAGGAAATAGACAGCATTTGCACACAAACTATCGTTTTTCTTCTTTAATTTTATTTCATCCATAAACAGAAAGCTGTGGAGCATGTTTGTTACCATATTGTTTGATTCCTGTTCTTTGTTGTCTTCTTGTTTGTTCTAAACTGTGTTTGCAATGGTGGATCGGTTTCTTTTCTTCACCTATCCTAATGTTTTAATGTACTGTAAATGTCTCCAAATCAGTGCTGCACTAGAGTAATAATTTGAATAGAGACGCGTTTAAAAAAAACAAGCAAACATAAATTCTCTCTGTTATTGACAGGGCACATATAAACAAAATTCTCTCCACAGTATTCTTTTTCTAATAAAAACATTTGTTTATGTCTGTATAGATTACAGTCAGATTAACCTACTGAAGTCTGTGTCATTAATGTTGATCAAACAACCCATGACAAATAGCTCTAAAAAATAATAATATATTTAATTTATTGTGTTATGATTAATTTATTTTGATTTCTGTACCTAATGCTAATTTCAGACCTTATTAATGTACAACTTTGTTCTCTTTTAAAAATGTTTGCAATTTCTTTATGTTTATTAGATTTTTCCCACCTGCTTTTTGCTGATCCGAAAAATAATCTGATCTGTGCCTCAAAAACTGTAATGTGATCCGAACTGTGAGTTTTTTTTATCCGTCACACACCCCTAGTAAAGTTAGCACACAGTGATAGCCATAAATGCAATTGTACTAATAATTGGCATAATAATTTATTTCGGTGTTTCGGTTTCGGTTTTTCGGCCTTGGTTTCCTTTTTTCGGTTTTCGGTTTCGGCCAAGAATTTTCATTTCGGTGCATCACTAATTTGTGCCTTTAAAGAGACACTCCACTTTTTTTGAAAATAGGCTCATTTTCCAGCTCCCCTAGAGATTTTTACCGTTTTGTAATCCATTTTGTAATCCAGCAAAGTCCTTGATTATTACGTCAGAATGAGAGTATAGTTCCTAGCCATGTCGGCCTAGAAAATCGCAAGTTTTAATGTTCTGTCGGTCTTAGTACACGATGTAATTACAGAAGAGTCAAGTTTTATTTAGGAAAAAAAAAATCGAAACTCTTTGGTTGTTTTTGAGCGCGATGCTAGTGGTCTGGTCGGATTCGGTGGATTATGCTAAGCTATGCTAGGGGTGGTACCGCCGGACCTGGAGATCAGCTGAATGGATTCCAAAAAGGTAAAAATCAAATGTTTAAGTCAAGGGGAGCTGGAAAATTAGCATATTTTCAAATAAAGTGGAGGGTCCCTTTAAACAAAAATGCATTAGTGTTGACCTCACCTAGCATAAGTATTAAATGTGAGTCATATTGCAATGCTGTTGTATTGATCCCCCTTTGGTATAAGACAGTGGGATTGGAACAACATGTGGGTCAGTAAAAGATCACACAACTTTAATATTTGGATGAACTAATCCTTTAAAGGTGAAGTGTGCTAAAATACAAGTTTCCATCCCAGTTTAATATGCAGAAGATTGATAGGAGGATTTTACGGAAAAGTGTAAACACTTTGGCAGTGTGATGCTTTCAGACAAGTGCTGTCAGATTAAGTAGTTCAACTAGTGGAAGATACCAGGTGAATAATCTTTACTTCAGAACTGGAGGCACACAATAAAACATTTCCCCTTTTGTTAAAACAAATGATTCAACTCACTGCTGTTTGTATTCTTTCAAGCAGGTTGATGATTCATCTTCAGAATCTTCAGCTTCCTCTGGTTTATCACATCCCCTGAATTAAAAAAAATAAAAAATAAAATATGGCCTTGCACTTTTGGGGAATACTGACCAGAACATATCTTCTTTCTGGTATTTAGTTCTTCTTTTGGGCCTCTTCTTGTATGCCATTTTGGACAAGACAGGAATTTTAGTTGTTTTTTTGCAAATGTGAATTGCAAATTGCAAGTCCCATTTAAAAAAAGTTATTGTAACAGTAAATTGAAAAGATTTTATATAATCCGCAAAATCATTTAGAGCATATAAAGTCGGCATGAAACAAAAGTAGCGATTGTCATTTCCTCATCATGACGTATATCTGAGTGATACAGCTTCTAAAATGGGAAAAAAGGTAGGGCAGGACTTGATTTGGTCCATCAAGGACAAGATTGGATTGTTTGATGTTGCTACTTGCTTATCGTTGTGATGTTTTCACGGGCCCCATCCTCGCGCCATTACTAGTGACATGGTGGAAGAGAGGATGTTTCGAGGGGAGAAGATCAGTGTTTTTGATTAAGATTATGAAGGCCCATGAATTTTTAAAAAATCATGAAGCTCACAGATAAGTCATTTGTAAAAAATATCAATTTTCAAAAAAAAAAGTTTTAACTTTAATTTCATGCCGACTTTAAGATTTCACCTAAATGTGCAATGTGTTCCTTCTTAATTGTTGCTCAAATGCATAGATTTTTTTCTCACAATTATTTCATTACTTTTGATTTGGCAATATTTTTTTCTATGTTTTCCCTTTATGGCTAAGGTTTGATCTTGTTTTTAATTGACAAATTGAGTAAACAAATCAGCATATTCTTTATGACACTTAATATTATACCTATGCAAATAGCTACTTAATAAATTATGTATATTACTCAAATAAATGGTTTAATTGATTCTCTGATGACTTTTTGCTACTTGAATCCTTTGCTGCTTGAAACAAACCTGTACTCTGTGACAGGGTTCATTCGACAGAACCATTTTTCAGGGAGTTTATCTGTGTCTATGCCATCTGGGAGTTTCCGCCACTTCTGACAGTCATCACACTGAACCCAGTTCTGGTCAGGATTTTTCCTTTAAGGTTAACAAAAGACATGTTTATATATGTGAATGTTGTGAATAATTTGAATAAAGCCAACATAAATGTATGTTTGTTTAGGTGTATACTAACGGTATATCCTCTACAGGTACTGTGCTGTTGAGACCTTTTGCATGGCGAATCGCTTTCCAATACTCTTCTAGCTTCAAACCCAAAGTAGTGATGGTTCTTCTGTTTGGACAACATAGATGTAACATATTATTTGCTTCTGAAATCTTATGAAAAATAACTTGTTTTTTTTTAATATACGTAATTTACATGCTTGTCAATTTAGTCATATTAAACATATTTTTTCATTTCTGGCTTTGAAGTTTGTGATATTTTAGAAATTAAAAACTAGTATCCCATCTGAACATTGTTTTTGAGCAGTCTGACACAGCAACATTGCCTCAACCAACAGTGTATGGAAAACAATATTTATAATTAGGATATTCATAATTAGTCAAATAAAGTTACCAACACCTTTAAACGCAATGGATACTTATGCATGTTGTATCAAATTTACAGACAGATTGAATACTAGCTGAAACCAATAATTCCTAACTCATATTGCAGTCCATCTGGGGTTATTTATGACACTCACCTGTACTCATCTGTATAGTCGAAGTCTTGCTTGTTATGTGTTGGCTTGAGGAAGTTGCACTCGATTACTGCAATGACTCCTACTCCCCTGTTATTTGCCTAAAACAAGGTTGGAAATTATTAATAGTAAACACTAAGAATGAGCATTTAAAATAAAATATTTTAAATAGTTCAGGCATGAATTAATTTACCTTGTTTTGGCATCCGACACGCTCATAGGACTTGATAAGTCTGTTTTTATGGTACATCATGACTCCATAATGCTCTTTGCTCTTGGTGTTGTAACCAAATGTAATTGAGATTCTTTCTTTCTGGGAAAAACAGACTTAAGGAAACGTCACTGTATTCATTGACTTAGTAGACCAATATAAGCCTGTAAACACCAATATTCAAAACTACCTATTAATCTAAGTGTCTTGAAGTGTTGAGCCATCAATACTGCCTATACTGCAATAATATGGCAATATTTTAAAGCTATTTTGAAACAATGTGTTTTGTAAAAGTCTTTATATATAGAAATAAAACTGACTTAACATAACTATGTCTAAGTTGTTTCAATTTTGAAATTTCTTCCTATCGTCCAGTTAGTTTCAATGTCTAGAAGCTGAAAAGTTTCTAGTAGAAATGTGAAATGACAGCTTACTCCGTTGTTATTAGATGGATACATTTAGAAAGGTAGGTTTGTATTTATCCTTCACAATGTGTGCCAGGCTTTTAGCAATCAGCTGAGTTTTCACTTTAGATCCACGGATGTTAATCTGCATTCTGGGCTTCAAGTAAAGGACACTACAGTATGCCTGAAAGAAAACAACATTCATACACATTGCTTTTTTATTTATGTCCAAACTGTCAGATAGTGTAGTAAAGTCACCACTACAATAATAAAATAGATACTACTGAAAATTACTAGAAAATACTCTAATTCAAAGGAACACTCCCAGATTTTGGGAATTTAGCTTATTCACCGTATCCGACCCCCAGAGTTAGATAAGTCCATACATACCTTTCTCATCTCCGTGCGTGCTGTAACTCTGTCTGACGCAGCTCCCGCTAGCTTAGCTTAGCACAAAGACTGGAAGTGAATAGCTTCAGCTAGCATACTGCTCCAAATAAGTGACAAAATAACGCAAACATTTTCCTATTTATGTGTTGTGATTTGTATAGTCACACCGTGTACAAATAACAAGTTCAAATGAGACACAGCGATCTTTTAAGAGTATATATATTGGGAAGTATATTTTCAGAAGGCGAAGCACTGCTACTGGGCGGAGTGATTTGCTCGCAGCACCCGAGAAGCCCCTGATGATGAGCAGAGAGTTCGTCAGAGTTGTGCAAATCACTTCGCCCAAGTAGCAGTGCTTCATCTTCTGAGAATATAGTTCCCAGTATGTATACTGTTAAAAGATAGCTGTGTCTCATATGACCTTGTTATTTGTACACGCTGTGACTATACAAATCACAGCACATAAATAGGAAAATGTTTGTGTTATTTTGTCACTTATTTGGAGCAGTAGGCTAGCTGAAGCTATTCACTTACATTCTTTTTGCTAAGCTAAGCTAGCGGGGGCTGCGTCAGACAGAGTTACAGCACGCACGGAGATGAGAAAGGTATGTATGGACTTATCTAACTCTGGGGGATACGGTGAATAAGCTAAATTCCCCAAATCTGTTTGTGTTCCTTTAAATATAATATCCATTAAAAAGGCAATGGTATAGTACTCACTCTCAAGGAGAAGTCACTCTCTGGGCTCGACTGCAATACATGACAGGGTTGCCTGTATTGCTCTTTTTCACTCTCAAACACATCAGCTGGAATCTGGATATCATAACGGTTCACCTCAAAGTCAAACTCAGATTTGCCTGTCGATGTTCTGTAAAAAAAAAAAAGGATTCCCCATTACAAAAGCACTTTAATGCTTTATCCCTCTGCTTTACTACATCTGATTTTATTAGCAGAACATCTAAACTAGTTTTCTCAATCTTGCACCAGTGTTTTCCCCAGCACAGAACAATTCTGTGAGCTTTGCTGACTCCTTTGGCAGCATACTCACTTGCGGAGGTTCCAGATTATTATTCGCGTTCCTGTAGAATCCCTGGAAAGGTGTGTGTTGATGGCTTCGAGCTCTGCGAGCAGCTCTTCTTCTTTTTGGAACAGAGAGTACTGAAGAATGGCTTGAAGACTTTCTATGTGCTGTGGCTCAGGACGGAGTGAGAGGAAGGGTCAAGGATCGTCAAATCGAAAAAAACAAAATACATGCAGCATGCAAAAACTAATGAGATTTAGACTAAATGTCAGACTGAAACTATTGGAAGGAGACACAATTTTTGCAAATAAGGATATTTGACTCTCCGGTGCGTTTAAATGTGACAATTGGTACGACAATGTTCTCCGCTTGAATCTTTTGAAGGTACGTCTGTGACAGCATGCCCACGCACATAGAATCTTTCTTCTTTGAAAACACAATGGCGTCTTTTCCCAAGCGCATGGAGCCTGACTTAAATCCATTGCCGTACAAACCGATGGGGACATGGCCGTTTATCGTCTCCTTATCACTGAAGCCAAAACTAAAAGGAAAATGAATGCAAGGTAATGAGTAGTGGAAAACTATTATAATGACAAGGTTTGGCCTGCTAAAGGTTCATAAAGGTTGCTGTAGTTTTAAGGTAAATAATGGACTTCCAAAATGTGCTATCAATTGGTTTGTATTCTTACTCACCTAAGCATTTTGTACATTTTGTTATAATCCATTCCTGCTCCATTATCCATGAAAGTAAGACAGTCTTGATCTCTAATCCTCGTTTTATCAATCCAGAACTGCTTGGCACTAACATCTGGGTCGTAGGCATTGTCTAAGAGCCAGTAGGAAAATATATGTAAACTGTTCTTAAGTTATCCAACATTAGTCCTTGTTTAAAGGGGACATATCACAAGACTTTTTTAAGATGTAAAATAAATCTTTGGTGTCCCCAGAGTATGTATGTGAAGTTATATCTTAAAATACTGTATAGATAATTTCTAGCTTGTTAAAATTACCACTTTGTAGGTGTGAGCAAAAATGTGCTGTTGTTGGGTGTGTCCTTTAAAATGCAAATGAGCTGATGAAATGCAAACACTGATCACCATGATAGTGGTTTGTTGGAACTCAATTGTGCTGTCAGTTGCAGATTAAGGGGTGGTATTATTATAATAAGATCCCCTTCTGACATCACAAGGAGAGCCAAATTTCAATGACACATTTTTTCACATGCTTGCAGAGAATGATTTACCAAAACTAAGTTACTTGGTTTTTCTTTTTCATATTTTCTAGGTTAATAGAAGCACTGGGGGCTCAATTATAGCACTTAAAGGAGCATTTCACCCATAGAAACATTAATCTTTATTGAAAGTGTGTCATATTTGTAGTCGAAATGTAACATACATTTCGAATTTGGTGCCTATTTGACTGAGAAAAGGGGTGTTTGTAGTCTCACCTCCTCAACAAAGATATTGGGCTTCCTGCTTTCAATGATGCAGAATGATGATTTTTACATCATTGAAAGAAGGAAGTGCAACACTGAGGTTGTTTACATGCACACCAATAATGCGATTATAATGGGATTTTGGCAATACTGCGATTATACGTTACCTCATGTAAACGCAATAATTCGATAAAAATAATGCGATTAAGCTCATAATCGCAGTAAGTATAATCGCATTAAAAGAGGCGGCGTACGCCGTTTATAATCGCAGTATGCGTCCATGTAAACGCTTAAATCGCATTTATACCGCACCAACTTAAGTGCGCATGTGTTTTAGTCACGCACCTTAAGCACAAATTCGTTTTAAACTCGACATTAGGAAGTTTTACGTGAACTCTGCCAACACGACTCGCTGTCAGCAGTCTGTCTTCATTCAGAAACAACTCAAATAACACGACAGCAGTGTATAAAACCTTTAAGGGACATTATAACGATAAATATATTAGTGACCACAGCATAATGATAATGCTAATTCGCTCAACGAGCGCGGCATTACCTAATATTGGATATTTCTTGTAATAAAAACTTTTTTGCAATTGTTTACATGTCACTGAATATGTAAATATGCTGTTCTTGCATTTACACAGCGGGAAACCAGCAGATGTCCTCAACTCGCTGCGTTTCGCGTAACTAAACAATGAATGTAAAAGTTTGTGTAATAATATCTTACCTTTTGGCGTAGTCAGTGTGGTAGAAAAAGCATTAAGTAGTGAATTTCACAGCAACTGCACCAGCACTGGATACCCAAGGTAATTTTATATTATAGACCTTAGCAATGAATGAGCTTTTTTACTGCATTTAAGTGCGCGTGCACTTCATGTTAAAATAGATTTGATTGGCTGTCAATGGTTTATCGTTCATCATGTGCCAAAATCGCTATCGTTATAGTTGTTGTGTGAACTCTGCTATTATCTTTAATATAAAAGATTTTTAAAACTATATTTTATATCGTTTTAATGTGAACGCCCTTTACAGGCACTGTCATAATATTTCTGTCTTCATCACGGCACCGGATAATGAAATACATGCATAACAACGTGTTTGTCATTTAACGTAAGTAAAACAGTGGACCATATATTTGTGGTCATCATTTGTGCTCTGCATTGGGCTATGTGTAAATAATCCGAAAATAAAAACTGCATGTAAACCGGAGTGAAGAGGTTAGCTCCAGTCATGTAAACATCTTACTGCGATTAAGTCCTTACTCGCATTATTGGAAATAATCGCATTATTGGTGTGCATGTAAACGAGCTCACTGAAATCTGTATTTCTCCTGTCTCAGTGGAAACTGAGGAAATGATGCACGACCATTCAAAAACATGACTGGGGTTATAACAATACAAAGCTTAATGCAAATGGGTGAAGTGTCCCTTTAAACATGGAAAAAGTCAGATTTTCATGATATGTCCCCTTAAAACAATTTTAAGACTCTTTAATACTGTTCATTCATCAAATAGCATATTACAGGTCACAGAAACATAAATAGTCTTTCATTATACCTTGCTATATCTTAAGGTGAAAACAATACACTGACATCATTGCTAACTGTATTACGACATACATGGAAAATACATGAAATGTAAATTTTTTTACAGTAGTCAATTTATTTCTGTTATTATAACTCTGTAACTCTAATTCAGGGGAAGACAACGTCGGTCCTTAAGTGCCAATGTCCTGCAGAGTTTAGCCCCAGCTCAAATTAAGCACACCTGAACAACTAATCAAGGTCTAAAGAGTCACCTGAAAAATATAAGTAGGCGAGGTCTTATCAGGGATGGAACTAAAATCTGCAGGACATCGGCACTCCGGGACCAACGTTGCCTACCCCAGCTAATCCAAGCAATAAACTCACCTATCAGCTCAGCAATGGCACTGAAAGGCCAGGTGTGGCTGGTAGAGTTGGTGTGAAGAAACTTTGGATTGAGCTATAAATGGGAAAAGACGCAGGGTTACAGTTTACAACGTTGATACGGAAGCAATAAGCCATATTGCTCAATATACCTTGTTAAAACCTATTTGCTTTTATTAAATGGTTACCACACAAACAAATACTGTATTATAATATAAAATACAATTAATTAATATAAAATTGTATTCTACTTAAAATATTCAAATATATATTCAACTTTCATGAAGTAGTATAAAAAAAACACTAAAAACCTTCATTACGCTGGAAAAAATAGTCACTGGCCGACTGTTTCTTGTTTATGTAAGGGGAAAGGTAATACAAGCTGCGCAGTAATACAAAGAATGGTTGGGTGCAGCAGACATACTGTGGTGTGTGTTTTGGTTTTATCGTAAAGAAAACACAAGATCAAGGACTGAAACTAAAATTTAAAACGTACTTATTATATGTATTATGTGTCATAAATTATGTACAAAATATAATCCCTGGCGTTAAACTAATAAAGTTTGGTACTTGATTCAGTTGATTCACTTTATTCAGAATCGAAAAGAGTTTTATTGCTAAGTTCACACACACAAGGATTTGTTTGACCACAAGAGCCTTAATGGTAGAACAAAGTAACTTACAGACATAATCGATAGTGCAACATAAAACATAGTGTAAAACATATCTATTTGTTCAACATTGAGTCGGTAATAACAAGCCTTTGGTGTGTTATTTCAGTAATAACCGGTTTATTGCATAACAAATGCGCATATGCATCGCTGGATAACCACTGCACAGTTGTTCAAACAAATCCTCTTGTCGGTGAAATAAAACTGAAAGCAAAAATTAATCAATAAGCCTTTCTGATTGGAGGGACAACAGATACGTCACGATTCTAAACACACGCATGACATATGATCACATAAATTAAAAATATATGCTCACACATGACACCTACTATTACTATGAACTATCTATCTACCACTATTATTCTATCTAATGTGCAAATATGCGGACAATTAAAGATGATGTAAGCAGTTGACCAGTGATAATGCTAACAGTGCGGAAAGTCATAATTTAACTTATTCAACATGTAGTCTAATAAATGTGTTGAATCATTGGCACTATTATAATGTGATATTACATATGTCAGGTACATACCGCGCTTAACGGGATGCCTCTCTCTGTTTGAACCGACATTGTTGTTATGTTTCATCTACGAGCCCGCGACGATACAAAAGTTCCAGGAGGCGTGAGATCCTACATCCGGGGGCGTGACCCAACAGAGAGTGAGCTGGATATTCAAAATAAAAGACCTTATAAAGCTCCTTTATTATGCACAGGTTTAGGCCAAACATTTTGGAGAAATATTTAACTGATGTTTTAAATTGAACGACACTCAAGTAGATGCACTTTGGGTGATGGAATAAACTTGGTTTTCTTGTTTGTTATGCATTTTTAATTTCTTCGTCTTATTTCTTCTGCCCGTCATACTATTATTTTGAAAAAGGTACGCTGTGTTTGTGACTTCCGCCCAGGAATTGGAGAAGTTGTGAGGTTGGAATTACAAGCAAATTTAGACCATAATCTTTCATCGATGCATTAATGAAACATATGTAAGATTTGCCTCCTCTCCTCAAATACTGTTTAATGCATTTTTAGGGAGGTGCCTTAATAACTGAGCAAGATGTTAGGAATGGAGCTGTCATCTAGTAAGTTAATTTGCTATGATTTGCTAAACCTTTTCTTTTAATAAAAAACTTAACAACAGGTTAATTTGCTAAATAATTTTGTTTTATTGTAGGTGTGGATAGCGTGGTTGAAAACATTGGAAAAATGCCCCCAGATTTATTTGCAGAAACAGTAAGATTTGTCATAACATTGTAACGTCTTGTCCTGTAACGTTACACTGTGTCTCTACGCATGTAAAGCAGAAAGATGATCATGCAAATTAGTTTAAGCTATTAAAAGCAATACAAATATAAACAGATAAATAAATGACATTCAAATGTATACGTTGTCATCATCTGGCTATTTTCTGTATGCTTTACACTGTGGTCCATATTATTATGCAGCACATGCCATTTTTGTTCATTTTTCCAATATAATCAGTAAGTTTTCTAATTTTATTTTAACCTTAACATTTATATGACAGTGTGGATATTATTATATTTAAAAGAAATAAGAATGTTATATACTTTAACATACGGGAAAAAGTGCAAACATGATGTTCCAAATTATGCAGAATGCAACCAAATTTGGATATCTATAAGTTTATTTTAGAAGACATGATTTCTTTTTTATTCCATAGTGGAAAAACTATCTTTTAGGAACTCTACATATCTTGCTGATGTCCTTTTAACAATCTTAGGGACCCTAAAAAGACCCTCCATCTTACATCCCAATACTCATGTGCATCATGTGTCTTCAAAATAAGTGCTTGCTGCACACGCATCTAAAGGGTTTATGATTAAAGTAACGCTCGCGTTTGCCAGATACACACATAATTTCTTGTGTAGTCAGAGTGTACTGTTAAGGGAGTGTCTTGGGAGTATTTTGTGAACGTGAGCATCTCTTTACCATCTTTTAACGCGTGTGCACGTCTTTTGACAAAATGCATGATGCACATGGTTCACATGACGCAATGAACACACATTTTAAAATGACGAGCAACACACATGACACTACGAACGCATATTTTGAATTTGCGCCCCTCGGAAGAGAAGTCACCAGACCCCCCTGATCCTTACTTTGCCACCTCTCCCAAATTTTACAGTTTTGTTTAAAGATGGTGGCTATTCACTAACAATCCAGAATGATATTCATCTATACTATTCAGTGTATAATGGCATGTCAATGAATAAAACAGTTTGAAAAATAGTCTTTATGTATTCTGAGCTCACATTACTTATTTTTGAAATATTTGTTTTGGGGGGGGGTGTAGAAATAAAGCTTTATGCACTGCCGGATGCTGTATTGAGGGGTTCTTGGGATTTCAGAGACACCAGCAGGTTTATACATGTTTTTTCAGCAGTGGCTTTTTATTGCTTCCTTTTTGTTATATTTTCCTTAAAAGGCCTTCATATAGTCAAATCCTTCTATACCATGAATCACTCATAAACATTATAATAGTTCAATGATTTCTGTTCAGTTCCACCAAATATAAATTGTTATAGGAAATACTTTTTTTAAGATAATGCACAATTTTTTGTCTTTAGAAAGATCTTTTTTCATTCCCATATTACATAAGAACAACAACTTGCTAATTAAAGCAACATTATGTAGTTTTTTTCCTTTAAATAATGTCTCTAAAATTATTTCAATGATAGAACAACTTTTAACTGGACAAATTGTACTGTTGCTGCAACCTGAGCAGCCTCCTAGCTGCTACAAGCACACTCTGAAAGTGGCGGTGGAGGGTAGGAAACACAGCCCCGCCCCTCCCCCTGCCTGCAGAAGAGTGTCTGATACCAGGCACTGTTGCGCTTTTCAACCACATGGGGGAGCTGTAAGTCATTTTAACATGGAAACTACATAGTGTTGCTTTTATGTGGAACAACTTTTTCAAGTAGGTTTCCTAAGGTCTTTCTGCAAACTAATGAATAAACCTGTCTGAGATTGATACCAGTAAGCTAAAAAGATATCTGAAATAAACAAAAAACAATTTCTTTTTCTTTTCATAAAATCTTACTGATATGTGACATGCATAATAATTGGGAACACAGTGTTAGTTTTAAATGTGGCTTTAAATATTGATTAAGACTGCAGATCTGATGTTATTCCTTTAACTTTCCAGATGCAGGAGATTCTGGTTCATCTTCAGGAACAGAGGACTTTAGATTTTATTGAAACTTGTAATGTAAGCACTCAAAAACAATTACATCTCTGTATAAGTTGTAAATTTGGCATAAATGTCTACATCCTTACATTCTTACAACATTTTTCTAATGCAGAAATGTCAAAGATCTGGAATAAACCTTGATCAACAAGCTGTTCAAGATATTATAAGACTGATGTCATACCATTTTAGGTACAGTACAATCCAAAAGAATGATCTGACGATGAGATTGTTAGTAATGCTTTAGACTGCTGAATTACCAAATCCTGTTTCATATCCTGCTTAGTGTTTTTTCAGACAAATATCAGTATTTGTGGCTGTTGCATTTCTTTCTTTATTTAAACAGGTTAGCGGCAAAAGTCAATCTTAGTGCAGATGTCTTGATCAGTAAACTTAATGAAGGAAGCAGTAAATGGTCCAAGCCAATGCTTCAGCTGGTGCATCAGCTCTGGACTGAGCATGGCGCTCTTCTACATGCACAACAGGAGGTCATGAGCATGGCTAGTATTGGACAGGTGTGTCACAAGTTTCTTGAGTTTTGTGCAGAATTATAACTTAATACAAACTACATTTTAAGAAGAGAAGAAAAGTTGGGGCACTGTGAAAAACGCAATGATTTGCAAATCTCATCAACTTATATTTTATTTATATAATACATAGAAAACATCAGATGTTTTAACCCGAGCCACTGCAGTTGAGTACATTTACCAATTGCAAACATTTGGTGCATTATTAAGCAAAAAATACAAGTAAACCCAGGACAGTCGAACAACTAGAATCCTGTATCAGACGTGAGATCTTATTATAACTTGTCTCCCCAGTTCCAAGATGTTTAAGGACTGTTGTTAAAAGAATAAGGGAAGCTATACAAAGTGGTAAATATGGCCCTGTCCCAACTTTTTTAAAACTGTTGCTGCTATCTAATTTGAAATTACACTATTTTCACAGAATATCATAGAATTAGTGACAGACTGTCAATATTTGACCATTTTGAGACCGTCAGCCTGATTGACTCTCTCTCAGGTAGATGTAATATTGTGTGTTAATAACAAAGATTCTTCTCTTTTAGCTTGTAGATATGCAGTGGAAACTTGGAATGGCAGTAAGCTCAGATACCTGCCGATCCCTTAACTCCCCATTCATCTCTGTTCTGTTGAAATATGCAGATACATCAGGGGAAATTACATATAAATCATTTGAGATGACAGTTCAGCAGTTCCAGGTTTGTTAGCTTGCAATTTTAAAATGTTTAAATCATCTCTGTGTGAGGTACTGGCATTAATAATTCTCTTTCTACTATTTCTTTCTGCAGAACTTCTACAGACAGTTCAAGGAAATGGCTTCTGTTTTAGAGACTGTTTAATATATTTTCTCCATGTGGTTTTTCCAGGAGTGGGGTCAACTTTGTTGAACTTTGCACTTATCTACCACTTTAGGGGATTTTTCATTTTCCATTCCACTATCAGCAGTTAATGAAAAGAACGGATTTCTCTTTGTTACAGTAGCTAAATGGTTAAAATTGTATTAAAATACAAAATTGATTTTACATTTTGATAAAATAAGATGTTTTCCCCCTCTGTATTGTCAATAGTGTCGATTTATCATTCAAAATTTTAATTGTCTTCTGTGCCTTTAGAAATCAAAGAAATCCAAACCTTACCAAAACTATCTTACACTGAGATACATTTACACATACATGTATCTCACATTAATCTATTTCTAGGGGATGGAGCTTTTGAATAGCTGCTGGGGACTCGTTCAACACTAGTAGTATAAAAACATTAGTATAGTATAGGATTTATTATATAAACATGAAAATGTGATCACATGTCAGAAAAAACAGCAAAAGCATACACAACAGAGCACACTAAACAAACTGTAAGTTATAATTTTTAACATCTTGACTCTCTTTGTAAGATTTAATTTGAGAGACACCTTTACACAAACTTGGTTTCGAAATCTTAGATTGTAGCTGTGCACAGTGTAAATCCATTGTGAAGAATAAAAAATGAAAACATCTTCATTATTATGAGTAGAAAGAGTAGAGTTTCCTTGCCTCCAAAATTATAGATAAATAAATTCTCACATAACTCTATTATGAAATATTTTAAGAATGCAATAAAACATTGTGTCTCCATTTTACAAAATAACTTAGTATACGTAAGTCTCCCATATACAAAATATGAATTTGACAAAGTAGCTTTAAGTAAAAGTGGTTTCAGTTGGAGAGATCTCATTTATAACCAGGCTTGGAATCTCATCTATGACCTCACAGTCATTGTTAACTTGTTTATGGTCCAAGGCAGGAACAAATATGTAACCAAAAGACAAGCATTACTGCTCCTTAGCTATCCCAACCTGCAGAGACAGAACAAATCATATATAATACTTGTATATTTCATGTTCATTGCTCATGGCTGGAAATGGCATTAATTTTCTGGGTTTGTTTTTGTGAGTAAGTCACAAACCTTTAAAAATACATTTGTACTTAGGTTAAAGAAACTTGAATATTATAAAAAACTTGAATATTTAGTTAATGGATATTTGAAATAAGAGGAAAAATCTTAACTGATCAAGTCAAAAAAATCCCTGAACATCTGTAAAATGTAAACTTACCTTGCATTTGTCACCGTTTTCTCTCCCCCTACTGGTCTTTCAATTGTTTCCTGGTCTGGTGTGATTGTGTTGAACTGGCTCTATCGGTCCCACTCCCTTCTGTGTCTTCCAAGTCTTTCCACTGCTGCCCGCAATGAAATCTCTCCTGTTCCAAGCTGTGCAACTTTGTGCATATGATTGTGGTTTTTAAAAATGTAAAGGAGAAACGGTATAAGACATTATCAAAATGAGTCTAGATAGTTTGTAACTAGAGCAAAACACAAACACTCCATATAGTTCACAGCTTATTTACTTTTAACCAGTTTAACCACCAATAATTTCTTAGTTTAAGAGCATGAGCAATCAAAAAGCCTTTTCACAAAGGCAAATTCATGTTGCTACCTTAATATAATTCATCCTAGTCAACTTGGCCTTTTCAGCAAAAATTACTGCAGTTCCTTAAAGGAATTTTTATAGCCTGTATTCAATATATTGTTAGATACTAACCTTACACTTTAATTCATTGCATTCTGTATTCCGCTGATCTAGCTCTCTCAGAAGAAAATCCACCTGAAGAGCCATTTCATCATCCACATTTGGCGTGGCTGAGTGCCCTGCACCCTCAGCTTTCATTCTGTCCTGTGCTTCTTTTTCAGCTTTCATCTGCACCAACATCTCCTCTTGCTTTTTCTTCATCTCATTTATTGTTTTTGTGAGCTGTTCATTGTGCAGTTCTTTGTTCTTTAGCTTCAGGGCGAGAGACTGGGCTTGCATCTTATACTCTTCTCTTTCCTTGGCTGTGGCTTCCATGAGTTCCAGAAGACTGTCCTGTTGTTTCTGGGCTTCTTGGGTTGCCATATCGTATATGTTTAGACCAAGGTCCATACCTGGTTCTTCAAGTATAGGACTTGTGCCATCTTTATTTCTATCACTTTCTTCTGCAAGATTTGGCTTGCTCTCTATAGCTGCACAGACATCATCATTGTTGGGCACATCATTACTTGTACTTCTTTCTAACTTGACCTTATCAAAGTTAAAGGTTACAGCTTTGGGTCTTGCCTTGCTGGTCTCACCAATAACAACAACATCATCATCATCAGTGTTGCTGTCCACTTCTTCCCTACTGCTAGCATTGTCAGTTATTTCCATCGGTGAGGTCAGTACATCAGACGTACATGTAAATGTTGATGGGCTGTCATTAAGTGCTCTTTTTTTCTTCAGAGCTTTGCTATTGGTTTGTCCTAGACTTCTCTTTGTCCTAATAGAGGAGAGGGTCACATTTAATGCTCAGAATAAGGCATTCATGTAAGTTGGTTTTATTAGTCCAGTATATAGAAACAGTGAGAGGGTGGGAATAATGTACCTTGTAAAAAGAGAGTGTGGTGTTACTTGCATGTTGTCTGAGGAGCTAGAGGCTGCAAAAATACAATATTAATGTACACAATTCAGACGTACTGTATTATGGCAAAAACATCTATTTACAAAACTAGGCTTCACCAGATTGTAGGGGAGCACTGAAATCTATAGGGGCTGTAATATCAGTTGTCAAAGAAGTTGTAGGTAAGCTGAGTTGGAAAGGAGCCTATGAAAACAAAGACAGACGTAAAGACATAGAAAAGAATGTACAAGACAAACTATTTAGATAGCTATTCTTTAGAAGGAAGTGGTGTCTTTGGGTTGAAGGAGATGACATCCTTGCTCCTTAAAGGAGCATTTCACCGGTAGAAACATTCATCTTTATTGAAAGTGCATCATATTTGTAGTCGAAATGTAACATACATTTAGAATTTGGTGCCTATTTGACAGAGAAAAGGGGCGTTTGTGTGGTAATCCTTGGCAACTCTCTCACTGTGCTTGGCAAAAGTTTTAGCTGCTGCCAGCAGTGCCGGCCTGAGCCTCTTGGGGGCCCTAAGCAGAATGTGTTTGGGGGCCCCCCTCCCACCACGTGGACACAAATGTCACGCTCTAATGTTACATTATAAATGAATACAGTGAGGTTAAATAATGAAAAAAATCTATACTTAAATAAAATACTTTATTCTTCAATGTGTCATGTCATATTAACAGGCTATGTAATGTTAACATTGGCCAACAAGAAAAACCTCACCTGCTGCATCATCAGCTGTGGAGGCACTGACACTTGATGAAACATCAGGGGCGGGTAGAGTTGGTTGTGCTCCAAAGTACTTTAACAGTGTTCCTGAAAAAAATAGCATTAGATAAGTGCATAGTTGATCGAGCAGAATGAGTTTATTTTGCTAATTTTTCATTACTTACACAACAAGCAATAAATAAATAAATATGAGGATAGCACTGTTACATCACTACCCACCATATAAATAAGATTGAAGTCTATTTTCATTACAGAAATCTCCCTACCCAACATGGTACTGGTATATATTCTCATAAAGTCCAATACCATCTCTTACCAAAGATCTTAGACAGAGAGCGCATGTGCTTTGCCTATGAAGCTGGGACGTTACCAATGTTGGAACGTTCACTTCAACACATACAGCAATGCTAGCTAGGGGTGTGATGGATCACAAAACTCACGGTTCTGATCACATTATGGTTTTTGAGGCACAGATCTGATAATTTTTCGAATCAGCAGAATAAGGGGTTGGAAAAACTAATAAAAAAATGAGGAAATTACTTACAAACATTTATAAAAAGAACAAAGTTGCACATTAAGTAAGGGCTAAAATCAGCATTAGGTACAGAAATCAAATCAAATGAATCATAACACTTTATTGTATGAATTAAATATAATTATTCTTTTTTAGAGCTACAGAAGTGATTTTCTCTTTGTCTTGGAAGGTTTGATTAACATTAATGACACAGACTTAAGTAGGTTAATTAAGGTAACTGTCTCTTTAAGAGAAGCACGGACCTGGTTTCTGCCTAATCTATACATAAACCGTCCAAGACATAAACAAATGTTTTTATTGGAAAAGAGTACTGTGGAGATCATTTTGTTTGTATGTGCCCCGTCAAGAACAGAAAGATTTTATGTTCGTCTCTCCATGTGTGCCCTACTAAGTGCACTTATACGCGGCGCGCTCACACAGACGGAAATACAGACGGCGGAGCATAAAAACGTTATGTTGTTTTCAGTGCTCTATTCCTCAAATGTATGTTAATGGACTACAGTATGACACAAAATAGCGTAACTCTCTCTAAAGTTTAAACATCAAGTGTTAGTGTTCTGATCTCTGAAGGGAGCTGGGCTGGACAATTTCAACCGCATGGGCATGCAGAATACTGCTCATTTTAGCGCCTTTTTGCGGGACAAATTGTTTAAAATCACTTGAAATGTTAACTTTTGCAAGCCTTTGAAACACGTGCAAATGATAAACTTTCACTATTTAACCGCATGCGAGCCGAACCGTGGGTCGATCACGGTCACGGATTAACGTCGATCTGTCACACCACTAACACAAATTAAACATACTGTATATAATCATGCAAACATACCTTTATCTTGCTCTTTTTTCTCATCCTCGGTCCTTTTCTTTTTTCTCTTTTCGGTCCCAGAGGGATATATCCTTTTTTGTGACATGTCAAATGGCTCATCATTGTTTACAGTGAGTGACGACATTGTGCACTTGCGCGCCGACTAAAACGCCTGACTAAAACGCTAGCACTGCAGACACATAGTTGTCTGCAAATCAAAATGTTCTTGTCTTTAATTATTCATTTATAAATTTGTATTCATTCATTCATCCATTTATATTACCTGTTTAAGTTATTTAATTGTATAAAAAAAAAAAAAATTGGGGCGGGGGCCCTAAGCAGCCGCTTGGTTCGCTTATGCCTCGGGCCGGCCCTGGCTGCCAGTAGAGCCGCTAATTTAGTAAACGCATCTGTGGGTCGTTTTTGGGGAAATGGACAAACGATCTAAACAACTGCAAGGGTTGGAGGATAGGTTGGTTTATTACACAGCTCGTTGGAATGCTTGATTCTGATTGGCCAGTCACGAGTCGACATTTGCAGGTTTGTTATTCCCAGATAACAACCGCTCAAAACTAATAACACACGGTAGCCCGGATGCTGCAAATCATATAGGTACAGTTTAATATTACATAAAAATGAAATATATGTTATTAGTAGACATATATTTACATGAGATTATATTTACAAATGATTAAACCAATCATTCATAGTGTGTTCGTGACATTTGAAGTTAAGTCTTGTCTTATCTTAAAAGAAAAGTAAAGGTGTTTTCCTCGCTGAAGGTCTGCATTCATTAAAAGCAATTAAAAAAAAATACATTTCAAATCAATATTTAATATTCCTTACCTTACTTTTTAGGGAAATAGCCATGTAATAATTGGGATAATGTACAGCTTGTTGTTATCGCAAAATAAGCCCCATCAGTGTGATACAAGACCTCCACTTCGTGTCAGGTCCTGATCACACTGTTAGGGCTAATTTTTGCACACTGCAAAAAATGATGTGTTAATTTTTAACACATTGTGTGTGTCATGCCATTTAAGACGTTATTTCATGTTAAAATAAAATAAAGGGCCAACACAAGTTGTGTTAAAAACAGTGATGGGAGTAACAGGTTACAAAGTAATTCCATTACTGTAATTCCACTCCTTTTAGCGGTAATTAACATGTAACAAAGTATTTTTTTTAAATCAAGTAACGCAGTTACAATTACTGAAATTTAAATGAGCTGGTTACTCGTGTTACTCTATTTTGTGATAAATGAACACTTGCAGACAAGACATTTCTGATGACTAACACGAGTAACCAACTCATTTAAATTTCAGTAATTGTAACTGCGTTACTTGATTAAAAAAAATACTTCGTTACATGTTAATTACCGCTAAAAGTAGTGGAATTACAGTAATGGAATTACTTTGTAACCTGTTACTCCCATCACTGTTTTTAACACAACTTGTGTTGGCCCTTTCATTTATTGTAACATGAAATAACGCCTTAAATGGCATGACACACATAATGTGTAAAAAATTAACACATCATTTCTTGCAGTACATTAACAACCTGCTGCCTATACATTATCAACAACCTGCTGCCTAAGGTACTTAAGCCACACCTATAAGTTATGCTACTCTGTTTTGACTGGTCTGGAATTTTAAAACTGACACCAACGAAAATGCTTGAGAACATGCTCAGGCGTTTGTTATTCTTAAAGTCCTCTAAATGATCTGGAACACTTACTGTTTGTCGTAATTCACTGAAAAGTTTTTCTTCTGCTCTTGTCAAATCTTTAATCTCTGCATTTCTCTTCTCTTCCTCCATCTAATACACAGAGATATCACCAATCAAAACCAAAGAATAAAACTGAAAGGGTATGAAACTCAAACGTACCAATCATCCAATGCGAAAATCTGCAATTACCTGCTGTTTTTTAAGTTTCTGCTGTACTTTAAGGTTTTTCTTTCTGTATAAAAACAACAAACTGTAGTGTCAGATTTGTTTTGTGATAAATGAGTCACATGCACTTTGAAATACTGTACAACAATTATATTTCAATTATTATGCCTCTCAAAAAAGTTGCAGAGAAAAGGTGTGTTGATCATTTGTCAAACACAGGAAATTTAGGTGATTCCACAGAAAAATTACAAACGCATGACACTTATGACATTGCTTGCTACATCAAGGAGCCCAGCTCCATTCAAAACAGATGGCTAACACATCAATGCTATCTGGCATTAAAGAGAGTCATAATGTACTACAATTTTGCCAAATTTAACTTCTTGTTAAAATAAATGATTAATTCAACTCACTCCTGTTGGTATGTTTCATCTTCAGAATCTTCAGGTTCCTCTGGTTCATCACAGCTCCTGAAATAAAAAAAAGTCTTTAAATATCTTTAAATAAGACAAGGTAATATTTTCTTTATTTTCTGTTTTACAATGCTTTTATTTTATTATTTTCCTTTCATGGCTTGTAGTGGCTTCCCTTTCAGCCACTTTTAGTGGTTAAGTATGTTTGGCACTATACTTCAAGTCTAAAGAAAGAAGATTTTTATTGTAATAAGAGGTAAATCCACCACAAGAAGACAGAGCATCATGACTATTATATCAACAAAATATGTTAATAACTGAATGGCACATACATGACCAATGTTCCAAATAAAATAATATGTGTCAAATTGATGCAAAGTGTCAAAGGTGCATACTGTCATTTGAAATGTGACTGAATAAAATAAATCTGTGTATTGCTTGAATAAAAAATGTCTTTGAATTTCTAAAGACTTTTTGCTGCCTTTATCCTACTGTATAAGGCTGAATTAAACAAACCTAAATCTTTTGTCTGAATTCATTCGACAGAACCATTTTTTAGGGAGCTTATCCTTGTCAGTGCCATCAGGGAGTTTACGCCACGTTCGACAATCATCACACTGAACCCAGTCCTGTTTAAGATCATCCCTTCACAATTAACAAGAAAACAAGATTTATATATGTTAATATGGTAAATAAACTGGTTAAAAGCAACACTACATTTTTCATGTTTAATTGTATACTAACAGTATATTCTCCAAAGGTATTGTGCCGTTTTGACCTATTTTATTGTACTTCACATTCCAATACTCTTCTAGCTTCTTATCCAAAGTCTTCATGGTTGATCTAGGGACAAATAATAAACATTTCTACGCATAATCATTTTCTTTGTTTTACTAGCATTATTCTTGAAAAGTATTTCACTCACCTGTACTCTTCTGTGTTGTTAAAGTCCTGCTTGTTATGAGTTGGCGTGAGGAAGTTGCACTCTATCACTGCAATGACTCCCACTCCCACTGCCTTCTTATTTGCCTATTGTGAAAACAAGGTTGGAAATGCACATATCAAAATAGTAAATATGCGATAAGCATTACCATGTACTAAATATTAAAATATTCCAAGACTCGGTTAACACCCAAGAAAGTTTTCACCCTATTTTGGCATCTGACACGCTCGTAGGCTTTGATGAGCCTGTTTTTATGGTACATCATGACACCATAATGTTCCTGACTCTTAGGGTTGAATCCAAATGTGATCGGGATACTTCTTCTCTGTGAAAAACAGACTTAAGGAATGTCACTGTATTTTTTTGTACTTTATTTACTAGGTATACCTTAATAGGCCTTTAAACAACCACTTTTTTATTTTACTATAAATGTAACTGTTCCATGTTGACCTCATGAAATTAGACCCATAAAACTGCAATATTTTTATGAAGCTGTTTTTAAACAATGTGCATTATGGAAAATGCAAATTACTAGACATCACTAACTACAGTAACTTGAAATTTGTCAATGACTGTGTTTTCTAGTTACACAAGGGTTTCTTGGGGAAATGAGGAATCACAGATTAAATGGATACCTTTTCCTTGAGAAAGCTGGGTATGTATTTCTCTGTGACAGCATGTGCTAGGCTTTTAGCAATCAGCTCAGTTTTCACTATCTGTCCACGAACAATAATCTGCATTCTTGGCTTTAAGTAGAGGATACTACAGTATGCCTAAAGAGCAACATACACACAGACACACTTCTGTTTTATTTATTTACATCCAAACTATCACGTAGTCACAACCACAATATCATTATAGTGATTTTATACAGGTAAGTAATTTCTAATTTAACACAAAAGCAAAGGTCAAGTACACACTCGCAAGGATCGCTTGTATTTGTCAATTTCATCCTCATACACGTCATCTGGAATCTGGATGTCATATTGGTCCGCCTCAAAGTCAAACTCAGATTCTCTGTAATAAAAACAAGATGGATGTGCTTTAGTATTTGCAGAACATCTAAATGTGTCTTTCTCAATCTTGCACCTGTTTCTTCCCTAAAACAAAACATATAGGTGAACTGCACACTCTCCCTGGGCGACATACTCACTTGCAGAGATTCCAGATGATTATTCGTGTTCCCGTGGAGCCACTGGAATCTTGTGTGATGGCTTTAAACTCTGAATGAAGCTCTTCTTCTGTTTGGAACAGAGAGTATCGCAGGATGGCTTGGAGACTTTCTTTATGCTCCACCTCAGGATGGAGTAAAATATAGGGTCAAGGATCAAGATGTAAAACATATGTGAGAAAACAGCTTTATATAAGAAACCCAAAACACTGTTGTTTGCCTTTTAGCCATTTCCTCCCTCTTTTAGGAAATAAGGATATTTGACTCTCCAATGCATTTGAATGTGACAATTGGTACAACGACCTTCTCCATTTGAGTGTCATTAAGGTATGTTTGGGACAGCATGCCTACGCACATAGACTCTCCCTTCTTTGAAAACACAATGGCGTCTTTTCCCAAGTGCATGGAGCCTGATTTAAATCCATTGCCATACATACCAACAGGGGCGTGGCCCCTTACTGTCTTTTTATCACTGAAGCCCAAACTAACAGAGAGAAAAACAAAGCTAATTAGTAGTGCTTAACCAATATATTGACCAGGTTGATTAATCTGATATTAGTAAAAAGTTGTGCAACTCGACAACACTTGTACACACTTGTAAAGCACAGTGCTGGCAATGCTAAAGTCATTTTATTGTTTTATGTATTATATATTTCTATGGTCGTAACAATAAACGCAGAAATGTAAGACAACATGTTGCCTGGTATTCTTTACTTACCCCAGCATTCTATACATCTTGTGAAAATCCATTCCTGCTCCATTATCAATAAAAGTAAGACAGTCTTGACCTCCAATTCTTGTTTTATCAATCCAGAACGTTTTAGCTTTAACATCTGGGTCGTAGGCATTGTCTAAGAGGCAGTATATGTAAATGATTGTCAAATTATGCAGATTTAGTCTATCGTTTAATAAATGATGGTAAGCACACATAGTAGGAAAAACAAATAGTATGGAAGTCAATAGGTACTGTCAAATGTGTGCTTACTATTTTCAAAATATCTTCTTTTGTGTTTTATTTAGAACTGGCTTGAACATTTGCTTAATTGTTTGGCTGTTTTGAGGTTTATGTAGCGCTAATGAAGTGTGTAGTTTGCAAACCACCATTAAATAAAAAAAAGGTGGAAGACATTCTTTTTGGAGGTGTGCTACAGTAAATGTACTAGCATGCCCCAAAGCGAAGGCGTTTTAGCATGGCCAGCAGCACTGAGCAGCATAGTAAAAACGCACCATGAGTAAACAGAGACAGAGAATGAGCAAACAGTATAATAAATTATTCTATTTTTAATTATTAGAAGTAATGAAATGATGGATTATGGATCCCCAAGAATATTATTTTGATTGTGAAAAATACCTAAAAAAAATCTAAAAATGCAGGTCAGGTGTAAGATCATGAGGAGGCGCAAGGCCCTGTGCAGTCGCACTTGGCACAGCCATTGCAACGGTTTTGCTGATGGGTGCTCAACTAAACACAATAACCTGACTTCAGGGTTCAGACTACTGTCTTTAGCTATGTGAATAATGCTATGAAAAAACTGTGTAAGTCCCTTTATATAAAAACTTCTGCCAAATGCATGCATTTAAATGAAATGAAATCAAATACAATTTAACTGTTACTTTAATTCTGCAAGAATTTAATAAAAAATGTATGACACAACGATTCCATGATATTCAGAAACATAGTTATGATAAATATCATATTTTCAAAATGATGAGAACTAACACTCACCTATCAGCTCAGCAATGGCACTGAATGACCAGGTGTGGCTGGTAGAGTTGGTGTGAAGGAACCTTGGATTGACCTACAAAATAGACAAAGCAATGAAATTCACAAAGGATACATATGTAACCACAAACGAATGTAATGTTATTCAATAGATTACATTTTTTCGCAAATAAAGTGAATTAGACTGTGAACTTATTAAAAGCAAACATTTTATTCATTAATAAAGTGAATTAGATTGTGAATTTGTAAAAAAAACATTTTTTTTAATAAAAAGTTATTTATATTGAATATTTTAATGAAAAACAGCTGCCTAACTGAAGCAATCTTCGCGCCACGCGGCTTTTCATATTGCTAAGCAACCACCGAGTCAGCTGTCTTGTCAATCAAATATTAAAGCGTGAGCGCTCTTTTGCTGTTAACTGTAATATTAGCAGAAACTTTAAAAAGAGGACACTTGCTCTGACCTTGTTTGGGGGTGAGAGGTGAACAAACACGCAGGAGAGAGTGAGCGAGTGGAGTCCGGTTCTTCAAAGCAACTGTTAACTTCCTTCACAACAACGTAAGGCCCGCCTTTCCCCTCATTCGATTGGACAATGGAAAGACGTTAATGACGTCGGGCGCTTCTCCGCTCTCAGCGCTCCTTCAAAAGCGCGTGCGCGGCAGGCGGCAGAAAACCGCAAGGCGTTCGGCGCGCATAACCAGCGCGCCAACGCGCCCTGCCCATAGAATATCATTCAAAAAAGGCGCCTGCAACTGCCATAAACGATTTTGGTGTGACTGGGTAGGACTCGCCCCTTACAGTGCATACAACCATGCACAATAAGCTACCATGTATTTTTATAATTTTCATGTTTTCTGTCATTTTCTTATATTATTTTTCTTCGTTTACTATTTTCTAGTGTAAATTCAATATTTATTATGATGGTTTTGGAAAAAATACTAATGTAAAACTTTGAGTTGCACTCTGAGGTGCGTCAGATTGTCAGCTGAGTGGTCAGAACATCTAAGCAAATAACATGTTGTTATAAAGGAAGACGGATGACGAGAGTGACGCGATTAATGTCATATAAACACACAATCTGACATTTTGTATCCAGGTAAAGTTGCTTATCCTGCATTTGATTGAGGTAAACTGTATTAAGAGCATATTTAATGAAATTAGCACATATTGTTATTAATAAAAATGTAAAGGGGATAGCATATTGGCATGTTTTTTTAATGTGGTGTATTTGACATCTAGAATAAAGTAACAAAATAAACTAAATACAATTAATATTAAATAAAAAAAATTATATTAACCTATTTATAAAGTAAAACTAACCAAATGCTTAAATAAAAATGAAACCATCCTTTGGGTAAACAAGCTGAGTTAAAATGGACAACTCAACTTGATGGGTCAGGTTAGCCCAGTGTGTGTTCTGTCCTAGGCTAAAAACAACCCAATTTGGGTTGTTTATAAATTTAAAGTGTAGTGCTCTGATATGGCTTGCTGGACTTCATTAAAGTAAAAAATTGTGAATGAGATGGGTGGGGTAACGGATCATGTTTTAATTCCTGCTATTGAAAATGTGCTGTAGTGAGGAGAGGTCAGTTTAGTTGCTAGCCAGACCGATAAACAAGAACAGACCGGAAGTTAACTTTTGGTCAGGCGCATCATGCAACACGCATGCATCCGATGAAATCGTAGACCAGGGCTATTCAAATCTTACCCTGGAGGGCCAGAGCACTGCAAATTTTAGCTTTAACCCTGATCAAACACACCCAAGCAAGCTAATCAAGGTCTTCATGATCACTAGACAATCACAGGTGGTTAAGTTTGATTAGGATTGTAGCTAAACTCTGTAGTGCTCGGCCCTCCAGGGTAAGATTTGAATAGCCCTGCCGACGGTTTGGAACAAATACCTTGTGAAAAAATACAAATGATTTGGTTTCCAAAAGACGAATGACAACAGTAAGGTGGAATTTAAGTTTGGGCCACAAACGCTGTTTGTTTGTTGCTGTTGCGCTGAAACCGTCTTAACAGTTTATGTGTGTTCCTTGATGGAAGAATGAACACGCAGAACTGTCGGTGTGTGTGAAAAATGTAAAAGCGCAGACCAGGCTGTACGCATAGTCCAGTCTATATGCATTTATTCTCATCTAAGTTTGCTGAACAACTGGTATTGATACAAAATGCAGTAATACACTCTTAAAAATAATGGTGCTTAAAAGGATCTTCACAGCGATGCCATAAAAGAACCATTTCTGGTTCCTCAAAGAACCATTTCATTCTTAAATTTTCATAATCTAATCTAAAGAACCATTTTCACAAAAAAATGTTTGTGAAACAGAAATGTTCTTTTGATGTTAAAGGTTCTTTATGGAACCATTTAGACAAAAAGGTTCTTCAAAGGCATTGTGAAGCACCATTATTTTTAAGAGTGTATGACAAGAATAAAACAAAATTTTTAATTTTATCCATTTCAGTGGGTTTCACAAATTAATTGGGCAAATTTGGTGATTTTATCACGTGTTAACTCGTAACCTTTTAGGTAATTTCTGAGGACTGTTACGTTTAATTAATTATTTGTAATATTTTGACTGCCCATTAGGCCTGATAAGGACCTTGGAAATAATGCATAGTTTGATTTAGATTTTTCCTGCATTTCATTTGTGTGCATAATGTGAACCTAAATGATTTGCATGATATAGCAATTTATCCACTAAATTGTAATGTTTTTTTATTAAGCATTGTAACCTGTGTATTTTGGTGATAACATTTGTAACAACTATTTATATAAGCTGTTTTTATGTTTATGTTCTCTAAGATTGGGAAATGTTCAGTATTGTTCTGTAGTACAATGGTGTCCATTTGTTTGCTGCAAATTTAAAGAGAATGCAAATGTGGGCAAGGACATTTTGCTTGTAAATTCAACCCTATTTTGAGTGAAACAGAACTGAAAGCAAAAATGCATTAATGACTGAAGGATCAGCACACATCCCACAAACCTAAATACACACATAAGCACATGCCATTATGACAAAATTAATCTAGATTTAGTCATTAAAAAATCTTATTCATTATTTCCTTTTTTTATTCCCTGGCAATAAAAAATAGCACAGCACATCAAATAAGACCTACATAACCACTCTGCATGGACACCAATGATCAACTGCTGATCATTAACTTTTTATTGATCATTTAGAAAATTAATACATCATTTATAGACAATTAAAGATGACCTAAAACCACTGACACTGGTAAACCTTACAGTGCTAACAGCCATTATGTACCTTATTCAGCAAACAGTCATTATATAACTTATTAATGATATTTGAAGCTTTTAAGTCATTGTGTCTATATAATATGATATTCCTCATGTAATATCAAGTAGGCCTACATACCGTGCAGAGTGGGATCCCTCTTTCTGTTTGAACCGACATTCTTGCTATGATTCATCAACTCACCTATGACTGTTTAAGTATACAAGAGGTATGGACTTAAAAACAGGGGAGTGACCAAACAGACAGTGTGGGATCTACAAGAATAAATTACAATTCATTAGCGGTATTGTTTATTTTTATTTGTTATAATTTGCACTATTGTAGCATTAATTGTTCATTATTATTCCTATATTGTCACCAACTCTTTGGACTATCTTTTATGCTTTGGTAAAATTCAGTTACATTTAAATGTATGATTTTGTGTACATTATACATTTGGCAGACGCCTTTATTCGAAGTGCATTTATAGGTTAAGTTAATTTGTAAGATTTCTTTTTACAATTAATTCAATGAATCCTTTGTTGACCTGGTCACTAATCAACTAGGTTATTCTTCTATTCCAAGTACTGTTAGTAGTCAATAAAACATTTAATTCATCCTTTTACAGTAGCCACATTTTTAAACAATTTATTTTAATAAAATTAAAACCAATTTTTTACATTTTAATAAAATGTTTTTTTTTCCTTTAAAAATAATCATCTGCAATGTCAATTTATATATTTTTTTTATAAACATAATTATTTTATGAAAGCATGTCTGATAAATACAAAGACATATAATAATACATATAGACATATAAACCAGATGATGCTGAAAATGAGTTAAGAAATTAAACTTCTGAGATATTTACTATAAAAAAGAAGCAATGTGTTTTAAAGTGTGTTTCTTGCATTACTACACAATTTCTTTAATTTTTACTTTGGCTCTGCGAAACAGCAGAGGGCGCTGTTGATTTAGCGTAGGTACAGTTCTATGTTACCAGCGAACACGTGCTAGATAGTAACATAACAAACCTATCCATACTTTATAAAGTGCAGCCAGTGTTGGATTAACTTTCACTGGCATACCACTGCTTTACAAAGAACTTTACAGGCATGTTTTCTCTAAGCACACCCTGAACCTCACCTTTATTTACTATTATTAGAATTGTGGAGAAAATGAATTGAGTGCAACTAAAACTTCATTGATGTCCCCTTACAATAATTACCCGGTTTTTGTAGTAAAAGTGTTGTAACCATGTTTTTTTTGTGTGTTGATTACATTAGCAAAATGTTGTGTTTAACCATGGTTAATTTTCGTAGGGTCCTTCTTCAGTTTCAATAAATCTATATACAGAGATATACATTATAGTATCGTCTGTATTTAAACCTATGATTAATATAAAAAAGATATAAATAGATAAATGCTTTACCTCAAAACACCAAATACTCCTGAATAAGCTCTTCGTGAAGTAAGTGTGCGCAAACCGATCGTCGTATGACATCACAGTATCGCGGTACTTGGATGTCATACAGCGATCTGTCTGCACAGCACACACAAATAAGGTCGAACACACAGAACACACCAGACAAGTGACTAGACAAGTGACTGCACAGGGTTGGAGTTCTTTAATAAAGTGAATCTCGCGGGCAGTTGAGAGCCGTGGATATATATAACACACATACACAGACGTATAGCCACACACATTAAATACACTGCATGTTATATACTGAAAGTTAGTAACTTATAGCGTTGCTTCATTATGGATAAATAAAGCACGATGTTTGTCTAGGTGGTCTTCTCCACCCGGTCACTGCCGCGTGTTTCCTGAAGACACAGGGGAGCCAGAGATCCACTTAAAGCAGGACAGGCACGAATGCGTGCACACGGGGCTTTAGTAAACGCCTCTATGGCTGCTGCGGCCACTCCTCCTGAAACAACAGCACTGTGTGTTTTCATTGCCGTTTAATGAAAATGACGACTAAAAAGTAAAGTGCAACGACTTTTTGAAGGACTCCGGCTGATTTACAGCTTCACGCAGGAGACGTGCATGCGCAGCGCCGTCCGCGATCCAAGTGATCGGTCTGGAGAGATCTACAGGACAAACCGCGATTCCTTCAGGCTGTTGTGTATTTATACACACGCGATGCGTTTAGCATCATCTACGGGTGATTCATTCAGCAGAGCCCTTAAATGGATGTATTTTCTTTAAAGAAATATATATATTTGGAATACTACAATCCTCGCTGCATCGTAAAAGCTTTTATTGACACTTATTAGGATCTCCAAAGGACGCATGATCATTGTGCACGTTTCAATAGAGATACATGCAACATCAACGCATCGGGAGTTTTCGGCGATACGTAGAGGAATGAAAGCATAGAGTTGCCCAAACCAACACAGAACCCAAAGTCTTTGTCATTGGAGCCATTGTGGAAATGGAGGGTAATAATGATCATAATCCAAAAGCAGAGAAGAGATTTGCGCTCTGGTACATGGGCTGGTCTGCTCTGGACCGGAGGACCACGTTGCCCATGTTGCCGTGGCTGGTGGCGGAGATCCGAAGGAAAAGTGAAAAAAACGAGTCTGGTCCTGCACAGGCCAGGGAAGTTCAGCTGCTCCTTTCACCTCCTCTGATCCGATGTGTGCCCGCAAACAGCAGCAACCCGTCCGTCTTCATATTCGAGCATAAAGCACAGTTTATTTCCAGGTTTATCCACAACAGTCATGATTTATCTTATTTTGCCTACCTGATCAGAAGTCAACCCGACAACCCCGAGTCTGACATGGCATGCCATGTGTTCAAGGCGTGTGATCCAAACCAGGTCTGTATGGAAACTAAAATAACAGTTTTGCCACAATGCCACCTTATCACAATGTGATGCTTTTACATATATGTATCAATCCCATGGTTCCAATGATGGTGTATATTGTAAATTATAATACAACTTGAAGAACATAATTAGATACTTAAACCTTTATAAATGTATACGTTACATATATGTTACATACATATACTGTACAAATAGATGCATTAATGCTCTCATTTAATAGAGTTTAAGTTTTCTTTTGTTATTCCCTTCTTTTTTATATCCCATAATGCACCATGCTAAACTTTTACAGTGCATGTGAGAATGCACCATGCTCACTGGTCTGCTGTATGATTGACAGGTCTTTGTCAGCTGGATAAATGCCAGTATGTAGGGCACTATTGCAGCAGGGGAATTAGTTTGGAATTGCATCATGTAAAGATGGGTCAGATCTCTCCTGTGCCTGGCACATAGAGAAAGGATTAATCACATTATGTTTAGGACCATGCCCCCCAAGAATATCATAATCCCCCATAAAGCATAGTGATCTGATTCATTGAAACAACAATAACCATAATGCACCGCAGCTGGATCTGTGTATACTCTGGATCAGTCATATTGAAATATAATATATACCTTTTCAATGCACTTGCGAGAAATTTAGATAAGTTTGAGACATGGATTGCATTGTGTGTTTGTGATTAAGCACATTTTGTCTTCTCAAAGATAAATTAACTTTAATAATCAGTGAATGTGAGGCAAGGAAATGTTCTCTTCTCTGAGCTGTAAGCTCCAGAGGCATAACATGTACCTTGCTGTCATGTGTTATGCAAGAATAAACTGGCTGGATAGCAACACGTGCTAGAAGAACTAGTATGTGGAATGTGTTTTCACTCCTGTCTTCTTAAAATGGCTGCTAGGTCATTTGCGACCGTTTAGCCATATAAATATCTTCTTGTATTAATGCCCTCAAACAAAACCTTTCCAGATGCCAGTGAAGAGAGACAGTTCAACCTTTTTATGGTGTGGAGGAACCCACTGTTCCCTAATTTATAACTTCTTATTTAGCATAGTATAGCCCACTCAGTGTAAGGCCAATAATTTTACTCTTCATAATGATATACTCAGATGATTGCAGTCATTTTTGTTACTTATCCGTAAGCGGCAATGTGATTCTGTTGTGGGCAGTTGTTGTTATTATTATAAAGAGATCTTGTGTATGAGCCACTAGCGTGGCCAGGATTCACAATGTGGGTGGGCCCAGAGAAAATCAGGTGGGCCTTAACCAAAAATGCATCTGTTATCAAAATATACAAACACACAACTACACCAGCTTCAATATATCACCGTTTAATAAGAACAAAAGCCTGTATGGGGGCCCTATTTTAACAATCTAAGCGCAATGTGCAATAAACCCATTAGACTCTCATCTCCTTTACAAGCCAGTTGCGCTGGCGCCATACCGATTCCATATTTTGGCAGAATTTGTAAACTAAAAAACTAAGCGGAGGAAGAAAACCACCAGTTTAAGATTGATATAAAAAATTGCGTTGTTTTTATTTGTAATGAAATTGCTATTTTTTGGTATTAAAACCTTTACAAGTCGTTTTCTTTCAGTCATGGAAGTAAAAATAGCAGGCTTTAAGGGGCTGTCCACACGGAGACGCATATCACTGTATACGTATAAACTTGTTATCGTATTGCCGTTTCGTCCACACGGATCCGGCGTTTTGAGAGAGTGAAACCGCTATTTTTTGAAAGTGGATAAATCTGAAATCGACACCCTTGCGGTTTCGTGTGTACAGCCAATCCGTATATTTTGTGAAGTGAAAACGTCATCACATCACGTGTCGGAAGCGTAACACGTAACAGCAACAACAATAACGGCGGACTACGTGATTGTGTTCGTGCTACAGAAGCTATTAAAGCCTACTAGCTTTATTACAGCAAAATCTACCTTCTATGCAATTGTGGTGAGCAACAAGCGATAATGGACAACAACATACGTTGGTTATGCGCATGCTCAAAGTCGTCTTCGTGTATAGTGTATATCTGTGGCAGAATTACAGCGCCCCATACTGGTCCGGCATATATACTACACCGCTTTCAGTCGGTTTCAGTGGTTTCGTGTTTACGGATTATTTTTTTAGAACAAGGAAAAAAATTATCGGATAGGGAATGCACCGGCTTCGTGTGGACAAAGCCTTAATTGCTGTAAATGTATTGATAGCCCAGATGATCAGTGTTATCTCAAAGAATATTTTACAAATATGCAAGAAAAGCTTTGTACTTTAAAAATACTTTAAATAGTTGCCTAATTTGTTGGTATTTGAAGTTTCGAGAAATCTCGTTTTTTGGTTGTGCATTCCAATTAAAGGAATATTCCATTTTCTTAAAAGAAAAATCCAGATAATTTACTCACCACCATGTCATCCAAAATGTTGATGTCTTTCTTTGTTCAGTCGAGAAGAAATTATGTTTTTTGAGGATTTTTCTAATTTTAATGGACTTTAATAGAGCCCAACAACATTTAATACTTAACTCAACACTTAACAGTTTTTTTCAACGGAGTTTCAAAGGACTATAAACAATCCCAAACGAGACATAAGGGTCTTGTCTAGCGAAACGATTGTCATTTTTGACAAGAAAAATAAAAAAGATCCACTTTTAAACCACAACTTCTCATCCACCCATAGCTACGCGACTGGTATGAGCTGTGGCATACAGTATTACATTTTGTGCAAATGCTCATGACACATAATGGCATGAGAGTTTAAATTGATTCATGTCCTGAACTTTTGCACCTTTCAAGCCATACTCAAACTGTATGTACTCAACTGTCCTATAAATAAAGTCCACAATCCGCACAGGATATAAACCACTTACCTTTAAAGCAATTGCATCCCAAGTTGGAGAATTGGAATGTGTCCCATTTTGTCCAACTGCCATAAATACCTTGTAGTTGGTGGTATTCCCATTATGGCAGCTAGCTATGATTAAACTGATTGATGTCATGCTTTCCAGACTGGAAAAGGGTGATCATTGACATTTATTTCTCTGTATTTTGGCACTGTATGATGACATCATTATATAAGATATTTGTTATTTTGTGTTTCATTGCAAATAATTCATTAGACTCTAAAAATGTCTGGCGAGGGCACTGCAGTAGTGGGTCACTGGATAGCAGTCACTGTTTTTGTTGAAAGTGTATTATCACTGAACAGTTACTGTGCCTTTTGACTATCAGGTCAAAAAATTATCTGACCGTTGCTGATTATTCAGGCTGGTTTAACTAGGTTAGAAAGTGACAACAAGAAAGTCTGTACATTTTCCTGGGAAACAAGTCTGTTGAAAACACAGACACACCCTTATTGCTTCTTCTACAAACTCTGCCCTATAAGCCTGTATGATTGTGTTTGCTTTTCCTTCTGATTTCAAGAAGCTCTTTCTCTCAACTACTCTGTGATTTTCCATATGTTAGCCTTGAGTTTTAAATGTATGTTTTTATTCAACTGAAACCGTAGTTATGGGGAAGCATGCAGTGAACGACGAGTATTTTTGCTTTCTGTGTTTTGATTTATTGTCTTGGCTCCAAGTTTCTGCAGTGACTCTATGAGCACAAACTACAACTAGTTGTTTATGTTTTCTGAAAATGTAAGTGTTGTTTGACTGCATAAATGTTAATGCTATGATGCAAGGGTTGCCACTGGATTGATATATGGTTGTTTCAGTGTTTTGAGTTTATGTTAGTGCATTACAACACAATTGCTAGGATGCCCTGGGTGGTCGCCGTCTGGCCAAAAATTTTAAAATTGAAGGTTTAGCGATCGTCTGGTCTCTAGATTTGACTTGGGTAAGATTTTTACAGCCTCTTATCATCCACTAAGTGAAAATACTAAATCACTTGGAAAAGTAACAGCATTTGGCTGGATGGTCCAATATTGCGTTTTTTGCTGTTTTTTCCAGCAGGATTTGGGATGAGATAATACCGATATCTGTGTGGTCTAGGGCTGCACGATTATGACATAAATCATAATTGGCATTTATTATTACTGATGATTAATGACTTTTTTTACTTTCTTTAAAGCAGCTGCATGGCAAATTCTAACATCCAAGACTAAATAATATAATGTAAATAACAAATAATTATGGGAGTAATGTTGTTGGTACAAAATCGCAAACTAATGACTAAAAGACACGTCAACTCATCAATTTAAAAATCTTTGATTCACCACTGTATTTGGTGCCCAACCATACTTCCAAAATGCACAGAAATGAGCACCAATGGACAGCTGTAATTGAGGCTTTTAATTAATTGTTTTTCCCGTAATTGTAATCCCGATTAGTTTTTCGATTAATTGTGCGGCCCTAGTGGGGTCTGAAGTGACCCTCCTTCTTTGCAACAGAAGTGTTGCCATGTACACTGAGGTCAAGTGTAAGTTTCCAACCAGCTCGCATGTTCTGCAGCTGTGTACAGGAAGGTTAACCCTTTTTCGAATCGTATTTTTATTATACATTGTTTTAATAAAGGTGATTGTGATATCTCACAAGGCTTTAACTTGCGCGTAAACGTTATTCGACTTTGTAGAAAGACAAAAATATTTAAGCTATATCGCCAGTAGGGCTGTCACAATGACCATGTTTACATGCACTCTCATAATGCGATTATAATGGGATTTTGGCAATACTGTGATTATACTTTACCTCATGTAAACACAATACTTCAATAAAAATAATGCGATTAAGTCAAAATCGCACAAGTATAATCGTATTAAAAGAGGTGGCATACGCCGTTTTTAATCGCAGTATGCGTCCATGTAAACGCTTTAATTGCATTATACCACACTAACTGAAGTGCGAGTGTGTTTTAGTCACGCACCTTAAAGCGTAGCTAAACCCCCGGTCAGAGCCTGACTCCGCCCACTGGCAAAATTTGAAAAATGCAAGAAAAGTGGGCAGTTCCCAACGGAGATAGAGGGGACGAACTAAGCTTGTACCAAGTGTGTGGTGAGATCGTAACAAGGGAGTGGTCAGCTTGAATCTGCTTACGTCACGAGTCATGTCTTGGACTCAACATCCAATAGGAAAATTCAACTGCAGTAGCCACCGTTCAACCTGAAAAGGGCAGCACTCAGACGTTTTTACACCATATATTGCAGTATTGAAACACTTTATATCCAAATGTCAAAAAAGTTACAAAAATTGATGAACAGCACTAATAAAGCATCATTCTTACAGATCATTAACTAAAAAAAGTTGGTTTAGGGTTTAGTTACTCTTTAAAGGATTAGTCTATTTTCTTTAAAAAATTCCAGATAATATGCTCACCACCATGTCATCCAAATTTTGATGTCTTTCTTTGTTCAGTTGAGAAGAAATAATGTTTTTTAAGGAAAACATTCCAGGATTTTTCTCATTTTAATGGACTTTAATGGACCCCAACACTTAACACTTACAGTAACTCAACACTTAACAGTTTTTTCAAAGCAGTTTCAAAGGACTCATTTTTGACATTTAAAAAAAAAATGTACTTTTAAACCACAACTTATCGTCTATTTCCGGTCCTGTGATGCGCCAGCACGACCTCACGCAATACGTCGTCACGTCAAGAGGTCACGGATGACGAATGCGGAACTACGCCCCAGTGTTACATGTGTGGAGAAAGAGGACCGTTCCGACATTGTTTATTTCTGAGAGAGCTTTTTAGGAAGATCCTAAGGCATTACAGACCCAACCAAAATTTTGTTGTTGTTTACATGTCACATCACAGAACAAGGATGCAGCTGTCCCTGTTCAATCATTTTATGTCACCTTTAAAGAAATTCTGCAAAAAAGCAGTATGAATTGCCAGGTAAAACATACATTTCCTAAACAGCAATTCCAAATTTAGGGAAGTGAAAGATGCTATTCTTAATGATCTGTAAGGAATTTCTTTTTTCCAGCAACTACAGACATGTAGTCTAGTACTAACATGACCCAAGAAGTATTGGCTGCTATTTGAGGCCTGTTACGGTATAGTTAGTTTAATTTGATTGCATTTTTATTTTCAGTAATTTTTCAGACACTTTATTGTGTTTATTTCTTATGAAGAATTTTCAGTTTTTAAAAGATATTATGTAGGTTCATTAAATAATTACTTTTAAATTTGTGTTATGTATTGTGTATTATTATTATTATTTACTGCCAGGTAAACCTTGCAAAAGATTTAATCTAAATAATCACAACAATGTGTGAAAAATATTTCATAAACAAACAAAAACATCTATGAGAATTAAACATTAAAGCCCTAAAACAGGCAATTAATCATCATAATCAGCACAATTTATTAGACATTTAACCGTCAGCCAAATTTCATAACCGTGGCAGCCCTAATCTAGCTTGGTCCAACCAGACTCTCATACATTAATTTCATTTGTACAGAGAGTCTGGCCACGCTCCATTGCAAAGCATTACTTCCATTAAGGAGAGTCCTCTGTTGAAGTTTAAAACTATTGGATCTGCCCAGAGTCACTCTGAATCTGCCATAACCAATCGCTAACATTTGGTCGTGACGTATGTCACTCAGTCTGGAGCACGACCTCAAAGTCATCGTTCTTAGCCACCCCATCTGTTCGCTGATTGGACCTGCAGATTTTTGCCGGAGAAAACGAAACTCTACACAGCAGTCCCAGACGTTGTACTGAAGCGAAATGAAAATTAAGCAGAAGCACGTAGGAGGGCGGAGCCAGGCTAGCCCTAATCGCCAGCCACCCCACAATTACCGATATGAATTTTGGTCAATATCACCCAGTCCTTAAAAGCACACTAGTTGATTTGTTGGAATTAGCAAATAGTATTAATGATGATGATGATTACCACTAATAAAATCAATGGGCACAATTTCTACACAAGCCCATTAAAGCAGTTATTTGGTATTTCCATTAACTGCATATTTGGAAAGCAACATGCCTGGTCTCTGTCACAGTGCAGTGTTTATTTCTCAAGCTTTCTTTTGTTTCAGCACATTTGTCAGTCTCATGCTTATCTTTGGAAACATAGATAAGTGTGCACAGCATTGAGATATGTTTAGCTTGCTCTGTTACTGTCTTGAACGTAATCAGTTTGACCTTGGTATGGCGCCTCGTCTTTTTGGATTGAGCACTCAGTAGCCATTACAAGGCATTTGTTTCTGGCAGATTTGTTTGTATATTGACTGGATCATTTTTCACGCCACTGTTTTCCACTTTGTGTGCATACCGTGCAACACTAATGTATCACTGAGCATGGTGATGCAAACGTCTCGTTCGAGCTATTTGACTCAAAATGCTGTTTTTTTCATCATTATTTTCTCTCTATATCTGTTTGTTTTGGTTGTGACCCTTGAATGTAGCTTCAGGGATTTACCATGTATGTAGATAACAGAAGTAAGTATAAGGCAAAGCTTGTGGTAGTCACGTAGAATAGGCCAGTCAAGCGTGATTTTCCAGTCTAGTATGAGCTGGTTTGTTGTCTGTCAAACGTCTATGTGCCTGTTTCTAGCTTTCCATATTCTTGCTGACACCTGGCCTAAGTCTGTCATCAAACTCTTTATCTCATTTTGTGTTCTGTTAAAAGACGCATATTGCTAATGTAAATCTGTTTTATTTGCTATTTTCTTGCACGTACACACCCGGGTCAGTGGCAGATGCAGTGGCACAAGTGATTTTCGTCTTCATTTATTTCAAAATATATTAGACCTTTGCAATTATTTAATGTACTAGGGTGTCCTGCTAATGTTCAGACATACAGTATGTCTAGGATTTGAGGGATTTGCTTTTCTTGGCTGGTCAGGTTTCATTTTAAATGGTCGATAATGTAGTATCAGGTGGCTGAGTGTAGGCCTCAAAAGCACTCTGAAGATGGATTTATATCCATTTGGCTTCTTTAATGTTCGCTTGGGTTTCTTTTTCTAACATTGTTGAGTCTGGCTTAGCTTGTGTATTATTAACTTGGAGATCGGTGAACCTAGTTAGTCATACAGGCTGCATTTCTCCTTTTAAAAGTTTACAACTGAGTCTTTTTATGGAGGCTGTGTCCTTGTTTGCCCTTTAGTGTGTTTAAATAAAATGTTTATTGTTACGCTAATACCTTATCATCTTCACCAGGTCCCTGAGGTTATTAGTGGCATCAGACAGGTGTCCAAAACCGCTCTTAAAGAGGAAAGCAAGCCCAAACAAGAGAATGATGAGTCCTTCTACAACTCCCAAAAGTTTGAAGTGCTCTACTGTGGAAATGTAACGGTCAACCAAAAAAAAGCCCCTTCCACTCTCATCGACGATTGCATCGACAAATTTCGTCAGCATGGGATCGAACGCAAGAGACTTATCAACGGACGGCGCGGCTCTACTGAAGCCCCCGTGGAGTTCATTATGGGAGAAGACCCTCTAAGTGCCTCCCTTTGTGAAGTTGAGGAACCTGAGGCCGAATTGGAGCCTAGCTCGATTGATGAGGAGCTGTCGGAGGTGGGCAATGAGAAACCGGAATTGCTAAGTGGTCACAGCGCGGGTAACCTGCGAGGAATTTTTCCCGAATGCATCCTAGAGGACTCTGGGTTTGGGGAGCAGCAGGAATTTCGGACACGCTGTAGCAGCCTAGCCGGTAACCTGCAGAAGAGACCCAGAGAGACTGGCAAGGGGTCGACACGTAGGAGACATGCCAGCGCACCCAATAACGTGCAGCCATCAGACGCTGATAAGAATCGTACAATGCTGTTCCAGGTACTGATGCAATCCTTTCCATGGAAACACGTGGCATTAGTTTTAGGATGTGATTTGCTTACAGCAGTAGTTTACCACAAAATTTAAATTCTGCTTTTACTCAACATCATAGAGACAGAGCGCAGTTATGCTCATTTGAAAACCATCCAACCGGGAAACAATCCAACCGCCTCCATTGACTTTGTATTGCGAGAGGCTGCCTCCTTGTCATTTCTGGCTTATAACAAAAACAGAATAATGCCTAAAAGCTGCTGTGTGACAAGGTGTACATCTAACAAACCAAAAAACCCAGAAATAAGTTTTTATAAGCTGTTGAGCCGTAAAACCCGACCTTTAAGGAGTAAAAAAGTGGATCTCGACTACGTTTCCTCTAGTGGGCGCAGTTCTATTAATAGTACTATGAAAGTTGCCTGTTTCCACTTTTGTGTCTTTAAACGTTTTTTTTTGGGGGGGGGGGGGGTCGACAGCTTATAAAAACATATTACTGGGTTTTTTGGCTTGTTAGCTGTACATCTTGTCACACAGCAGCTTTTAGGCATTATTCTGTTTTTGTTTTAAGCCAGAAATGACAAGGAGGCCACCTCTCGCAATACAAAGTCAATGGAGACGGATGGATTGTTTTCCCCTCGCTGGGCGTGCTTTTCAGGTTATGATGCGTTGCGCTCTGTCACTATGCCATTGCTACATTACACTTTGTTCTTGTGTCTTGTGGGTTGAAACTAGATTTGGGTGAGGAAATGCTAGTCTAATTTTAATTTCTTTAGTATTTCATTGACTTCACCTTAAGGAGTGAAACAGTCATAGGCATGCTAATTTATTCTCTTTTAGAAAAGAAACACTCAATCTAGGTAGTTAATATGCATGCCAGTCATGCAGCCGAGCAAAGGCCATTTTTCCTTTAACTGTTTACAATGTCAAGAGGTGTCTCTAAGGTCATTTGGTTAAGAAATCACTTGCTCCTTCTGTGACCTTGGAAATAAAAATACATATAATTGTTTTAAGTAATGCAGTTTAGTAAGTTATCATAGTTATCATAAAGTAGTTATTTTAATAAAATATGCACTCAAAGTTCATCCTGTTGTGCAGGTGGGACGGTTCGAGGTGAACCTCATCAGCCCCGATACCAAATCTGTGGTTCTGGAGAAGAATTTCAAAGATATCTCATCCTGTTTACAGGTCTGTATGTGCAAGGGTCCCCTATGTTTATTTGGTGTTGGGGATAATTTTTAATCCCCATCTCATATTTAATGCCATTATATGTTACTAGACAGTGCTTTTTATAACCATATGTGTAACATGTAAGGAATCATTGATGACAGGCCGAAAATAATGGTACCCAATAGTGGTACCCACAGTGGGTTTGCAATTTTTTTTATAATTCAAAGGACCATAGTCAATTATTCCTTACATGTTACAGAATCAGAATAAAGCATATCTTATTCAATTTCAGTTCAGTTAATTTCTGCAGCCCTTTTTCAGAATTTCACAATGTTACATAGATGTATAAAAAAGCTTATGAAATATGTGGAATACATGATATGAATGTTTTAACATTTATGATTTTCAAGCCAGATTTAGGTTTTATAGTTAATGTTTGCATTGCCTGAATTCTGATATTACAGTTGTTAAAATCTACGTATTATTTTATAAGATGATGTCACTTGCCAATGTTTTTTGTGCCCACAGGGGGTTAAACAGACGGATCACTTTGGCTTTATTGGTCGGGATGTATTGGAGTCTGGCGCAAGTCAGTACGTGTGTTACGTGTTTCAGTGCGCAAACGAATCTCTGGTGAGTCCAGACCTGCGTGCCTCAACTGTTCTCACAACACTGATCAATTATTTACCATGTGCTACAATGAAAACAATAGGCCAGCTCTCATGTAGACTTCACCTTCAGTACTGATTTCTTTAAGCCAGTGGATCCACAGATGATATATAGAATTAGACAGGGGTCTGCTCTGCACATAATGTACAGTCTGTTATGCTAATATGTGAATTTCCTTTTCTTGTTATGGTTTAATATAGTAGCCAGTTAATATTTCAATATTTTTGTTTTTATTTCTTTTTTTTAAAGTAATGCATATGCAATGTGTATATGGGTGAGTAAATGCTTTAAATATGAAACTCACAATTATTCTACAAGTATAAAATATAACTAATGTACCAAAATGTTCAAAATGACCGCTTTTAAATTGATTTGGACTACACAGATCTTTTTTTTTTACTCGATTGTTTCTATACTGAACAGTTTTATGTTGTTAAGCTCTTTAACATAAATTAAAGCTTCACCTGTATATTAACACATTACTACAACTGTCAGATAGACCTTAGAAATGGTATATGATAGAAATTATATATAACATAGAATAATATATGTGGTTTTAAATTCCAACATAGTTTGACACTAAATGTATTGTTTCAGGTGGATGAAGTAATGCTCACCATGAAACAAGCTTTTTCCACGGCAGCAGCCCTACAAAGCTCCAAGACCCAAATCAAACTGTGTGAGGCTTGTCCAATGCACGATCTGCACAAACTCTGTGAGAGAATTGAAGGTACAACCTCCACCAGCTCACTTATGCCTGGTTCACAGACAGGACTTAGATTAAGCCAGGAGTAAGTCTTTGTTAAATTAAGATGCGTCACTGCAAGTGGTTTTCTGTTAAAGGTGCAGTGTGTAATTTTTAAAAGGATCTCTTGACAGAAATGCAAAATAATATACAAACTATATTTTTATGGGTGTATAAAGACCTTTTTATAATGAACCGTTATGTTTTTATTACCATAGAATGAGATGTTTTTATCTACATACACTGATGGTCCCCTCACGTGGAAGTCGCCATTTTGTTCCGCCATGTTTCTTTTTTTTCTAAGTTGTATCCGATGATGACATTTTTCAGGTGGTGGCTATCGTAGCTTCTCTATGCGTTTCAAAAGTGATGGGTGAGCAGTGGACTGAGCCTTTGGTTGCAGTTCGCAACCTCACCAATAGATGCAGCTAAAATCTACACACTGCACCTTTAAGACAGCTCAAGCATGAGTTATATTCTGGAAATAGGCTTAAGGCTTGCCTTTGAAACTGGGCCTTAATGTACTTGCTCCATTTCAGTCGCCTTCTCCCAATGTCCCAGGTTTGTATCCTCCCAGAGCAAAACTAGCCATTCAGAAGTACCTGTCCGAACTGAGCGACGGCGAACAGGTCAATGTTTTTGAGCGGGTGCAGGTAGGTAACAAGAAATACATTCTCAAAACCAAAATGTCAAATATCTTATAAACTCAATTCTTTATTTCGTATTTAGTTTATCTGTTTTGATGCCCTAGAAAATGAAACCATCTTCGGACCAGGAGGAAAACGAGCTCATGATTCTTCACCTCAGACAGTTGTGTGAGACCAAGCAGAAGTCTCATGTTCATATTGGAGAGGCTTCTCAGGTAAAATATACACACATAGATGCACCACTCGCATCTAGAGAGGCTCACAGCTTGACTGCCCACCCATACTGCCTTGCATATCAAGTCAGCAAACTCTGACATCCTGCATTAGATAAGATTGTAACCGTCATCAGAAACAATTAGAGATTGGAACAGAGCTCTGAATGCAGCAGGCATTTTGTAAATAGACTTTCAGAATAGCCCACCTACGGGACTATTTGACTTGTCTGCTGACCCCTAGACATTAGACCAGGTGTCTCCAATGTGGTTCCAAAGCACATTCTATTAATAGTCTCAATTGTTATATTTATTTATTACATAATTTTTATATTAGCTTGGATTGGTTTACGCATGTTAACATTTAAAAAATACTAAAACATCAACAAGTAAAATAAAATAAAATCAACAAGCAAAACAAAAAAAGTTTTGAGTAGACTATATCAGTTAGTAGCCCTCCAGATATGTTTATCCATTGTAGTAGCCACTGCTCACAAAATGTTGGAGACCCCTGCATTAGACAATGAATTTACAGAATAAATGGTTCAGTGCAGCCTATAATGATAATGCCCTTCTCCCAATACCACCTTATTTTCACAGTCAGATTACAGACCTGTTGTAGAAATGACACACACACCGTGAAAACAATGGCCCTTCCTTACTGATCATGTGAACATCACCTTTGACACACTGATCTGCCCTACTCTGTAAATGCCACAGTGAAAACAAAAACTAACTATGAAGAATAAGATATTTTTAGCAAGACTTTCAATGCATTCAGTCTGTAACTCTGTATCATTAATAGGCTTGCTCTGGATGAGTTTTGTGTTATTTAAGAGTGATTTGTGACCCTGCCTATGAAAACCAAGCAAAAAAATGTCCTACATAATGTAAAGATCATTCTGTAGAGACTGGTAAAGCATAGCACCAGATACAGTAATAGCCCAAACGAATGATAATATCCACATGTTTCTTGATGTAAATGTGAGCGCCGCCATCTTTGAGCTTTCTGGTTTATGACCTCCAGTGAGCCACTAAAGCTAATGGTAGTCTATTGCGAAGGACACAAGTGTGCAGTTTTGACTGTCTGTTTAATGTTTATTATGAAATCCAGGAAGACCGACATAATTTGTGCAGTTAGGGGTTGCCATAATAGCTAATACAAACGCAGTAAATCTCTATAAAACATTTGCTTTAACCACAATCAATGCACAAGAACCGAATGTGTATGTGGCGAACATGCAATCATGATCTGTATTTACAAATCCATCCTGTAAAACTTTCATAGAAACTGCCAGTAAATAATAAATACAATAATTGTTTAAAAACAACTAATATTATGCTGATAGAAATATGCTGATTTATTTATTCTGCTACTATATATTATTACAAAAATGCAATTACAGTACAGAATATATACGACATTATCTGCTTAGTTAATGTTTATAATAGTTCATAATGTGTTTGCGCATACTTTTGTTATGTTTTAAATAAAAAAGCAAATACTTTAAAAAGCAAGCAAATAATTTCATAAGCTCATGTCTCCACCTGCTTAAGAAGCGATGTATTATTTTCATAAAACGAAAACAATACTCAATACATGTAGAAGATTAATAAGTTTATTATGGTTTGTTCAAATAACTTACAATGTGTTGAATAAGAAATACTGCTGACTGTGTCGGAACGCGAGAAGCTCGACGTATCGCCATAAACAAGTCCATTAAAAATTGCCTTTAAAAAAAACTTCACACCAGAGGGACAATTGTGACATTTTAAACCAGCCCCTGAAACGTTAAAAATACGAAGTCTTGGTTAATTCCATACAAACACTCGATTGACTTTCCCATTGTAAAGATACTGGTATGTCTCTGTGCTTTTATATTTGCGCATTGAAGACCCGTCACCTTCGATCAAAAACACTAAATGATTAAATATATCTTCATATATCAAGCCACTTCTTAATTTCGTCCTCACACTGGGTCACACATGGCAGGTGTAGTAAATATTAAAGGAATAGTCTACCCTTTTGCCATATTAATCTATGTTATTACCTCAACTTAGACGAATTAATACATATCTATCTTTTTTCAATGCGTGCACTGTACAGTGCGTCGTGAATGTGTTAGCATTTAGCCTAGACCCATTCATTCCTATGGTACCAAACAGGGAAGCCACCAAACACTTCCATGGTTTCCCTATTTAAAGACTGTTACATGAGGAGTTATACCAGTAAGTATGATGCCACAAAAGAAAACTTTTTTTGGTACCATAGGAATGAATGGGGCTAGGCTAAATGCTAACACATTCACAACGCGCTGTACTGTGCACGCATTGAAAAAAGATAGGTATGTATTAATTTGTCTAGGTTTAGGTAATAACAGTTTAATATGGCAAAAGGGTAGACTATTCCTTTAACTGTTTAAATCATATTTTATGCGTGCTCCAACTACACTGCTTTCTACCGGCTGGCTATTGAAATGGAAGTCTCGGACCGGAAAGGAAATACGTCACATCACTTACTTCTGCGTTCGAGAAACAGGTGGATACAATACTTTTGAGCTTCCAAAAAGCTCAAAGAAATATATTGCACAGAGGACACAAAAGTACAAACGTGCAAAGAGTGCAAAGCATTTTTGGTATCAACCCTTCATCAAGATCATTCTGTAAAAATATAACCTTGATATGTTTAATATTGACTGCGTAAGGCCATGTCAAAGATTAAAATAAAATGACATCATAATTAGATTGCCTGGATTTCAAATACAAGTTCACATTAGTCCCTTATTTCTGATTTCTTGTTCTGGCCACCATCATACTGATCTTTTATCTTGGTTTCAAAGTATTTGCCAATTGCATAAATGTAAATATATGTAACGCAAAGTCTGTTGACCGAGCGAAGAACTTGCATTCCACAGATTTCCCACAAATTTGTGTCTTTTCATACGGCTTATTCACTCCTTTTATACGCGTGTGTATTTCTACAGAACGCTTCTTCCAACAACACAACCTTTGATAACTCCAGTGCAGGACGCAATAAACTGGATGTGTTGAAGAACAAAGCCCGGACTTCACTGACAAGCTCCCTGGAGAACATCTTCTCACGGGTGCGTGTGTTGACATCTGTGTTGTATTGGTCTATGAATGGGTCCCATTTATCTCACCCTGAATGGTAAATAATTAGTTTGCGTGTGTATAGTATCCTCAATCATGTGATGTCCACTCACAAAGTGATGCCTAAGGATGTAGAAGAGCTTATAAGCATCCTACTTTAAATGTGTATGTTTTCAGTAGGTTTCAAAAGACAATTCTGTCAGCAAATATTGATTATCTCTTAAGCTCCTAAGAAGTTTATATATAAGTTTATATTTAACATGATGATTGTCTTCCTCAGGGGGCCAGCCGTATGCGGATGCGTCTTGGAAGCATGGGAAGTTTTGACCGCGTGAGTATCCCCTCCACCCTGTGCCAAAAATCATGTCTCAGTCCATCCTCATTAACAAGCACATCTCTGTGATATCAATTATCACTACATGCTGAAAATAATACCTCACTGGATCATAATATATATTACAGTACGCTTTTCAGCATCAGTGTGAGTAATTTATATCAAAACTGGGCTGTGAGTCCGGTCAGGGGGTCTGTTTGTTGGGGTGGGATTTTTTTACCTTGTCCACCTCTCTGTCACCGTCTCAGTGGGGTGTGAAATGTGAGGCGTGTGTGATTGTAAGCTCGGGTCTCTGGACACGTCTCTGTGGAAAACAATTCGCTCGGCTCTGCTATCCCGCAGGGTGCTGTCAATGTGAGCCTGTCACGTCTCCTCTCCTGGCTGAGCTCTAACATGTTACAATCCCACAATTCCTTGGTTACGCTCCAAATTTGAGAATCCAGTGGCTCCCAAAGGACCTTTATTTTTGTAATCTGTAACCCATAAAACATAAATGTCATTATTTTACATGTTGGGGCTGTCCGGAAACCGCCCCATACATGCAGTATCAAATCGAGTGAGATCTGCAGACAAATGTGGTTAGAAATACCTCAGACTGACTCACATAATACTTCTGAAAATACTTTTTTATGTCTTGGCAGTTGCTTTAACCTCTAAAGTGCTCTAAGTCTTTTTAGTGGATATAAAGCAGTGTCCATCAACTGTTAAAGGGGCAGACAGGGTTTATATTAATCCAGGACTAGGCCTTCGTTAAATTACGACATTTAAGTAGTTTTTACAATCAAACCTTACAATAAACATTACTGGTGTGCATCTTGAGACAAAACAATGGCACTGATATATGTTCAGGTATGTCAGTGCAAGTTGTTTTTAAATAAGCCAGCTCAAACATGTATTTTAGTCCGGGGCACCGCCCCAAAATGTTTCACAGCATTTTGACAAAAGTTATCTCTCATTTAAAACCTTACAATTGTCTTTTTTGAAGTGTTGTTCTTGAAAAGTAAGTGCGTCCTTTCAAATACTGCTAGTGACATTTTGTTATCTAATGCAATAGTTATGAAACGCTGTGCATAGCAAGTGATGATCCTTTGTCATAAATGAGTACATTATTCCATGCATTCAAAATGCATGCTTTTTTGCCATTCTCCATGCTAAATAAAATTGCATGACAGCTCCCATTTCAATTTCAGTACCCAGCCAGTAGCTGTCAACATGTTTTTTAAACCTATACGGACATTTGTTTTTCCTAAATTTAGCTGTTGGCAGCTTAGGGAAGTGAACAGAAGGACAGAGAGTGTTGTGCAGCTGTACTGGTTTCCTGGCCTTGCTGTGGACCGATTAACAGGAGGGCATGGGTTCAGGAACCGCTGTAGCACAGGGACAGGAAACAGAGTGAGGAAGAGAGCAAGAGAAAGACCCTTGCTCAATCCTGCACAGTAAACACCAGCCAAAAAAACTTCCATTGTGCTCCGTCTACCTCCAATCGCTCATGTGCGTCTAATGTGTCGCAGGACACAAGATATTACCATACAATAGATCCCAAAGCGTGTGCGTAGTCACGCCACCTCCAACCCAGCTACTTGAGCTTGGAGAAGCGATTCAAGACTCGGGCTGGACAGGGAGAGGAAAAAATACTGGGTGAGTTTTGAACCGTTAGTTGGATGTACTGTAGTTGGCATTAGGTCAAGTGTTTTGTCTGACTGAAACTTGAAGGTCGTGCTTGCGGTGGATTGCTCACTTCATGGAGTGTTTCTGCATGGGGTTGGATCCTTTTGCTGGTGTCAAGTGTTGATTAAATTTTAAGATATGACGTCACTGTGCTATCTGTGGTTGATACAGTTGTGTTATAAATTGTTTTGAAGACTTCAAGGTTTATTTTGAATAGTGTTATCAGGGAAGGTGGCACAATATGTTCCTCCTGAGGGATAACATAACTATCAGGTTTCTTTTTGGCTCCTCACTGATCCTCTCCATTTCATTCTCTGCTGACCCAACAGGGTGACTCTCCTGGTGACTCTCCACCTGGCACTCCACCCGGTTACCTTGACGACTATCCAGATGCCCCGCAGTTCCGTCGGCGGGCGCACACTTTCAGCCACCCACCTATTAAAAAGAGGATCTCCTTCCCTGACGTTTCTTCCCAGACGTATACTAAGGCTCCGCTGCGCAGGCAGCAGTCTTTGGGCCCGGAGCTGTTGCAGAGCAGGTAATGCATCACTTCCTGTTTGGCCTTATGTGGTAAACCCATTTATCTTTCTATCTGTTTCCAGCATGTGATCATGTGATGCCTCTGCACACACAGTCAGAAATGTGCTGATAGTGGCTGAAAACAGCTTGGTGTGTTGGAAAAATTAGTTTTCAGTGCTTTAGTACATAAAAACAGCAACAAGCGCAGTTACTGATTTTTTGCATAAATGTAGATTTTGAATGAAGATTTTTGCATGCTGTTGTGTTCGGCACTAATTCAAACAGTTTATGAAAATACTAAAACTGCATTTAACTACTGTGAGTTAAATTTTGGTTTGGTTAGATGGTAGATGTATATGATAAGGCTTCATATGTACGGTGAGGAAAGTGGGTATTTGAACACCGTGCTGTTTTGCAGGTTCTCCCACTTGGAGGTCATGGAGGGGTCTAAAATTGTCATCGTAGGTGCATGTTCACTGTGAGAGACATAATCTAAAAAGAAATCCAGAAATCACAATGTATGATTAAATATTTGAACACCTGAGAAAGTCAATGTTAATATTTGGTACAGTAGCCTTTGTTTGCTATTACAGAGGTAGTTTTTCACTAGGTTTCCACACACTGCAGGAGGGGTTTTGGCCCACTCCTCCACACAGATCCTCCACACTAGATTAGTCAGGTTTCTGGCCTGTCGGTGAGAGTTTGAGCTTCCTTCATAGATTCTTTATTGGGTTTAGGTCTGGAGACTGGTTGGTTATCTTGGCCGTGTGCTTCGGGTCATTATCATGTTGGAAGACCCAGCCTTGACCCATCCTCAATGCTCTAACTGAGGGAAGGAGGTTGTTCCCCAAAATCTCGCAATACATGGCCCCGGTCATCCTCTCCTTAATACAGTGCAGTCACCCTGTCCCATGTGCAGAAAAACACTCACAAAGCATGATGCTACCACCCCCATGCTTCACAGTAGGGATGGTGTTCTTGGGATGGTACTCATCATTCTTCTTCCTCCTAACACGTTTAGTGGAATTATGACCAAAAAGTTCTATTTTGGTCTCATCTGACCACATGACTTTCTCCCATGACTCATCTGGTTCATCCAAATGGTCATTGGCAAACTTAAGAAGGGCCTGGACATGTGCTGGTTTAAGCAGCAGGGGAACCTTCCGTGCCATGCATGATTTCAAACCATGACGTCTTAGTGTATTACCAACAGTAACCTTGGAAACGGTGGTCCCAGCTCTTTTCAGGTCATTGACCAGCTTCTCCCATGTAGTTTTGGGCTGATTTCTCACCTTTTTTAGGGTCATTGAGACCCCACGAGGGGAGATCTTGCATGGAGCCCCATGTTTAGCTTCTTCCATTTTCTAATGATTGCTCCAACAGTGGACCTTTTTTCATCAAGCTGCTTGGCAATTTCCCCGTAGCCCTTTTCAGCCTTGTGGAGAAGTACAATTTTGTCTCCAGTGTCTTTGGACAGTTCATTGGTTTTGGCCATGTTAGTAGTTGGATTCTTACTGATTGTATGGGGTGGACAGGTGTGTTTATGCAACTAACGACCTCAAACAGGTGCATCTAATTGAGGATAATAAATGGAGTGGAGGTGGACATTTTAAAGGCAGACTAACAGGTCTTTGAGGGTCAGAATTCTAGCTGATGGATAGGTGTTCAAATACTTATTTGCAGCTGTATCATACAAATAAATAGTTAAAAAAAATCACATATTGTGATTTCTGGATTTCTTCCAGACCATGTCTCCCACAGTGGACACGCACCCACGATGACAATTTCAGACCCCTCCGTGATTTCTAAGTAGGAGAACTTGCAAAATAGCAGGGTGTTTAAATTTCTCACTCTGTATATATATACTGTAGATATATATATATATTTTTTTATAGTTTTTTCATTTCTTAAAATAGATGTTTTATAGTTTTGTGCCTTAAGACTGCCCCATTCCCCAGGAAAAACTGTAGATTATATGCTCACATGAAGAAATCTAGAGCGTACACATGTGGTTTATGTCTGTAACGTGTATTTGTTGTGGGCCCTGTATGTTCTGGCTCCTTTAGTCCGGTTGGTATCTCAAGAGTGCGCAGTGTTTCTGAAAGTGAGTCACCCTTCAGCCTCCACACCCCCACTTTCCTGAAAACCTTTTACCAGGGCTCCCTCGGCTCATTGGCCTCCCTGTCGGACAACGGGAGTCTTAAGAGGTGAGAAGGGTCGGCGATCTCGGTCCGTTTCTTCAGTGGTCCAAGCTGAGTTTCGAGCTGTTGACGACCTCCTTCTCTGCGTCTGTCTGTTTCTTAACCCAAAGTGCCACACATATGGATTAAGCACCTATTTAACATCTTGTACAGTATCTTTTCCTGTTAACATTACTGAACCTTGTCCCAATGGAATATAGGGATGCTGTAACGTTCCATCGACCTGAATTGCATGTTGGCGACTACTAACAAAACGTAATAATTGTAAAGGTTACAGTAGCTTCTATATTGCAGCAAACAACTGTTGAAACACTTTATTATTCTGTATTCTGTTTAAAATGACATAATTATACATTCATTGTCATTTATCCTATTAATGATGTATTGTAAAAAAAGATGTTGTAACTTTCAATAGAGGCCCCAATATTTAAAAGCAAATATGAATGTGTAATATATAAGTTTGAGGCATAAATCTAAAGAAGCTTCTATCATTCAAGTTGACATGGCCCTCCTACGCCTGTGAAGAATTTATAGCAGCAACTGTATTAGAATAGAGAGCACACAGCGTGAAATATTTACTCTCTCCCACAGGCTGCTTTGTGTGCTGGTGGTTTGAACTATTAGCTCCCTTTCGTCTCAGCAAAAAGCCACCCTGGATTTAGTGACTAAAGATGTGCAGTGGTGTGTGTTTGCCCTTCATTTGTTTGACATAGTGAGCAGTAATGATCCGGTTCGTTTGAAGTGCAAAGGAGGACATAACATTTAAAAGGGTATATCTGGTATAGCCAGATGATTTTTTTACAGATTGGAAAGAGTTTTTCTTTGGATTTTAAATGTCAACAGATGTCTTTTGTAATTTAATGTGCAGTGTCTGGTTACTGCAGCACACCTGTCTGTTGAGTGGCAGTCAGGGCTGTTCTTATCCTTTAGCTTTTAATGAATAACATTAAACCTAAGGCTTTTGTTGACGTCACCTTAAGTGTCACTGCTGTTGCCTGTGTATTGTTGTGGTAACTAGAAATGGACTGGCATGATAAAAACAATTTGATTAGATTTGTAGCTCATCGTGTTCCCTGCTCTGATATATACTGTTATTTTAGCTGTTTGGATTTGGATGTCCTTAAAAGGTCAAAATAGTCTTCTGAAAAACTTATTTTCTAAATATTTAGGTTCATTTATAAAACTTATAAAAAAAATTGAAAGTGTACTCTTTTGGCATGGGCTAGTGAGCAACCACACAGAACAACTTCGCAAACCCAAAGCAACACCCTGGTAACACCTTGGCAACTGCCTAATTCATCAAAACACTAGCAAACCACCTTATCCATTAAACTCCAGCAAACTTGTAGCGATGCCCCTGGTTACCCCCTAATCCATTTAAATGCTTTATCATAACCTTAGCGATGCCCGTTAACCACCTAAACAATCAAAATGCATTTGCATACCCATAGCTATGCCCTGGTAACCACCTAAACCCTAAAAATGCATTAGGAAACCCATAGCGACGGCCCGGTAACTGCCTACTCCCTCAGAATGCTTTGGCCCAACCCGTATCAACCCCCCGGTAGCCATCTAAATCCTAAAAATGCCTTAGCAAACTCATAGTGACACCCCGGTAATGGCATAATCTCTCAGAACACCTTAGAAAACCCTGGTTTTGCCTAATCCATTAGAACTCTTTAGCAAACTTTTACAAACCCTCAAAATGCCTTAGCAAACACATAGCAATGGCCTGGTAACTGCCTAATCTTTCCGAACGCCTTGACAAACCCATAGCGATGCACTGGTAACCACCTTAACCCACAGAACGCCTAAAGCCGTAGCGACAGCCAGGTTACTACCTAATAATTCCTCCAAACGCCTTGGCAAACCCGTAGTGACACCCTGGTAACCGCCTAATCCCTCATAATGTCTTAGCAAACCTGTAGCGACGCCTCTTGTTACTGCCTAATCCATCAGAATGATTTATCAAACCCTTAGCGATGCCCTGGTAACCACATAAACCCTCAAAATGCCTTAGCAAACCCGAAATGACGTCCCAGTAACCGGATAATCCCTCAGATTGGTTTAGCCAACCATTGCAATGCCCCGGTAACCACCGAAACCCTCAAAATGACGTAGCAAAGCTGTAGCAATGTCCAGGTTACCACCTAATCTCTCCGAATGCCTTGGCAAACCTGTAGCAACACCCCAGTAACCACCTAATCCCTCCAAACGCCTTGGCAAACCCATAGCACTGCCCTGGTAACTACCTAATTCCTCAGAGTGCCTTAGCAAACCCGTAGTGACATCCAAGTTCCCACATAATCCCTCAGAATGCCTTGGCAAACCCATAGCAATGCCCAGGTTCCCACCTAATCCCTCCGAATGGCTTGGCAAACCCATAACACTGCCCTGGTAACTACCTAATCCCTCAGAATGCCTTAGCAAACCTGTAGCAACACCCCCGTAACCACCTAATCCCTCCAAACGCCTTGGCAAACCCATAGCAATGCCCTGGTAACCACTTAATCCCCCAGAAGGCCTTGGCAAACCCATAGCATTGCCCTGGTAACTACCGAATCCCTCAGAATGCCTTGGCAAACCCGTAGTGTCACCCAGTTTCCCACCTCATCCCTCTGAACGCCTTGGCAAACCCATAGCAATGCCCTGGTAACCACCTAATCCCTCCGAACGCCTTAACAAACCTGTAGCAACACCCCAGTAACCACCTAATCCCTCTTTACGCCTTGGCAAACCCATAGCAATGCCCTGGTAACCACCTAGTCCCTCCAAACGCCTTGGCAAACCCATAGCACTGCCCTGGTAACTACCTAATTCCTCACAATGCCTTGGCAAACCCATAGCAATGCCCTGGTAATCACCTAATCTCTCCGATTGCCTTGGCAAACCCATAGCACTGCCCTGGTAACTACCTAATCCCTCAGAATGCGTTAGCAAACCTGTAGCAACACCCCAGTAACCACCTAATCCCTCCAAACGCCTTGGCAAACCCATAGCAAAGCCCTGGTAACCACCTTATCCCTCCAAACGCCTTGGCAATCCCATAGCACTGCCCTGGTAACTTTGTAATCCCTCAGAATGCCTTAGCAAACCTGTAGCAACACCCCAGTAACCACCTTATCCCTCCAAACGCCTTGGCAAACCCATAGCAATGCCCTGGTAACCCCCTAATCCATCTGAACGCCTTGGCAAACCCATAGCAATACCCTGGTAACCACCTAATCCATCTGAACGCCTTGGCAAACCCATAGCAAAGCCCTGGTAACTGCCTAATCCCTCAGAATGCCTTAGCACACCTGTAGCAACACCCCAGTAACCACCTAATTCCTCCAAACGCCTTGGCAAACCCATAGCAATGCCCTGGTAACCACCTAATCCCTCCAAACGCCTTGGCAAACCCATAGCACTGCCCTGGTAACTGCCTAATCCCTCAGAATGCCTTGGCACACCTGTAGCAACACCCCAGTAACCACCTAATTCCTCCAAACTCCTTGGCAAACCCATAGCAATGCCCTGGTAACCACCTAATCCCTCCAAACGCCTTGGCAAACCCATAGCACTGCCCTGGTAACTGCCTAATCCCTCAGAATGCCTTGGCACACCTGTAGCAACGCCCCAGTAACCACCTAATCCATCCAAACACCTTGGCAAACCCATAACAATGCCCTGGTAACCACCTAATCCCTCCGAACAGCATGGCAAACCCATAGCACTGCCCTGGTAACTACCTAATCCCTCAGAATGCCTTAGCAAACCTGTAGCAACACCCCAGTAACCACCTAATCCCTCCAAACACCTTGGCAAACCCATAGCAATGCCCTGGTAACCACCTAATCCCTCAGAAGGCCTTGGCAAACCCATAGCATTGCCCTGGTAACTACCGAATCCCTCAGAATGCCTTGGCAAACCCGTAGTGACACCCAGTTTCCCACCTAATCCCTCCGAACGCCTTGGCAAACCCATAGCATTGCCCTGGTAACCACCTAATCCCTCCGAACGCTTTAACAAACCTGTAGCAACACTCCAGTAACCACCTAATCCCTCCTTACGCCTTGGCAAACCCATAGCAATGCCCTGGTAACCACCTAGTCCCTCCAAACGCCTTGGCAAACCCATAGCACTGCCCTGGTAACTACCTAATTCCTCACAATGCCTTGGCAAACCAATAGCAATGCCCTCGAAACCACCTAATCTCTCCGATTGCCTTGGCAAACCCATAGCACTGCCCTGGTAACTACCTAATCCCTCATCATGCTTTTGCAAACCTGTAGCAACACCCCATTAACCACCTAATCCCTCCAAACGCCTTGGCAAACCCATAGCAAAGCCCTGGTAACCACCTTATCCCTCCAAACGCCTTGGCAATCCCATAGCACTGCCCTGGTAACTTCGTAATCCCTCAGAATGCCTTAGCAAACCTGTGGCAACACCCCAGTAACCACCTTATCCCTCCAAACGCCTTGGCAAACCTATAGCAATGCCCTGGTAACCACCTAATCCCTCAGAACGCCTTGGCAAACCCATAGCAATACCCTGGTAACCACCTAATCCATCTGAACGCCTTGGCAAACCCATAGCACTGCCCTGGTAACTGCCTAATCCCTCAGAATGCCTTAGCACACCTGTAGCAACACCCCAGTAACCACCTAATCCCTCCAAACGCCTTGGCAAACCCATAGTGACTCCCCGATAAACAGCTAATCCCTCCAAACGCCTTGGCAAACCCATAGCACTGCCCTGGTAACTGCCTAATCCCTCAGAATGCCTTGGCACACCTGTAGCAACACCCCAGTAACCACCTAATTCCTCCAAACGCCTTGGCAAACCCATAGCACTGCCCTGGTAACTGCCTAATCCCTCAGAATGCCTTGGCACACCTGTAGCAACGCCCCAGTAACCACCTAATCCATCCAAACACCTTGGCAAACCCATAACAATGCCCTGGTAACCACCTAATCCCTCCGAACAGCATGGCAAACCCATAGCACTGCCCTGGTAACTACCTAATCCCTGAGACTGCATAAGCAAACCCGTAGCAACACCCCCGTAACCACCTAATCCCTCCAAACGCCTTGGCAAACCCATAGCAATGCCCTGGTAACCACTTAATCCCTCAGAAGGCCTTGGCAAACCCATAGCATTGCCCTGGTAACTACAGAATGCCTTGGCAAACCCGTAGTGTCACCCAGTTTCCCACCTAATCACTCTGAACGCCTTGGCAAACATATAGCAATGCCCTGGTAACCACCTAATCCCTCCGAACGCCTTAACAAACCTGTAGCAACACCCCAGTAACCACCTAATCCCTCTTTACGCCTTGGCAAACCCATAGCAATGCCCTGGTAACCACCTAGTCCCTCCAAACGCCTTGGCAAACCCATAGCACTGCCCTGGTAACTACCTAATTCCTCACAATGCCTTGGCAAACCCATAGCAATGCCCTGGTAACCACCTAATCTCTCCGATTGCCTTGGCAAACCCATAGCACTGCCCTGGTAACTACCTAATCCCTCAGAATGCCTTAGCAAACCTGTAGCAACACCCCAGTAACCACCTAGTCCCTCCGAACGCCTTGGCAAACCCATAGCGACGTCCTGGTAACACCTAATCCCTCCAAACGCCTTGGCAAACCCGTAGTGACACTCAGGTAACCACCTAATCCATCAGAACGGCTTTGCAAACCCATAGCACTGCCCTGGTATCTGCCTAATCCCTCAGAATGCCTTAGCACACCTGTAGCAACACCCCAGTAACCACCTAATTCCTCCAAACTCCTTGGCAAACCCATAGCGACGTCCTGGTAACACCTAATCCCTCCAAACGCCTTGGCAAACCCATAGCACTGCCCTGGTAACTGCCTAATCCCTCAGAATGCCTTGGCACACCTGTAGCAACACCCCAGTAACCACCTAATTCCTCCAAACGCCTTGGCAAACCCATAGCAATGCCCTGGTAACCACCTAATCCCTCCAAACGCCTTGGCAAACCAATAGCACTGCCCTGGTAACTACCTAATCCATCAGAATGCCTTAGCAAACCCATAGTGACACCCTGGTAACCACCTAATCCCGTGACAAACATGTAACCACCTAATCCATCAGAACGGCTTTGCAAACACATAGCGAAGCCCCTGCAACCACCTAATTCATCAGAATGCCTTTTACATTGCCTTTGTTTTGTCATAGACATCACTTTACTTAAAAAATTGTGCTTATGATTTAAAAGATTAAGTTTACTTCAAAACATAGTTCTGCACAATTTCATTTATGGGAAATAGGTAATGGATTTGTTTTATAGATAGTTGGTGTATTATTACCAGTGTGTAAGGTTTTTGTTTACGCTATTCGGCTGTTCCTTTTTCTGAAGTTGTTTGCTACTGTCTACTTCCTTAACATCTCTATTTGACTCCAATAAGGTAACCTGTGTTTTCTGTTGTTATTGCATGAAACCAATTAACATCTATTACGAGCCTCTAAATGCACTGCTTTTTAAATTGCTTATGAACTTTTGCTTAAATTTATTGCTGAATGATCTGAATCTGTTGTTTCTTACTTTTCAAGAGGATTGATCACCTGCACTATGGGCATACTATGTATAGGACCTTTAGAAGCTCTAACTTCTCTTTTGGATCAATGTGTTTTGTTTGGTCTGTAGTGCTAATGGAGAGGGTAGGAAGAGATCTCTGTCAGGCTGTAGCACCGATTCTTTGACTTTGGTGCCTCCACGGAGAGTTTCTTGGCGTCAGAAGATTTTCCTAAGGGTAGCATCACCAATGAACAAACCCTCAACAACTATGCAGAATATGGGTGGGTACACACACATCACTCACACGTGTGCACATTATTACTTGGCTAATCTAAATGAGGACATACCATAGATTTTTTTTTGTTTTTATTCTAAACCCCAAGTAGGCACACACACACAACCACAGGGAAAGAAACTCGTATACTGTACAAATAGACAGGTGTTATTTTATACTCTTTCCTCTCACCTGTGATATTTATAGTCAACACTGCCGGGTAAATCATTGTTCTGTAAGCTTTAAAGCATATCTTCTGTTGCATAGGGATTATCTTTATTGATTTAAGAAAAACAAACCAAGCCAGAAGCCTTTTTGTTTACTGAAATATAAGTGAAAAAATTAATTGGAAAATACTGACACCATAACTAAATAAAAAACCTTCTAATTCATTTTAGTTTCAGTTTCTGATGTGCAGTTATTACTGAAATTAAAATGAAAACTATACTTTCCTGTAACATGTCTGCTATATTCCAGATCACATGGATGGCCGGGAGCTACTGCCCCTCTCTCCTCGGTCCCTGGCCCAAGCTCAGGACCCTCGGCTCAGTCTCCTGTCCACAGAGCAGGGTGGCCATAAAGGCCCTAGTGACTACAGGGCCCTGTGGAAGAAAGCCATCCACCAACAGATTCTGCTCATCCGCATGGAAAAGGAGAACCAGCGCCTGGAAGGTTAGTCTTTGTATTCTGTTATTATCCAGCCTCACACCCATTTGGATTCTCTTGCAGGAAAGTGCTGCTAGGCTACTTCAGTGGGTTGACGGATATTCACCCAAATCAGTGTCTCATGGTCATGTCATTCTCAACCCGTATGACTTTTGTGGAATAGAAATAGTTTATTTAGCTCACATAACATGAATAAAACATTGAACAAGTCCTGTTGGGTTTCGGAAAGAACTAAGGGCCTTTTTACACCTGGTCACTTCATGTGTTTTCTCTGATCAGATCGCTATCTGATTTATTAAAAATTTGGCCACATAAATGCATCTTGGCAAAATGGATATGAATCCGATCTTATACTCCAGCGCAAAATGCAAATACGCTATTGATTACGCCGCCTTAAAAAACTTAAGATGACGTTTATGCAAAAAAGGAAGTACTTATGAATGAAATCTTTTATTTCGAACAATTAAAAGACGACATTGCATATGGAATATACATACAATGAAATAATTTTTTTTTTTGCACAGCAGGAGAGTGACGGCATGATGATTTAACCAGTGTTGGGGGTAACGAGTTACAAAGTAACGGATTACAGTAACTACATTACTTTTTTGGGTAACGAAGTAAAGTAACGCATTACACTAATAATATTGGTAACTACACTACTTTACTAGACTATAGGAACGCGCTTTCCTGCGTTACCCAAGCAGTGTTTGCCTGGGTGTAAAGTTCTGTCTATTTAAGTGGTGCGTGCATGCGTGTCCCTGTACGTGTGCCGTTGCCATAGAGATTGATTTGACGGAGCTGCTGGTGCAAAGGGGAGCGGGAAATGAAGACGGAGGGTTTCAGCCACTGGGGCGATATTCACATTACTTTCAGCGTATTGCTCGAAAGGACAAAAATATTCGTGTGAAATGCACACTATGCCCACTAGGGCTGCAACTAACGACTATTTTAATAGTCGACTAGTCACCGACTATTGAAACGATTAGTCGACTAATCGAATAATAATTATTTTTTTCTAAAATTTAGCATGAGATTGCTTTAATTCTGTGGAAAATGATAGTAAACAAGAAAGAAGGTGGTAGTTCAATGAACATTTTTTACATTTAATGAAAACAAGTTTTAAATTTTTAATAATTGCAGCTACTATGATTTTACCAAAACGAAGTTATGTATTTCAGCTATTTTAATATATATTTATTAGGGCTGTCAATAAATTATTTTTATCTGTTCTAAATTTACCTAAATGTAACACTTTTCAAGTTTTTAATGCTTTAATCAGCATGGATTTGGTCAATATATATGCTATATGAAAATGTATGTCTACAACAGCCTGTTTACGTTTTCAAAAATTAGTAATTTATATTTTAACATTCTCTATTAAAAAACTTCAAAACCATTGGAACAATTGTTGGAATCTGATAAAGCATGACATAACTACACCTGTTTACGCAGAGCAAAAAAACATCAATATATGTTACATATATGTTTTTCTTTTCTTGTTTAATTTTGACATTGAGACAGACCGCTTTAAGATCCTGTAGGCTAATGCAAGGGTTTAATATAACTTAACATAATTTAAGGAAAATATACTTTTCCTTAACAGTTAACCAAACATTCACTTCAGATATAACAGATTATAGGTCATAGCTGCGTGAATTCTTGTCAAAACAGATATTTTTTAAACTGTAATTTTGTGTAAGATGTCTATATATATCTGGGTCGCGCACTCGCATGTTTGTGTGCATGCGCTTCAGACGTCTGCGTCAGACATCGCTTTTGAGCCTTGTTGTCACTCTTAATAACTCTTTTAACATCAATCAGGTCCCGAACTTTATCTCTCTTAATAATTATTTTAGCATCAAGCAAGTCCTGCAGTCTATTTTCTATCATTTCTGAATGCTTTAAAAACGAAACTACAAAAGTGAAAGAAGACGCATCTTTGCTTTATATAGATTTGGGACGGTACACCTCTCAGGAAACGTGCAGATAAAGATAATTTTAGATGTTTAATGACCATTTAGAGCATTGGATTCGCTAGACGAGAGCTTAATGTTATTTTTATGAAACGCTCCGAACATCTAGACAGCGCCGGTTACTTGCTGCTTCTCAATTCATCCAGCTGTGGGTCAAACAGAAATTGCGTGTTGCGTTAATCGCGCGTTAATAAAATTAGTGCCGTTAAAATGAATTTGCGTTAACGCGTTTATTTTGACAGCCCTAATATTTATGTATTTAAATATACATATATATGCTGTATTTTTTAAGTTTTGAAGGTTTAAATCAAAACAAACCAACTGCAGTTGAATTGATATGAATTTGAATGCACAACCAAAAAACGAGATCTCTGAAAAATAAAAAAAACAGAGTTTTTTGGGGTGCACGTCTGCTTCTTTTGCAGAAAGGCGTCCGTGGCTCTCTTCTTCAGACTGCATGCATTTAATTTAAAATTTTGTCAGGCACAGTCGGGCATAACGTTAAATCCTTTATTTATTTATTTTAAAGCGAAAATACGCATATAAAATGTACAATGTACATCCAAAACAAAACGTATTGGCTTACATGTTATTTAAATCTTACCGAGGCGAGTCAAACTCTGTTTCATTCAACTGTTCGACGTGCTTGTTCGTGCATGACCGAGGTGCTGCCGTGAAATGCAAAGACTGCTCTGAAAACCATGCAGGTAATCTTTTTATTCGCCGTATCCATGCTAAAATGCTCCCAAACCTCAGATGTTTTGGTACGCGCAGCTGCTACGTTGGACGCTGCCATTTTTGTGTGTTATCGCTGAGCAGAGAAGCTAATGCACATGTGCGACTCTCGGCAGAGATTGTAATGAAGAGAGATGCCTCACTCGGTCGAAAAAAAAAACATGTCTGGCGACAACGTCGACAATGAAATTCATTGTCGACTATTTCTATTATCGATTTTTGTCGACAACGTCGACGAATCGTTGCAGCCCTAATGCCCACACGACAAGTGTCTTTCAACTGCTGACAACGCGATGAGCAACCTGTCTGAGCATTTGTAAGCCCAGCATGGCAATACAACACCTGTGGCGAAAGATCCTGCTTAACTTACCGGTCAGGGATCGAGAGGTCCGACTCCGAACCCGAAGACGGAATTAGGTAATGAACCTCAATCGAGTCAGAGCCAGAGCATAATTCTTTTAAAGAAATAATTTGAACGTAACCCAAACAGCAATGTCGCGTGCGCTCAATTTATAGAAAAAAGCCAGGAGTCAGGACCGCTGTTTTCTACATAATCTTACTTCCAAATCTAATCCTATAAACTTTTCGGTGTTTGATGTATCGCTGTTACCGCCCTGCCAGACTGTCTTAAATAGAGAAATAAGTTAATTCCTTGATTTGCGTTGTTGATTCATTTATAAATAATTCCCCCAAGGGTTTAGTTTATGCGCAAAAAGCATTAAAATGAATAGAATGTGATGATTACGTCTTTCTTTGGTGAAAAAATAATAAAATAAATAAGCCTACACGAAATGTGTTTCACTTAAATAATTAGCAAATTAACAAAACGAATTCAAAAGTAGCCTATATGAGTTTATTTTTTGTGTGACGTGCTCCCAAACCGATGCAACACAAAACACTTTTTACCTATTTAAAAAAGCACAATGTTTTGTTATTATTGCGAGTGTAACCTTACATAAATAAATTTACACATTACAGTTTTGAATGTTGTTTTACTTTTATTTGTATGACCATAATTTAAGGTAATTTAAGGTAATGCAAAATGCAAGCTCCTCACGCGTTTCATGCCATCACCCGCGTGGGTTTACACAGGGCAGCGATAAAGAGACATTAAACTTTAAACATTTAACATTCTACTTGAGTTTTTTTTGGACATCCCTTTGGAATCACTGCAATCATATCATCAATTTATAAGGTAATAATAAATATAAGCGCATGCAGCGATTATGAGTGTTCAAACACTGCTGACCGCTCAGCTGTCAATCTGCCGACCCTCACAAAGTTTCACATTAAATGATAATATATTTGAACGAGCATGGTCGTGTGCTTATTTCTGTCAATGTTCTGCATGAAGATCTTTAAAGGTTTCTACTTACATCACGATTTGCGGTGCGGCCGGTCGCAGTCTTTATGTAAAACGGGTATGAAATAAATTGAAATTGGTCAACTGTTATTTTAATCGCGCGGATGCGGGTTATCAAACAGGACTGTGCATGACTCGTATAAGGAAAATGGAATGACAACATGAAAATTATAAAATAGCCTACATGTTTATATTCTGTATGAAACCATAATGGGCGCTAAACTTGCGTTGTTAAAGGGACAGTTCACCCAAAAAAAAAAAAAATTCTATCATCATTAACTCTCCCTCATTTTGTTACAAACCTGTATAAATATCTCTGTTCTGATAAACACGAAGCAACATACCCTGAGAAATGTTAACAACCAAACCAAGCATGAGCCCCATTCCCTTCTATAGTAGGAAAAAATAATACTATGGAAGTGAATGAGGCTCATGAATGGCCTGGCTACAAACATCACCCAAAACATTTTCATTCATGTTCACCAGAACAAAGACATTCATACAGGTTTGCAACAACATGAGAGTTACAAACCTGATTTACAAATAAATTATACAGAATTTTAATTTTTGGGCGAACTATAAATCCGATGGGGTCAAAAATTAGGGTGCACCTAACTTTTGTGCTGGTGCACCTAAGAAAAAATGTTAGGCGCACCAGTGCAACCAGTGCAAAAAGTTAGTCTAGAGCCCTGGCCGGTCATTTAAAGTAGTCACTCATCATCAGCCGACCCCGCCTAAACCATGTCCATGTATCTATGTGGTAAATTAAGAAAAAGGAAAGTAAAGTAATAAGTAGTGAAGTTACTTTTCAAATGCAGTAACTAGTAAAGTAATCTCATTACAATTTTAAGAAGTAACTAGTAACTAGTAACTAATTACATTTTTTGAGTAACTACCCCAACACTGGATTTAACGTACAGGTCCATGACAGGGAAAAGCGTTCACAAAACTCTCTCTCAAAGTTTTATTTCTTGTTTAAACCTCAAATAAGTAACACACGCTGTTTCTGCATTTCTGATGTTAATATGGAGTACCTATAGAGTAGTATTACATAGTCTTTAGTTTAATCAGATTTATAAAAAGAAAGATTAGCTTTACCGAATCTTTCCGATAGCGAGGAGTTACTACCGCGGGAGGAGCGAGTACGAGTCATGCAACACTATACAACAATGTTTAACTTATGATTCACTACATGTTCGTGTCATTTAAATAATATACACGTGCCTATTTCCAACATAAAACAGAGGTCTTACTTACCGCATGCAACTTATGACCCAATTGGGAAAATCCAGCGCATCAAACACACACAAAAAAAATGCTACTATCCCAGATAATAAACTATATTCATTGTTTTCTTAAGGCTGGCTTTCTTCTCCTTACATCCAAAAACACACTTCTTCCTTCGTGCCATTGTTGAGTTTTGAAATTAAACAAAGCTGTCGCGTGATAAGATGTTTGCAAGTTCTAGCGTCTCCCACTAATTGACGGGTGGACAGGGTTTTCCGGGGGAAGTGCCCATAAAAAGAAGTGATACGTATATAACCCCCTGAAACGTCAGCTGGACCCGTAATAAAACGGAACCTTGAACCTTGTACAAACTTGGCAAAGTGCATTTCGCACAGAAATACTCTGTAACATGCATAACTGCTTTTTGACACTTTGCCTACTTTTAGCATGAGGAAACAACTCTATAACTGCTTGTCGTCTTTGTTTGTTTGCCCTTTTTGCTGGCTAACTTCCGGGTGACGTGTTTACGTTTGGAGTTATGTGCTGACATATGTGGTTTCATCAACCAAATGTATTTACACTTGTCCAGTTTCATCTGAAATGCGTTCCAGACCACCTCCTGAAGTGGTTTGAGCGATTGAATTTAAATTCAATACAAAAGCTTTGTGACAAACAGACTGAATTTGAAGTCCTTATTCACAGTTAATATACCTCTCTATTATATTCTTATTACTCTTACATTTCTGCTATTCTATTTCTGCTTTCTAATAACGCTTTTCACAATTTTCATTGTCTTAAAGCAGCCTTACAATAAATATATATTAGTACAGGCATGTATCAAAAGTAAAATGCATATTTAAGTTCACAGTACTGTATAGAAATCTGTTATGGTAATGGTGCTTGCCTCTCTTAAATTCACTCCTTTTAGTCTTTTAATTTAAAATCATCCGTTTAAATAAAAATATAAAATATAAATGGTAGGGCTGCACGATATTAAGAAAAATATGTGATATGCGCTTCTGCTGTTAAATGTTGCGATAACAATATTTCTTGCGATATATCATTTCCCTGGAGCGGTGCTTCTCAATTCTGGTCCTTTTGGACCCCCTTCCAAAACGTTTTAGATGTTTCTTTATTTGGAACACCAATTCAACTAATTAGCCTCCTTCCAAAGTGGTAAACATGTCTTCCTAACAAGCTGATGAGTTAAATCAGGTGTGTTAAATAAGAGACATCTGGGGCTATTTGGGAGGGGGTCCTTGAGGACCGGGATTGGGAGGCACTGCCCTAGAGAAATGCTATTTTTGTTAGCTATTTTTTTTTAAATAAACTGAAATAAACAGGTAATACATATTCCTCTGATGTAATTAAAGGCGGAGTCCACGATGTTTGAAAAACGCTTTGGAAAAGGAGACCGGCCCACTACCAAAACACACTTATAGCCAATCAGCAGTAAGGAGCGTGTCTACTAACCGACATCCTTGCCGGGTTGCATATGTGTGGGTTTGGTCTATCAACAGAAGGTCCAGATTCTATTGGGGTAGGGGCGTGTTTGTTTAGGTGATTTCAAATATCAACATTGGCTTTCAAACATCGTGGACTCCGCCTTTAAATCTAATTTAGGCTGAAAAACCTTGGCTGTTTCTCAATATGCATTCTTTAGCGATCTTGCATCCTCGTCTTCTCGCTCTACGTCATCATTAACCGTCGAAGTTCAGTTCCAATCCTCAAGAACGCAAGTACAGAGGATGCATGAAAATACCCGGATGTGTTCTTGCTTTAGAGGATGCATCGAGTGCAGACTTGCGTGCTGAAATCCATTTACGCCCCAGAAGTCATTGCGGCAAAACAATGGCGGAGGAAGGAAATGCTATGCACAGCGCGCCAGAGTGAGACGCTGATTAAAGTAAACTTTAAATAACTTTTAAAACTTTAAGTACATTTTAAGTATTCAATACATAAAAAAAGCAAATTTGATATTTAAATATGTTTTATTGGCATAGAACAACTACTCCTAATTAATTTCTTATTTTAGATTATATTATTATTTCCTGTCAAGATATCTGAAATATTTACGTATTTGTCATTACAAAATGACATTAAAAAAAGTATTAGAAATGCAGATAATGGTATGTTTGTCACTTTATGAATGTTGCCATGTTGAATCTGCGGAAATCAGGTGACCAACAGGAAGATCGCACACATCTCAGTTCTCACAAGTGCTTTCTGGGTTCTCGTGACCTTCTGAGTTCGTTCTTCCAAGGTCGCCTGGCAAGACCGATCTCCACGAGAACGCAAGACGGTTCTTAATGATCTTGAGAAACAGCCCCTATTTTAGACATACCGTTCTTCTTAGGCACAAGTGTGTGTCTGTCGTTTTCCTCGATCATTTCATACTTCTCCTGCCATATTTATTTTCCGCCCATTGCTTTAAGCCGCTAGGTTCACCTTTGCGCATGCAGTCTAACCAATAGTATTACATTTAAAGACCTACTTGGTAGGTATTTAGTAAGTCCCCTTCTGCAACACACAAATGATAGACACGTAAAATAAATACAAGTTATCGCAACTCTGAGATATGGATATTGCACATACTGTTATCACGATAATGATACCTTTCCCCGGTATATCGTGCAGCCCTAATAAATGTATTCCACAGATGCAAGAAAATTATACATAGGTTTGGCACAGCATGAGAAGAATAATGACAGAAATTCCATTATGGAATAAAGGAAAAGGGGTATTCCACATACCAACAATCTGATTAGACTGTTATTTCTGCCCTGGCCTTATTTTTAGAGAGGCTCAGGCCTTCACTTCTATTTTCCATTCTAGGCCACAGTTAAATATAGATGGGAATGTCTAGATGACGATCTCATTCTTTAAGAGCAGTGTTTTTCTGTGACCTCTGGGCAACAACTCTGAAATAAATTTGTGAAAAACTAGGAGTAGTTCAATACCAGTTTATCAAGTTATCGCAACTCTGAGATATGGAGATTGCACATACTGTTATCACGATAATGATACCTTCCCCCGGTATATCGTGCCGCCCTAATAAATGTATTTCATAGATGCAAGAAAATTATATACGTAGGTTTGGCACAGCATGAGAAGAATAATGACAGAAATTCCATTATGGACTAAAGGAAAAGGGGTATTCCACATACCAACAATCTGATTAGACTGTTATTCCTGCCCTGGCCTTATTTTTAGAGAGGCTCAGGCCTTCACTTCTATTTTCCATTCTAGGCCACAGTTAAATATAGATGGGAATGTCTAGATGACGATCTCATTCTTTAAGAGCAGGGTTTTTCTGTGACCTCTGGGCAACAACTCTGAATTAAATTTTTGAAAAACTAGGAGTAGTTCAATACCAGTTTATCAAGTTCTCTAACAATTAAAATGTTAATGTTTCAACTTTTTTGGAAGAGCAATTTTGGAAAAACATTGCCCTCTGTTGGCTACACCATACTTTCACACATGATATTTTATGAGAGACTGATTACTTCGTCTGTGCATTTACTTTACTTTTTACTTTTTGTCTCTGTGTGTGCTATTTCATGGGCCAAACTGAATAAACATGTCTCAGTAGAAGGTAAGCAAATACAGGCACCCAGTTTAGACTTCACATCTAAGCGGTCTGCAATTTATTGGCATGATATCAGTGTTTGGCTTCAATGTGGTACATGAACAGGCATGAGACTGATGGCTGTACTGATTTAACCATCATTCATATGCACTTCTAAACAAGCTGCAGAAAAGTGAAGTGAACTTAAGTCCTTTCCGAAGTGATCTTTGCATATAAAATGGTTTTATAGAGAGTTTAACAGAACAACTCGGACGGTTTTGTATTTTTCTACTGTAAAGGGGAGGTGCATGATCTCTGAAAGCCAATGTTGATATTTGAAATCACCTTAACAAATACGCCCCTACCCCAGTAGAATCTGAACCTTCTTTTGATAGACCCGCCTCACACATACGTAACCCAGGCAACGATGTCGGGTAGTAGACACGCCCCTTACTGCTGATTGGCTACAAGTGTGTTTTGGTACTCAGCCTGCCTGCTTTTTCCAAAGTGTTTTTCGAAAAGCATGCACCTTTAAAATATTATAGACACAAGCTGAGGAGTCACACTCAAGGGATTGGTTTTGGCAGAATATGTGACCCTGCTTGATTTATGTGACCCTGTCCCACAAAATACGAGTCATTTTTTTACTTAAATCATTTGACGGTTAAATAAATAAGCTTTCCATTGATGTATGGTTTGTTAGGATAGGACTATTTGGCCAAGATACAACTATTTGAAAATCTGGAATCTGAGGGTGCAAAATATAAAATCGCCTGAAGTTGTCCAAATAAAGTCCTTAGCACTGCACCCAGTCAGAAAAGTAAAGTTTTGATATATTTACAGTTGGAAATTTACAAACAAATCTTGATTCAAAAAGATCTTTACAGAATATCTTAAAGAGCACCTATTGTCCGATTCACGTTTTTACATTTCCTTTGGTGTGTAAGTGTGTATTAGGACATGTTAATGGTACCAACCCCAAAGTAAACGATGACGCGAGTTATCGTCTCCAACATAAATCTCTTTTCATGGACTACAACAAACACATGGATTGTAGGCAAGAGTTTACTTCCTGGGATTGGTGATGTAGACAAGAATGATGTTATAATTCCTCCCACTTTGACTCACAGCCTGTAAGTTAACTCCTGTTAGCATTGCATTGTGCGCAAACCTTTTAAACATGGTGAGGAGCGTCACATTTCTGGCTGATGTCAAAGGTATTCAGGCCAATCAACGTACAGATTAGCTGGCCAATCAGGGACACATAGCTTTTAAAATCCATGCATTTCAGTAAGAGGGTGAAATCTAGAGCTACAAAAAAGTACAGTATGTGGAAAATAATATTTTTTTAACCATAAAGCACATGAACATGTTGTATTATACCAAATAGACAAAATAACGTTGTTTTTAGCAATGAAATGGGTGCACTTTAATTATTTTTGGCCAATTTTGACCCATCAAGTGTATTTTTGGCTATTGCTACAAATGAAGAGTTTGGTTCCAAAACGCAATAAATCCATTTTGACGAATTTTGGTAAAAACGTGTTTTCTATACCAAGAAAGTGACAAGATGAAAACCACTATTTTCTGTTACAAACTTTCACACAGCATCTTTAGGTTATAAAAACATAAAAAATTCAAATCCATAAGTTGATTTTCAAAGATTTATTATAAAAACTGATTATTTTTTCCACAAAATGCAATAAATCCATGACAAGTTTTTATTCAAAATGCTATAAATCTACTGAATCAATAGCCTATATAAATGTGCATTCATCTTTGCCATGTTATATTCATTTAGTTGACTAGTTGTACACACTAATTAAAAATATAAACATAAACAATGTTATTAATCAAAACACTTACTTTGTCATATTAAGATCACTGTCATTGCGGTTACTTGACGTCCTCGCTTAACGTCTTTCACAGAGATCAGCTGTAAAATGTTTTTGGTCCTGCTCGATTTTCGTTGACTTTGAGTAAAATAATGGAAAGTTTTTCATAAGATCCTCTGGGGTCAATGTGTTAGCATGAGAAGCTTGATGCTGTCGGGAGAACAAGCACCCGTCTCCCGAGTGCCTCTCAGGGAAATTGTTAGATGCTGATGGCTTACGTTTCTTTCCCATCACAGAAAACCATCACAGGTTTAGCGATGCAATTAAAGTATTATTTTGTTTTGTTTTTTTTTGATCACGTAGTACAAAGTAGATGAGGAAAACTAGGACTCCGTGGACTACGCGCGCCCGCCATTGTTTGTTTACATTGCGTGAACGGTGGGCTGTAATATCAGAAATGGAGTTATTGCGTTCTGTAAAAAAGTGGGAGTGGCGTTTGTCACATTTTGGGAAAAAAGGGAGAAAAGATGACAGAATAACACGGCGGATATTGGATTTTGCGTAAAATTAAGAATTTACTTTTAACTACTGACCTGATATAATACTGATTTTGGCAGTAACTCATTTTTTTCAAAAATGGCGTTTATTGCGTTTTGGAACCAAACTCTTCAAATATACCTGTGCTACTTAAAGGAATATATTTTCTTAAAAGAAAAATCCAGATAATTTAGTCACCACCATGACATCCAAAATGTTGATGTCTTTCTTTGTTCAGTCAAGAAGAAATTGTTTTTTGAGGAAAAGATCCGGTCGTGATGCGTCAGCGTGACCCCACGCAATACGTCATGACGTCAAGAGGTCACAGAGGACGAACGCGAAACTCCGCCCCAGTGTTTACAAATGTGTTGAAAGAGGACCGTTTGTTGTATGTCAACTGATACTAATTAATACTGTTAAGTATTAAATGTTGGGCTCTATTAAAGTCCATTAAAATGAGAAAAATCCTGCAATGTTTTCATCAAAAAACATAATTTCTTCTCGACTGAACAAAGACATCAACATTTTGGAATTAAGAAAATTGAATATTCCTTTAAGTTTTATGGTCCAGGCTCACACATAGTCATTTACCAAATGTAAATACAATACATGGACATTAAATATGGGTTGAAATTATTGAACTGTCTTACCTGTAGATGATCTTAAAGGGTATAGAAAATGGCATAAATATTAGTCTAGCAATGAACTTTCACCATTGTCACTTTATTTATTTATAGCCAAGGGACTTACACTTTATGCTCTATCAACAGCATGCTACAAACATTTACTCACGCTGCTGCACGCTTGCCTGCCAGGCTTGTAATTACTATACTGTAAACTCATTCTTGGTTTGTTTTCACAAACCGAGAGATGAGTCGGATTTATTCCCTGAAGTAATCAACAGCATGCCACAAAATTTAATTCTGGCTCATTATTCTGACTCTCTGTCACCCCACAGCCAGCCGTGATGAACTGCACATTCGTAAGATGAAGCTGGACTACAAGGAAATTTGTCAGTGCTCCAAAGAGGTTCAGGCCCTGTGGGACAGGAAGCTGAGCAGTCCCTGTCGAACTAAAGTACAGTGGGACAAGGAGGAGATCCACAGCGCTGTCTGTCAGGGTAAAAAACTAAAAGATGTCTGTCAACTTAAGTGCATAAATCACAAAATTCAATGGGAAAAAGTGACTTTGGCTTAACCAAGTCTGAGAATCTATTATATGTTACACTGTGGTCAAAAATGTAACATGATGTTAATCAAGAATTAAGGAGATGAGCCTTTAACCTTCAGGTTAACCTTCGGTTTATGTGTATACATGTGCACTGTAGGGGTCCCTAAAAGCCGGCGGGGTGAAGCGTGGCTCCTGCTCTCCCAGCAGCATCGCCTGCGTCACCGTCTGCCACAACGCCAGCAGCCTCCAGATACATCTTATCAGGATCTTCTCAAGCAGCTCACAGCACAGCAACACGCCATCCTAGTTGACCTAGGTCTGTATCAAACCATCAAAACCAAGAAAGCTGCATACATTGAATGTATTCCAAGTCACTTTGATATATTAACACTGCATTGAATGCATTATATTCTTGTTTTTCCAGGCCGGACGTTCCCAACACATCAGTATTTTAGCGCTCAGCTGGGTGCCGGGCAGCTCTCTCTGTATAATCTCCTGAAGGCTTACTCCCTGTTGGACACGGAGGTGGGATACTGCCAGGGAATCAGTTTTGTGGCCGGTTTGCTCTTATTGCATATGAGCGAGGAGCAGGCTTTCGACACCCTCAAGTTCCTCATGTACGACCTGGGGATCCGAAGGCAATATCGCCCGGACATGATCTCTCTTCAGGTGTGTTGTGTGTGTCTTTCTTCTTTAGTTGTGAACTGGTATGCTTGATTTGTTTAGTGTGCCTACTTCATGAAAAACCAGTCCTGCAACATTCAGCAAAGTAATAAAGGAATGACACCGAAGGGAACAACACCGTGTTCGTTTGTGTAACTGAATGTTTTCCTACTTTCCTGAGTTACATTCTGTTTACTTGTTACTTTCTGTTTAATTTTAAATAATTGGTAATGAAAGTTACATTTGACATTTGTTCAAAATGAAAGTCTTCAAGTCATTTCAGTGGTGTAGAAAATAGAAAAATAGACAGAGGTCACCCGTTTGGGTGGTCACTAAACCATGTTGAGGTTACATAACCAGGTGATGCCCAGATATTAGACATTAATCATGACTGACATTACAGCAAAGTCTCTTCATGGAAGTCGCGCCACTAGGCGGTCATCTTTGCAATGCCTCTGGGCAGTTATTTCAGTTATGCAAGACTGAAGTCCTATCTATTTGAATGAAAAGAATGACTTTCTTACTCTAAAATATCTAAAAATTCTTAAATTAAGATTCTTTTTCTTGATGAGCAAAACGAAAAAAAGAAAATAAGTCTAGTTTTTAGACCAAAAATATAAAATTTAAGTGATTTTTGTGCATAAAACAAGCAAAAAAATCTGCCAGTGGGGGTATCTTGAATTTAGTGTTTAAGAAAAATTTTCAAGAATTTTTTGCTTACCCCATTTGCTTGTTTTATGCACAAAATATTTTTGTTCTAAAAACTAGACTTGGGTCGTTTTGCTCATCAAGAAAAAGCATCTTCATTTAAGAATTTTTAGATATTATTACTGAAAACAAGACAAAAATACTAAGAATTTTCTTGAAAATCATTTTTTGCAGTGTACCATGGCAGGGTACATTGGCAGATTTTTTTTCTTTTGTTTTATGCAAAAATTCACTTAAATTTGATATTTTTGTCTAAAAACTAAACATATTGTGAAGATTTTCTTAAGTCATTTTGCTCATCAAAAAAATGCATCTTGATTTAAAAAAATTTAGATATTTGTACTTAAAACAGGACAAAAATACTAAGGAAGAAAGTAATGTAATTTTTTGCAGTATATCTCTAAAACTGCTTGCTAAAATCACATTTTTTTATTTTAAAATCAAGCCTCATTTTGTCAAAACACTACACACAATTCAAACATTCACACACACAAGAAGCAGAATACCTCAGATATTTTGCAAATTAAAACACACAATTCAAGACATTACAAAATTTTACAAAACCCAATGTTGGCACTGTATTGCACACACAGAAGTGTGTTTAATGTTTCTGCAAAAAAGTGAGACTAAGAATATGCTTGTAGTTAGGGGTGGGCGGAATGACCAAAAATCTATTCCACGGAATTAATCATTTTATTTCACGGAACGGTATATTTCACGGTATAATTGTTTTTCAGTTTATATTGTTTTTTATTATAAAAATGTACAGAAGTTTGCCACTTACTCTAGCTTTTAACTAAATCCTCACCGCAGTTTTAAATTATGAGCAATTTAAAGTTAATAATGTTAAAAGTGAAAATGCCCAGAGGATAACAACAGATTAAGTCTTGATAAGACAGAATCTTGTTTATAATTGAGTTTTTAATTTTGTAGACCGTTGAAGCTATAGTATGCCTTTATTGTATTTTGTATTATTGCATACATCACATTAAAAATAGGCAATATGTAAAATGAACAGGTATAAATATATGCAAAAACCTACAGACAGGATGAATACCTAGCTTATATGAGAGACGAAGCTTTAGATATTATAAATATGACAGGTGCTATGATGTGATGATCATGAAGTCTGATTTAAGGTCTTGACGCCCTTTACTTACTATAAGACCTTAACATTTGCATCTCTTTCTCGTCTTTCCGATCAAATATGTTTGAATAAGCAAATGGTGCGTCAAACTACATCGCTTCAGCAGCGCACGTGTCACAGATATAAACGCGAGTTTTGTCTTAGCTTGCTTAAAGTTAAAACATTAAAACTATTAGCATTATGTTCGAGAAGAACCTTTTATTAGCCGTCGCAGCTCCTTGTGTGTGCCTAGAGACCTCTGCACGCGAGAGACCGGCCGGCTGCTGCATGAGCACAGACAGAGAGAGAGAGAGAGAGAGAGAGAGAAAATAAGCGAGCGAGAGTCTCGCTGCAAAAAATTACAGAAATAACTCGTTTATTTTTTTATGAGTGAATTATTTAACTTGTAAACAAGCGTAAGGGGAGCGTTAGCCACGCCCACTTATTTGCATTCCGCGGAATAGACGGAATAGAAAAATCTGTTACGTCTGACATTTTATTCCGCGGTAACGGAATATACCGTCATACCGCCCAGCCCTACTTGTAGTTGTAGGTTTTGCCTTTTGAGTGTCAGGTTTACTAACTGCGTGTTATTTATAATTTGATTGTGCAGGCAGTCATAAAAAACTGTAAACAACATTTTTCTGACCAACATTTAGCACTAAAAGCTCGTAATCATAAGGGAAGCATTTTTAATGCTATATAGCACCTATAAAGCACCTATGAAGAACTATCCGGGGGTGATATAGCACCACTATAGCATCAGATATGGTGCTACACAGGTGCTATATGGCACTTAAAATGGTTCCCCTATGATTACGAGCCTGTGAACCACTTTTAGTACTATTTAGCACCGTTTGTTTTTAGAGAGCTTTTGCTTCCTTAAGTCGAATTGCTCCATAAAACACCTTTTATTGAGGTTGTTTTAGGTTGTCAAGCACCTTAGGTGATTGTATAGAGCCCCTACCCCAGAGAATCATCAGTCTTTAACGATTAACGATTGGTTATTTTAACTGGAAGGCGGGACTTCCATTGTCTCCTATAGTAATAAATCTTTGATTATAGTCCACTGTAAATATTATATTTCTAGACCATGTGCTGCTAATTCTATGTGTCTTTGGTTGTGAAATCTAAGCTAAAGTCTCATAATCAAATTTTGAGATAAGGAGCATCAAAGTTTGCTGATTTTAAATAGATTTCAGTCTTAGACATGGCATTACTCAGTCAATAGTAAAAATAGCAAGATTACATTTTCACAGAATTTAATTTACGTTATGTCGGATGATGTTTATTTAGAAAGAAACGGCTTTAAATGGGTTTTTACATGCAGGGTTACATACTTCACACTGACATCTGTCACATATACAGTCACTTTATTGTACTGACCATTGAAACAAAAACAGAAAGTTGCTTAGTGAAGCTTTAAAGTAATATAGTTCATCGAAAAGTATAAAGCTACTGCCATTTTTCATGTTTATTTCATTTTCCTAAAACTGATAGTAGCGTAAAGTTTTTTGTTTTTGTTTTGTTTTGTATACATTCCGGTTAAAATTCTTAAAATTTAATTTTGCGTTTAACAGAACACATGATGAGAAAACAATGACAGAATTTTATATTTGGACAAACATCTCCCAGTATTTAAACAAAATGTTGTGCTTTACTTATACCTAATTTTGTTACAACCAGAGGAATGAATTCATCTTAAACTTCCTCACTGTAATCTCAAACACATTCCCAAACTCACAAGTGGTAAGCAAACACCCAGCTGTCTCCACCTCTTGTACATTGTTCACCCAGTCTTTACTCCTCAGCTGTTAGTGGTTATACATCATCAGAAATGCCAATGTTTGATCCCACGGACAGAGAGAGTCGAGCTCAGTCTTGCTTTAGCCTGATTAAAGTTCACCTTTTTTTTCTTCTGCCTGTAGATTCAGATGTACCAGCTGTCCCGATTACTGCACGACTATCATCGTAACCTGTACACTCACCTGGAGGAGCAGGAGATCTGTCCCAGCCTGTACGCCGCGCCCTGGTTCCTCACTCTCTTCGCCTCTCAGTTCCCGCTCGGCTTTGTTGCCCGTATATTTGGTATATTTCACTTCCTATTTTCCTAACTACTTTACACTGATTCGGAGTAGTACTGTATGCATGCCATGTGGTTTGGGTAAACCTGTGGGGTAGTGGTTAGTTGATCTTTGATCTTAGGTTTGGCTGGGACTGTTCTCAAATCCACATATAAAATATTGTTTTGGATAATTGTGCATAGCAGTTAATTGTATTGTGTGTGTGCTTTTTTGTGTGGCAGATCTACTGTTTGTCCAAGGCACAGAGGTGATTTTTAAGGTGGCCCTTTGTTTGCTGAGCAGTCACGAGGGAGAGATACTGGAGTGTGACGGTTTTGAAAGTATTGTTGACTACCTTAAATCCACCATTCCCACCCTTACTCAAAGCCAAATGGAAGAGACAATCACTAAGGTAAATTCAAATAAAACTTGCTGCTGCTTTCAGACACTAACTTGCAATGCATACTGTGCAGTTAGCAGTGTAATAATAGTGTATACTGTATGTGCACTAGTGTTGACCCCAAGGTGGTGCAACTTGACTTGTTTTTCAAAAATCAGAAATTTTAATTATGAGCCTTTGAATCCATTTCAAATCATCGAATCTTTAAGTTTTTATTTATGTGTAGTTAGTTATATCTTATGTTCATTAGCATAACATCAGTGTTTGTGTAAACAAGAAAATTAACACATTTAACAGTTTATACTGTGCTTAAAGGGATAGTTCACCCAAAAATGAAAATAATGTCATTAATGACTCATCATGTCGTTTCAAACTCGTAAGACCTCTGTTCATGTTGGGAGCACAGTTTGAGATGTTTTGTGTTTGGTCTGAGTGCTTGTTGACCCTTCGTTGAAGAGGTACGTGCGGTGTGCTGTCCATGTCCAGAAAGGTAATAAAAACATCATCAAAGTAGTCCATGTGACATCAGTGAGTCAGTTAGAATGTGTTGAAGCATCGAAAATACAATTTGTTCCAAAAATAACAAAAATTACAAATTTATTCAGCATTGTCTTCTCTTCGGCGTCTGTTGTGAAGCGCATGCGTGAGATTAAAGTCACGTGACTGCAGTGATGCGGATGACGTGTTATCCTTAGACATGTTTGCGAATTTTTTTCAAACTTACAGCGTGCGTCTCCCTCAGACTGTATAAAAGCCCAGGCGCACAAAAAACAACAACAACAAAAAAACAGCTGGGGCGCACCAGATAACACGTCAGCTGCAGTCATGTGAATTTAGTCTCGCGCATGCGCTTCACAACAGACGCAGAAGAGAAGACAATGCTGTATAAAGTCGCAATTTTTGTTATTTTTGGACCAAAATGTAATTTTGATGCTTCAACAAATTCTAACTAACCCACTGATGTCACATGGACTACTTTGATGATGTTTTATATAAAAACATCTTAAACTGTGTTCCGAAGATGAACGGAGGTCTTACGAGTTTGAAACGACATGAGGGCGAGTCATTTAAATATTACATTTCAATTATGTTAATGCAAAATAATTTGGGAAAACTGAAAAATCCATGGAAATTATTTGTAAGCGCAAACCTGTGGCACGTCCATTGCTAAGAACTGTCAACATAAAATGTGATCTTTCAGGCAATCGAGATGGACATCTCCAAGCAGCTGCATGCATATGAGGTGGAGTACCACGTTCTGCAGGATGAGCTGTCAGATGCTCCTCCACCATCAGAAGACTGTGATAGACTGGATAAACTAGAGAAAGCCAATGTCCAGCTCAAGAAACAAAATATGGACCTACTGGAAAAACTGCAGGTCTGTGATGTGATGTTTTGTTTAAATATTCTATCCTATCAAACCTGAGGAACGTGTTTTGTGCCTGTATTGCCAGTGGGTGGCAGCACAGTATGCATTTGCATGCCCCACTCCTTCAAAAAGACAAACAGCTGAACATTTACGATCTTCACAGATATGCTTCTCTGTATCTTAGATACTAAAATAATTTCACTTTTCATCTAGTCTTTCACATTTAAAATCTACCATTTGAAGAATTTATTCATTTATTGTGTTTCAGATGTGTCTGACTATGGAAGAATTCATAAATGTATGCTTCATACTCCATTAGTCTGAACAATGTTTACAAGATGAAAAACAAGATGTTAAATATTAAAAATAAGACCAGTTTAAATACTATTTTGTGCATTGTGAGACAAAGCCTACATCACGGGTACAATTTATTTTAGAGCCAGTGTCACATCTAACACCACTGATACCCTACAGTTACCATTTTTTTGGAAAATGTATGGCTTTTTCTGAACAATTTACAGAGTTTTATATGTTGGCAATGTGCCAACACCAACATTGCATAACCCCCCCTCCAGTATCACTGCTTTCATGTTCTATTTCTTTCAAACCCAGCTGTGTATAATTGTCCCTTTTTAAGTATATAGGGTCACATGATCATTTTTCATGTGACCATCGACTGACCCATCGACTGACCCATCTTACCCCACTCTCCCTGTATTTGTATTCAGAGGTTTGTTCTTTACCCAATCCTCACTTTTGGGTTTTGTATTAACAGGCGGCTCGACAAAAGATCCAGACTTTGGAGAGCAGCATGGAAAGCTTCCTGTCACGAGAGAGCAAGATGAAGCACATGATCCGTTCTCTGGAACAAGAGAAGGCCTCATATCAGAAGACCATTGAGCGGATGCGTAGCAGTCTACCCCCAGAAGCCATGACTGAAGTGGAGATGACACAACTCAAGTCCAGCACCAATGGAAAAGCTAAAGCGGCCGCTAAAAAGCCTTGAATGTGATAAAGCACATCAAATATGGTCAGTTTTGGAGAGATCGAGTCAACAGCTTTATGTATGTGCTGTCGCCTCTTCCGCTTCACTACATGTACTGTACGCAGACCAGACGCGGAGCGTTAAGCATCAGCGTTCCCGAATAAGAACATCTGCTTCTTCCTGGATTGTTTTCCCAAAGTGCTTCACTCCTGATTGCCTAATTCAATCTTTTCTTGTGCGGTGGACAAACAGAAACGGTTGAATTAGAAAGCACCTTGTCATCACACTGTTGAAAATACTTGAAGAGAATACAAAAGTATTTTATGTCCAAAGACCATTGTGAGCCGTGTACGAGGGTGATTGTAAAATGTGAACTTTTTGACCTGATACTCAGTCGAGGAAAACCAAATATTTACCAGGTCGACTTTTCACTAAAGTGCTTCACCTTAAGTGCAGACAGGAAGTCCATGTGCTGCTGGGTTTCCTCTGCATGGTCCTCTGATAAACATGTTTGAGGTTTAGACAAATCATTGTCTAAGGACATAAAGATGATTTCTTTATTGCACAATATTATGTGTGCTGAATGCAAAAGTGTGCCTAAATGTCCTGGTGTATGACACTATGCCACAGATGTATGTGTGCCATCTTTCAAATTCAGATGGATATGAAAACATACATTTCATTGGATTGTTTTCCTTTTTGAATGTTTTTTGTTACACAAAAACCTCCACTTGACATCTGTACAAATATTTTTGTAGCGTTGTATAAAAGTGTAGAGGTCATGATGTTCCTCAGCGTCTTGGAGAGTTGCTTACACAATAGAGAAGCCTGTTATATCTGAAACAGTCAGGAAAATTTTATAAAGACATCATCTTTATAAAACATGCTCATATCTGAATACATTGCCTTGTAGTAAAATTCTTTTCATTCATTTTTTTTTAAATCTTTAATTCTATGTGATGTCATTTAAATTAGGCAGATGGGCCTAATACAACAAAACGCTCCACCAATGAGAAGCTGTTTCTGAAGAAAATGTTGGATTGGACAAGAAAAGTTACGGTTTTGATCAATCGTCTGAATGTTCAGTCTTTATTTTGCACTTAAAGCTGGAAGATCTACTTGAACACTTATTCGTGTTTGTTCAGAAGCTTTATGTTTTCAAATAGTTTGTTTTGACTGATCACAGCTCGCCTCTTATGACATTTTAATGAATGAATTTGTAACTCATGGCAGTGTTGTTTTATTTTTCTTTCAGCTGTTCTGTGTTCATCTTCAGTATTACTCTGCAGAGATGCGGTGTTGATGCTGGGCTGATCATGGTTAGCAGCGTGTAATCTAGGTGCCGCTTTTGCTGTTTTCCATTTCTTTTTCATTTCTTGTCAGAAATACATATCAGACTTTATGAGAAATCATACGAATGCATGTTTAGTCAAGGGCTTTTTTAAGGCAATACATCAGTTGCATAGTTTCAGAATATCAGAGGTTGTATTTTAGCAATACTTCTGCACCGCAACAATGTGAAGGAGAGGGGTGAGCGAAGTTTTAATAAAAAAACGGCATAATTAATAATAAGGTCACATTGTCTAACTTTGGTCTTCATATAGAAAAAAGATGCATCATCCGATTTGTCATGTTTTATTGAATGTGCCAAATTCTGTTCATCTTAATTGTTTTGTTGATCATATATTGACATTGCATCACGGTATCACGTTGTAACACTTCAAAGACAATGATAGATTTTGTTGGGCTACATTTATTTCAGATGAATGAATCTGATGAGCTTGATTCTTGGGTTTCTTGTGAAATGTGTGTGTGGTGTATGCAGATAGCATCTCATTGTCTATCTGAGATGTACTGGACTTGATTAGTCCTGTTAGTCCTCCATACTCAATTAAAATCAACGTTTTATACCCCAGTTTCCATCTGTTTTTATTATTGATGCTTACTAAGGAATCAGAATATTATAGAGGTTTGGGGTTGAACTGGTAATCAAGTACTTGGCAATCATCTTAAACGCTTGGATTTAATCATGAAAATATAATCATTAGTTTCAAGCGTTTTCTATGGACGTTTGGTTTAAACGGATGCATGATAGCTTTGTATTACATGTGCAGCTGTCAATAATGTACTAAAAATCATACTAATTGTCGTATTATATCGTGATGCAAGTTTCCAGATGAGAAAAACAAAGACTATGGGATGTACAGTATACAGTATACTTTAATCAGGGTTCCCACGGGTCCTTGAAATCCTTAAAGGTTGTGAATCTGGGGGACAAAATTCAAGGCCCTGGGAAGTTTTTGAAAATATACATAGATACAGGTAATTGAAAGTGCTTGAGTCTATTTTATTCAAGATGTTTTCTGAAAAAAAAAATCCATATAATTCCCTGTGTAGTGAAGGATAATATCATAAAAATAGACTTTTTAAGCATACGTGCTAAACTGTTCGCTTTAAATGCTTATATCTTCTGTATGCGAATGTTGATTCATACCAAAATGATTTTTTTGCATAGTTGTGTGTTTGGCAAATGAAAACTTCTCTGGTTACGTATGTACAGTATTGTTCAAAATAATAGCAGTACAATGTGACTAACCAGAATAATCAAGGTTTTTAGTATATTTTTTATTGCTACGTGGCAAACAAGTTACCAGTAGGTTCAGTAGATTCTCAGAAAACAAATGAGACCCAGCATTCATGATATGCACGCTCTTAAGGCTGTGCAATTGGGCAATTAGTTGAATTAGTTGAAAGGGGTGTGTTAAAAAAAAATAGCAGTGTGGCATTCAATCACTGAGGTCATCAATTTTGTGAAGAAACAGGTGTGAATCAGGTGGCCCCTATTTAAGGATGAAGCCAACACTTGTTGAACATGCATTTGAAAGCTGAGGAAAATGGGTTGTTCAAGACATTGTTCAGAAGAACAGCGTAGGAAAACCTATAAAGAGGTGCAAAAAATGATAGGCTGTTCAGCTAAAATGATCTCCAATGCCTTAAAATGGAGAGCAAACCAAGAGAGACGTGGAAGAAAACGGAAGGCAACCATCAAAATGGATAGAAGAAAAACCAGAATGGCAAAGGCTCAACCAATGATCATCTCCAGGATGATCAAAGACAGTCTGGAGTTACATGTAAGTACTGTGACAGTTAGAAGACGTCTGTGTGAAGCTAATCTATTTTCAAGAATCCCCCGCAAAGTCCCTCTGTTAAAAAAAAAGGCATGTGCAGAAGAGGTTACAATTTGCCAAAGAACACATCAACTGGCCTAAAGAGAAATGGAGGAACATTTTGTGGACTGATGAGAGTAAAATTTTTTCTTTTTGGGTCCAAGGGCCACAGGCAGTTTGTGAGACGACCCCCAAACTCTGAATTCAAGCCACAGTACACAGTGAAGACAGTGAAGCATGGAGGTGCAAGCATCATGATATGGGCATGTTTCTCCTACTATGGTGTTGGGCCTATTTATCGCATACCAGGGATCATGGATCAGTTTGCATATGTTAAAATACTTGAAGAGGTCATGTTGCCCTATGCTGAAGAGGACATGCCCTTGAAATGGTTGTTTCAACAAGACAATGACCCAAAACACACTAGTAAACGGGCCAAGTCTTGGTTCCAAACCAACAAAATTAATGTTATGGAGTGGCCAGCCCAATCTCCAGACCTTAATCCAATTGAGAACTTGTGGGGTGATATCAAAAATGCTGTAAAACCAAGAAATGTGAATGAATTGTGGAATGTTGTTAAAGAATCATGGAGTGGAATAACAGCTGAGAGGTTGTTTGACTCCATGCCACACAGATGTCAAGCAGTTTTAAAAAACTGTGGTCATACAACTAAATATTAGTTTAGTGATTCACAGGATTGCTAAATCCCAGAAAAAGAAAATGTTTTTACAAAATAGTTTTGAGTTTGTGCAGTCAAAGGTAGACACTGCTATTTTTTTGAACACACCCCTTTCAACTAATTGCCCAATTGCACAGCCTTAAGAGCGTGCATATCATGAATGCTGGGTCTTGTTTGTTTTCTGAGAATCTACTGAACCTACTGGTAACTTGTTTGCCACGTAGCAATAAAAAATATACTAAAAACCTTGATTATTCTGGTTAGTCACATTGTACTGCTATTATTTTGAACAATACTGTAAGTGTTGTTTCCTGAGAAGGGAACGAGACGCTGCGTCTCCCTTGTCTTACTTTCTGCGTCCCTGTAATGCCGTCTTTGGCAAATATCAGATAGCGATATACTTCCTGGCTCCCGCGTCACCCTGTCATTGTCGTTAAGTTTCACTATTGGTTGAATTTGAAATATCGATTTAGTCCTTAAATTTGTCCTTAAATTTGAAGGTATTGAACCTGGAAAGTCCTTAAAAGGTCCTTGAATTTGAAGTTAACTAAGGTGTGGGAACCCTGTTTAATGCAGTGTTTCCCAGTCCTTTCAGAATGTTTTAGATGTTTCCTTATTTAACACACCTGATTTAACTTATCATTTTGTTAGGGAGACATGGGCTGCATCCCAATTCCAATGACTCACATGCAGCCTCCAAATGCGGCCTTCGTTTCCCCTAAAAACCAAGTATCCATATTGCCCTACAAAGGCTAAGTGCAGTAACTACGCAAACACTGAAACTGAAATTTTTTTTTACACCAGCCGGTAAAACATGTTACTGCAATTTTGGCACACACGTTTCTCTGAAATGGGACAAAATTGAACCAGGAGACTTTGTCACAAGACACAACAGATCTCACAATGACCATTTCAACTCTTAACTCAATTTTGACCAAATGCGTAGTTACTGCACTTTGGCTTTGTAGGGCAGCATAGATGGATCCTTTACTTCCTCGATTACCCCAAGATTAAATGCACGCCTGACGTCTGTATATTTAGTATATTTAAGGTCCTTGCCACTGTTTTAGTATTATAAATTACATTTTAATGATGTAAAGTATTTTGTTAAGTAAATGCCTTTTACTTTTCTGAAGTTAGTTTATTGTTGGGTAGTTTAATATGCATCAATGCGTCATATTCTCCAAAATACAATGAAAAAATATCTGGCTCCATATTTATTTTTAAAAGTTTGAAACATCTCTGCTGTGGTGTCCCGCTAACAGGGTGGAGGGTGGGAACAGTGTCGCAACTCTAGACCATAGGCTAGACCGTCTTATTTCAGTTCGCTTTGTGGACTTCAGAGGTTGCAGCCTTCAAAGACCTTGTCTAGCCTTCAAAGTCCACGTACTTAGAAGGATCCACCCCTAAATTGGGATGCCCCCTTGACTGTTAACCATTCTGGAAGGAGGCTGATGAGTTGTTTTAAAGGTGGAGTGCACAATGTTTGAAAGCCAATGTTGACATTTGAAATCACCTAAACAAACACGCCCCTACCCCAATAGAATCTTGACCTTCTTTTGATAGACCCACCCCACCCATACACAACCCAGGCAAGGATGTCGGTTAGTAGACACGCACCTTACTGCTGATCGGCTACAAGTGTGTTTTGGTAGTCCACCCAACTCCCTTATCCAAAGCATTTTTCAAACATTGTGCACTCCGCCTTTAAATAAGGAGACATCTGAAACATTCTGGGAGGGGGTACTCGAGGACCAGGTTTGGGAAGCACGGTGTTAATGTATATGCGCAGTAGTCCAAGGCCTCTGGTGAAAATGCTTCTATTCTGCATTTGTCTAATTTAACAATTTATTTAAAAATCAAAGTTTGAATAACAGATTTACTTAAAGGTGCAGTGTGTAAATTTTAGCGGCATGTAGTGAGTGAGGTTGCGAATTGCAACCAATGGGTCAGTCCACTGCTCTTCCCTCGCTTTTGAAACAAAATGGCGACTTCCATGTAAGGGGACCCTTGGTGTATGTAGATAAAAATGTCTCATTCTTAGGTTATAAAAACATAAGGGTTCATTATGAAAGGTCTTTATACACCCCTGATAATATAGTTTTGTAAATTATTTTGCATTTCTGTCAAGAGATACTTTTAAAAATTACACACTGCACCTTTAAAAAAAATCATCTGGTATAAAACAAAATAATAACATGATAACATAATAATAAACATGTTTTGACAAAAAAGTAAAAAAATGGATTTATCTCGTTTTGCAACGAAACTCTTCATATACAGATCAAAAATTATATTTGTTCAGTGATCTAGAAATAGAGTAGAATTATATCTCTAATGTTGGATTTGAGTGTACTTCTAAAAATTTGTGTACTCCCGAGTTTAAATCTGATTTTTATTATTACATTTCAAAGTGGTCTCAAATTTTTTTTACCTTACAGTCCAGTAAATATTTATTAGACCAGAAATTGTATGTTGTGCGTCTATCTTCTGTTACATTTTAAAGGCCAGATATTGTAAACAATGGCAAGTGCAATATAAAATTCTTGTATGACATAAAAATGATGACATACTATATCCAGTATTATTTTGATTCACTCCCATCATCCTCTCATGTAAACAGAACCTTCTACAAACAGTGCTTGAATAATAAATCAAACCCTACGGTTGTTTCCCTTCACCTGAGGCTGTTTAACAGCAGGTCTAAGACTCCAGTCATGGAGCAATCCTTTATCTCAAGGCCAGCATTCATTTGTGATAACACCACTGTTTTATCATGTAAATTTGACCTTTTTATAATATTGCATTTGCCTCTAGATATTTACAGTATAGCAAAATCAATAAAATTACACTGTAAAAAATTGGCTGTAATTATGCAGCTGGTTGCCAGTAACTTACTGTAGAAGATAAAGACTGAAAATGTTTCATGTTCTGTTCATTTAACTTTGAACAAACTGTTGCCAGTAAATAACATAAATGTAAAATCTACAGTAAGTTACTGGCAGTTAGTTGCCAGTAATACCAAGTAATACTGTAATTTCTACAGACTTTTTTTTACAGTGTACAGTACATTTGATCACTTTCAAAGGTGACATTTGGTAGGCAGCAGTAAATGAAGAGGTTGCAGTTGTGTGACCTGCATATTGTTATTAATGCATATTCTGAGGTAAAATGAATCGTTGTCTGTTTTTAGTGAAGGGTAGCGTATGTGTCATCCTGATCTCACGAGAACCACACACCTAACCCCAACGTCACAGGGGATTAAGCAAATCATTCAAAAAATAATGTGGTTTTACAAATTAATACAAATAAAATACGTACAATTTAAAATAATGGTTGACATGTCAGTGACCAAGATTAAAGAGACACCACATCTTTTGAAAATATTCTCATTTTCAATCTCCCCTAGAGTTAAAAATGTGATTTTTGATGTTTTGGAATCCATTCAGCCAATTCGTCTGGCGGTGCACTTTTAGCATAGCTTAGCACAATCCATTGAATCTGATTAGACCATTAGCATTGCGCAAAAATAACCAACTTTGTCTTAGTACACAGTGTCACTACAGAAGAGTCAAGTTTTAAATAGGAAAAATATCGAAACTCTTTGGTTATTTTTAAACGTGATGCTAGTGGTCTAATCAGATTCAATGGATTGTGCTAAAAGTGGCAGCGCCAGATCCGGAGGTCGGCTGAATGGATTCCAAAATAGTAAAAAACAAATGTTTAACTCTAGGGGAGCTGAAAAATTAGTATATTTTCAAAAAAGTGGAGTGTCCCTTTAAGGTAAGTTGTGTAAGTGTTTGAGATTACAGTGATATTGTCCCTAAATAGAAACAAATAATATTATATATTATATTATATAACAATGCAAATGTGCAACACAGTTACACTTTTTAATTGAACTAAGCATTATTTTTATTAGAAATTATTATTAAACATTAACCCTTGGTGCACTTTGTGTCATTGAATTATATTTTAAAGATGCCATATTTATGGCTCTATGCTTTTGTCTCATATCAGCTGATACCACACACCCTAAAATGTTAGTTTTACCTCTCATTTTCCTTGCCAACGTAAGTATAAATGGCACAGGTTACCCAACTTTCCTCCAGAGATGACCCAGGCTGACCTGAGAAGGTCCATCTGTTTAATGACAGTCTAGCCTGGTCATCTGCTTCCTCATAAATCTATCTTTTTATATGCAAAGAGTCCTTTCTATGTTAATAAGATTGGGAAGAATTGCAATTCTTGGCACAGAAAGTGGTGAAATGTAGTTTTAAAGATAGATGGGAAGTTAAGCCCAATTTTCCTGCAGGGAGTGAACAATGAGTCATTGGACCAAACATAAGACCAGCTGAGAGATGGAGACGGCGCATTACCCACCCTTCGCGTTGATAAACTTCTTTTGATGGCGAGAGGATGCAAAAAATACCACTCTCTTGGAGCATTGTCACGAAGCTTATCAGTCTCTCGGAACAAAAGACAGCATTCCGTGCGTGTTCCCTGTTGAGGGTGTATCCTGTGGATGGGAAATGCCTGCACGGGTCGTGGAAGTCAGTAGGGGATTGCCGCACATAGCACTTCCTCTGCACAACCTTATCAGTGCTTTGTGTTTAAGCTCATGATATGTCCTCTATACAGATGCACAATAAGGTTGCGTGCCCTTTGAGGAATCATGGGTTATGCTAAGTTTGGAAATTGTATACTGCACAGAGACCAGGTGACGGAGGTACAGCTGCAGGAGGCTGGAGCTATAGAGACGCAGGTGTGCAACGTCTGGCCGTAAGAGTCTGTCAGTATCCCAGATGAGCCCTTCCCCCATCCTGTTTTTAATCTACACTTATTCCAGCATCCTTATGTAGTATATATGAAGATGCACATCACATACATCTTAAACATTGCATGGACTAATAATAAAATATTTGTTGTTTACATAGCTGTAAATCTGTAATACACATATTTTCACATGCTCATTAGATAATCAGTCCATCTTAAAAGCAAAGACAGATGCATCAACACTAAGTAAAGTCAAACTTGATTTACTGTATATCACAGAACATAATCTATTTTTTTTTAAATGCAATCAGCGTTTATTCTGTAGTTTCTTCTTTCAGGCCTGGAGGCCATTTGCAAGCCACACTTCCACTTTCATCCCCAGCTGCCGGGCGAGCATGCGTCTAATCCCAAAAGACCGGCTCCATCGTCCCCGGGAAATCACTGGGTTTACCTGATCCAGTACTGAATTAATCTCCTTCCCCTTTGGGAGGGAAACAAAGCACAGCTTGGTCCAGGAGGAAAGTGAAAGGGAGGAGGGACTTTCTGCACACATCCTCAGTATAGCACAACTGTCACACCCCCCTCCAGCTGGTGTTGCCTGTGCCACCATGTATCACATCTCAAAAAAATGAGGCTTTTAGTCATTTTGCTTACATCTTATTATTCTCTGCAGATAATCCCACTCCTACAAGAGTCACAGGATGGACAATTAAAACACCATTAAATGTAGTCAGTATAGTTAACTGATGAAATCTTAATAAAAACATGAATCATTCTTTACCCCAACTCATACTAAATGAATTTCTCTAGATTCTCTGGTGTTTTTAGAAGTTTCAAGGCATTTCTGATAGCTGTAATGCATTGTATATTCTACATTCTTAAAAATTTGGTTCTTTTATCATTTTTTTCTTTTTGTTCTTATAAGTCATTGCTATGATGAACCCGTTTGGAACCTTTATTTGTAAGAGCATGCATCACACTCTAAAAAAATGGTGCTTAATAGCACCATATATGAAGAACCATAAGTAGTGATATACTGTAGCACCATAACACCATACTGTATGGTGCTACGTGCTGCAATAAAAAGGGGGTTCCGCTATAATTATGATAATGTATTAGTAAATGCTGAAATTAACATATTTTTGATTTTAAATCAAAAGTTGTAACTATTAACATGACTTAATCCATAAACTAACATTAATGACTGTGTTGACATTAACTAACATTAACAAAACTTCTAAAAACCTAAAGACATGCATTAAATATCTAAATTTTACCTGAAACTTAAATTCTTGCAGGCGGTATCTAGCCAAGACTAGGCCTTAGTTATATTAGGGCATTTAAGTTGCTTTTACAAACATACTTTACAAAGAAACATTACTGGTGTGCACAAAAAGTGACATATTGATATATTTAAAGATATGACAAGGCAAGCTGATTTTTATAAGACAACTCATTCCCCGCCAGCATTTTTTGTGATTTTTAAAAAAAGTTTCACTAAATGCCTTCCAGGAAAATGTTCTTCTAAAATATATAAGCATACAAATATATCAAATGAAATAACAAGACCCTCTGCTTTCAAACAAACAATAAGCAAACAAAATGAAAAAAAAAAGTTCTATCTATATTTTTTTCTCTGCTATAGACTCTTAAATATGGGTATTTTTCTTTAAAAATATTTTTTTTTGCAAAAAGCTGAAATAATTGCATTTTTGTGAAGGAATTTTGTTAGGGATCAGAACGATTATCAAAACATACAGAGACTTTAAAATTAGTAAATAACGTTTTGGCTTCAGTTTTTTCATAAATTGGGTAAGTGGAAAATCGCGGTATTGCAGATTAACATATAAATCCATTAGTAAGTAGGGGTGCACTGATAAATGCCGATATACACTAATAATAATTGGCCAATAAATATTCTGAAACGCACAGCCGATATTATTCACAGCTATTTCATATTTGATCAGTTAGTCCTTATCCATCTGAAATCACTGTTAGTTTGAGTCGTTTATAACATGCATTTGAAAAAGCAACACTAGTAAAACATAATCATATACATATTCTTTATTATCATGACACTACCTGAAAAGGAATATCCTTAATCCATTTCCTGGAGCTGTGTCTCATAGCTGTGTGTGTATGGTTCTTCGTCTGCAGTGCATATTAAGTTTCTGCACGAGAGCGCCCTCTGGCTTTTGGATGTAGCAGCATTTCACCGTAAGCATAGCAAGCATCATCGGCCGATATATCGGTGCACCCCTATCAGTAAAACTTTTTTATGCAAATGTTTTCTCTTAATTGACCAGATAACATCTAGAGGTGAGACTGTGAATTGCAACCAACGGCTCAATCCACCCCTTCACCTCTCCTAGTGAAGCTACGATAGCCACCACAAAACAAACACAACATTGTAGTAACAAAAAGTGCTCTATAAAACAGTTTGTCCATTTAGAGCTACTGTAGAAACATGGCAGCTCAAAATGGCGATTTCAATGTAATGTGACCCCACGGTGTATGTTGATAAAAACAGTTCATTCTAGGGTAATAAAAACATTACAGTTCATTATGTAAGGTCTTTATACAGCACTGATAATATAGTTATGTATATTATATTGCATTTCTGTCAACTGGTCCTTCTAAAAGTTACACAATGCACCTTTAAAGTTCCCTGCAATGTTATGTTTTAAACAGAGATGGCGATAGAGAGGCAAAAGTAAAGGATTGCAGCCCTAAGTACTTTGCCTAATTTGATCCAGCTACTCTGAATTTAACACATTTACCAAATTTAAATCCATTTACCCGAACTCTACAAATTTAATCTAAAACTGATAAATAAATAAAGTATTCTTTCAATAATAAATCTCATTCATGATTAGGAGTAAAACATCTGCTATATTGTATGCTGTACGTTGGCTTGGCAACGCGTGTTTTTAGGCTGACATACACAATAACCTTACGACTTCATCTTAATGAAAATCAGTTTTCTAGCTGAGGTAAGTTGTCATGACAAATGCGACCTGATCCCAGAAGAAATGGACTATTCTATGTACTCCCTTTTTAATTCAATGATCTGTTCATTAGACCAGCTGTTTACATAGACGCAAACCAACAGAGAAAAATCAAGGCCATCTTTCTTTTAGAGGCCACTGCTTTACCAACCTTTGGAGGGAGGAGGCCAACTCTGGGGACTTGTTGGGCTATCAGTGATGGGTGTTTTGAGCGTGGAGCTACGCTGACATCATAGACACATCCTCAGTGGTGCCGTGGTGGGCAGAGACAGAACCGGCCGAAACCACAATCTCTTGACGTCTGTGATTGCCGCAGTAAAAACAATATGATGAGTGGAGGCACTCTCCACCAGCAAAGCAAACATTCAGCTGGGGGTTGCTCTTCTGTGCCTTTGGACAAGCCAATGGGTGCCGTCAAATATTTGTTGTTCTGCCCAGTTCCTATCTATGTTGGCCGGGCCACTGCTGATAGAGTGTTATTCGTCTCCCACGTTGCATGTCTTGGATTGACCTTTGTCTTGGGAGGAGCAGCACGAAAACTTGTTTTTACAGTGCACATCTTTTTGAAAGCAAGGTGCAACTTGTGTGTATACACGTCGGCACGCACGCACACAAAGTGTCCTGAACAGTTAACATTGTGAAGGAGTGCAGCCATGGGCACACCCTCAACTAATTTCACAACCCACCTACATCACATAGTGTTGACACCACACCCTTCTAGCTAATAACAAACAGCCTCCACCCTCTGACCACAACACTGACTCGTGTCATATTCTATCAGACGCCCTTTCACACTCACACCTCATTTCTCATTTCTACAAGGCCAGTGGTTACAGTTGCAGTCTGTGTTGATATTGTGCGCTGAGAAGCAGAATTCATCAGATGAGGTTTCGAGAGCAAGCACTGAGGCATAATGCTTGAGCTCATTTTAGTTTCAGGTATCTGGCTAACAGCCATGTACTCACTCTCTTTATTTTTCTCTCACTCTTTCTCTAACCAGTTACTTCCTGTTTTTGAAGAAGGGAACAATGTCACCAAACTTTATAAAGTATAAAAGAATAGATGGATTGTTAGGCAATGAGTGGTGATACCCAAAAACAAAGGTTACAATCAAAATACAAATCTCTACTGACCTGAAACAAACAATTTTAGTCTGTTCTGTATGTATATATCAGCATATATCATGTGACCCTGGACCACAAAACCAGAAGTAGCACAGGTACTGTATATTTGCAGCATAGCCAACAATACAAAAATCATGTTCCTAAAATATATTTCCTACTGTAAATATATCAAAAATTATTGATCATTAGTATGTGTTGTTAAATGGACACTTTTTTAAAAATATTCTACATTTTAGTTAAATCGAGTTAAATATTTGATTTGTTACCATTTTGGAATCCATTCAGCCGATCTCTGGGTCTGGCTGTACCACTTTTAGTGTAGCTTAGCACAATCCATCGAATCTGATTAGGCCATTTAGCATGATTTTTTTGTATTGTGCAACTCTGTGGACCCCAGGAAGATTAGCAACCACTTTGTGGAAGCTAATGGGGATCCAAATTAACAATAAACAATATTACGCAGCAGCCAAAAATAGTCCCCTTAGTAACTTTCAGTAGCAGGGGACTATTTTCGGCTGCTGCGTAATATCATTGCGCCTCCTGCGGTCAAGTTACAGAAGCAAAGTCCTTGATTATTACGCCAGAATGAGAGTATAGTCCTAGTAATATCGACCCAGAAAATTGTAACTTTTAATTTTCTGTCGGTGTTAGTACATGATGTAACTACAGAAGAGTCAAGTTTTAAATAAAAAAGTATTGAAACTCTTTGGTTATTTTTAAGCGCGATGCTAATGGTCTAATCAGATTCAATGGATTATGCTAAGCTATGCTAAAAGTGGTACCGCCAGACCCAGAGTTAGAAAATGTTTAACTGGGGAGCTGGAAAATGAGCATATTTTCCAAAAAAGTGGAGTGTCCCTTTAAGGACTTCATTTGGACAACTTTAAAGGCAATTTTCTTAATATTAGATTTTATACACCCTCAGATTTTTAGATTTTTAAATAGTTGTATCTCTGCCAAATATTGTCCTATACTAAACATACATCAATGGAAAGCATATTTATTTACCTTTCATATAATATACATTTCAATTTAAAAAATTACCTTTATGTTTCGTGGTCCAGGGTCACATAGAGTATATATATATATATATATATATATATATATATATATATATATATATATATTTATTTATTTACCTTTATTTAACCAGGTGAATCGGTTGAGAACAAGTTCTCATTTGCAACCGCGACCTGGCCAAGACAGGCACAAAGTACAAGGCGACATAAAACTACACATGACATACCGACATTCAAGAACAAAATCATATAAAACATACAGATACAATTGAATGATAATGCAATAAAGTAAAAATAATATCAACATGTACATCGGTCCGTCATTAAATTTGAAAGCAAAACTTTAAAAGTGCTAATCGAAACCAAGGATTCTAATTTAAGAGACTTTTGTAAATTGTTCCAATCATTGACAGCAGAAAATTTGAAAGAAAAACGGCCAAAGGAGGTACGTACTTTTGTAGGGACCAAAAAGATGTATTTACTCGAGCGCAAGTTAAATCCCGGCACTGATATGGTTATTAAAGTACTTAGGTAAGATGGTGTTTTGTTAAGTATGGATTTATAAATTAACTGATACCAGTGAGTTAGGCGTCGATTGTATAACGAAGGCCATCCAACTAATGAGTAAAGAGTGCAGTGGTGTGTATTATATGGAGCTTTAGTAATAAAGCGAATAGCACTATGATAGACAACATCCAATTTCTTAAGTAAGGAGTTAGAAGCATTCCTATAGACAACGTCGCTAAAATCTAGCATTGGGATGATAGTAATTTTAACAAGGGCATGTTTTGCAGAAAAGGTAAATGAAGATTTATTTCGAAATAGAAACCCAATCCTGGACTTGATCTTTGACTGGAGATGGTTTATGTGGGTTTTAAAGGAGAGCGAGGTGTCTAACCAAACCCCTAGATATTTGTATGTATCCACGTATTCCAGCTTAGACCCACTCAAAGTAGTAATATTTATTGGGCACTTAGATTTAAAATGTGTCCGATTAAAGATCATGCATTTTGTTTTACTGGAGTTTAGAGACAATTGAAGATCACGGAAAGTTAATTGAATATCATCAAAACTCTTTTGAAGTTTCGCTAATACACTTTCCAATGTTGGACCAGATGTGTACAAAACCGTATCGTCTGCATAAAAATGAATAGAAGAATTGCCCGCAACTCGAGCCACATTATTAATATAGACAGAAAATAAAATCGGGCCAAGAATCGAGCCCTGGGGCACACCCTTAGATACAACAAGAGGAGTGGTATAATTTCAAGTTCAAGTTGAATCTTTGCCTTCTTCTTAGCAGACAGCAGGCGAAATGTATTAATTTACTATTACTACTATTATATGGGCATGCAAACTCATGAAAGCTTATTGATTATTAAAGAAAAAAATATTTCCAAAATATTCACATGAAAATATTGGAAAGATTTATTTGGGTCTTTTAATATTATTAGTTTTGGATTATTTAAAAACCTCATTCTATGACATGTTTCTCTAGGTCTTATCATTTACTATTCTTTAAAGGGACACTCCACTTTTTTTGAAAATATGCTCATTTTCTAGCTTCCCTAGGGTTAAATATTTGATTTTTACCGTATTGGAATCCATTCAGCCGATCTTCGGGTTTGGCGCTGCAGGAGGCGCAGCACCTGAAAATAGTCCTCTTATCTTTCAATAACTATTTTCGGGCACTGCGTAATATTATTGCGGCTCCTGCAGCCATGTTATAGCAGCAAAGTAAGTCCTTGATTATTACGCCAGAATGAGAGTATAGTTCCTAGCCATATCTGCCTAGAAAATCGCAACTTTTAATTTTCTGTCGGTCTTAGTACATGATGTAACTACAGAAGAGTCAAGTTTGAAATAGTAAAAATATCGAAACTCTGGTTATTGTTGAGCGCGATGTTAAATGGTCTAATCAGATTCAATGGATTGTGCTAAGCTATGCTAAAAGTGGTAGCGTCTGACCCGGAGATTGGCTGAATAGATTCCAAAATGGTAAAAATCAAATGTTTAACTCAGGGGAGCTGGAAAATGAGCCTATTTTCAAAAAAGTGGAGTGTCTCTTTAACATCGCTTATAAACAGAAAAAGTGAAAACTTGAATAACTGAGCTAGAGTCTTCCAACCCAAGTTTCTTACCTCCTTCTTCCAGTCTTCAGTCCCAAGCTTAACTAATAATTGAAAACCTGTGTGGTTTTTCGGCACACTTGGGCTGGGTTGGGCTTTGATTCAGGCAGTGTGGGTACTGCAGCTTCATTGCTCACTGGAGAAAACCTGAAGCTGCTCTCTCCCTCTCCACCTAGAGCGAACTCCTTTAGCCTCTTCACAACACTCGTGGAGGAGGGCTGATTTCCCATTGTGCTTCATTAACCTTTCCTGGAGCTCATCAGCACAGATTCATCGAGGTACATTCGAAGCATGCGCTCCAATGCCATCATTCCATGAGGGAGGAGATGGGGTCTCTAGATACTGTGGTGACTAACTGCAGAAACATAAGCTATGGATTAATAACCATACATTAGACTGGAATGTGTTCCCAAGAGAATTTAGGCTGAAGTTATGCAGATTTCATTTAAATTTAATCATTTGCAGGCTATGTTTGATTACAGAAATAGCACAAATTTGACACATTTAGAAACCATCAAGTGTGATCTGTGGTTGATATATGTGTTACTGAGACACACCTGAATTATTTACTGTAACTGTATTTCGTTACACATTAAAGTCAGTGTAAAGTCATTTTAGAGAATTGTTTCTAAATTGATTATAAATGTACTGCTAAAAACAAGTTACAAAGACTGTGAACTGTGTAGTACTGAATTGTGGAATTACATTGTTAAACAGTTTTTCCACATTTCTGTGTTTAGGATTATTTGGGAAGATCTCTTTAGGAAGAGAGTTCTGACAATGGAAGTCCAAAGCTCTCGGTCGTCACATGATTCATGGATACTTCAGTTAGCTCCAGGAATATTTATATATCTGACTAAAATTCACTAATATGGGAAGATTATATGGTCAGCTCCTGGTATGTGCCTTGTTAACATGTTTTACACTGCCTCCAACAACTTTAAAGCTTTAAAATGCATCACACTGTAAACGTATACACATTTTTATGAATTTTGAAGTGTAATTGCGTTTACTAGAAATATAAAAGCCAAAATTCTGACTTAAAGGGCACCTATTTCATTGCTAAAAACAACGTTATTTGTGTATTTGGTAAAATACAATGTGTTTGCAGGGTTTATGGTTAAAACAGATTATTTTCCACATACCGTACATTTTTGTAGCTCCGGATTTCCCTCTCTTCCTGAAACACACTGATTCATGTACAAATTTGAAAAACGCTGTGATTGGCCAGCTAATCTGTACGTTGTGATTGGCCTGTGTACCTCTGACGTCAGCCGAAAATGTGGCGCTTCTTACCATGTTTAAAAGATTCAGTCATAATGAAATGCTAACAGGAGTTAACTAACAGGATGAGTCCAAACGGGAGGAATTATAATAATGTCGGTCTTTCCGTTCCTCCATAAAAACGTGATTATGTGATCGCATGATTCAATGCGCCAAACTCCGCATATTTTTTAAAAATGCCGCACTTTCGCAGCATAAATTGTAGATTTCTGTTCGCAAAATATGCAGGGCTTGCATGATTTCATAATCCCCGGATTTTCGTAGCAAAAAGTCATATTTGTCATAGCAGAAAATTGAAAAAGTTGCATTTACTTCACACATACGCAGCCATGTCCCCTGTTGTCATGGGAATGCTAGGAAGTGACGTAATTACGTGACGTGAACATCAATGAAAAGCTGCAAAAGCTGCAAACAGTTTCTGCAAGTTCACACAGTTTTTGCAAGTTCACGCAACACAGTCTCACCCCATGTCGTCAATATTTGACGACACTTGACCATTCGTCAATATGTGACGGTGAGGGTATACCTTTCGCGTCATTTTTTGACGAACTGGGGACTTCAATACTATTACGTCCGTTGCATTCTCTTTCCTATTTTCTTACCATTTTCGCGTCGGTTTAGGGTTATATTACGCAAAATTAAACAGTGTACGCGAAATTAAACAGTTGTCACCTGGCGTTGGGGTTAGAGTTAGGTACGACAGTTGTCACCTGGCGTTGGGGTTAGAGTTAGGTTTGGGTAGGGATGTCATTATGTAAATCTAACCCTAAACCGACGCGAAAATGGTAAGAAAATAGGAAAGAGAATGCAACGGACGTAATAGTATTGAAGTCCCCAGTTCGTCAAAAAATGACGCAAAAGGTATACCCTCCCCGTCACATATTGACGAATGGTCAAGTGTCGTCAAATATTGACGACATGGGGTGAGGATGGGTTGGTTCACGCAATTTTGGCAAGTTCCCGTAATTTCATCGCATAAAATTGCATAAATATCCCGCACATTCCATCGCATTTTTTTAGAAAACGTGCCGCAAGAAAAAGAGATTTACATTGGAGACGATAACTTGCGTCATTGTTTACTTTGGGGTATGTACCTTTTGCATATCGTTAACATGTACTAATACACACTTACAGAAAATTGTGAATTGGATAATTGGTGCTCTTTAAAAGTTCATAAAAGTTATTTATCCAAGTTATTTAAGTATTTATCTGTGATTTATCTGTAATTATCTTGTTGGACAAGACATGTAAGTGTCATAAACTTTTGTTAAACACAGAGCTTATTTTTTGAATGGGCTTTTTGCAAGGGAATTAGTATGCTAACTTCCAGGTTACAAAAATACATAATCCCTGTAACACTCCGTTTCTCAATCCGAAGGCTGCAGCCTTTGGTTGGGTCGTTAATATAAAATTTTTCAGACAAATACATATACATATATACAATACATATCAGACTTTACACTGACTGGTTTCCTGGACAGGGCTTATCCTAGTCCCAGACTAAAATGCATGTTTGAGCTGCCTTAATTTGAAAACAACTTGCACTGACGTATCCTAACATATATCAGTGCCATTTTTTGTCTCAAGATGCACACCAATAATGTTTTTTGTAAGGTTGTAAGGCCTTAATCTAAACCCTGTCCGGGAACTGCCCCATAATTATATAATTTAAGAAACAAGTCAAGATAGTAAAAGATTAATCTTGTAATGAAACTTGTAATTAATGTTGTATTATAACATTTAATTCTTAATATTTTAAGAAAGTACTGTAAAATGACCAGAATAATGTCATGGCATAATGTTAAATCATATCCTAAAGGAGTTCATTATGTCCTCTAACCCATTGTTAGGTCAAAAATAACCCTTTGCTGGGTTAATTTAACACAACGGCTGAGTTTTGTAATACACTTTAATTTCATAAGGCTTAAAGTTCACATACAGTAATTGACTTCACAGAATCTATTTGATTTAATTAATTTGATTTATTGTGTATTATACACAGTTTACTTATAATCCTCTGTTTATTTTCTGCCCTTATTGATATATGCCTGCTGTAAAGCTGCATTGCAACGATAAAAAAAAAATGTAAAAAGCACTATATTGAAATAAAATAAAATCGAACTGAATTTTAACATGGCAGGTTGTGAGTGAGTAAGGGTCACCGAGGTGAATCGCAATATTGATCCAGTGTCTTTAAGATTGTAACTCTATTAATCTCACCACAAGAAAAGCTTGAGAATGCACAGACGCAAAAATATACTATGTAGGTAGTTACCACACTACCCTAAAGCACAGATTACCTTCTATCAGGCTAAGTGGGCAGATGCAATTCGTGCATTCAAATGTTAAGCAAGGATGCGGTCTAATGCGAAGACAATGTGAAGTGCATGTAAGTGAGTGTGTATCTGTGCACTTGCGTATAGAGAGCCAGCGAGTGTGTGTTGGCTTTTTTAATGAGCACATACCCCTGCCCACTGCAACACAAGCGATGAGAGGCTGTCAGCCCTAGTGGACCGGGGATGTGGAAATTGAATGGAGTCTTTCAGTTCTGTTGCTCATCTCCCCTGGGGTGAGAGACTTGTTACCATGGTTATGTTGGATTCCTGCAGCTAATGGGTGGGAGTAGCGTAGCTCTGGCAACCTGGCTCCTGTCTAGGTTGGAATAGATGTACTGAGAGCTGGGGGGTGTGGTGGCAGGGCTGTAGGACATGGGAGGTCACACACTGACAGAATTGCACACAAAAAGACACATATGAGCAGGAGTAAGAAAGACACAATAAAATGTGAGAGATCGTGACTTCCTGTCAACATGTGCCTCACTTGGAAAACCATGAACCATCTGGTTACACACATTGTATAGCCTATAAAGAACATTGCACTATGCATGTCATGCATTTGCCATTGCTTACTTCCTATATTTAAAATAAATCATACATTTTTTCAGTAAACAAATACTTATAACCAACCAACAGCCTAACCAAATCGCATATGCACTGGATTTTTTTTTCTTCGATCATATGAGCAAACTGTCGTCTCTGTTCAAATGACTACTCTTACCTCCATACATTTAAAAAACACAGAACTAAAATAAATATATATATAACAAATGAGTGAAATAATAGTATATAGTGATGTAATAATTCTCAACTTTTACAACAGTGTTGCAATAATGATATCCATTACAGAAACTCAAGATGCAGACACGTTCCCCTCTGGCAGTGGACATTAGCACAGGCTATGGGAGTACCTGAGGGAAACTGTGACAAAAGCCTTATTTTATCACTCCTCACAATCTCTGTTAAAACCGGCGGCTGCTCTGACAATCACTAACGCATAAACATCTTGTGGCAACAAAGAACAAATTAGCATTTTGAAATCAAAGTGGGTCATTGATAGGCATCGCTGCTATCCAAAATTCCCAACGCTGAGTGTTCCAAATCTGCGCCTCAGTGCCCTCCTCTCGAGCGATGCAGATGTCTTGGCTCGAGTTACACTTGAAAGACTGAGTCATGGCTGATGCCGGGCCCCCCCATTGACTCGAAGAAACTTGGCTCTGAGATTTATGAAACCCATCCCCATTCCCTGCATGGAGCCAGCACAGTTTCAAAAATATGAGGCACTTTTGTTTTCCCAACTTCTAGCTCACTGTAAATTTCATTGATTTAGGACTTATGTTAAGTACTTATGTTAAGTATTAGATGAAGTAAGGGCAGACGAACAAAAAGTGAGGCAGAAATTGTATACGTCATTGATGTAGATCGGTGGAATATGCATGCATTAGCCAGGAAAAACATGTGAGCTATCACTATGGAATGTGGGCAGGGATTTGAAATCTACTTACCAATCAGAGAGCTCAAAATATTGCACTTCTTGTGTTTCCAAACATTGCCAGGGGAGTTATGTAATCTAGTAAAGTCTTCAGAATGTATCATGACAGTTGAATAACTGAGACTGTCAGCTGTTCAGATAGCATTTGAAACCTAAGGAGATGACAATATGATGACTGTAACTGTCGAAGACATCACTTATGTATTGTGTTTTTGCAGTACATGTGCTTGTCTTATTTGCACCTGCAGTATATACAACCTCGTTCTCATGAATTGCATATAAATATCATGCCCAAGTCATGCAAAGTCCAATTTGCATGCATATGATACCCCAGGCCCAGTCCTTTCCATCCTCCACCTTCCATAATTTCATGTCATTTTATGCATTGGTTTCTCAATTTTTTCCCTATTTTTAAACCATCGTTGCTTGGAGTTACATTTGGGGTATGGATGTAGTTTTATGTATATGGTTTTTTATTTTTTTCCTATTTTAAACCATTGTCACTTGGGGTTGGGGTTAGATTTGGGTTAGGATGTCATTTTATGTATTTATTTCTAAAAAAAATCTATTTTTAAACCATTGTCGCTTGGGGTTACAATTGGGATTTGGGTTAGGATGTCATTTAATGTATTGATTTCTCAAATTTGTTTTTATTTTTAAACCATCGTTGCTTGGAGTTACATTTGGGGTTTGGATGTAGTTTTATGTATTGGGTTTTAAATTTTTTTCCTATTTTTAAACCATTGTCACTTGGGGTTGGGGTTAGATTTGGGTTAGGATGTCATTTTATGTATTGATTTCTAAAAAAAATCTATTTTTAAACCATTGTCGCTTGATGTTAGATTTGGGATTTGGGTTAGGATGTCATTTAATGTATTGATTTCTCAATTTTTTTTCTTTTTTTTTAAACCATTGTCGCTTGGTATTAGATTTGGGGTTTGGATAGTTTTATGTATTGTTTTTTTTTTAATTTCTTTACTAATTTTAAACCATTTTCGCTTTATATCACACATCTTTTTGTGTCAATTTATGTATTGGTTTCTACTTTTTTTCTATTTTTAAACAATTGTTGATTGGGGTTGGGGTTAGATTTGGGTTAGGATGTAATTTTATGTATTTATTTTTTCCCCCTATTTTTAAACCATTGTCACTTGGGGTTGGGGTTAAATTTGGGTTAGGATGTCATTTTATGTATTTATTTCTAAAAAAAAAAGTATATTTTTAAACCTTTTTCACTTGGGGTTACATTTGGGATTTGGGTTAGGATGTCATTTTATGTATTGATTTCTCAATTTTTTTTCTTTTAAACCATTGTCGCTTGGGATTAGATTTGGGGGTTGGGTTAGGAGGTAGTTTTATGTATTGTTTAAAAAAAATCCTATATTTAAACCATTGTCACTTGGGGTTAGGGTTAGATTTGGGTTAGGATGTCATTTTTTTGGTTTCTTCATTTCTTTTCTTTTTTTAAACCATTGTCGTGTTATTTTATGTATTGGTTTCTAATTTTTTTCTATTTTTAAACAATTGTTGCTTGGGGTTGGGGTAAGATTTGGGTTAGGATGTAATTTTATGTATTGATTTCTCCAAATTTTTTTCCTATTTTTAAACCATCGTCATTTTATATATTGGTTTCTTAATTTCCTTACTAATTTTAAACCATTGTTGCTTAATCCCACACATCCTTTTGTTTCATTTTATGTATTAATTTCTAATTTTTTTCTATTTTTAAACCATTGTTGATTGGGGTTGGGGTTAGCTTTGGGGTTTGGGTTAAGATGTCATTTTATGTATTGGTTTCTTAATTTTTTTCCTATTTTAAAAATCATTGTCACTTGGGGTTGGATTTGGGATATGATGTCATGTCATGTTATGTATTGATTTCTTAATTTTCCCCCCTATTTTTAAACCATTGTCGCTTGGGGTTAGATTTGCGGTTTGGGTTAGTTAGGATGTCTGAAATGTAACAAAGTTGTTCTAACCCAGGGGTGGGCATTCCTGTTCCTGGAGAGCCACTGTCCTGCAAAGTTTAGCTCCAACCCTAATCCAACACACCTGTAAAATTCCAATCAAAGGCTTCAGTATGACTTGGAAATGACATTCAGGTGTGATTAATTAGGGTTGGGGCTAAACTTTGCAGGACAGTGGCCTCCAAGACCAGGAATGCCCACCCCTGTTCTAACCACAACCCCAAGCGACAATAGTAAAAAATAGGAAAATTTTGAGCAACCAATACATAAAATGACACGATAAGATGTGTGGTATTAAGTGAACAGAAACGACTTTTCAAAAGGTGTGTTATTTAGATGCAATTCATGAGAATGGGTTGATACAACACACCACTGGATCACAAAAGTTACATTTACTGAACCGTTAGTTTAGTAGTAGACGTAAAATCACATGCTTTAATATTTGATCACTGATCACGCCCCACTGTTATACAAGCAAATATCTGTCTGTATAACAGAACCTTCAGTAAACCAATATGTTAGTGGAAACCATTTCATGTTTTTTTCCAAACCTTCCTTGTAGATTTAAACCAGGTCAGCGTGTGTTTTCTTGCTAATATGATTTCCTTTGTCCTCCAGAGCTCAGCAGTTCTATCCCTCACCCAGACTGCCTTGAGTCATGGCCACCGCATGCTCTCACTGTCCAACTATTTTACTAACCGCAGTGAGACAGCTTTCATTGCAGTGGCTGCTTCTCTCCGCTGCGGGGTCTGAAGCGTACCTGGAGTCGGCTACACCCAAACACTGAGGCAAACTCTTTGGACCACAGCCCTGGGGTCATATTAGCACCTCGGGGGACAATCCATCATTCTTAATACACTCTGCAGAGTTTCTTGGCAACACGCTGACCTCACTCTGCTTTAATTCAAGACGTAGTGTAGTGTGATTCAAGACATCTCGTGTTCCAGCATAGCAATGTATATGAACGTCTCCTAGACTCTATGATCTCAGTCTTGGATACAGAGAAAGTGTCTCAAACTTTAACAGTGTTTGTGGGCCTATTAATCCTTTGCAGATGGACCAAATTACAGGACAAATGAAAGTAGCCGGCTCTTACTGTGGGGACATGGATCGCCTATTTTGCTGACTTGTTAGGTGCGTTTGACATGCCTGTTTGTGCAAGCGGGAGAGTGGGACAATATTTATTGGCTTGCAGGAGTGGGAGTCTGCTGGGTACGAGCGGCTCAAGGGTCTTGTTATCGTCCTCTTTCCCTGCATGTACTTTTCGGGTTTAATGAACACTCGGGCGGTCATCGCGCTCCAATCAGACAGGCGCCCCTGCCACTTTCCGCCGCGCTCCGTCAGCCGCTTTCGGCACTGCTCGCCTCTTCTCTCCTCCAAATCAAATGAGAGGGACATGATGGCGGTGCTGAAAAGCTCAGCCACTGAATAATTGATGCCTTGACAAGTGTGGAGTCAATTTATCCAGTGGCATACTTTGAGTGAACTTGTGTGTGTGATCAGTGGAAGCGGGGCGGTCGCTCAGTGAATCAGTGTTTGCCTAATTTTATTTATTTAATTCTTTTTGAGGAAATTACTGGAACACGGCACCAAACACCAGAAAGGTTTGCAGAGAGATGTAAAGTCTCATGGGAATGAAATAAAAGCGCCCAGTATAATAGGGATCTGATTAATGCTGTAAAAAAGTTTCGGAAAGCTTCCAGTATTACTTCCATTAAGGGGGTCCTATTAAGTTCTTTCACATTTGCAACTTTATAATGTGCATTGTTGCTATTTGAGCATAAAAAGGTCTGCAAGTTAAAAAGCAGTGATATTCACTTTTTCATAATGAAAGGCTTACTGGGAATACAATACATAATTTCTGTGTATTTAAATGCCACTTTTAAATATTTTTTTCAAGGCATATGCAAAAAAGAGAGCAAGGCCTAGCTGAGCCGCTTTAGAGAAAATGACGAAGAAGAGTTGCTTTAATAGTTTTGTTACTATTCCCTAATAATCTCTAGTACTAATCATCTGCTTTGAAAGCTATTGTGTAACAGTGACATTATGTTTGGATGGTTATAACATTGCATCTAAACATGTCTAAGACAATTACAAAATAAAACATTGCCAGCTTGACCAACAGACTAGACTGAGCATTTTGGAAGGTGCTGCTTTAAGGATACAAGAGATACAACAAACTATTTGAGACAGACTGGGAAGAGAGCTACAACAATCACTCAATCATTAAACTTAATTTAGTTTATCCAAAAACAAAATTAAGACTAAAATGACAGAAAATGATGCCCTCCTGTATAGCTCAGTAGTAGAGCATTGCTTTAGCAGCGAGAAAAGACATGGGTTCAAACCCAGTGAACACCCATACTGATTTTTATACTTTGTTAGTTGCTTTGGATAAAACTGTCCACCCAATGTATAAATATAAAATGATTTCATTTCCCTTTTAAATATTTAAAATATTTCACAATCTTTTGGCAAAAACTGAATATCCACTTCAATTTTTGTTATAAATCTATGACAGCCTTACGGTACATTCACACAGGACAAAAGCGTCTCAGTAGCCGCAACACATGCTCCGATCTTCCATTAACGTAATTGACTGGCTCTGCCTAGCTTATTTGCATAAGACGATCTGATTGGCTGACGCACGTGTTGCCGCTTGAAAAGTTGAGAAATGTTCAACTTCTGCAATGAGCACCGATGCAGTTCCGACGGATCCAGAATTCAGTTACGTTCACATGGGGCATAAGCGTTAATGCTTCCCATTCACTTTTAATATTCCCATATGTGTTGCCGAACTGAATTGTGGATCCGTCGGTGCGGTGTCAGTGCCATTTCTCACGGCAGAAGTTGAACATTTCTCAACTTTTCAAGCGGCAACGTGCATCAGCCAATCAGATCACCTTTTGCAAATAACCTAGGCAGAGACAGCCAATTACGTTTATGGAAGACCGGAGCATGTGTTGCGGCCACTGTGATTGGCCGTTGGCCACGCTTCAGACAAGGCTTCCGTCAAGCGTTAACGCCTCGTCCCGTGTGAATGTTCTGTTACGGTACATTCACATGGGGCGTAAGCATTAACGCTTTCCATTCACTTTTAATGGGTGACGTTGCCGAACTGAATTGTGGATCCGTCAGCGCGGCGTCAGTGCCGTTGCTCACGGCAGAAGTTAAACATTTCTCAACTTTTCAAGCGGCAACGCATGCGTCAGCCAATCAGATCGCCTTATGCAAATAACCTAGGCAGAGCCAGCCAATTACGTTAATGGAAGACCGGAGCACTGTGATTGGCTGTTGGCAATGCTTCAGACAAGCCTTTCGTCAAGCGTTAATGCTTCCGTCCGTGTGAGGCACCGTTACATATTTCTCTTAGACCAATGCTAAAAAATTTAAACAGCAATGACATTGAGAGTTAAAGATTCAGTTTATCCTGTCTGTTCTATTGTAAATGTATTCAGTGTAAAAATACACTGGACCTTGCAGTCTTCTAATGCTTTCTGCACAATCGTATATTTGCAAAATAACTTAGTTTGTTGTTTTCATAATAGACTAGCTTACTTATTTGTAAGTGGAAATGTTTAATAAACAAGGCCAACAGCAGATTTTATTTTGTAGAATTACTTCTCTGTATTGTGAACATCTTTTCTTGTCACGTTTGACTATCAAATAACTTAATATACAAACACCAATGCCATAATAATTGAAAACTTGTTTTAGACTTACCTCAATTCAATACTGCCACTGAATGACATACTCAAGCAAAAGATTTTCTGGTTTGTGACAGAGGCTGAGTGTAAATTAAGTAGATTTATAAACAAATTAGCAGATAGCTGTATGAATATTAGATAGAATGGAACGTTATGAAATACGACACTGGCTGGATGTCAGAATGGAAGTGTGTTTATGGGAGTTTTGGCAGGATAACACTAAAAGACTGGCTCGGAATAGGAATAAAACACTAATTTATGAGACTGCTGGGAGTATCCTTATTCAAAAATTTTACATTGGAGTCACAGTTTGAATTAGAAGTTCATATTTGTACAACTAAACACGGTGGATTTTGGTGGCGAGTCGAATGTAAAATAGACAGAAGTTGCCATTTTTTAAAATTAATCTAAATAGTGTGAGAATTAAGATTGAAAACCCTGTGTCTGTATATTTACTGAACTTTATTAGTGTGAAACATAAAACGACATAAGATTCAATAGCTGCATTGTATTATGTTAAAGGGGATATTTCACAAGACTTTTTTAAGATGTAAAATAAATCTTTGGTTTTCCCAGAGTGCATATGTGAAGTTTTAGCTCAATACACATCACAGATAATTTATTATAACATCTTAAAATTGCCACTTTGTAGGTGTAAGCAAAAATTGTTTTGGGGTGTGTCCTTTAAAATGCAAATGAGCTGAATTATCCCCTTCTGACATCACAAGGGGAGCCAAATTTTAATGAAATATTTTTTCATGCTTGCAGAAAATGGTTTACCAGAACAAAGTTAATGGGTTGTTCTTTTTCACATTTTCCAGGTTGATAGAAGCACTGGGGACACAATTAAACATGGAAAAAGTCAGATTTTCATAATATGTGCTTATATTTCCATAATCTGCATAGTCATTAAAGGGATAGGTCACCCCCAAAAAAGAAAATTCTGTCATTATTTACTCACCCTCATTTTGTTATAAACCTATATGAGGTTCTTTATTTTGTTTAAAACAAAAGCAGAGATTTTGATAAATGATGGTAACAACACAGTTGACGATACCATTGACGTCCATAGTAGGAAAAACAAATGCTATGGAAGTCAGTGGGTACTGTCAACTGTGTACTTACCTTCATTTACTAAAATATATTATTTTGTGTTCAAATTAAATGATGAATTTAACTAGGAAGACATATATCACCACACTAAAAAATAAAGTCAAATCAACATATTTTTATGTTACTTCAACTTATAACAAGTTGGAATTGTTTAATTTGTTAAAGGTCCCGTTCTTTCTGTGTTTTTGAAGTTTTGATTGTGTTTACAGTGGGCAATATAACATGTAATCATGTAAAAACGTGGTATTTTCACACAATTTTCTTATCTGTATATTGCTGTTTTCACTGTCCTCAAAACATGCTGATGTCTTCCTTGTAGTCCCTCCTTCAGAAATACATGACAAGCTCTGATTGTGTAGCTTGATGTGTTTTGATTCATAGCAGCTTAGCTTGCCGTTAGCTTAGCTGTCGACCGACATATTCCTGTGGGCGGAGTTTAGTCAAAAAACTGTTCGTCATTAAAGCAGGAAGTAGGGCTTTAGTCCAAACTGGCCATTCGCTGTAGGCTTTGAAAGGCGAATTCTGTTAAAGAAAATAAATCGCCTGGCAGTGAACTCTGAGCTTTAGCATTTTACAGGTATTATTTATGCCATTATAGCAACATTACACACTAACTAGGGTTTAAAAAAATGGCATCAGGAAGAACGTGACCTTTAAGTTATGTCAACTTATCACAAGTTTAGTAAGTTGAATTGACTTGCAAAACCAGTGAACGCATATGTAATATTTCAACTAAGCAAAACACAGTGGTCGCCTTTTATGATCCCTTTTCCACCTCCTCTTCACCGTTCTCAGTGTGTGCTGCGATGAAGTGTCGAAGGTGGAGAGTAAAGCCTGGCCAAAGAAAATGATAATTGAAACATGCTATTCACTTTCAATCTATCCAGAGCCTAACAATGTGAGTGCTGCAGTGGAAGTGAGTTTGAATGTGAAGTGTTGCTATTTCTCCCCAGGCAGTGGACTGTGGCAGATGCCACGCACCTTCGCCCACTCTCCACCCACACTGGAGCAACCGTGTACTCGGGGCAGATTTCATGTGCAAGCTGCACTCTGACAGATAAAGAAAATCACATTGACGCAGAGATGGGGAAATGACGAGCATCTCCTTGTGACTTAGCTCTGAATATTAGCACTGATTCGAATGAGTCTGAACCCTATTCACTGGGCACAGCAAACAGTTCCATCCATACTGTATCTATCACAGCTTTGGTGCTGTTTACATTTAGTATGAGTATGGTTTGATAGCAATTTTGTGTCAGCACCGTTTGTTAAGACGAGGGCCATTTATAGAAAGTTGGCGTGGAGGGTTATTGAAACATGAAGATGGTGCTCGTGTGAGTCTACACTCTTGCATATACAGCTATAAATCTTGGGTATGCTGTTGGAGCACTTACTACGGTTTCACACTGTTCCACTTGAGGTGTTTCTTCCTGTGTCTTTCTGCAGATGGAAAGAGACATATTAACTGATATGGGATGAGACAAATGGTGTCTTCACCAACACCCTGTTCAAGACAAATGCCATTAACATTCCAGAGTGGTCAGAGTCTAAGGCCTTGTTTACACAACATTTATGCGTATTGGCTGTTAGTTAATGCGACAATGATGTTTCAGGGTCCTGAAACTTTAAACATGATGGGATTATCTTTTCTGTGTAAACTACAGAATCTGGAATCTACACTGTCACATTTTTAATCTACAGGCATGAGCGAGTACTTGACAACCAAAACAACAAGGGTGGCCTACAGATACTAAATTTATTAATGCTTCTCCAACAAACTTTCCAAAATTTTGCAAGTTAATATTTAAGTGTCACTTTAAAGGAACACGCCCACATTTTGGGAATTTAGCTTATTCACCGTATCCCCCAGAGTTAGATAAGTCCATACATACCTCTCTCATCTCCGTGCCTGCTGTAACTCTGTCTGACGCAGCCCCCGCTAGCTTAGCTTAGCACAAAGACCGGAAATGCACGGCTCCAGCCAGCACACTGCTCCCAACAAGCGACAAAACAACGCGATCATTTTCCTATTTATGTGTTGTGATTTGTATAGTCAAACCGTGTACAAATAACAAGGTGATATGAGACACAGCGATCTTTTAACAGTATACATACTGAGAACTATATTCTCTGAAGACGAAGCACTGCCGCATGGGCGGAGTGATCTGCTCGCAGCACACGAGAAGCCCCTGGTGAGGAGCAGAGAGTTCGGTCAGAGTTGTGCAAATCACTCCGCCCATGCGGCAGTGCTTCGTCTTCAGAGAATATAGTTCTCAGTATGTATACTGTTAAAAGATCGCTGTGTCTCATATCACCTTGTTATTTGTACACGGTTTGACTATACAAATCACAACACATAAATAGGAAAATGATCGCGTTATTTTGTCACTTATTGGGAGCAGTATACTAGCTGGAGCCATGCATTTCCAGTCTTTGTGCTAAGCTAAGCTAGCGGGGGCTGCGTCAGACAGAGTTACAGCACGCACGGAGATGAGAGAGGTATGTATGGACTTATCTAACTCTGGGGGATACGGTGAATAAGCTAAATTCCCAAAATGTGGGCGTGTTCCTTTAAAGGAACAGTATGTAAGAAATTTATATCAATTAATCATAAAATGCCCCTGATATGTCACTAGACAATAAGAAATCATTTTCATTTCAAATACTTATATCACTGACAACACTGCTAAAAAAACAATAGACACCATCACAGAAATTCTTTTGGTTTTATTGGGAATTTTATGGGTTCTAATGGAATATTGCCCAAAACACACTACAGTGTATCGGTCTTTGTTGGTCTCTAATGGTATGTATTGGTTCTATGTATTGATTCTATGTATTGATCTAATGGAAAATGGCCCAAAACACACTACAGTGTAGTGGTTTTAAAGGTGCAGTGTGTAAATTTTAGCGACATCTAGTGGTGAGGTGGTGAATTGCAACCAACGGTTCAGTCCACTGCTCACCCCTTGCTTTTGAAACACATAGAAAAGCTACTGTAGCCACCACCAGACAAACATATCATCGTCGGAGACAACTTAGTAAAAAAAATGTGTCTGTTAAGGGCTTCTGTAGAAACATGGCGACATCCATGTAAGGGGACCCCTAGTGTATGTAGATAAAAACGTCTAATTCTAAGGTAACAAACACATAACGGTTTATTATGAAAGATCTTTATACACCCCTGATAATATAGTTTTGTATATTATTTTGCATTTCTATCAAAAGATCCTTCTAAAAATTACACACTGCACCTTTAAAGGAATAGTCCATTTTATTAAAATAAAAATCCAGATAATCTACTCACCACCATGTCATCCGGGGTGTTGATGTCTTTCTTTGTTCAGTCGAGAAGAAATTATGTTTTTTGAGGAAAACATTGCAGGATTTTTCTCATTTTAATGTACTTTAATAGAGCCCAACACTTAATACTTAACTCAACACTTAACAGTTTTTTTCAACAGAGTTTCAAAGGACTATAAACGGTCCCAAACGAGGTATAAGGGTCTTATCTAGCGAAACGATTGTCATTTTTGACAAGAAAAATAAAAAATATGCACTTTTAAACCACAACTTCTCATCTAGGTCCGGTCCTGTGATACACCACGCGACCTAACGTAAATGCGCAGTGACGTAGAAAGGTCACGTGTTACATACATGAAATGCACATTTGCAGACCATTGTAAACAATAAACTGACACAAAGACATTAATTAGTATCATTCCACATACAACAACATCGGAACGGTCCTCTTTCTCCACACTCGTAAACACTGGGGCGTAGTTTCGCGTTCGTTTTCTGTGAAATCTTGACGTGAAGACGTGAAATCTTGTGGTTTAAAAGTGCATATTTTTTATTTTTCTTGTCAAAAATGACAATCGTTTCGCTAGATAAGACGCTTATGCCTTGTTTGGGATCGTTTATAGTCCTTTGAAACTCCGTTAAGTATTAAGTGTTGGGCTCTATTAAAGTACATTAAAATGAGAAAAATCCTGCAATGTTTTCCTCAAAAAACATAATTTCTTCTCGACTGAACAAAGAAAGACATCAACATTTTGGATGACATGGTGGTGAGTAAATTTTCTGGATTTTTATTTTAAGAAAATTGACTATTCCTTTAATGGTAAAATCTAATTATTTTAATGGAAACCATTAGAATTTTCTGTAATGGTTTTATTGTTTTTTTTTCAGCAGGGAACAGTGGTCCAGGATATTTTCATTTAAAAAGTGGAGTTGCAGCCCTCAACTGATGTTTATGTTGTCATGATGTGTATTGGCCACGAGTTGTGTGATTGCAGTACCAGTTTTGGCCACAATCATACACACTGTTCCTTTAAGCAATAAACACGCCTCACTGTCTGTCCAAAACAAACCTGCTTGATCTTATTGCAAACTTGATTGCGTGTGGTCTTTATTACTGGCCTGGCATGCATAATACAGTGGTTTTAGTCATTCATGTGACATTTTTCAAAAAGGCAAACAATAAACTATTAGTATAATTATATATAATAATATAAACCTTTTTGTATAATTGCTTTTACTTAAAGGAGACATTTCACAAGATTTTTTAAAGATGTCAAATAAATCTATGGTGTTCCCAGAATGCGTATGTGAAGTTTTAGCTCAAAATATCATATAGATCATTTTTTATATCATGTTAAAATTGCCACTTTGTAGGTTTGAGCAAAAATGTTTTTGAGCATGTCTTTTAAAATGCAGATGAGTTGATCTCTGCACTAAATGGCAGTGCCGTGGTTGGATAGTGCAGATTAAGGTGCAGTATTATCCCCTTCTGACATCACAAGGGGAGCCAAATTTCAATGACCTATTTTTTCACATGCTTGCAGAAAATGGTTTACCAAAACTAAAGAACTGGGTTGTTCTTTTTCACGTTTTTTAGGTTGATATAAGTACCGGACCCAATTATAGCACTTAAACATGGAAAAAGTCAGATTTTCATGATATGTCCCCTTTAAACATACCCTGAGTGCCTTTTTCCAATGACTAAGAAGGGCTGAACACTTAAAAAATTACAAATTAGCTTTCTAAAAAAGTTAAATGTATAATTTTCTGTGCTCTCCACATCACTGAAAAAAATGATGTGTTCCTCAACTAAAAATAAAAAAAATTACTTCAATTGGTAACGCTTAAAATATTTGAACTTTTTTACTTAAAAGCGGGGTGCATGATTTTTGAAAAACACTTTGGAAAAGGCGTCAGGCCGAGTACCAAACGCAATTGTAGCCAATCAGCAGTAAGGGCGTGTCTAACCCACATCGTTGCCTGGGTTGCGCATGTGTGGGCCGGGTCTATTAAAAGAAGGTTCAGATTCTATTGTGGGGGGGGGGGGGTTGTTTAGGTGATTTCAAATGCCAACATTGGCTTTCACAGATCATGCACCCCGCCTTTAAATTCTTCTCTTAAAGTGGGAAAATTTAGGTTAAAAAACTTTTTTAGGCATTACCAATTGAATTTTTTTTTACTTTTACTATTGACATGGAATTATGCCATTAAAGGACAACCACTGACAATATTTCTGGGTTATCCATATCTGCTATGCCATACATTTGTCATTTCTATAATTTTACAGCTATATGATCCTTCTGTATGTCAACATTTATCTCAGTTGTTCTTTTTAATTTCTTTTAAAGGTGCAGTGTGTACATTTTAGCGGCATCTAGTGGTGAGGTTGCAAATTGCAACCAACAGCTCGTCCACAGCTGACCCCTCGCTTTTGAAATGCATAGAGAAGCTACGGTAGATGCCACAGGACAAAAATGTCTCCATTAGAGGCAACTTATTAAACAAAGTTTGTCCGTTAAGGGCTTCTGTAGAAACATGGTGACACAAAGTGATGGCTTACATGTAAGGGGACCCTCAGTGTATGTAGATAAAAACGTATTATGCTAAGGTTATTAAAACATAATTGTTCATTATTTGAGGTCTTTATACACCCCTGATAATAGTTACGTATATTATATTGCATTTCTGTCAAGAGATTCTTCTAAAAGTTACACACTGCACCTTTTAGTAATTTTTGGAGGAATGGGATGTCTGAGATAAAAATACTTAAATAAAACATAACTCCATTAAGTGTCCTATATGTTCCTAACAATAACATTTTCCTCTCTAGGCAGTGTCAATGCATTGTACAAAGGGCAGCAAACATCTTCCAAACATCCTCATGGCTCCCACCATTAGGCCGGCAGCGAAAGTCTCTAGGTCTCACAGGTGGACAGGAACTCCTCACCTGTCCATCCGGCAGTACTCACCTACAGCAAAACATTAGATAAAGAGACACACTGCATTATTAATCAGTGAGTGTAGGGAGAGATAGGGGAAGAAAGAGAGAGACAGTGAGATAGCCCAGTCTCATTTCTGCCTGAAACGGGACACTGCGCCCAGCAGACATACGCTGGAGCCAAACACACCCGCACACTTTTCCTTCTCTTTTGTTTTCTAATTCTGTCTGCAACCAAAAAGAGAAATGGTGAGCAATAGTCAAAGCTGTTCCACCCTGCCAAAACCACAAGGAGATCAATATAAAACATCTGGGGATGGAGTGGACAGGACAGCTTTTATTTGCTAGGACTGAATCCAGTGAAACACAGTCTGAGCGGATTTGTCCAACTATGGTTTGGGTTGTCAGGGAGAGAAAGGAAAGGTGTTTGCTTTTGAGGTTTAAACGCGCACAGGAGAACAGAGAGGGGAACTTTGATAATGTGTGGCAGAGGCAAACCTAAAAGTTTACAAGAGTTCCACACCTTCACAGAGGCACTAGATTGTCAGGATTTTTGTCAGGCCACCCAGTTTCTTGTTAAACATAATGGTATTTAAACATTAGAATAAAGCTATGTTGAAACAACATGACCTAAACATTTTTCTAAGGGGGCTCAAAGCTAACAATCAGAGACAAAGTGTAAAGGGCATGCAAACAAGTTGGAGAAATACTGTATTGATGAAACATGCTTGTTGTAGACCAGAGAAAACCAGTATTACTTCAGTTTCATTCCCATTTAACTTTACTTAGCTATTCCATTTCTAACTTTGTCGATTTGCAGACTTGTACAACTGCTGACAAAACATTTATCCAATGAGAAATGATTCCTTGGCATATAAATCCCTCCTCCTCAGTATTTTAGTAACTTCCTCAACAAACATATTAATAATAAGTCATTTAGATGTTGGATATTTAGAAAGTTTAGAGAAAGCAAGTGATGAAAACTTTTGTAATAAATGTACTGTTTTGCATAGAAAGTAATGCAGCAATAGTAATGCACTAAAAGGTTATTTAATACTGCACTATTATAATTTCAGTATTTCACCCACTTTTTCCCCAACATTCAAATACCTTTAATTAATAAAGCCAATTCAATTTTATTTGGCCTCATATGCAACAAGCAATACTATTTTGCAATAATTAATAAATAATAATAATATCTAAAATCACGTTTTATTTAAAAAATGAGTTTATCTAAAATCACAATTCATTTATTCATCATTTTGTTGCCAGCCAATTAGTAATTTTACCAAAGTTACTTAGCATACATCTAAACACAGTAATGACTCGGTTCATTACGATTCGGACCTGTGATCTTTCTTCTGAACGACTGCCACTTGTGAACTCTCTACCAGCAAACAATTCACTGAGTGAGTTTGTCTGATTGAGGCTGCAGCCTCCGGAGGTCGAATATCTAAGGCTACATACGTCATCAAGACTGTCTTATAACAGAATATTAACAACTATAAAGTTGACTATTATTCTTAGATAATCGTAAATTGTTGTAATATGCTTATGACTTGCGAATGTAATGCTCAGTTACATTAAATAAACCAGACTTGATAACATTTGCAGCCTGCATATGCGACCTCCGCAGGCTGCAGCCTTCGGATTGAGAAACGGGCTGAAAAGCATTTTGTGAACCCATTCGTTTGATTCAATAATCGTTTCATATCCGCGCTATTGTTGTTTGCAGTGAACATAAACACATTATAAAGGTGTACAAAAGCGTCGCAGGGAACATAAAGGTGCGTTTTAAAGATGTAATAACACACTTCATCACAGAATGAAATCTAAAGAAACCGCTGTGTGGATAAACAGCGTTTTTCAGACTCTCGATATCACGTTTGTGAAGGTGGCTTGTCGTTATAAAGTCGCACGAAATCATCAGTTATCACCATCTTATCAGAGCTGCAAAGCCGGAAACGCACTAAACTGAATATGTTAAGTTTGACTTCAAGTAACGTTGTGGTCAGGTAAGTGGTTTTGTGTTGTTAAAGCAGCCTCACGTGTTTCTAATTTGTCTATTACAATGGTGTTATTAAAGTTTTATTCGGGTTTTAAACATTCAATTTTATGGTCGACGTGTTTCTGAAACGTTATACAGTCATTTAGGCCGCAAAGTTCACTGACATCCGTTATTCATTGTAAAAATTGATTCCACTGTACTTTGTGTTTAGCATCTGCAGTAGGCTATATGTGTCAAATAAATAGCATATCTACAATTAACTCCAATTCACTATCTCCAGATGTTGGACATTCAATTAAATTGAATTCAATTTTATTTATATTGCGCGTTTCATAATTGTTAATTGTTTTAAAGCAGCTTTACATTAATGATGCAGCGGCAATACTGAAAAATTGATGGACAACATAAGAAGCAGAATACAGAGGCAAAGATTAAACTGTACGATGAAGCGTAGTAATAATGTAACATAAAGAGGGTGCTAAGTTAAGCCAATGTCAGCTGACTCCCCAGGGATTGAAAAAACCTACTAGGAGAAAAACCCTCCTGGCTTTTTTAGTCAGGAGGAAAAAATATAAATATCTTTTTATAAGCTTCTATAGTATACCTAATTGTGACATGTTTTGTATTTGGTTTTAATAGCAATTAAGCCGTATTGACATTCTATTCCTATGAAACCCTTTTATTTCAAACAATGTGGCTAATATATTGGTAAAAAACACATTTCGGGTGCTGGAAACAGGGACAATTCTTCAAAAGTATTAAAGTTGAACTTGTTTGTAATACTGAATAATTGTTCATATTTGACAATTGACATTTTCCCCATTTAAATTGGAAACCGTGCACACATTTCATTGGATGCACGTGCATTGCTGCCGTTATGCGCCTGGACTGAAGTAAATTTCCGGCCAGTGCTTGTTTATCGGTATGTCTAGAGTAGTCTTGTGTAGCCAAACCTTCAATACTGAAGGCCTGGTGTTTTTCGGTGCTTTTTCTGGACAAAGCCCGCCCACGAGCTGTTTGACCGACATGTCAAACAACCAATCACAGTTTGTTTCGTCTAGCGTCACGTTTCGGACTCCCCACAATAACGAGCCGTCTGGCAACAAGTAAGTTATTGAAATAACCAGCCGCAACTGAATAGCATCTAAATAAACAACATTACTCACCATAGAACAACGTTGTGCACTTCATCAACAGCCACACCAATGAGACGCTCCCGTTAAACGTCTGTTTGAAGCATATCTCTCCACTTTTTAACACATACAAGCAATTCAGGAGAACCGAACTTTTTGACTCCACTAACTGCCTCAAGCAAATCTCTTGGACGTCTTTTAGAGAGTCTATGCTGCGAACTTTGCATATTTTTGAGAATCCAATGTTTAGCTGATCATGATAACTGGTCATTATTATCCACGTGAACACGACTGATTCTATTCCTCAATGGAACGTCAGAGCTCTGTTTTCCAGGGACTGAAACTAATTGCGACACTCGCGTCTCCTGGAAATCCGGTTTATTTCAACCAATCAAAGACGACTTTGACATTCTCACAGGGTTTCCAGAAAAGTGTACGAAAAACATTCAGCCAACAGTGCATCTAGAGCGACTAAACTGACCTCTGGAACAAATACCTTGTGAAAAATAAAAATGTTTCGGTTTCCAAAAGACGAGGGGAGACAGCCAGCGTTGATTGTGTTTTAAACTGTCTCCTACCATACCCCATAAGTAAGTCTATAATAATGCTTTATATTTTGAGTGAGAAATTGATGACAGAATTTTCATTTTTGGGTGAACTATCCCTTTAAATTAATGTGGAGAGCTTCCAGTCAAAAAGGCAACTTGCTAAAACAAGAGTTAACAGCGGGGCTTTTCAATGTCCGAAGGGATTAAAAAGGGATTAAATAGTGGCACAGAGATGGCTTAATCCTCTGAACAGGTAAGACATTAACCTGATTTATGTTGAAACATTTATGTTTTATTTAGTCAGAACAAATGCGGCAGAAGTATTACTTATTCAGATGACTTTTTTCGGATAAATGACTTTTAGGATGTACTTTTAACTGTCATGTCGATGTATAATGACAAAGCTGCTCTGATGCAATGATCACAGACTTTACATCTTCGCAGAGTAGCGGGGTAAAGTACAACGCATGTACATAGATTACTATTAGAATACGGCAGCTTCTATTTTGTGTTTCATACAGAGATGGCAATAGAGAGGCAAAAGTTACAGATTGCAGCTTTAAGTGAACAACAAGGCTGTGATATTTCTGGTATCGCGGACATACAGTTGAAATAAAGAACTAAGTATGTTGTTGATAACATGGCTCAGACAGATGGGTAAACCAGCTGTGAATCGAAGAATCAAATTTAACTTGATTTTGGTTATATAAGAGGTCATTATACTTAACGAACATCTTGCAAATTTCAGAAAACTGAAAACGTCCTTGTTACTAAAATATAAATGTTTTTGGCACCAAGCCAAGAAATCGCCAGAGTCTGGAATGTATGAATTTATGACGTTGTAGAGATTTTAAACAAGTAACACATCTGTATGCATGTGGGGTGAAGTAAACCATATGTAGCTTCCAAACAATTAGCAAACATGCCTTTAAAGATTGCCAAAGTTTGTACAGTGCCCGGTTGTGGAAGAACACAGTCGCTGTATAACCTTCCTCGGAACCTAACATTAGTAATGCGTGGTTGAAGTTTGTTTTTAAAGAAGTTTCAGCTTGTGTGGGTAAAACAGAGTTGTTTACTTCATTGTACCGCAGATTCATTTGTAAAGAAGTCGATGCTGGATTTGCAGAGAGACTGTGATTAAAAAGCAATGTTGTTACATCAATACTTTCTCTGATTGGAATGGCACAGCAGTCTTATGTAAGTAAAACATTTTAGTATTGTGTGTCACTATTGCTTTATTAGAGATTGCTTGAAATGTTGATTGATTGTAATATGCGTGTCTAAATGTTAATTTACTGAAACATTAGTGATGCAAAGTCCGATTCATTTCCGCGAACCGGCTCATTTCGGACAGTTCGGCTCATTGAACCGGTTCAAAAAGCAGATTCACCGGTTCCTGACGTCATCAAGAAATGACATCACTTCGCATTTACTGTATCAATGAAACATTCAAATAAAGTCGTTTGTGTCAACACATTAAAACATAAAAAAAAAACTTTTTGTTTTTGTGAAGGCATATAGCTGATTTATTGCCTTTCATTCACAAAAAGTTAGTAATGTTTGTGGTCACAGTTTCAATCGCGGATGATAAATATTAAATGCCAGATACAACTGACCAGTTTTGACAAGCCTACAACTTGAATAAGATTCCTAAAAGTGATGTACAATTGCGGATGTGTAAGTATAAATAATAAATACACTTGTGTGTTAAACTCATTGGTCTTCCTTAAACAACTACAATATGATTTGCATGCACAATAAATCGTACCAAAACTAAAGCTTTTTAATAAACAACCATATCAAGAAACTAATAAAAAAAAGAAACTTTGCGCTTCAGGCTCATTCAAATCCTCGATGATTCACACGCAGTGTCAGCAACTCATCCGTCAGAATCGTCGGCAATCCTCGCCTCGGCAATCATCGACAAAAATCGTCCGGTTCTTGAGTCCAACGTGCTATTTCGGCTGTGCGTCCTGCGTCATCAACCCGGAACCTATGCCCAAAACTAACGTTTGATTCAGTTCGATTTGTGAACCGGTTCGACCGGTTACTTCCTGAGAACCGGCTCAAAAGAACGATTCGTTCAAGAACCTAACATCACTATGAAACATTGAACCATTAATAAAGGTCCAACACTCAACATAATACAACTGTAGTATAACGTTACGCCACAAGTGACAGTGCATTGTTTATAGTTTAAATGATCGTGAAATGACGCAAAAAAGTGTAATTTTACAATAAAATCACGTATGTGATGCCAAGTGTGTCTCAAACAGTCATGACTTTGAGCAAATTAAAAGAAAGCAATGAAATATTTAAAAACACACTGTAGCCAGAAGACTGCGCTGTCATTTACTCTCTGCCCAACAAATGAGTCCTCATCTATCTTAACTCTTTCCCCACCATTGACCAGATATCTCGTCAATCAAGAGAAAACGCTTCCCCGCCAATGACAAGTATTTCCGTCTTCCCGCAATACCGCTATTATCCACTAGGTGGCGCAACTTTTTAAAACCGGAAGTATTGCCCTATATGGCAAGCTGCTGCATGTCCGTGTCTGTTTTAAAGATCGCTCTGAATGGGATCTCTATGAAAAGTCCGTCACAAAAATTGAAGTATCTCTGCTTTTTGCTCAAAATGTGGTGTTTTTGCAGAAACCTACCCATATTCAAAAGCTGATTACAAGAGAACTACTGAAGGTAGGATGAAACGGTTTTTTTCAGGGTCTGTTCTTTCATTTGGTATATTGTATGTTTATATATTTGAAGAAGAACATTTTCTGGAAGGCATTAAACTTTTGTGAAAATCATGAAAAACGCTGGCGCTGGCTGGCAACTTTTTTAAAGAACGCTGGCGGTGAAAGAGTTAATCATCTCTAGAGACACAGTTACATCTATAAATCTAAATCTTATGCTTAAACTGTTGAAGGGAAACAGGATCGACTGCTTCATGCTGTCAATCACTGAGTGATTTTTTTATTTTATCGTAAAACTTCAGAGAAACAGATTTAATAATGTGCCATGGGCTTTTTATGTCTATAATTGTGTTTTGTGTTTATATCTGTAATTACACTGACCAGAATAGCACGAAAACAATGTGGATTAAACAAATCACAGTTATATAAATTACACTGACCTTCAAAAAGCGTCTTGAAGAGGTTTTGCTCATAAATGCATGTAAAAAATGTAATGTGGACTTGAGATTTTTATACCGTTATTTAAACTGCACAGTATGCGCTGCCAACCCAGCCGGTGGCTCTCCTCACCCACTGCTCACGCTATGCTTGCGGTGTAAAACCGGCATTAGAAATATACAAAGTTGGTGATAAGGACTTACCAGCCGCGATTTAGATTCTGAAGCACACTAACTACGTTGTTTACGGTAATTTAGACAAATTGCATTTGAAAGGTACAACACTCAACAATCAAAGCTTTTTTTATCATATAGGGGAGAGTGGGGCAAAGTGAGCCAGTGGGTAAGTTGACCCACCCCCTGTATCTAGGCTACAATACAGATTTGTAGCCGTCTGACCACAAATCCAGGTAGCAACCATCATTTCTATTTGACTATGGTAAAGAGAAGCACAAGTTAAAGAGATAAGTATGAGTTTTTTTTTTTACAAAAACAGTTTTTATCCCATCAAAGTTAAATTTATACATGTCAAGTATAATGGCTGTTATGTTAAAGCAAATTTATCCAGGTCTAAATATTTATACTATACATATTGGTGATAGGCTAATGTATAAAACCAGGTCAATGATTTAGCTAAAGATTAGCCTGAATTACTAAACTAGGCAGTTTTTCCCAAAATGGTGGCCGTGGGGCAAAGTGAACCAAATGCTGTGGGGTAAACTGAACCGCTCTCCCCTAATTGTGGTACATTATGTGTTCATAAGACTAACATTACAAGCACATTAGAAATGTACAGTTAAAGTCAGTGATAAGGACTTAGTTTCTTATGCGCGCTTATATTGTATACGGTAATTTTATCACGTCAGGTTTGAAGTTTTGTTGCTACTTCACCATACACATTGTCACACATATATTTGTATCATCTTTAGCACCCAGAATCATTTGTGACTTGAACATATATGTGTTCATATAAGGTTTTCAAAACAATTCCCCACATGTAATGACGGGGAATAAAGCTATCCAATCATAGCAGTGGCCGTTTACGTCCAAGTCTTCTATGCGGCCCGCCCATCAAAACAGAACATTTCTCGTGTCGGCCTCAAAACCAGGGTACAAAATAGCCTATTACTTATTGCTTTTGATGTTTTTTAACTGTAAAAAACACACAAACGTCATATGTGTAGTCTTCAGACAACAGTATAAAACAATAAACAATTCACCTGGTTACTTGCAGTCCTACAACTCACTGATCTTTCAATGGACTGGTAGGGGGCCATGCAAAATCCTTACACTTTCAAGATACATCAGTGCCCCTTTGCCAGGCACCAGCACCCCAGTGTGGGCAAGGCTGATGGTATTTATGACAGAGGACATTAGGCGTTTCACTTCAAGGACAATAGAGAGAGTTTGAGGATCTTTTAGCTTACATTAATGCACGCTGCATTATAGTACCCTCCCAGTCATGCTAACATTACCATGTAAATGGATCCAATAATTGCTCTAAAAATAGTACTAGGTGGCATTTTTAATGAAGGAGACTTTTATATCAAAGTTGTACTGTACGTTCATTTGTAATGGCTTCATCACTGGTAGGGATCAGATGGTACATTTTTAAATGTGCGTATAATTAATGGAGGATATTTGACTAGCAAAGTAGCTCTTCAGAGGAACTTTTAATGGCAATGAATCATTTTATTTTTTTCATTCTTTTTTTTATTAAGAACTCATAAAGCATTACTACTGTATACACCGAGGACCATGTCTGAGAGTGTAGTGTGATTCAACCCTTACACCATGCCCTTGCTCACTCATGTGGTTTCAGTGTAGGTTAGTTGAATGCACTATGCAATCTCGATTTCAAAGAAACTTCATTACTACAAGCCCATTCAGTTTTATACCAAGACCTTCATTCTCATATCTCTTTGTAGAGTGCTAGCGTGTGGTTCACAGAGCATCAGGCTACATATGGAAGACTGAAACTCAAAGGTAATGGACCCTTTGACTGCCTCCACACTAGAGTTGCAGGGAAACTAATTGGTGTATGGCATTAATTCGAGCACACTGCTGGGTAAGTGTAGTGCAGTCGGCTATGAAGGGTAAATCAATGCCCCACAATGGTAGAGCCCATGCGAGCTTTAACAAGGATTCTATTGATTATTATAGCCACACCTTGAATGTTTGCAAAAAGAATTTGCTTGGATGGCATAAAGAGCACAGAAAGTGGATGGAAAAAGTAGGTTCAAATACAGTTCAAGGCATTTCCGATCCATTTTTTTGTCTTTCTGCTTGTGTAGTGGTCACAGCCTAGAGATGGTAACTAGGTTTCCGGTTGGATTCCTGCAAAGAATCAACCGTTACCATTGTGCCCTTGAGCAACACTGGAATCCCATGTTGCTCCATGGGGACTGCACTGCAAAAATGACTTTCTTACTTAGTATTTTTGTTTTCAGTAGAAATATCTAAAAATTCTTTTGCTTGTTTTAAGCACAAATTCACTTAAATTGTATATTTTTCATCAAAAAACTAGTATTATTTCCTTAGGTCATTTTGCTAATCAAGAAAATACATCTTGATTTAAGAATTTTTAGATATTTCTACTGAAAACAAGACAAAAATACTAAGTAAGAAAGTCATTTTTTGCATTGTGCAATTGTATTCTTGGTATTGTTCTTTAAAGACATTACATACATTTATGCATTTGTAAAAGCTTGTATTCAAAGCAACTTACATTACATTGCTTTGAGCTGTGGCGGCCGGTGACTTCTTTTTTCGAGGGCGCTCGATGCGAATTTGTCACAACATGTATGTGCCCCGTCATGTGTGTGGTTCGTAATTTCAAAATATGTATTCTGCGCGTTGAGTGATCCTCTGTGCATCACGTGTCTTGTCAAAATAGACGTTTGTGTTTGTCAGATACTCGGATAATCTCATGCGTAATCAGAGTTTACTGTTAAGGGAGTGTCTTGCATGGATTTTGTGAACGTGAGCGTCTTTTTTTATCATAAACAGTTTTGATGCGTGTGCAGCGGGCACTTATTTTGACAAAACACGTGATGCACATGGTTCACATGACACAACAAACACATATTTTGAAAACACAAGCAACACACATGACACTTCGAACACTTATTTCCAATTTTGCGCCCCTCGGATGAGCAGTCACGAGCCGCCACTGGCTTTGAGGTATACATTTAGTCCATGCATTCCCTAATAAATCAAACACCTTACTTTGGTGTTATAAGTGTGAAGCTTTACCAGTTACACCCTTTAAGAAATCACAGTGACATCTTTTGAGAGTTTTGGAAACTATTCAGAAACATCATGCCATGCAATACACTTTTCAATAAAGCATTTATATTGCACACATTTAATAATTTGAAATTTTAATGTTCAGTACACTGTCATAAAAATTACACATTTACATCTAAATTTGCTTCAAGTTTAAATATTATCTAACAGTCCTCATATCGCTTTATGTAAAGCAAAATGTCAAAATTGAAACTATGAAATAGTTTATATTGGGTTAATTTTTCTTCTCAACTAAAGTTACTGTGATATTGACATGATTGCTTACCAGAGATTGGAAGGAGCTGTTTTTAGTATCTTTACCCATTAGATGCAGAAGGTGGACAAGGTTCCTGACACACCTAAAGCCCAGTGTCTAGTCTGCCTTTTTGCGTGTATGCGAACATCCGCACACATTCGAATGCACAGCCTTGCAAAGTATAGTTTATTTGACTTGTACGTGTACACAGACATTCAAAGCATGCGCATTGGAACAATATGCAGTGCATTTCCTGGGCTACATTTGCGACCTACGTGTACAATGTATGCAGGGTTTAAAAAATCCAGCGTGCACGTACAGTACGCACGCACTCTTCTGATGACAAAAATTGCATATGCGTAAAAACAGGACTATACGTCAGCCTTAAGTTTAGTGTTTAGTTAAGTTTAGTATTTCTCATTCTCTCTCACTACTACTAGTGTCACACAATTATCCACAAACTGTCCTTCTTTAGCAGAGGAGTGAAACTACATTGGTTGTTTAGTTGTAAGAGTGGATGAATGGCCGCACACTCTTTTTCTGCCATCTGCCTCTCAGTTTGTTCTCCACCCGGGTGTCCCCATGGGACATGTGCGGCAGATAAGTTATTTAATTAGAGGTGCATTATTGGGTCTGCCACATCAATGCACTGAGCTGATGATGTTGTGATTGCCTCGGCCTGCATTCCTCTGCTCCATCAAAGAGAAGTCAACACGGTTTCATAGTGTATGCCTGTTAGAGAAAGGAGAGAGGACATGGGAGAGAGAGTAACTTAAGGAAGAGGGGGAGGGAGATAGAGAGACATAGATTGAGTGAAATGAAGGTCTATCAGAAATGCCTGACTGGTTTCAAATGAACCTCCTAACTACCTCGGTCCCTGGCCAGCAGCGGTCCTCTACCACTTCATCAGACCGTAATATCCTTCCTTTCCCTACCCAACCGTCATGCTGTTCCCATAATTCAGCTTTGTAAGACTGTAGGACCATTGCTGTCAATCATTTCTTGACAATTCTTTGTATGAACATTGTTTTTTCTAGTGACATTTTGGATCAACCGTATCACATACGAATAACAAAGAAAAAGACTGCTCAAAGGTTGAACTTTCAGTTGTATTTCTTTTGAGCATTGATCAAGATGTTTTTCACAAAATAACTTTTATATAAGGAAAATAGAAAATTAATATCTGTAACTTACAAAATGACTAATGGTTGTCTTATTTGTATGTATTAATTCCATCCGGTCATCTGATTTATTAAACTTCAGACTTTGAGCAATAACATTTTCCTCTGGTCAGCTCTACACACACAGGTGTAAGTTAGGACATGAACCTGGATTTTCTGTCTCTTTATGTGATAAAGCATATAAACAAGGTTCAGAGGGTAACAGCAAGCTCCTGCCAGGAATGGCTGGCTTTGGTTCCCACCGCCAGTCCCCAAATGCCTGGAGCAAAGAGGGCTTGGTGCCTCATCTGCTGTGCAGAAAATACAAATAGGTCAGTGTTGTAGAGGAGGGGTCAGGAAGTCTTGCCAGATGAATTCCTCCATCAGACTTGATGGTGAGGGCCATCTGCTGCAAATGTGGAGGAAGTCAAGCACAAGGTTGGGCAATGTTTCCTGTTAGCCTGTCACAGAGAAAAGGTGGGAGCTCAGTCGGAGTAAAGAAGTTTGTGAGCAAGGTGTGCACACGTGAATCAAATAGTTTTAGCCCCTCCCACGTCTACACTTGTAGGACGTCGTCAAAGATCACACAATCGGCATACTACACTGTCCGAAAAAATGGTTCCTAGGTGTCATTGGCGGTATCCTTTCAAAAAGTACAAACAGTATTTGCACAGTTCATATTAGATTACTGTATATTGGTACCAAAAAGTACATAATACCTTAAAGGTACCTACTGCCCAAGTAACAGCTTGGGACCATTTATTTGACCATTTATTTGACAAAAAGCCAATTTTAAAGAAAATGTTTACTGAGTGTGAATAATCGTTTAAAACAAAACAGAACAGTGTTTTATAACACAGTGTTTTAGGGATAAACTGAATGTTTGGCATCCAAAACTATTTGGCTAAAAATAAGTGTAAAGACTTACATTTTACTAGACAATAAGGATTTTGATGATGCAATCAAATAGCAACCAGCGTAGAGTAGTAAAAGGCACACATAATATTTAAAAATGCAGCAAACTTGTCGGCAGTGTGGAAGTGCCCAGTATTTTCGGCCAAATAGTTCGGTTGCCGAACATTCGGTGCATCTCTACTGGAAAATCAAGCTTTGACTAAACACTTTTGGCCAATTTTTTAAAACTCACTGTAAAAGTATACAGTGTTCACACGGGTCCTTGAAATCCTTGAAGTTTGTGAATCTGGGAAAAAAATTCAAGGCCCTGGGAAGTTTTTGAAAATATACATACATAGATACAGGTCCTTGAAAGTGCTTGAATCTATTTTATGCAAGAAGTTTTCTGAAAAAAAAATCCACATTATTCCCTGTGTAATGTAGGATAGTATCATAAAAATTCTAGCCTTTTAAGCACACGTGCTAAAGTGTTTGCTTCAAATGCTTATATCTGTATGCGAATGCTGATTCATACCAAAATGCTTTTTTGCATAGTTGTGTTTGACACTTTAAAATGTCTCGGGTTACGTATGTAACTGTTGTTCCCTGAGAAGGGAACAAGATGCTGCGTCTCCCTTGCCATACTTCCTGCATCCCTGCAATGCCATCTTAGGCAATATTTCAGATAGCGATATACTTTCTGGCTCCCGCGTCACCCTGTCTTTGTCGTTAAGCCTCACCATTGGTTGAATTTGATATACACATTCAAACGCACTTAACCGCAGTGACTCAAAAGGGAACTGGAACAATGTATCTTAAAAGGTAACACGATGTAACCTTGCTCTCACTTGAAATGTGTCCCCACATTTAGTCCTTGAATTTGAGGGTATAGGCTTTATGCCCAGCTGCACTACTTCCTGAACTTCAGCCACGTCCTTGTTTCCTGTCTGCCATTATTGGGCAAATTGATTAATCCAGGTGTGTCTGATTATTGTTGTACTGACTACTGAGGTCAGGCACACCTGGGTTAATCAATTTGTCCAATAATGGCAGACAGGAAACAAGGAGCTGGCTGAAGTTCAGGAAGTAGTGCAGCTGGGCATAAAGCCTATTGGACCTGGAAAGTCCTTGAAAGGTCCTTAAATCTGAAGTTAACTCAGGTGTGGGAACCCTGTGCTTATATATTCTGTATGTGAATGTTGACTCGTACCAAAATGCTTTTTTGCATAGTTGTGTTTGATCAATGAAAAGTCTTGGGTTACGTTTGGAACTGTTGTTCCCTGAGAAGGGAACAAGACGCTGCGTCTCCCTTGCCATACTTCCTGCATCCCTGTAATGCCATCTTTGGCAATATTTCAGATAGCAATATACTTCCTGGCTCCCGCGTCACCCTGTCTTTGTCGTTAAGCCTCACAATTGGTTGAATTTGATATACACATTCAGACGCACTTACCCCTGGAGGTGTCCCCAAAGTGTCACCACAGTGACGCAGCACGCGTTCCCTCAAAAGGGAACTGTAACAATGTATCTTAAAAGGTAACATGATGTAATCTTGCTCTCACTTGATATGTGTCCCCACATTTAGTCCTTGAATTTGAGGGTATTGGGCCTGGAAAGTCCTTGAAAGGTCATTGAATTTGAAATTACCTATGGTGTGGGAACCCTGAATATAGCATGTATTTTTTTTACATAATCAGGAAACCTGGTCAAGTTTTGGAATGTCACTGTACATTCCTGAAAATGATGCTTAATTAGCATATAAAAATAGTAATAGTTTGGTTGTGATGTAATCTAAGTATAAAATTAATTACAACAATTCACCCTATTCTTGGTTGTTTGCACCTCCGCAAGTGACTTTAAATCAGCCCCTGCTCCTGATTTCATCAAAATAAGCAGCTTTGATTGACTTGCCCCGGTCAGCATCATAAAGTTAAAACGGCATTCGTCAGTATGAGACATTCCAGTGTTTTACAGTGATATCAGTTTTCTTGTTTTACACCCGTGCTGAGATAAAGACGCAAAAAGCTGATGTAAAATACAGGAAATAGACACAGTCAGAGTCAAGGGTTTTGTGGCTTGTGGATTTCTAACGCTTGCCAAAATGTAAATATACATGATCTGGATTACAGGGTTTGGCTCATAGAGTATGCAAGAAATTTCATAAAAATAGGAATGTGCAGAACGTTGTAAGCATGCACACGGAGCAGTCATTCCCTCGTGGTTGTGAATATGCAGTGTTTAAGTAAACATTACTCATGGCTATTGATTCGAGTTCATTGAGTGACAAAGCTCATTGACTGCAGCACTTGTTAAAGTTAGGTGTCTGAATGAGAGTCATGCAAGCACAGGATATTTGTATCCATAATGACCTCTAACTCTTATGACAAATGCATTTCTTTTGATTTCTCTTCCAATTTCCCATTTGCAAGATAAATTAATCATATCACAATTGAACAAGCAGTCTGCTTAATATGCTCATTTTTTCCCTCCATTTCACCGTTGCTTTGCAACACATCCGTCTCTATGATTATTTCAACTGGTGCCAGCAAATGACTGTGACCTCTTTAATTTGGCCTGTGATGAGGGCCCCTCCAATTCTCCACAGTCCCCTTTTAAAGCACAAAAAAGTAGAGAGTGAAAGCAATGTTGTTGCCATGACTACCTGCTGGCAGCCTCCTCCGTGTACCGAAAGCCCCCACAATGAACAGCACTGGCTGTTCCCAACCCTGAATCTGGGTGGGAGGGGTGGAGCTGCTTAGAAACAAGGGGAGGTCTCTCTTGAACTAACCAAGGCTGCTAGCTGGGGAAAGAGCAACAAAAGGTTCAACACAAACCCAATGCTCCCTTGTGTCCATGTGGCCGGGTGATGTGACCGTTTTGCGTTGAGCTAATGCCAGGGGCTGTTACCGGTCTGTGTGACAGGTCAATGGATGTTAGCAATGAAACTCGCCATTTGGATTCAAGTTTGCAAAAAAGTCACTTATGAAAAGGTGTCAATTTGCATAGCAACTATGGTTATTGTAACCTCAGTCAGTACACCTCATGTAAAGTTATAAATACCGCTATATTGACATGTTTAGAGACCATTGTAACTATGGTTAAAGGTGATGCAGTTAGGGTTACTATTAGTAAAAGGAGGAGAAGAATAAAGCAATGTTGATATCTTACCCTAAAAGACCTTGCTTAGGATATACCTCAACCCTTGTTAATTGACCATATAATAGGGGTGTGCATTGGCACTGCTCTCACAATTCAATTCAATTACGATTCACCAGGTAACGATTCAATTCAATTCGATTTTACGATGCATTGCGATGCATCAGAATTCTACTGTACACAACAAGGCAAATTTTTCATCAGTCAAGTAGTAAAGTCAAGTGGAACTATTCTCAACAAAAACAGAAGCTTAGCAGCTTTAAGACAATGACAATTATATACCTGAGATGAGAATTTTACACACAGCGCAAGTCTTGTCTAGTTTCCCATTAACTTCGTAGAATCCGAAATGTGCCCAAATTTCCGCTTTCCATGGAAAATGGTGCGTTTTTATTTACCCGTCTATCCCGGTCATCTCTCTCTGCCTCAGCCATCTTGATTGTTGTTGTTATGCCCCCGGAAGTAATTGAAACTTCACAACTTTATTGTCCACTGAAGAAATAAACAGTGACATAATCGATTATGGCACTTTGCTGCATCGATGCTGAATCGTGCATGCCGAATCGATTATTGTTGACACCCCTACCATATAATGTAAATTTCCAGAAAAGAAGAAAATAACTGAAGTGTTTTATTATTTAATGACGTCAGGCCATCGAAATGCTCAGATGACATTGGTGCAGTTTGCTGTGGGTTAAGTGTCAGTCCCACCTTTGCTTAGTCAACCTCTGTGAAGGAAAATGATCCAGGTAATAGATCTGAGCAGAGATCACATAATACCCAGGTCCCGGTCTGACAGCACATCGCTCTCACTGACACTTTCACAAGAATCCTTTACAAAGTGGAGAACATTCATGTAACATTTACTTCTTTTCCCAGCTTTTTTATTTTATTATACCTAAAAGTAATATTTGACATAATTAAAGGGTGTAACATATTTTGTATTTTGAGCGTAACTAATAACCATAAGAAATGTATGTGAACATAAAACAGGTGTCAAAAGCCCAAAGCCAAAAAACTCCAAAAGGTGTATACATTAAAACATATAGAAGATAATCCTCCCTTAAACTTGCACGTAGCCTTTTGACATAACTTCCGACTAGAAATGTAATGACTTATATGTTGCATCATCTTCAAAAGAAAAAAATCCAAAGCTTTTTTGCAGCATAAACCAATTAGTCCATTGAGTTGTTGTTGGACTACTAGTTGAGTAGTTAGTGATTTTAATGTTTATTTGCATATATGTGTGTGCCTGTGTTTGCAGTCGCCCAAAGTATGCACACTTCCTCCTGCTGCAGTTGCTATTGGACACAGAAGAGGCGGTGGTGTTAAGGCGGCCGCCCCCGCTTCTGCCCCTACCCCTTCCTCTGCCCTGCGGTGATGTGCTGACCTTGGCCACAGCTCATAGATGCAAACCCCGCAGCCACACTAGCCAGATACCTCTCTGTGCAGCCAGGGCCTGTGCAGGTGGAAACACACACACACACACACACACAGCCTGCTGAAAAGCCCTGGCCCTCAAGCTTGCACATGTCATGTTCCTCTGAACTCCTCGAACATTTACTGGAATAATACACTACAGTAGTTGGCCCGGTTGTGCACAGGCTAAATTTTTGCATTCTGTAAAGAAACTGTAAGTGGTGCTTAATCGAGCAAGGCCCGCCACCACAAAGCTTGGGTGTTAATAGTGCTTGCCAGGCTGTTGCTATGTGGTTGCTAAGGTGCCGTGAGTGGTTTTTAGCATGTCGATAAGCATTTGCTAGGCTGTTTTTGGTGATTGAAAATTTTGTCATTATGGGTCTCAAACCCCCTATGGCTTTCTTTGTTCTTCAGGACATAAGAACAAAACGTGTTTTATTGTGATTGCCTCTTTTCAAGTTTAAAATGATGCAAAGCATTATAAATGAACTCCAGTGTATTTTTCTCTTTCGAAGGGATCCACCTGAATATGTTGGAAACAAACTAGAACATAAGCACTATTCGGAGGGGATTAGTTTTCCAAAAAACGTTGAGTTTCAACATGTCCCCCACGACGTCTGATTTTATGTACAGATTCGGACTGATTTAAATTTTCAGGCTATTTCAGAGATTGGAGTGTCTGTTTCATGCCTTTGAGCATTGCAGAAGATCACGTGCTCTGTGTTTGTCAGGTTCAATATTTTGCTTTAAATGTAAAATTATTACAGAACATGTAATTTATTAATTTAATTTTAACAAATAAAAAAACGTATACAAATCCTTTTAACGTAAGCCTACGTTTTTTATATAACTGGCTGCTTAATAAACCCAAAGAAATGAAGAAATAATTATTAATAACAATTTATTATCTTTATTAATTAACATTACCATTCCGGAGTTTAACAAAATAAGGTTGAGTTTACCTTATACTGATATTACAGTAACCAGTCTTAACAGTGTTTGATATTCAGCTCGTCTTGATTTAATTATTTTATTTAGCAAAATGTAAAAAAAATCCATATCCGAATGAATGGGATTCAGGAAGTACAATATACGCACGTCAGTAAGACCTTACGGCAGATCCCGTTGGCCAAAACACGTCAAGAACAACGTATTCAAAAGATATTGTGGGCAAACACAGACATTTGCATCCGGACGGGATTAAATTTCTCAGAGGACCTCTGAGTTTCGTGAAAAACAGTAGGTAAATTGCTCTGAATTTTTTTACGGAGGTCGTCAGAGAAAAACACAGAAATGGCCAATTCGGACGGGTTAAAAACACAGATGACCTCTGAGAAGCATGATTTTCTCAGAGGTCTCCGTGTAAAACTAACCCCGTCCGAATAGGGCTATAGTTTATTATTTAATAAAAGTTTTGACCAAAGGGCAAGCACAGAATGAAAAAAAATTTTTTTTCTTTAAGTCAAAAGATTCTAAACATTTTTATCAAATTCCTTCTTCAATGTATAATTTGTCTGTTTATCATCCAGCAGACAAAAATCATATCCTAGAAAATAGCAGACAAACAATAAGCTTGATAACTACTTTAGCAAAGCATCACCATTATTATCTCACATACTTCTAGACAAAACTTACTAGACAACACTTTTATTAGAAATCGCCTGTACAATGATGAGTGAGATCCAGAGATATGATCTCACCACCAATCCCATGTCAGAATGTGATAGAGATTTGATAGCTTGCCAGTAAGTTACAACCTACGAACTTCCCAGCCACACCCTTGCTACCAGCTAGTACACCCTAGAACTAACCCCATAGACCTACAAAGAAATCGATTAAAAGGGATTTCTCACTATCAAAAAATTGTATAGCGTTTTGACGGCTGGCAAGCAGGCTTTAAATATCACCCTGGAAACAGCCTAGCCTGCCCTAGAAACCATTCAGAGCAGCCTAGCAACCGTTTTGCAACATAACCTAGCCGTATATCGGCATCAGAAAATCGTAGAGATGTGGGGATGGGCTCTTTTGACTCGGGCTGGCAAGCAGTGTATAACTGCTTAGCCCGCCTTACCAATCATTCAGAGCAGTCTAAAAACTGTGAAACAAACCGATGAGGATAAATGAATGCAAATGCATTATGTATTATATTAAACCATACTAACTCATGTCACACGTTATGTGTGCAAAACTAGCAAATGTAAACTAAACTTACAGTACATTCGGTTTTGCATCCAGTTTCACCTGTTGTTTGACTGAATTTCACCTTTTTTCTTGAAGCATTTTGATCATTAGAGCTGAACTGGTTTTGTGGTGAGGGAATATGCTTTAAAAAAAAGTTCCTAAAAGGTTTTTTATCAGGATGTAGATTCTGCCCAAAATTAACTGTAGCTAGCTGTTCATCAAAGCTTAAGATCAGAGCACATACAAGTGAAGTAACCAGACAACATGGAGGAACACCCTGTCACAACAGACCTGTTCCCCTTTTAGATCCACTGGCGTAATGTGTGATTTGAGGTGTGGGCCTCTCAGCATGACGCCAACTACAAAAGTTTCCAGATTGTTTTAATAAGTGAAGTCAGATTTATTAAATCTTATAAAAAACTGCATTACTAAATTTACTGCAGCTTATGTCTTACATGAATTACGTGCTATCTTACATTTAAAGGTGTAATATGTAACTTTTAGAAGGATCTTTTGACAGAAATGCAATATAATTTACATAACTATATTATCAGTGCTATATAAAGACCTTACATATTGAACTGTATTGGTTTTGTTACCTAAAGCCCGATTTATAGTTGTGCATAAGTACTACACCGTAGCTACGGCGTAGGCTATCCGTAGCCTGCGCATAGCTCTGCGTAGCCTGACGTGCACCTTGCAAAATTTTTAACAGCGCGTCAGATCTACGTGGACCTCAAGCGCTGTGATTGGTCCACCAGAACCCCTCCGGTCAGGTAAAAAAACTGCGTCATAGGTATTTCCATTTGCGACGGTGAAAACAAAGATAAGTCAAGTTGAGGAGTGATTAAACTCAAACTGCAACAAAAGTCGCTGTTATTTATTTACCATCGTGATGCCACGCCCCCATCCCACCCCGCTGTGAGTGGACATACACTAAGTCTCTTCTATAGACTATAGAACTAATTGCTAATTGCTCTATAAATTAAATTGAAAATATAACTAATGCATATATGCTATTTTAAATACTGTAGTCTATGCCTGAGATGTGACGTGTGTTAGTCGGTGAAAATATCCTGTCAGGCATTTGATCTTGACATTGCTACAATCTTGTCTTTTTACATTAATTTACATTAATTTATTAGTAGCCTATTTGTAGTGTCTCGGGAGATCGTGCTCATTGTTACATATGTGGCTATACTGCACTGAAGCGGCAGTTTAAGATATAAATCCCGAATTCAGCGAACGCCAAGAACAAGAAAACGGGAACAACACTCCGACCGAAACGTGGGATTTACATACACAGACCATGTTTAAATTTCAAAGTTTCTGGCCAGAAATTCCAACTTGTTCACTTTGTCTAGTTTTAATAAGCTGCGGATTGAAGTGCTGGCTGCTCCCCGTGGTGCTGAAGAAGCACCGATATTTACGTGCAACCTATTGGAAAGCACGGAGGAGTCATTGGGTTAGTAAAATAACGAAATTATAGCTTTTAAATATTTATGTTACATTGCCCAACCCTAAAACTATGTCTATTTAAGTGAGTGTCTTGCAAGTAATTTGTGAGCGTAATGCTCTTTTAAACCCTTTCGACACATGTGCAGCAGACACGGATTTTAATAAGATGCATGATGACGTGGTTCACATCATGCAAAGAACACATATTTTGAATTTGCGCCCCTCGGAAGAGAAGTCACCGGCCGCCACTAATGATTAATAGAAAAACAATAATGAAACCCAACCCCTAACCCCAGCATCACAGGGGTAAAAGCAAATTGTACAAAAAACAGACCAATGTGGTTATAGACGGTTTCATCGGATGCACGTGCGTTGTCGTGGTTACGCGTCTGGTTGGAACATTACTTCTGGTTTCTGTTTGTTTAATGGTCTGACTAGTGGCTAACATGAACTCTGGAACAAATACCTTGTCGAAAAAAATAAATGTTTTGGTTTCCTAAAGACAAGGAGAGATGCAATCATGGATCACCGCTAAGGGAGGTTTGGCAGCCGGTTTGTAGTTAACATTGTATACATTATAATACACATTTTACACAGCAACGTTAGCTCGGTGTCGTTTTTATCCGCTTTAGCTATGAAATATGAACTAAGGTAATCTACTTGTTGTTTATTTATCAAAAATAAACTACTCTAAAAGGACTTTGTTGTTATTGATTCTTAGCAGAGTTTATCGGAAATTACGTGTGTTCCACGAAGGCCTTTGTTTATGTTGTTACTGCTAAAACCGTCTATACAGTACCAAAAATAAGAATTAGCCATCTGGTTAAATCTAAAAATAACCCTTTGTATTTAAAAATGACTTTGCTTAAATTTAAAAAAAATAAATGCTTAATAATTTAAATGAAACAACACACTTATAAGTTAAAACACATCTTTGTGATAGCAGTTCTCAATTACCGCTACAAAGAACATTCACATAATGTTATGATATTTGCATTCCAATAAAACTTGAAAGTAAAATAGCACAGAAGTGATTCATGTTTTCTTGTATTCCGGGCAAAAAATTCAGGGCAGACTCCCAGGCAGCGATAAGTTACCCAGCAGGAGAAACGTTTATTGCGTAGCGACTGGGTTCCTCATGCTACCGGGAAATCTTTGTGGTTAATGCGCCATCAAAGCATTTCCCAGCTCTCACACGCTCCGCTGTACTTCCCAAGTTTTTTTCTTTATTGATGGCAGACCATTGCCTTCATCGGAGACTCGTTATTTATAAGGATGCATACTTATGAGTATTATATTGTTTTTTTGGGTAGCTTTTTAAATCACACTCTTTGAAGAAAAGCTATCTAAACATTAAAGGATTAGTTCATTCATACTGTAAATGTAATGTTTATTTTACCGTTTATCCATTGTCTTTTTTTGTCTTTTTACCTGGACCTCAAAAGGTGAATTTTTAAAGAATAACCTGGCCATGTTTTTTTTTAATAAGGATAGTGAATAAATCACCATTAAACCATCATAAATATTATCTGCAGTATATGACCAATGTGCCATAAGATGATATCAATACTTTAATAATTAAGTTATTATATATCTTTAGTAATTCTTTCATTATATGGAAATAAATGGCTTCTTCAACATAAAAGTATTATTAATCAGTCCCTTTTAACAATTGGTCTTTTAAAATGTCTAAAAGATTAGTTATGGTAGAGAGCAGTCTATACATCAGACAATACTGGTGAAACCCTTAATAATTGTAACCATGTAATTTATTATTAAATCGTTAATGCCAATTTCTGTGTATATTGGCTTCATCGGCTTGGTTAATCTTATCACCTTACAACAAATGCTTGCCTGCTGTGTGGTTAACCGTGGTAAACATGGACATTGGAACCCACCTAATCGCTGTGGGTCCTTTCTCTGCCACAGCTGTAATCTTGACTGTTCTCTCTTCTTTTTATCTTTCTCTCTTTCTGTTGGGGAGTTAAGAAGGGCCATGTTCCCTGGCACATTTCCACACACAGCTCACCCTCCCACTGGAACGCCTGATTCCAGTTCAACCCTTTACAAGACATGCCAGGACCCTTTGTGCGCCAGGCTGGGCCGGGTATGCGGGCAGAGCAGTGCTGCTTCCTCAAGATGTCATTATTGCAGGGGAAATTGCTGCTCTTGTCAGAGACTGCAGCTGGGTGGTATAGCGTTTCATAAAGACGCATCGGGGTTGGTCGACACGAAAAGCATCAGTAGAGATATTTGAATGGCTATTTTGTACTGTTTGAGTTGTTTGCTTTTGTTCCATGTTAAATTCGCTGGGATAAAATATCTAGCGGTCCTTACAATGGATAGGGGTCATTTTCTTGTGCTGTAGCAATGACATACATAATTTGGCATACTGTAATTTGTCTAAAGCACAGACATATTAAAACTGATGTATTTTTTGGGAATGCCTTTACGTCTTTCCAATAAATTCTATATATTTTATTCTTTAAAAAATATAATGTAAGGATCACATCGGCAGGGTGTTCTTTAATATCAGCATTATAAACCCCAGCAGTATGTGTGCGCGTACAAAACACAAAGTCTATCAGAGATGCAAATTAGCTCTGTTTTCTATACATTAATTAGGATTCCCAGAAGAGCAAATTTGCAACTTGAAAACTGTAGTTGCTATTTCCACATCAGAACGTTCCCTTCTGAATGCTTGCACGAACAGACATAAATAGCTTTTATTGAGTCGTAATCGAAAAAGATGCATTGACAATCTAAAGGACGAAAAATGTCACATTCAGGCAGTTGTTGAGATGTGCTTGACGTGTCTATTTACAGTCATAGCAGATGCTTTTCTACCAAAACAACTTGTAATATGGAAACCAACCGGAGGCTTTTTTATGTCTCAAGTGTCATCACAGACAAATTATAGTCATATGTGCATAATGTTTAGGTTTTGCACGTAATGAGGAAAAGAAGATTGCAGCTGGGGATTTCAAATTAATGTATAGCATGAAAACAATTTTTTGAATGATTTAACTAAGTTCAGGAGGAGCATGGTCAAGTAATCCAACCAATCAGCGTGCCATGAAGAGGTCTCTATATGGCCGTCCCTCACCTCTGTCCCGTGATAGTTTTCTTGGAGCATCCCACCTCCACCCCATCTGTAATCTGTACGTTGTGATTGGTCTGAATACCTCTGACTTTAGCTGGAAATGTGACGCTCCTTACCATGTTTGAAAGATTCGGTCACAATGCAATGCTATCAGGAGTTAACTTACAGGCTGTGAGTCAGAAGCGGGAGGAATTATGATAATGGCCCTGTCCCAAATGGCACACTCTGGACTTGTGGTCCTCCTCAGAGTCCACACTTTGATGACATCATGTAGTCCAGACTTTAGGGATCCTTGATGCGAGTCCACGTGGGTGCCCCGGAGTCGTAAGTTGCCCGTCAGCGTGAACTCCTCCCTTCCATCGTCTGATATGTCTGATAACTCTTTCGCAAGGACTTCTGGGTTGGTAAAGTGCGTGAAGCCTCAAGGGGGCAAAGGGGGCGCTTATGAGCACACTTCGAAAAATTACAGATGCGACACCCTACGGACTCGTAGACTAATCGAGCACGCGCAATTTAAGGCCACGAGAGCGAAAGTCCACATGAAGTGCGCCATTTGGGACAGGGCCAAACTCGGTCTTGTCCACTTCAACAGGCCCACAAAGTAAACTGTTGGCTACAATCCGTGTGTTTGTGGTAGTCCAAGAAAAGAGATTTACGTTGGAGACAATAACTCACGTCATCGCTTTGGGGTATGTGCCTTTTGCATATCGTTAACATGTACTAACACACACTTACACTTCAAAGGAAATGTAAAAATGTGAATCAGACAATAGGCGCTCTTTAAATTAATTTTAGGATTTTTTTACTTTTTAGTCACATATTTTATGGGTCTTAGTCTTTTACACCCTTAGGAAAATTAACCATGGTTTAACTACAGTTAAAACAAAAAAAACATTCTGTAGTAAAACCATGGTAACCACAAAATAACCATGGTTTTGACAATCATGGTTTTCCAAAACCATAGTTAAACCATGGTTAATGCAGTAAAACCATGGTTTTGCTGACAGTAATCAATACACCAAAAAAAACTTGGTTACTATACTTTTACCACAGTAAAACCATGGTTAATTTTTGTAAGGCCATTGGGTGTTGGGTGACTTTGGCTGCGTCCGAAAACTCAAGTCAGTGACTCGTTGCCTCGCTGCCTCATGAGGAAATGACTTCGGAGGCATGAAGGCAGCTCGGAGAAAGGCTTTCGGACGCACTTCAAAGCCAGCATGTTTGAAATATAAACAGAGAGCGCCTTTGTGATAACTAATCAGATATTTGAAAACTACAATACGAATCTCTCGCTAGAAATGCAATTAAAGGTGTAAAAGTGAAAATCTACCTTTAAATTTGTGCTCCAGTCGCGTCCTTGGCCGCCATTTTATTTTTTCGAACTCGACCAGGCTCGACCAATCACATTCTTATTGTACCCCCACGGATAGGTATCTCAGGAGACAGGGAGTAAACATAACATTGAATTCGGACATGCCCTGAAGCCTTCCTGCATTGGAAAGCTGCATCAGAAGGCAGCAATTTAGAGTTTTCGGACGCAGCCTATATGTCACTCCCGAGGTTTGCATTTGTTGAAATTCAAGAGACACTGGACTGAATATATTCTCACGGAGTTGCGTGTAGTTCAAATGATGTAAACAATACTGGTCCAGAAACACTTCCTGTTACAGTTTGTGACAGTTATTTTTTTATTTCACATATATTATTATCTTTAAGATGTTTGTTTAACTTCAGTTAATTCAGGTTTATATGTTCTGTTGGTTTATTTTATCCCAACGTTTATCTAGTGTTAAAAAACGGAAACAGGAAGTGCTTCTGGACCAGTTTTGTTTACATCTTTTGAAATGGTCTATAAATAGCACAAAGTGTAAAAATCGTGCAATACATAGGCCTACGCCAAATTCCAGTTTGACGTGCATATGATAAGCCAGTCCTTCCCATGCATCTTTTTTGTCGTTTTATGTATTGGTTTCTAAATTTTTTTGCTTTTTTACCATTTTCGCTTGGGTTTATGGTTAGAACAACTTTTTGTTATATAAAAATGACATCCTAACCCCAACTCCAAGTGACTATGGCTTAAAATGGACAAAAACATGGAGAAACCTGTATATTAAATAACCTCATTAAGCAAATCTAAAATCTAACCCTAAACCCAAGCGAAAATGGTTTAAAAAACAGAAAAAATTTGAGAAACAAATAAATAAAACGACAAAAAAAGATGCACCGTTTAAGTGAATGGGAAGGACTGACGTATCATATGCACGCCAAAGTGGAATTTGGCGTATGTATTGCACGATTTTTACACTTCGTGTTATTTATACGTGTGACTGGGTAGCTTTTTATATATATATATATATATATATATATATATATATATATATATATATATACATATATATATATATATATACACTGTAAAAAATGTCTGTAGAAATTACAGTATTAATGGGTATTACTGGCAACTAGCTGCCAGTAACTTACTGTAGATTTTACATTTATGTTATTTACTGGCAACAGTATGTTCAAAGTTAAATGAACATCAAACATTTTTTGACTTTATCTTCTACAGTAAGTTACTGGCAACCAGCTGCAAAATTACAGCAAATTTTTTAGAGTGTATATATATACATATATATGTATATATGTATATGTATATGTATATATATGTATATATGTATATGTATATATATGTATATATGTATATGTGTATATATATGTATATATGTATATATATATATATTAAAAGCTATATAAATAAAAGCTATATATATGCCAAATTCCACTTTGGTGTGCATATGACACGCCAGTCCTTCCCATTCACTTAAACGGTGTATCTTTTTTGTCGTTTTATTTATTGGTTTCTCAAATTTTTTTTGTTTTTTAATATATATATATATATATATATATATATATATATATATATATATATATATATATATATATATATATATATATATATATATATATATATATATATATATATATATATATATATATATATATATATATAAAATTAGGTATATACATATACATTTAATGTAATTATTATCATACATGTTTTCTGCTTTTCCCCTGTTATTGTAAAATTCCAACACAATTTTTCCAGAGAAATGCAGAAAGGTGTGGGAAAATATGCACCCATTTAGACTTTCTCTACCTGTCTCTCTTCTCCTCTCTCTCTCTTCCCCTTTAAATGGGGAGGTACCGTTTCTCCGCTGCCTGTGCTCAGAGACATGTCGGAAACCTCCCACGAGGGGCCCCGTGTAATTCGATGCATGCTGTTAAAGCTTAGAGTATATTGTCTTCTCTTGCTTACGAAGCCTCCACCCACCGGCCCACCCTACATTTAGCGGATCATGTGACCGTGGTAAGTCATTTGCAAGTACAACAGTTCTCTGTGAGCTCCCATTCATTTCCTGAGAACTGCCCTGAGCAGCTGAGAGGAGCAGAGAGGGGAGGGAGTCACAGAGAGACAGAGCGGACTGTATAAGGAAGACAGTTTCTGTCGCTCGGCAGCTTCTGCTCAGGTCTGTCTATATATATTATTATTCTCTTGTTTTTTGTTGCTGTCATTTCTTCTGTACTTTGAATGTTTTTACTTGCTTGCTTGTATCTGCTTTGCGCATCTTGTTTAGCTGTCATCGTACTGTTACGGCAGATGACAAGTCTGATGCTGTCCAGCGTTCTAACCACCGTACAATGCAGGTGGCCGAAGACATTACAAAAAGCATGATGTCATTTTTATTATGTGCACTTAAAAGTGTTATTTTAGATTGTATTTATATGAACAATAATAATTAGGCTTCTATAAAGTCGTCTAAATTGTTTTGAGTTTAGTTGTGGTTCATCACTTCGGTTCACAAAGTGTTTTTTCTGGTGCTGTATATTTAGATGCTTTGGAAATTATTTCCAGAGTATTTTTATTGGAAAGGCAAATGGTTTTCTGGTTTAAATATTGACACAGTCTGAGAAGTGTGTGCTTGTGTGAGAAGCGAGTTAGAGGTCTCCTGGTGGCCACTGTTTCTCTCGCTGGAAAAGTTTGATCCCCGTTAAAAGCGCTCATGCATTCATTGAGCGTAAGCGCGTGTGAGCGCGATCTTGTGTTTGGTGATGGCACGTGTATCTCCAAAGAGATGACAGGCTTCCTGGTGAGCGGAGTTACCGTGGTGACAAACGGGGGTAGGAATTAGAGACTGAAGTGGTGGAGGAGGGACAGCGAGTGGGCGAGAGGTGTGCGTTTGTATGTGTGCACCGGGGTGTTACATGGGTGGTGTCGTGGATGTCATCTGCTCCTCAAGGAACAGACATCGGTATTGATGGCTGGCTGTCAGTGTCGGGCTCCTGGGTTGTTGTGATGTGGCTGTGGGCTGGCCCGTGGCTGTTCTTTTCAATTACGGCAGACCTGGTCGCAAAAGACGGTGAAGCGGTGTGGAGGTCGTTGTGCTTTTGTGCAAGTGCAGGCAGTGTGTGTGTGTAATTGGGATTGGGTGGTGTGTGTGTACTTTGATACAGTGTGTCTCGGTCTAAGACTGTCAGTGCTAATGTTGGTCACTCAGCCTTAAACTGGGAGACCTTTGCAGCTCAAGGCTATGTGGCTCAGAGATGAGCTTATTTAATGCACACACTTACTACAACACAGGAGACAGCCAATTGCGTGTGTATTGTTCAAAACCACCAAGCAAATCATTATTGCTGAAGATACTATATATGAATGGTAGTTAGTGCTTAGGCAAGCATCTACATTATTGTTCATACTTGGGGTTTGTTTCAAACCTCTTACCAAAACTATTATAGTTGTGCTGCTTCTCGAGGAGTGTCTTAATTACTTCTATGAGCCAATCAGGATTTTGCATTGAAGGAGGAATCCTGGTAATATCTAGAGACCAGAATGGCACCAGGAATTCACCATATAGCAACCACCCAGAAGTCCCTAGCAACACTCTGCAGTGCACTTAAAGTCCCTTTAGGGAAGTCGCTAGTGATGCACGAGTCGTCTCATAACCTGTAAGCCCCGCAGGGTCGGGTTGGGGCTAGTCAAAACAAAATAAAAAACATGTATTTTGCGTCTTTTTCTCTATAGCCTATATCAAATATTTCGGAATATATATTTTCATATTTTATTAGGTTCTTTTATAAGGTTACAATTCGTAGGCCTACCTAGCAACGTAACTTGCATGATGCCCCCTAACCTTTGGCCTCACGTCATAAAAGTTCCAAGCAGCCGGTGCCAGACACAACAACAACAACAAAAAACCCTCAGAGAAATAAAAGTGAAGATTGCAGACGAGGTGCGCGGAAATTAAGGTCGGGAATTTAGGCGGCCATATTTGCCTCTGGGCAGTTATATCAGTCATGCAAGACTAAACTCCTATCTACTTATCTCTAAAACCGGGTGCTAAAATCACAATTAAACAATATATTTCTCATCAACAAACCTGGCATCAACTGTACGATAACTTTAGTTTCATAAATTGCATAAATTGTGCTGAAAACACATTTTTGTCGAGGTCATTTTAGCTACTGCGCATGATCACAAGTTCACACGACTCTGTTTAGACAGTTTCAGCAGTAGCAACATAAACAAGCGGCTATCCTGGAACTCGTGTAACTTCAGGTAAACTCCCTAACTGTGGGTTCACACCAGATGCAAGTTCAACGATTTGGGCAAGTAAATTACATACACAGTCAATGCAAAGACGCGATCAGATGCCTCCTTGTGTGGGGCGAAGCGAATGACGTGATATGGGCGGCGCATTTGCTGCGAAAACACACGCTATTCACCCCTAACATGTATTCGCCCAAGTTGAAAATATTCAACTCGAACGAAAAATTAGCATGACACGAAGTTCAATCCCGCGAGTAATCTAGAGCGAGTAACGCGATGCCCTGCATTTGGTGTGTACGTAGCATAAGAATCAATAACAACAAAATCCTTTTCGATTCGTTTATTTCTGATAACAAGCTAAATAAACAACAAGTAGATAACCTTACTAAAATGGCTACAATTTTAACTACAAACCAGCTGCCAAACCTCCCTTCACCTAGTGGTGATCCATGATAGCCGTCTCCCTTTGTCTTTAGGAAACCAAAACATTTTTTATTTTTGACGAGGTATTTGTTCCATTGTGTTCATTTTAGCCACTAGTCAGACCATTAAACATACAGAAACCAGAAGTAAAATTTCCGACCAGACACGGAACCGCGACAACGCAGGTGCGTCCGATGAAACCGTCTATAGAGCCCCTCCCCCAGAGAATCGTCAGTCTTTATCGAATGATAATTGGTTCTTTTAACTGGAAGGTGGGACTTCGGTTGCCAGAGCAGCCATATCGAGCATTGCATTGTCCTCTATTCATAATAATAGGAATGTTCAATCTTGTTCTATCCAATATTACTGGCACTCTTGAAACAAGCCAGAACACCTTAGCAACCCCATAACAATGCTTCACAAACCATTTTAAACACCCTTGGCAACCAGAAACATGGCAACAACCCAGAACATCTTAGTGTTGTGGTGAATTTTGCACAAAATGCAAGACTTTTACATCCAATAGACTAGTTGTTTATTAATTAGATTGATATAAAATATGAATTTGTCCTTTATTAAGACTTTAAAGCTTAAAGGCGCTCTAAGCGAATTGACGCGTTTTAGACCATAAAACATTTTTTGTTACATACAGCAAACATCTCCTCACTATCTGCTTGCTGCCTGTCCGCTGATCAAACTGTAAAAAAAGGCGATCTCTGTAGACAGCTTAGGCTCGACAAACGGCAATATCAACATAGTGGCCAAACCTAGCACAACAAAACATAACAAAGTGTTCCAGCCAATAAATGACAAGAAGGATTTGGGGGTGGGGGTTGGGCGCGTTCATGAAAGCACGGACGGGAGAGGCGTTAGCTACGCTCCGTTTGTTTGAAAACAGTTCAAACATCAACAGGAAGTGACGTCGCACATTATTCGCTTAGAGAGCCTTTAAAGAGAAAAGTCAGAGTTAAATTCGCTTTTATTGACTTTGTAAGGTATATTTGATTGCTTTATAGTCTCTATCAGAAGAGTACTGGAGGATTTTGTCCACGCCTCTGAGATGACAGATAGAGGGGCAGATAGAGGGCTCAATAATAGGACCCAATAATCACAGGACACATATCTGCTTATCAGCACTATTTTCCATTGCACCGGAAGTTTCTATTAAAACGGTCTCTTGATTGAACCATGCTAGCCATGTGCATCAGGAATTAAAGGTTAGCAGATTTCTGCTCGGAGGAGCTTCGCACAGGTGGGCTGGGGATAGTAAATTATTGATGAAACTTGCTTTAGACTGGACGCCTTAAGGGATTATCTAGGAAATCTTCGAAAGCTCCAGGCCAGGCAGCGGTACTAGGATTGAATCCCAAACTGGCCCCGTCTGTTTCTGGCTTGACCCGAGGGAATGCCCCCGTGTCTTTTTAATGTTTAGCATTGCCCTTAATCACACTACAGCGGCAATCCACTAAAGAACAGCATATTTATTGTGGACATGTTAAGTTAATGTTCAGTCTATCACTGATCCTAGTCAACAGCATGCAGAGCGTGTCTTTATAATGATAGCCTTCAAGGCAGAGATGGATACAGGTGTGCTCTTGCTCATCACACTGAACTGAATGAAAAATAATTTGTTGTTATTAATTGCAGACAATATGCTTTTGGTTTCATTGTTTGGTAATACAAGAAGGACGATGATATAATTTCTTAAAAATTAAAAAAATTCACTGTGAATTATGGCAGTAAAAATCAAAACGTAACATGCAGAGAAATGTCGGTGCAGTCTTGATTGTGTACGATCTTCTTTATACGTTTTTGTACGGTCTGCTTCACTGACATGGAGAGGGGAGGGGTCAAGGGCGGGGCTTTGTTAATTCTTTTATTAATGCTAATAAATAATCATACATTTTTCTACAATTCACTTTATAGAAATTCATCCGAATTAGCCAACTTGTAAAGATCACGCTGGCAATGCTAAGATGTTGCATAGCGTCAACTCTATTACTACTAGCTTTGTAGACTATTGTTGGCTTATTAGACATAATTTTAAACGATTCCACTTTCTTTCTAAGTCCCTTTGGATAAAAGCTTCTGCTAAATCAATAAATGTAAATATATGCTTCGGTTGACATGTACAATGTTGAAATTTTTATTGTGGCTTGTAAATAATACAATTCAGAAGAAATCTTGGCTGTATATTTATGCCTTGAGGAACTACATTGACTAATTGTTTTTCCATTAAGTTTATAAAAGTCATCTCAGGTTAAGAGACGGCAGCAAGGTGCGCTAACTGTGTTGTCATGACGACAGGCAGTCAGAGAACGGCACATAGACAGTATATGGTGCATTTCTTTTCATCTTAATTTTTCTCACCATCAAGCAGAGCCATTCGATGTCTAATTATCCTAAAAAAATGACATCATGTCTCCGTAAATTTCGTTTCACATCTTTACACAGTAAAGCCTGTTTGGAACACTTTACATGACGGATACACAGAGCATAGTATATTTACAGAGTTACCAATGAAGGATCCTGACAGTTGTCATAAATCATTTGTGCCGAGTTGTGTCGACTGTACTTGAAGCAGATGTAGACTTCTACATGCTTACTGTGTCGGTATTCAACAGTCATTCCTCCCCCTCCCGTACACAGCTTCAGTAAACAAACCATTGCTGGACATGAGGGTCAAGGGTTGAACACACCAGAGGACACGCAGCAGAACATTTTGTCAGTTTAGCGAAATGTTGAAACGAACAGGGAGAGAAAGAACCTCAGACCCACATAGTTGTACCCTCATACCCACATTCGCATCTTTCACCCACTCTTCTCCTGCGTGGGCACTGTAAAGCCAACATCAGCTGACCAATCACCGCTCAGCCCTCTTGCTTACAGAAATTGTGTTGGTGATGTTGACAGAATTAGATGCTTTCCTTTGATGCTCGTATACAAAGATAGGTGGAAGATTTGGAAATCTCTGTGTGAACTTTGTTACTACTTGTAGGTCTCTGGTTGGGGGGTGGAGTTGGCTTGGAGGGGGGTGTTTGGGGAATTATGCAAACAACATGTGGAGTCAATTACGAACCAAAGGTTTAGCACAGCATGCATGGCTCAGCTTTTAAAGACATCCCCAGTCTATGTCATATATCCCTCCATCGACTCACTATGACTCGTACCTGGCAACGAAAGCTGGATATTATCAGAAAACATGGAAAATTAAACTGAAAATCAGACTGTCGCTGCATGTGAAGCATGAATATAAAGCCAGCTGCTTATTCTATTAAGCAGCTCTATGGGTGCCGGAATGGGTCAAATTTCTGTTTAAAAATACCTTTGCAAGGACTTCCTGTATTACTTAATGTTTAAGTCGGTTGAACCCTGAACCCCTGATTTTTTTGGCCTGTAGTTGTTATTTTACTAAATGTAGCAATACGGGAGGTTTAAGATTTGCAGAGGAAAAAAGTGTGTGAGATTACGTGTCCCTCACTTCATGTGTTGTGACATGGTTCTTGTTTGACATCAGTGCCATTGCTCAATCAGAGAATGTGTGTACAGAACACTAGGTGGGTCCACAAGTGGATGTTACCCTTGTGTGTTTCTTAAGTTGTACATTTGAGTTCATGTTTACATCTTAAGCAGTTGTAAAAAATATTATTTAAAAAATTGTGGGGGGTTATTTTGCAAAAATTACTGGCTGACTGCACTTAAAAGTACCCATGAAATCAAAAACTACCGATCCTTTTCTGATGACATCAGCTTGATATCAACTTTAATCCTGTTTAATACAAGACTGCTTAACAAATAAACAAATGGACATGAAATTTTGATTTCTCTTTAAATTATTTGATTATGTGACAACAGCATGGCGTCCTTCAAGAGACTACTAGGGCTGTGTCTGAAAATAACTCCCTGTACTTTTAAATAGTGCACTATTTGAGGGAACATCTATTTTTAGTGGTGTCCAAAATCATAGTGGACATTAATGAGTGCACCCACACAACCCCACAATGCACCGCAATAATGAGTGTACAACCGATGTACACTCACAGCCATAGATATGTATAAAGGCTAGATGTGTTACTGCGGAGTCTCTAACATCATCACCTGGTGGCCATCTTACCTCTGACAGCTCGCTCACTCGTAGCATTGGGTTTAATGGTGCAGGTACTTTTAAATGACTATAACTTCCTCAATTTTCTACCAACGTTTCTTACAAACGTTATTAACATGGCTATAATTCTGGATGCCTTAACATGTTTCATTAATTTTTTTTTAGTATGAGTATGCAGTGTCATAGATCCATCTTTGACGTTTATAACAAACCAAACCGTTTGAAAATCGGTAAAAAATTAAGCAAGCTATGGTCATTTGAAAGTACCTGCTTCATTAAAGCAACACTATGTAGTTTTTTATAATGTTTTTATAATGTCTCTAAAATTATTTCAGTGATAGAACAACTTTTAACTGGACAAATTGTACTGTTGCTGCAACCTAGCTGCTACAAGCACACTCTGAAAGTGGCGGTGGAGGGTAGAGCACACAGCCCTGCCCCTCCCCCTGCCTGCAGAAGAGTGTCTGATACCAGGCACTGTTGCACTTTTCAACCACATGGAAGAGCTATAAGTAATTTTTACATGGAAACTACATAGTGTTGCTTTAAAACCCAATGCTACGAGTGAGCGAGCGCACTGTGGTAAGATGGCCGCCAAATGCGGACGCTCCACTCAATTGGCCAGCAGCGCAGGCGAGACATCTAGCCTTTTTACATATCTATGCTCACAGCTAGCCGCTCCTCGTCCCCAGAGGTTTGCACGTCTCTGCGTAAAATGGCGCCCAAGCTGCAGCGCTCAAATGTCGGAATTTACCCACTCGTTTTCATTCACTCCTTCGAGTGAACTATATTACTGGACTAATGTTTGGGAAAAGTGAATGAGGGTATGGGGGGCTATTTCGTACACAGCCTAGAAAACTAGGTTGTTGGGGGGACGGTCATTAATACAGTTTAGTTAATGTTTAAAACATTTTTTAAGCTTCTAAATATCATTAAAATTATGTTTTTTAGATATGATGTGTTTTTATTTGTATATAGTAACAGAAAAATAATATTAATCATAACAATTATCAGTGTTGCATACTAGTAAAAGAGCCCAGATGAAAATATACTATAGTATACTTTAGTATTTACCATAGTAAATTGTAGTATGATACATAGTATTTTTGTAATTAATACACTATAAATGTATACCACAATAACTATAGTATTTTGTAGGCTTAATTATACTACAATAAATTGGTCAACTGTAGTAAATACTGTAGTATGCTTCAATTCTTACTATGGTACGATTTAAAAAAGCACTTAAGCAAAGCAAAGTAAATACTAAAATGTAGAGTACTACAATATTTTGTATTGTCATAACTGTGCTTTATCATACATCAACTATGGTTATCGATCAGCAAGTATTTCTCAAACACTAAATGTATATGTGTATATGTTGGGGGAAGGGGGTCAGCGTGCAAAGCATTAGGATGCTGTAGGGGTGGCGTCTTAAAGAATCTATCCACCATTAAAGCTGGAGGATGCAGTGCAGTCAGGCCCATCGAGACAGGAGGAGTGGGTTATTGTACTGATTGTATTAGACTCCAACACCTCCACCCACAAACCCTCATCGTTCCTCCAAATACACCTCCACAAACATACTTCAGACTCTATAGCACTGTACGACCTTCACCGCTATGCAAAGTATGACTGCTCTTATTTCCAGGTGTGGTACATTGACCTGCTATGAAAGATAGGCTTAATCTTTTTGAAGTGTCATTCAAGATTGTCATTGAATTGCGTATATTTAATTTTTTTAATTAAATAACCCTGTCTGTGAAAGCTAGGCTAATGTTTTATCTAAATAAGATATTTGAAGCATCAAAGTTAGATTGATTTCACATTTCACAACCTTCATATTAAAGATATCAAGATTATATTTTCAGAGAAAATTCTTTATGGTAAATCAAGGATGATTTTATATAAAAAACAGTAAACCATCTAATTTGACTTCACAGACTGAATCACAATTTAGAGGCTTTTTCTGAGTTACCCTTTACTGTTATTTAGTATTGCGAGAATAATTTGACCGGGTACACAGCTTGAGTGTGAAATGGTATTGTTGTTTGTGCATCTGTGTTGTCTTTGGACGCAACTTCCACCTTTCCCGCATGCACAACTACCCTGCGGTCCACAGCTGGTGCTAACACAGATGGCCCTTTAAAAGTTCGCTTTGGACACCTTTAAATGGATTTACTTAAATGTTGGGGACAGCTGTGAGAGCCTTCTTAGCAGGCGTAGAGGCGGGGCATTCTTCTTAACTGTCAATCACATTACGAACAATTGTCAATGGATGACAAACAGGACGTGCATTACTAATTGGGAGAAATGCGTTTTTTAAATTCATGCATTAGGGATGGACAGGCAGGGCTTACCCTACCTCAATACCTTGCTATATTGAAAGGTGCAGCTTTTAATTGTAATGGTAAAAGAGCCATGTCATGTGTCCTCTGAGACGCCAAAGGGATTTTTTACAGCAGCGGACATACAAGCTTTAAGTTAAAGCATCGATCAGTTGTTACTGACGAGACTAATTAATTACAATGGGTTGGGTTCATTAAAAGTGGATGAATGACACATGAATGAACTCGGTAGTCACGATGACCTATAACAAGAAACAACACTTAGGCTTCAAATTTTTAGGTCTCTGATTTGATTACATTGCATACAGTAAAATAATCTTTTTGTTACAGTGCATAATACTGTAACATAGACAATACTTTAAATGCAGACACTCGGAGACACATACACACACACAGAGAGAGAGAGAGAGAAAGAGCTGTGAGGCATTGCTGGTCCGAGGCAGTTCATTAGTTTTCTTTTTTGAATTGGAGATGAGGTTTGGATTTCCAGTTCCTGTGTTCACTGAGGGCTCGGAGGGAGAAAATACAGAACAGAGGCAGCGTATCAGCAAATGCACATTCCTTATTGATCCAACACAGATCATCAGTATGAATGTCCAGCTCTCTGGAGCGAAATCCCTCTGCGGTGACCAATCCACCCATGCCATACCTCTTGGAGCAATTGAGGTTTTTGTGTCAGGTCTATTTTAAAGCATGGGCCGCTGAGACCACTGCACTTTAACTAAAGGGGGGAGGGAGTAGGTGTGCTAACAGTGACTGGGGTCACACCTCTCTCGGGCAGCCCACCATTTTACGATGTAAGAGGAGTGTGTGTGTGCGAAATGTAACAGGAGATTTCATATTAGAAAAAATATGTTGATGTGTAATCATGAAGATTAATTAATTTAGCAATGCATGGTAGTCAACACAAAAAATCCTACGTATTGTTATTAAAGCAATAAGCCCCAAGAAGCAGTGGGTTACCAGTGCATTTTATAACAGCTAAGGGGCGTTTTTAGGCACGACACGAAGCAAAACCCCTTAGCTGTTATAAAGTGCACTGTAACCCCACTGCTTCGCGGGGGTTATTGCGTTTATAAAACAGTTACTTCATATGCATAACATTAGCGGGATTTTCTTTAAACAAACATAAAATATCAAATGAAAGAACAGACCATCCGCTTTCAAACAAAAACAAATAAAAAACCATTTCATCCTACCTTAATTTGTTCTCTTATCACCTCTGAATTTTTTTTAGCTAAAAGCGGAGATAATTCCATTTATGTGAATAACTTTTGTAAGAGATCAGATTCAGAGCCCGTAAGAGCCTGATCAAAACACACTGTTTTTAGTGTTGAGTGAATGCGTTAGTGTTTACGTTGGGTAAGATCGCCACCCAATGGATAGCGGAAATATGAATTTGAGTTAGAAACTCCTAAGGGAGAGTTTTATCTTTATTGATTAGATGACTCAACAATAATTATTGAAATTTATCTGGATATCGGCATAATTGTGCAATTGTATACAAATGAAAAATATGATTAAAGAGTGTTGTGTTTATTTTTTTATAAATCAGTACGCAGCAACAGTGGCGCAGTGATACTTATGTAATGCGGTCTGAACCGTGGGTTTACCGGGGTATTTTATCACGGCTTAGAACGCATTTCAACCAATCAGAATGAAGAACCAGAACTGCCCGTTTTATAATGTAAATTTTAAAACATAGGCATATATAAAAATGAAAATTATATATGACGATTAGCAAACTGATTCACATAAATTGTATCTTCAGTCTTAATAAAAACAAATGACAGATACAGTATATTAAATTAATTACTATATTCACATTTTTGTAATCACTTTGACTGTATTGTGAAAATTGTATCTACCACTTAACCCAATTTCCTATTATGGACTATGCTTAAAATAGTGTGACACTGCTGAGCTCAGCACACTCATTTCAAATAAGTGTACTTGAGTATGTGTGTATAAATTTAAGATGTATTAACATATGTGTGTAGCGGGTGTTATATAGTGAAAAATAATGAGAAGTTCATCAGAGGTCAGAAATGACAGAGGAACCAGAAAGCTCAGGAAGCCATACAGTCTTACGAGAAACTACAAAACCATGTTGAGATTGAAAAAAACCCACAATCTAAAAAGCATGAAAGTCCCTTTGCTTAGTTAAAGGCGCGCTACATCCTGAACCTTCAAACAGAATAGCTGAGGTGTTCTGGATGTATTTACCATTTGGATGTACCATTTCGTTTTGTTTTCACAAACTTTGACAGAAGACAGTTCATGGTGACCGGGGAAAGGATGCAGTTATTGCTCAACTGAGATGGTGATGCATATATATATATATATATATATATATATATATATATATATATATATATATATATATATATATTTATATATTTGTAGTGTTACTGAGCATTTTTTTAGTAATCCATCCTGTAGCATAGGATCCACTTAATACAGTATCTGTTTTTGATTAATTTGTTGTAAAAAGAAACATAAAATATGTAGTCTCTTCTCTCTTCATGTCTAACGTATACAACTTTTGACATTTACCTCCTTAAAATTTACCAATCACTGCCAATACTTTATATTATAACATCAACTTGGACTGTTTGAACGGCTCCCAACCTTGTGTTTGTGAGTGGAGAGGCAATATCTCACGGCCAAGCTGTCTCATCCTCATTGAATCACTGACACAGGATCTCCCTATGCAGAAATAGCCAGAGCCCAAGGGCAATCTGCTGGACTGTGGGTGCTTCCATCACCCTGTGTTTTGGAAAGTTGGCTTAATGTTTACCGGAGCCACAGCCTCCTTTTAAAGGTCTCTAACTTCCTATCAAGTGTGTGAGACATATGGCGCTTTTCCATTGCATAGTACTCCACGGTTTGGTTTGGTCCGGGTCGGGTCAGCTTACTTTTGGGGGCTTTTCCACTGGGTGCAGTATTTACTTTTTTACTACCACCTTGGTTGGGGCAACGCGAAAACACTGTAGATGACTGATTGGTCTGAGAGAATCGTCACTACAAGGTCATTGCTATAATGTAAAAGATTAGGTTTACCTTCATGCTAGCTTGCGCTGTCTTGAGTAAACCGGTTGTCATCTGTGCTTTGCTGTAAGTTCCCAAACTCCATCCACAGGTTGAGAATCAGAAACACATACATTTTTTTTCCAGATTTGCAGTTTGTGCCGCGCATGTCCGTATATATGCTTAAATGCAACTTAAATGAGGCTTGTCGGAGCGCATCGAGTGGCATCTTGTGTAGGCCCAGGCATTTGTTTTCTGTGGAAAAAGAGAAATGCTGATGGGCTTTAGTGCTTTACTTGCATGTTTTTTCTTTTATAGGTGAACTGGATTTGATTATATATCTTTATTGAATTGATATTGCCCTAAAAACATTTGAGTTAAGACTAATTTATATTCTTGACCTAAGTTTTTCTGTTGAAAACTATTTTTGGTCTTTTTTGGCACTTCCCATACTCATTTCTCTGTCAAAGTTCATTTGTCACACTCAGCAAAATAGAGCTACAAGTCAGAAAATCTATTTGGTTGGAAGGCTGAGCGAATGACAAGTATTGTTGTTGTGTGGCTGCTTTTAGCCAGAGGAAAATGGCAAAGCGGGCTCCCTGAGGTGAGTCGCTACCGTCTGGGTACGCGGGGTAGAGAACGCACACTCAAATAACATCCACAAACTCAGCTGTTACAGAAGCAGCTCATTTCTCTGGAGCTCAAATCAAAAAATGTCCCGAAAGCGGCCAAAGTCTTAAGACAGACTCGCCTGCCAAGGAAAATGCGCCTTATGAAATGGAAAGTCTGAAGTCATTCACAGTGTGCCAGAAAAGATTAACCAAAGCAATACAGTCCACACCGAACCGAAGTTTGGGCAGTGTTAAGGTTATACTCTTTAATATCTACCGCGCAGAGCGTGTTTGAATGTGCTTGGATGTGTGCGTTTTTTATGCTGGATAATGTCCAACACAAGATTTTTTTAAGGTTCAGTGTTGGTCCTTTAAGCATGAAGGCTTGCAACTCTTGAGTTTTAAACTTCTAAAAGTCTTCTAATGATTTGAAATGTTGCCAAGTGGGCCAACAAGCAATATTACAGCAACAAAACAATACACTGATTATATCAGATGGTACAATTATGACACTTAGTCATATATATTCTTAAGCTGATAAGTTTTATAGTGAGTAGTTTTATAGTCAAGCACATTTTACAGATTCTCCCTACGCCCTTGTGTTTAGATAACACAAGGACGAAACCTTGGGAGGAGCCAAAATGGGCTGGAGAACCCAGTCTACCCAGGCGGACACAAACATGTATTTAAACAAGACATGCATACTTGTATAGATTTGAATCTAATAATGTAGGCTTGCAGTCCATCGTGTTAATGTATGGTTGACTTTAGATATGGATGAGGTTGGGATGTGAGGTTAAATGCAGGTCAAGGTTGAAACTTGGCAACGTCTGAGGTAGGTAACAGGAACTTTATATACCAGGGTATTAACATGTTAGTCCAAACAAGAATGCAGTCTAAGTAATACCATGGTACTTTTTGTCAGTGAAATAAAGTCAACTAAACCAAAAGTTTATTGTTTATGCCCACAAACCAATGAATAGTTTCCAGAATGTCTGTAGATGGAAAAGTGGTATTCAGCCTGAATATTTAGCTTGGATGTTCACTGCTGGGGATGGGAGAGCGCTGACTCGTCATTTTTGGCTGTTTTTTAGGGGGCTCCAAAAAGGGAAGTGCAGAGTTGAGCTCTGTCTTGCAGACAATGTGTGAAAGTGACCAGAGGAAGTAATGTAAAAAAGTGCATGTAAAAAGATTTTTCATCCTAGTGTTTGCAAGATGTTTGTCAGGCAGGTCTTCACAATAGCAAGGAAATAGCTTTTATATTTGCAATTTCATTTGGAGACACCAGTGGTGCACTTACACCCGTTTACATTTAAAGTGTCTCCGAAGTATTTCTACAGCTCAGAATGCAAGGTAATCTATTTACAAGAGCTCAGCAGGGAGTGTCTCTCAATAGCCCTTCTCCTCAATGTGAAGTCTGATGTTACATAAAATGCTGTTCTTTTTCTCTGGTTGAGACCGAGAGGATATGTTGGCATGTATTTGAGATTTCAATGTGGTTGTCTGGCTTTTGGCCGAGCTCCATTGCTCAAATCCCAACATCCCTCCCCAACTACCTCCTCCTCTCACCCCCATCCGCATTTCCCCCTTTGGCCCATGGCAGCAGGACCAACCTCTGTGCCACAGATGCCCACAGTTGCTCAGGGCTCTCGACATGGGAACAAAGCATTGGCAGAACCGCGGGAACTCATATGTTAGCATGCCACTCCTCGAGTGCAATATCCTAAAATCTCAGATTATGTATAATGTAATCATGCTCCTCATTGTGTCCTTTTCATGTTACAGTATATGCTTGGAATTTTGGGTGTTTTCTCAGCTTTGAGTATTCTATACCCCACACTAAGCTCCAAATGCTCCAAAAAGTTTTTTTTCCAAACAAACCACCAACCTCTTAAATAGAGGTTCTTGCCATGCACTGTAACGTCCCTCACATCAATGCCAAACCAGGCTTGGAGAGGCAGAAAGCTGCACAATGAGGTCTGCACTCAACTTTAGAGGGGGGCAAGTTGAATGCTCTTTAAATTATTTTGTGGCAAGGTCGGCGTGGGGTCCCAGAGTGTCAGGCTTTTCCACCCAAGCCTGTCACCTCATATTGATCCGCTTGTCATTTCACTGGGTCTGGTCGGCGATCCTGACCCCTGTACTGTGCCTCAGTCTGCACCCATGGCCATCAGGGTATTCTAAAGCTACGACTGGGCATAGAAGTGCCGGCCAATCCCCTCCCCTGTCTCCCCATCCTCGTCCGGAATCAAATCCCAGGCGGACCCCCTCCCTGTTGCCCCGTTTCCAGTTGAATTGGCCTCATTCTTCTCAGGGAGCCTCTTGGGGGATGGCTCCAGCCGTGCATGGCAATGAGATGCCTGAGCACTCAGCTACTGCACCTCCCATGCACACATTCTCATAACACCTGGGATCGCAATTTCAGAGCTTTGGTGAAATGGAAAGGTGATCTTAATCTTTCTTTCAATCACTCTCCTTCCATCTCTCCGGGTCTTTAACATACATTGGCTCATCCAGTCAGTAGGTGTGCATCATGAATGATCTAATCAATGGCTTGTCAAGGAAAATAAGTGCTATACTGGTGTGTTGTAGCATTTCCATTAAGATTTCTATATAAAACACAATGTTGTGTCCTCTCAGTCTTTTGTTAGGATCACCAGTTAAATGCATTGACAGTACAGTCCACTGGTTTAGATAAATCACAAAGATCCAACTCGGAGCTATAACACGGTTTGGAGAAGACAGGAAGATTAATCGAAAATTAGTCATCATTACTCCCGTATCACCATGCCGCCGTTAAATACAGTTTACGATACACCATCCACCTTGATTAAGTGTTAATCAATTGGAGTTAAGATAGACAAATCGTGCCTAAATGTTAACCTCACGGTGCTGTACTCAATTATGCTAATAATCTGTTCATTTGATGGTTAATGAAACAACTGAGACCTTGCTCTCTGTATTGATTTCCCATTTGGAGCTCTCTTAAGGGACAAGGCTAGTTAGGCAAGAGCCTGGTTCATTTATCTGATCTAATGATCAACGTCTTGGAGTGATATGCTTGCGTGATACACAAGAGCGTGGTGACAGCTCCCTGGCTAGATCTTGGACACAAAATACATCAGGCTGTTGCCCCGGTCATTTGTGAAACCTCACACGTCAATCCAGAAGGACAATAAACCTCTGAGCTCCGGCTTGGGTTGCCAAGGCAACATTATCTCAGCCCACCACTACCTGGAGCCATTGGACATCCTGATCCCAATATCAATCCAATGCACACAGATTTGCTTGGAAGCCTGCTTTGCCAATGACAAGAGTCTATGGTTACAATTCACATTGATATGTTTCTCTTTTCACTCCGCCTGGCTCAGCAGCTCTTCAAGAACAGCCAGAAAGCTTGTTTCATTAAGTTAAACTGTGCATCTACTAATGGCTCACAAGCCAGCATGAATATAAGCATGGGTAATTCATAAGGGTTAATATGGTGGGTAGTGTTGTCCCGTCTTCACCAGAATGAGTCCAAGTGCTGAGTCGAGATCTGGGCTTCATTTCCTGCTGCCAATGCCAGGAGTGAAGTGTACTGTAATAGAGATGTTTAAAGTATATCTGCTTTGCTTGCATTCCTTCATGTGCTGCTGCTAAAATAATAAGTGCATGGGTTACTTCAGGACAGCTCCATTTGAGGCTGAATCGCATTGTTTGGATTGGCTGGTTTCAAAAGGTTCCCTTTTTTCATAGCAATTCTGACAGGCACACTGTCCACTGTTAGTGCTTCACAGGACGTGTGGCAGATGCTCTTCTGATTCCTGAAGCATTGGGTTCATGGGTTTGATCAAAGGTTATAAATTCAATCCTCTTGAGAATACACACACATGCACACACTGATAATAATGTATTCCTTGAAAGCACGGTACTGTAAGTCTATTTGGAAATAAACATCTGCCAGATCCATCTTTTTTGTCATCATCTAGATTGTTAACACACACTGTAATTTGTGCTCAGTTTTATGAGTTTTCAACTTCAGAACAGTAATTAAAAACGTCAAAAAGTGCATTAAACTCATTGCCGCAGATGGCAACTCTTTTCCATTTTAGCGCGTTAAAATTTATGCTTGTCCCTTTCAACAAGAGAAATCCAAACAAACATGAGGAAACATGAATATTGCATTTCCCAAGATGCTTATGTGTCTATTACTGTGCCTTTATGGTGTTAAACATGGTAAATTGAGTAGACAGGGAAGAGAAACTGGCTCAGTGGGAGTGCTGCAACATCTCAACTTACCATCATTCAGTGGTGTAAGAGCTATATTAACTTGTAATCAGATTCCACCAGTTCATTAAAGCCGTCTCCTCATGCATCCTTGGATGTTGAGGGAGGTGGCCACTTTTCATGTGCGAGAGCGTCTGAAGCGGCGAGCTGTAACGAGACTGTAGCTTTTGTTCCAACACTCTGACGCCTGAGGGGGGTTTTCATAGAGAAGTGGATTCTGTTTGAAAGCCGTATCTTTTGTGTGAATATCCAAGAAGAGAGATGTCAGGGAATAGGGAAGAGAGCATCGATTGTGTTTGTGCATACAGTATGTTGATATGCGTGTGCGTATGTTTGTGCACATTTGCTTGGATAGCTCTGACCCATAGACTTGTAGCAGGTCACGTACAGTAGGTGACGCTGAACATTCTTTCCTATTTGCGGGTAACGGAAGCTCTGCAGGATATGTTTTACACCAGGCATACTGTTGGAATGTGAATGCACAACAAACAGATTTAAAGGTTAATATTTACGTGTATACGTTTGGCAATATATATGTGTTCCCTGGGAATCGAACTCATGACCTCTCATTTTAATTACAGTATTGCAAAAGTGGGGCAAACTTCATACTATTCTGCATTCTGTTCCGCTCTATCTCCAAATCCCTTGAGGTGTAAAATACCAGCCAAAATACTGACCAGATGCGTCTGTGTACTTTCTGACTTAAATCCGAACTGTTTACTAACTGCATACCATGACATCATTGCCTGTTCTGTTGCAGTCTGCGCTATTGTTCAGAGCGTTCTAGATCTGACTCGAATCCCGAAAAGGTGAGAGGAGTCACACGCAGCAGCTTTCTCATCCTTTTCTCTTTTTCTCTCTCTCGACTCGCAGACGCCATCAAAAACAGGATGTTAATGCTAGACGGAATGCCTGCAGTCCGAGTCAAAGCAGAACCTCTGGAATCTGAGAGAGGGGTAAGAGAACAGTTGTTTTTGATACAATTTCTACCCTCCCATCCACGCTGCCGTACAATTTCTTCACCCCTAACTCCCACCCACCCCCTCATGCTGATACCCCTAATTACTCCCAGGCATTGGACAGGAATGGTGTGTGTGTGAAACAGACCCGATGGAGAGCAGGGTTGTGGAAAGAAGACACAGCTGGAGCATTAAAGCTCCCCGGGCTCAAAGTCAGGGCCACTGCAGCCAGGGCAGCCATTTTGGCAGGGCGAAAGCACAGATGCTGTAGAAAGCCATTCTTTCTACTTTTTCTATCACATGTTCCTTGCCTAAATGCACGTGACCACAACTATCCAAACACACATCAGATTGACTATCATTAAGCACTTGCCTTAGAAATGCATAGCGTAGCATAAAACATTGATTGAGTGCCATGCAAGTCAAGCGATATTGATCAGACTCATTATAAGTATTCATTATTGACAGTGATGCACTACTTTGTGAACCGTTCACTAATAATTACTTGGTTAATGTACCAAAAAGCCAGTAGCAAATGCACACAAGGGAATGCAGATTTTCTTACTGCTTAAAAAAGTTTGAGAGCCAATAGTATGTCTCACAAATCAGAACATCTTAACAACACCTTGCTTGCTTCCTGCCAAAGGCTGTGAGACACATTTATCCATATGTGTCGAGATGCTGCCAAGCGGCAGGAAGTGAGCAACCTACACAATGCCTCTTTGAAGTGCATCTCATCGCTCAGACATGGCCGACATTCACGTGGCCACATGCCAGGGGCTTGCTGAGAACGGTTTGCCCCAGTTAGGCCTACAAAAATAGGCACGCAATAGCAAAATAGGCATTACAATTTTTTTATTTGAATGGTATTCAGCTAAGTTTATAAATTAGGAAAAAGATTGTGATATGTAGCACTATCATGCTATACAGTGACTTTGTAAAACAAGGTTTTGGTCTTATCTCCTGCGCTCAGATAGGAATGAAAAGATCAGTAAAGAGCGAAGGTGGAAACCACAGCTTTGAAAGCAAAAAACGTCTGCGGTTGAGGTTCGGAAACATTTGTTCAGACAAGGAAAAGGATCAGCATGCAAACAAAAGGTTTTCAGTTTTCACACACCAACCCAAAGCCTTTGATTTGCTTGGGGGTTTACGTGTTAAAGGAGGATGCATATGCTCCATTTACCGTAGTTTGCTACAGTTTCATCTTTCATCTCTCCACCACTCTAAAAACAAACAGTGCTAAATAGCACAAAAAGTGGTTCTTTGCTCGTAATCATAGAAGAACAATTTTTAGTGCTATAGCACCGATAAAGCACCTATGAAGAACCATACGGGGGCCATATAGCACCACTATAGCACCACATATGGTTCTTCATAGCACTATATGGTTCTACACAGGTGCTTCACTGGTGCTATATGCAAGGGTTCCCACAGGTCCTTGAAATCCTTGAAAGTTTGTAAATCTGGGGGAAAAAAATTCAAGGCCCTGGGAAGTTTTTGAAAATATACATACAGAGATACAGGTCATTGAAAGTGCTTGAATCTATTTTGTGCAAGAAGTTTTCTGGAAAAAAATCCATATTATTCCCTGTTCAGTGTAAGATAATATCATACAAATTCTAGACTTTTTAAGCACACATGCTAACCTGTTCGCTTTAAATGCTTATATCTTCTGGGTGCGAATGTTGATTCATACAAAAATGCTTTTTTTGCATAGTTGTGTGACAAATGAAAATGTCTCGGGTTACGTATGTAACTGTTGTTCCCTGAGAAGGGAACAAGATGCTGCGTCTCCCTTACCATACTTCCTGCGTCCCTGTAACACCGTCTTTGGCAATATTTCAGATAGCGATATACTTCCTGGCTCCCACGTCACCCAGTCTTTGTCGTTAAGCCTCACCATTGGTTGAATTTGATATACACATTCAGATGCACTTACCCCTGGACGCGTCCCCAAAGTGTCACCGCAGTGACGCAGCATGAGTTCCCTCGAAATGGAACTGTAACAATGTTTCTTGAAAGGTAACATGATGTAACCTTGCTCTCACTTGAAATGTGTCCCCACATTTAGTCCTTGAATTTGAGGGTATTGGACCTGGAAATCCCTTGAAAGGTCCTCGAATTTGAAGTTAACTATGGTGTGGGAACCCTGTATATGGCACTAAAAATGGTTATTCTTGATTACGAGCAAAGAACCACTTTTAGTGCTATTTAGCACCGTTGGTTTTTAGAATGTATAGATCACATACACGTATAAACGCTAATAGATTAACCAGTGATACCATCACAATAATAATGCGAGTGGCGTTCTTAATTATTGGCTGTTTTTGTGCTTCAAACCTGAGTTTGAAAACGATCTAACAAGCGGTTTAAATGCAGAATACATTGTAAAAAGAGGAGCTTAGTTTGAGAAGAAGGTTCATCTCTCTGGACCGCAAAGCCTGAGGCCACAGCGCCCGCGGGGGCCTCTCCCCACAACGTCCTATATACATGCACACAAACAAAAAAATACAAATGCAGTCTTAAGCCTCTTAAGCATACCCCGAAGGGTACATCACAGGATTCAATAGTGTCTGAATGAGAGTTCATCACAGAGGTTGATGTTAAATGCCTTATGCGCCTTTTACTAGGAAAGGCGTGAGAGCTCATACAGTTGGCATTACAGCGGCAGGTTTTTTTAATTGGGTTGAGAAAGTGAGAAGTGCGATGCTGATTGGTCATCAGGGACACCTCTCTTTTCTTTTATGCAACCCTCATTAGCAGGTTGCTGATTGCATGCTATGCAAATAGACTTTCACTCATTGGGTTTGATTACTACCATGTCTCTGCAGCTGTGCTGCATTTTTGAACACTAAATGTACAGAATTTGCTAAAAAAGTGAAGATCATTTGAATAAGGCGTACATGAAATTTCTTAAAGGATTAGTCAATTTTCTTAAAAAAATCCAGATATTTCCTCACCACCATGTCATCCAAAATGTTGATGTCTTTCTTTGTTCAGTCGAGAAGAAATGATGTTTTTGAGGAAAACATTCCAGTATTTTTCCCATTTTAATGGACTTAAATGGACCCCAACACTTAACATAACACTTAATTGCATTTTCAACTGAGTTTCAAAGGACTCTAAATGATCCCAAACGAGGCATAAGAGTCTTATCTAGCGAAACGATTGTCATTTTTGACAAGAAAAATAAAAATATGCACTTTTAAACTACAACTTCTTATCTATCTTCAGTCCTGTGACGCACTAGCGCGACCTCAAGCAATACGTCATCACGTCAAGAGGTCACGGATGATGTATGCGAAACTACGCTTCAGTGTTTACAAGTGTGGAGAAAGAGGACCGTTCCGATGTTGTTGTATGTCGAATGTTTAAAATGGTCCGCAAATGTGCATTTCATATATGTAACAAGTGACCTTTCCATGGCATTACGCAATTACGTGAGGTCGCGCTGGCACGTTACAGGACCGGAGATAGACGAGAAGTTGTGGTTTAAAAGTGCATATTTTTTATTTTTCTTGCCAAAAATGACAATCGTTTCGCTGGATGGGACCCTTGTGCCTCGTTTGGGATCGTTTAGAGTCCTTTGAAACTGCAATTTTAAACTGCATTGGGGCTGTTGAGTGTTGGGGTCCATTAAAGTCTATTAAAATGGGAAAAATCCTAGAATGTTTTCCAAAAAACATAATTTCTTCTCGACTGAACAAAGAAAGACATCAACATTTTGAATGACATGGTAGTTTGTAAATTATCTGGATTTTTTTAAGAAAATGGACTAATCCTTTTAAATCTGAAATTATCTAATCGTTCCAAATGTCGCTTGATAAATTTGTATGACTTGTATTTATGGAATGCAAAATCATTTATTTTGAATAATGTTTGGAGGGTAGTTGAATTAAACATTTTTTGGGGTGAACTATTTAAGTGTTTAAATCTTAAATGCAACCTTTAGGACTTCCAGATGGCCACCAAAAAACTGCCTTTAAGATATTTTCATAATCCCATAATAGACCCACCAGTCATTTGAGTAGAACTGTGAAAATGTTTCATTGTCCATTTCATTTCGGCTAAAAGGTGCTAAAAGAGGCATAATCACGATTGAAGCATTGTCATCGGCGTGAACGCACTTGCAGAGAAGAAACCCTTTGTTCAGATAATGCTGTTTTCATACTTCCCAGTCAATTCAGTATTGTTACCCTGACCTTTGGCTTATTTTTCCTGGCCTGTGACAATGCCCTTTGATCCCTGAATGACCTGACCTGAGTGTGTCATCATGTCAGCACATTTCCACTAAGGTCCAGTGTGCTTTTTTAGCATGCACCTAGTGGTAAATTGCAACGAACAGCTCAGTCAACAGCTCACCCCTCAATTTCGAAATGCAAAGAGAAGCTACAGTAGCTGCCACAGGACATACATGTCATTGACTGAGACAATGTACATGGCAGCGACTTCCATGCCAGGGTACCCGCAGTGTATGTAGATAAATCGTCTCATTCTAAAACTATAAAAACAATGCAGGTTATATGTAAGGTCTTTATACACCACTGATAATATAGTTATGTATATTATATTGCATTTCTGTTAAGAGATCCTTTAAAGAGATTCTTCTAAAACTCCCACATTGCACCTTTAATTGGATGTCACTTGTTTGTTTTTGGATTTAGATGCATTTTGTTTATTCACAGGTTAGCAATGCATAGAGACTCCACGCAACCGAATTAAAAATACTATGAACTCAGGGGGAAAAAAAGCTTTACTGCAGACCACTTAGTCCACATTACGGTAACATAAAGAAATGTGAGCATATAAACAAAGTCGAATTGCAGTTTCCAAGCAGACCGTTTATCACATCTGCCGCCCGCAATTGGAAAACTCTTTGCTTTGGTTTAATGAGCTGCTCCGTCATGATTAGCCGCCTGCTCAGTAGTGATCATTATACTGCATGCTTTTACTGCAGTGAGCAACGCTTCATCCGCTTGCGCACGGATGACGGTGCACTGTTAACAGATCCTGTTTCCGTTTTGACATTTTATGACTTGACAATTCACCCTGTATTTTTAACATACAATTTCCAGTTTTAAAGTTATATAATATACAGTGCTTAACAAATGTTAAAACCACAAATCTGACCCTTGAACTAACAGTACTGGTGATATAAAAAAAAATCTGTAATGATTATCACAGTAATGATCAGGGTAGTATTTGTTTTTTAATACTAAAATATTTTTTTTATTTTTTTTACTAAAAATTATTTGTTGTTATGAATGAATCTACTGTTTTACAAAAATAGTAAATGAAGGACTTTATTATTATTTTTTATTCAGATGCCCAATTACAGTTATTTACTTGTAGTCCTTAATAGAAAAATAATAGTTACGCTTGATTCATTTGTGACTTCTGAAAGAAGTTGAATGTGCCTGTTAAAATTTGGGTATGAAAACATAAATTTCATTCGACTTTTTTGTTCAAAATTAAAAACTCTCTGAAAAGGAAAGAGTCTTCATTAAAGCATTTCACGATGCTGGAAGGCCTTTAAGGATAAATAGACAGGTGGCCTAATAAATTTGTTAAGCCCTGTATATAAATAAAAACACAATACAGGTCCAAAATGCCCACCTTTCCATTGAAACATTAAAATGTAAATGCAAAATTACAGTAAATCTGGGTCATTCTTCATAGGCGGACACTACTTAAGTATTTTTTCTTTCTACATAAAAGTACATTTTCATGTATTTGTATTTTATCCGTGTTTTTCTTTGGAAAACATACATTCCAAAGCATATTATTATAATTTTTACTCCACTACATTTAATAATTTCAAGTTTTGGGTTTATATTTAATATTTAAGTACATTAAACTTCTAGTATTTTTTTGTACTTTTACTCAAGAAAGTAAAAGTACACAATTTTTATGTAATTAGGTATTAAATCAATCTTAATATGCAATATAAAAGGAATACACAGTATGATACTATGATTTAGAATATATAGTGAACATTTTTTAGTAAAGTAAAGTCATTTTTTCCCCAAGACGAACACTCTGATAAAGCAAAGATGCTTGGAAAATTTTCTCAAAGTACTCAAGTGTTGTCCGCCTCTGTCATTCTTACATTAGCAGAAGAACATTTATTCACCCATTTATTATGATGGTACTTGCACCACCGCTGTGAAAACAACAGTACTGTATGTCGATTTGGAAAAGGCACCATGCATCATTTATGCATCATTTGTTCTTGTAAACAACACACCACAAATCACTTTGTCATTCTTTTCACCTTTGACAATGATGTTGTAAATCTGAAAAAGAGTCAAGGAATGCAAATAGTATTAATATAAAAATTCTTCAAAAATCAAATTGTTTAGCAGATAGCAACTAGTACTGTCCTGTATGTTATACTGACTATAGTATTATTTTAAGACCAATATGCTATCATCAAGTGTTGTGTGTCTGTATACGTTTTGAGTGTACACTTAAAAACACACAAAAAACACCAGCAGTCATAAAAGGCACGTGACAAAGCCACAGCAGGTCAGGAGGTTTGGCCCATGTGGTATTTTTGCAGCAGTGAAGGACAGATTGATTAGAAAGTGTTGCCAATCAACAGCTGTACCTACTGAGAAGAAACACAACATGACAGACAAATCGTCATAAATCATCAGGGCTGAGCCACAGAGTACTTTTGCACTTATGTACTTTTCATTTTTGTTTTGTGTTTTTATTCATACAGTCACCCAGAGTGCACAGTTATCCTGATATGGAGGCCATGCCACTTATTCTCAGCAAAGTGAAGGCGGAACCTCCAGAAGATCTGCTCTCTCATGAGCAGTTCCAGACTCAGACCGAACCCGTGGACCTGTCCATCAACAAGACACGGACATCATCTCCATCATCCAACACCTCACCCATTACCTCAGCCTTCTCTCCGTCCTCTTCTTCATCATCGTCACCTTCAGTAATCACCTCGGTCTCCTCGGGAATGCAATCCGTGTTGACGCCCGGGCCCTTGGTTGGATCTCAAGGAGTTAGGGGCCAGCAATTTTTGCACATCATCCACCCCGTACCCCCCTCAAGTCCCAGTAAACTGCCTAGCCAGGTGCACCGTATCCCTGTGGTGGTGCAGTCAATGCCCTTTATGTACACCACAGCAGTACGCTCCCCCTCCACCATCAACTCCACCATCATGTTACCTCTACTGGACGAGGCCAAGTTTCATGGTAAAGGTGAGGAATGTTAGTTGCCATTATTTATGTGTTATTGTGATTTGGCCATATTTTCCATATAGTCCCTGTTAAAGGGATAGTTCACTTTAAAATGAAAATTATGTCATCATTTACTTATCCTCATGTTGTTCTAAACCTGTATGGATTTTTTTCTGATGAACACAAAAGACGACATTTTGAGAAATGATGGTAAACACACAGCAGATAGTGACAATTGAGCTCCATAGTAGGAATAAAAAATATAATGGAATTTAATGGTTACCATCAACTGTGTGCTTACCATCATTTATCACAATACTTCCAAAATATTTTTTCCCACTATGGAGGTCAATGGTCACTGTCTGCTGTGTTTGCCATCATTTCTCAGGGAATCTTCTTTTGTGTTCATCGGAGGGGAGAAATTCATGCAGGTTTGGAACAACGTGAGGATGAGTAAATGATGATTTTCATTTTAAAGTGAACTATCCCTTTAATTTTTGACATAATGCAGGGCTCAACGCAGTGGTTCAGGTTTTCACATGTCCAGCCAAAAATTTCACTGGCCCCACCAAAAAAGGATTTTTGTGTCACATATTTAAAATAATAATTCAAATGTCAAATAAAATTATATACATATACATTTTATTCATCATTGTTAAGACATTTGGCAATTTAAAGGGGCCATGGCATGAAAATCTGACTTTTTCCATGTTAAGTGTTGGGTTCCCAATGCTTCTCTAGAAAATGTTAAAAAGATCAACCTAGTTACTTAGTTTTGGTAAACCATTCTCCGCAAGCACGTGAAAAATTAGGTCATTGAAATTTGGCTCTCCTTTAATGTCATAAGGAGATCTTATTATAATAATACCGCCCCTAAATCTGCACTATCCAACCACGGCACAGCCATTTAGAGCAGAGAGAAAGAGAGAGAAAATAATTCACAGCACAAGTTTTAATTGCAACAAACCACCATCCTTGCAATAAGTGTTTGAATTTCATTAGCCCATTTGCATTTTAAAGGACACACCCAAAATGGCACATTTTTGCTCACACCTACAAAGCGTCAATTTTAACATGCTATCACAAATTATCTATATGGTATTTTGAGCCAAAACTTCAGATGTGTATTCTGGGGACACCAAAGATTTATTTTAGACCTTAAAAAAGTCCTGTGACATGGCCCCTTTAAATGTAATTTACATTTTTTTTTTTTACAATAATCAGGATTAACTGTGCACAGAAATGGAGAAGTTGTATCAAAGGAATCTGAATAATGAACCAATATTAATAAAACAGTAATAGTTAGTGTAAATGTTAATAATATGCTGTGTTATGTCTCTCGATGTGCTTAAATTCTCTTCATTCATACATCTCGCCATTAAGTTCAATGGACCAGATGAAGGGTTATCGCCAACACCGTGCACACTATGTGCTGTCGGCTTTTTTTCATGAGCTTCGAGGTTTTGTTTACAGTAGGCTCCCGACTTTACCTGGAAACTGACGGTAAACTGTGCAAAACATTGCATTGTTTCTTTCATCATGTCTTACACAAGTAAATGTCTGCTTCCAAGATGTTAAATAATTACGTTCATTCATTGGCCTCATAATTAGAGGGCGCCGCCGGCATCGTAACATCTCTTTGCTCTACCAGCTGACGTAACATGCAACAGTGTCCACAACAACCAATTAGGTAGGAGAAACGTCATGACATTGCTGAGAAGTTAACGTTCATGGTGCTCGATTGTAACATTGCATAAGAATACATACAGAAGAAACGGCCACAGGCAGAAAATATATTTTAGTGACTAAGGGCGACAATACTGTTTACTGGCCTGAGCGTCTCTCACGCTGGCCCCTGAGAGAAAGCAAATCAGCTGCATTGGACAGAAACAAAAGCCGATAAGTCGTCTTTGCATTCACATCTGTTTTAGGAAAGACTAACTTCAGACATTAGACACCAGACAGCATTACTTAGCCCTTCTTCACAGAAAAACACTATAGTACTCATAATCACTAGCAGATATGGGGCTGATTATCCTCAGCTGCCTGTGCACTAGCGTTAGGAATTATGCGCTTTGTCAGGCGGTGCACGCAGTCTGTCTGAGCCTCTGAAGTGCACACTTCAGGTTAAGCGTATAAAGTAAAACCCCTTGTAATAAAAAGTCAATAAAAACAAACTTCTGCCCCGTTGCGGGGTGTCTCCAGGCAGTGTTTTATGGCAGGATGAAAGTGTTTCCTTCTTTAAAGTTTGGATCTGATCTGTCATATGGTCTCAAGTCCAAGGAAAGAGTTGTCGAAAGGTCTCGGCCTCTTGCCACATGCCCTAATCTGATGCACACATCTCGCACGCTGCCTTTCTAAGTTCTCAAGCGCTTTACTCTAGAGCTGATGTTTAGAGTCGGTTTCCTGTAGGGCTAGTTTTATTTCTCTGGCACCGATCCACGATGCTCTGGGTGTTGCTATCAAATAGTGTTCAGCCCAAGCAAAGGGCACAAGGGAACTGTTTGTTGCTAACCTCTTGTTTATCTGGGAAGGTTTTCTGTCCCAAATGGTTGGGCAGGGTTGGGTGTCCTGCTAAGAGAAGGATTTAAGTGCTGGGTGTCTCTCTCTCAGCTGGAGGGGAGGAAAGAGAGGAAAAACAAGGTTTGCATAATGGGGTGGGACGGATATTGAAGATGGGTGGCAGCGTGAGCAGTCAGGCACATAGCAACATGGACTCCACCCAGAAAGCACTGGAGCAGCACAGAGGAAATGGGGTCAGGCCTGGGTGGGGTCCACTTGGGTAGAAGACTGCGATATGCTTCTCATGATAGTGCTCGTCTGTTGCATTACTCTTACGGTAATAGTGAGCTACTCTGTTACATTGCTTAAGTACGGAAGTATGTTAAAGGCTGTTTAAACACACACAAGTAAATAAGCACCAATAAATGTCTCTGTCATGGGCAGTGACAGCTGGAAACACAATGGACACTGCACACTTTTACTTGCATGCATACTCTCGTACAGGTTGCCAGGGGGAGGTGGAAAGGGGGTGTGCCCTTCTCCAAAGCTCTGTCTGTGGCAGTTACCATGGAAACAGGCTATGGCTGGAAACAACAGGAGAAAGAAATCAGGGGGTTTGCTTCGCTACCTCTTGTGAACTACGCTTTTGTCATTGCCTTTAAATTGACATTTAGGTGAATAACTTTGTAGGTAGGATGGAAGGTAGAAATTATGGTTTCATGTATGTTGGCTGTCTATAATATCTCGCTGCAGTCTGTGCATTTACAATTACACATTTTGGAGATGCTTTCAGTGCATTTAATTTATACATTTATCAGTATGTGTGCTCCCTGGGGTCGAACTTACGATCTTTGCATTGCTAATAAAATGCTTTACGAATTGAGCTACAGGGACACATAATAAAAGTATAAAAGTGTGCATAATAAAAGTATTGTATTTATCATTCACAACACATGATTATTAAATAAATTGCATTTTATTATTAAATAGTTTTTTATAGATTTAAAGGGGAAATATCATGAAAATCTGACTTTTTTTCATGTTTAAATAATTGGGTCCCCAGTGCTTCTATCAATCTAGAAAATGTGAAAAAGATCAACTCAGTAACTTAGTTTTGGTAAATCATTCTCTGCAAGCATGTGAAAAAATAGGTAATTGAAATGTGGCTCCCCTTGTGATGTCAGAAGAGGATAATACCGCCACTTAATCTGCGCTATCCAACCACGCCACTGCTATTTAGTGCAGAGATAAACTCATTTGCATTTTAAAGGACACACCCAAAAACGACACATTCTTGCTCACACCTACAAAGTGGCAATTTTAAAGGATTAGTCCATTTTCTTAAAAAAAAAATCCAGATAATTTACTCACCAAAACTTTCTTTGTTGAGTCGAGAAGAAATTGTTTTTTGAGGAAAACGTTCTAGGATTTTTCTCATTTTAATGGACTTTAATGGACCCCAACACTTAACAGTTTTAATTCAGTTTAAAATGGCAGTTTCAAAGGACTCTAAACGATCCCAAACGAGGCATAAGGGTCTTATATAGCGAAAAACGATTGTCATTTTTGACAAGAAAAATAAAAAATATGCACTTTTAAACCACAACTTCTCGTCTCTCTCCGGTCGTGTGATGCGCCAGCGCAACCTCATGCAATACATCATCATGTCAAGAGGTCACGGATGACGAATGCAAAACTACGCCCCAGTGTTTACAAGTTTGGAGAAAGAGGACCGTTCCTACTTTGTTGTATGTGGAATGATACTAATTAATGTCTTTGTGTCAGTTTATTGTTTAAAATGGTCCGCAAATGTGCATTTCATATATGTAACGCGTGACCTTTCCACGGCATTAAACAATTATGTGAGGTCACGCTGGTGCGTCACAGGACCGGAGATAGACGAGAAGTTGTGGTTTAAAAGTGCATATTTTTTATTTTTCTTGTCAAATTGACAATCGTTTTGCTAGATAAGACCCTTATGCCTTGTTTGGGATCGTTTAGAGACCTTTGAAACTGCAATTTTAAACTGCATTAAAAATTTTATGTGTTGATGTCCATTAAAGTCCATTAAAATGAGAAAAATCCTGGAATGTTTTCCTCAAAAAACATAATTTCTTCTCGACTGAACAAAGAAAGACATCAACATTTGACATGGTGGTGAGTAAACTATCTGGATTTTTTTTTAAGGAAAATTGACTAATCCTTTAACATGTAATAATAAATTATCTATATGGTATTTTAAGCTTGAACTTCACATACGTACAAATATTTATTTGACATCTTAAAAAAGTCTTGTGAAATGTCCCCTACCTTTAACAAAGTTAACAAGCAAGTTATCAAGTTAGTCAAGCTTATACGAATGTGTTCATTTGTAGAGCATTTTGTTGGCAGCATGAAGTTCATGAGCTCGATCCACACACACGGAAATGCCAAATGCATAAAAAACAAATATCATTTCATCTGTTTGAACATTGACTCTAGTACCACACTACATCTTGCTGTAAATGCAAAGTTGTAAATTGTTTTGGGTAACTCCACATAAATGCCTGTAACTGATTTATTTCTAGCCCGATATGATGGAATGAAGGAGGAGAGAGATGCTTTCAGACGTCTGTAATAAATCCAGTTAATCTTTCATTGAAATCGTTTTAATCAAAATGAAAACTCACTTCTGTTGAGCGTTTCTGGTGCTCTTAACTGGATGTAACGGTTACGGTTAACTGCAGAGATTATGTTTACAATATAAGGACACATTTTGTGCTAGTTAAACATAATAATTACTAAATAAATGACAATTCTCCAGCTTGCAGTGAATGGGGATAAGGCTGTCAGTCTTAAAAATAATATCATAATACCAATATTTCCTTGTTGCAAAATAAGCAATAGACCTAAAGGAAGACATGTGATTAACTCTATGTGTGTCTTGGCTGGAGGGTTATATTATAGCTGTGTCCACTACCCTGGAGATAAAAGTACAAGTGACAGCCTAGTGCTGTTGTCTTTAGACTGTCTCTGGGTGGAGAAATGTGTGATAGTGTTAATCACCTGCGCTGGTGACATACCCAGAGGACACACTGCCCTAGGCTGGCTGGAAGACAGCATGAGTAGCTCTGATCTAGGATCAGGTCTGACAAGACTGCTGAGAGAGCATCGAATTAGAACCGTAGCCCTTCAGCACAAGCTAACCCTGAGTGGGGAATGACGTACAGTTATTAGAGAATAGTGTACACACTGTAACACATGCAAAGGTGTGTCTCTATTAAGAACATGTATTTGGGGACAAATGACAAAAGGTATACATGCACACAACACAGCTGAATCATCCATAATTAATTCTTGCTTCAGCATCACATCATAATCGTGCAATAATAAATTACCAAGAGATACATCCTACATTTTTTCCTATGATACTCTGAGTTTTCCTCCTGAGCAGCTGCGACCACAAGAAGGCATTTGGCCATTCACTTGGTCCCTGCCAATCACTTTGTTCCGCTGGGCAGCCCAGCCTAAAGTAAAATCTCATTGTTCTGAAATAAATATAATACTGTATTTAAATATTATTGATTATTATTTCATTTATTATTCAGGATTTTGTCACATCATCACACATTTTTACTATTCAAAATGTAAATTATTTTCCAGCTCCCCTAAAGTTGAGTTTTACTGTTTTGGAAACATTCAGCCGATCTCCGGGTCTGGCATGCCATTTTTAGCATGGCTTAGCATAGTTCATTGAGTCTGATTGGAGCATCGCACTTAAATATAACAAGAGTTTCAATGTTTTTCCCATTTAAAATGTGACTCTTCTGTAGTTACATTGTGTACTAAGAACGATGGAAATGTAAAAGTTTAGATTTTCTAGCCAATATGTTCAAAATTAAAGTTCTGGCATAATAATCAAGGACTTTGCTGACGTACCATGTGTGCAGCAGGCGCAATGATATTGCGCAGTGCCCCAAAATAGTCTCCAGCTATTGAAAGTTACCAAGGGGACTATTTTTGGGTGCTGCGTAATATCATTGCGCTTGCACACAAGAAGAGTCAAGTTTTAAATAGGAAAAATATCGAATCCTTTGGTTATTTTTGAACGCGATGCTAATGGTCTAATCAGATTCAATGAATTGTGCTAAGCTATGCTGATAGCGGTAAACCAGCCCCGGTTTTACTCAATTGTTTAACTCTAGGGGAGCTGGAAAATAAGCTCATTTTTGCAAAAAAGTGAAGTATCCCTTTAATGCTGGAAAAAGGTTTTGGTTCCTGTAGACTGAATGAATGCTATGTTTTTTTATGATTAAGTCATGTGGCATATGAATGGGATTGAGAATGACCTCAGGCAGTACGCATATCATAGTCGTGTAACTAACCCACTCTTTTGTTGTCCCCCCGCGGTAGCACAAACAGGCCCCAATGGCCTGTCGCCAAGACAAATCAAAAGTGACAGTGATGATGACGACCTGCCAAACGTGACCTTGGACAGTGTTAATGAAACCGGATCCACAGCGCTGTCTATAGCACGGGCCGTGCAAGAGTGAGTAGCCCCTTATGACACACTCCCAAAAACACACTGCAACCTATAGCATACATACATATGTATTACTAAAAGTCAGATTTTATATGTTAGAGTAATGGTGATGATAATGATTTATTGTCATTTGAAGATTCTGCTTTGTATTTGAGATGTAGCTCAATTAGTCAAGCACTGCATTAGCAGTGCAAACGTTTAGGAATTCATACAGTATACTGATAAAATGTATACCTTGAATGCACTGTGTTTACCAAATGCATAAATGTAAATTCAACTGTAATGCATAATCACTGACTAAACCTTTTGCTCATATGCTAACGACACAAAGGTCATGGTGGGTTCAATTCTTATAAAACGCACATACTAACAAAATGTGATAATGTTTCTTAAATACACTGCAAGTTGCTTTGGATAAAATGCAAATGTAACCTTTCATAACAGGACTTTTGGAAAAAGCGAGAAGGTCCTTCGCGGGGCCCTACGGTGGATTCTTTTAAATACCAGCTCTTGTCTAAAGCTCTTAAATCTTTTTGTCTCTTGTAACATTAGCCGTCATCTTCCTTTCCTGGCGTCACAACGGCATGCGTCCTCCCTCAGATGAGGTAGCCTTCCCATTAAAGACAGTGACATGATCAAAACCAGAAACTCTCAGCACGCTCGAGCCTGCGGGCTGTAAAATAATAAAAACGACTAAGGTCTTCTCCCAAACACCCAGACTTTTCCATGAGCCTGCACCCTAGCAGCGCTGTACTCCGCCTGTTATTTAGGCAAATGGTTTGGAAAGTATTTCAGGATTCTTCTGTATGTCAGAGCTCCTGGACTGACACAAAGTAAATGTTTCGCTTTGCTGGGAGCGTTGGAGAGTGGAAGTAGGACTTTACCCTCCAGTGCAGTAAAATGCCAAAACACAGTTTAAGCAGGTTCACAGAAATGGTGTTATTAGAGAGCTGCTTTTGGCTATTGAGAGAGAGAGAGAGAGTGAAAGAGAGGGAGAGAGAGGACACATGTGCAGCTGTGTTCATTCTAGCATGTAAAATAAGATCCGTGGCCATTGTATCCACAAGAATAACAGCGATAGCATGGCAGACCTAAACGGATGGGAATAAATAAGCATTTATCACATCAAAGAAGTGAATATTGTCGTTTAATTGGGTCACTGTTTTTGTGCAATACTTAAACTAGAAAATAACGATGGTCCCACATTGAGAAAAGCTGGTGAGTAAATTAAGACTCAGTTGGTAGAGAATTGCATAAACAGTGCAAAAGGTCATGGGTTCAATTCCCAAGGCACACACATAAAATGTATTCCTTGAATGCACTGCAATTCGCTTTGGATAAAAGCGTTTGTCAAATGCGTGCATGTAAAATATACACGGACTAAAGCGCATCAGTAAGAATCTAGACTCGAATTTGTGGTCACAGGGTTTGGCCGCGCCATCCCAGGGCCCCTTGGGACTAAAATAACCCCCACGGCTCAAAGACCCATCAGAGTCCTAAATGAGTCAGTCTCCACTATAAGGCCATCCTCACCAGCAGGCAAACCAATTTAGGAGAGCGATAACTGCCAGCTCTGCACTTAATTGAAAAGTCCACGTGACTAAAGAGATTGTGTATGGTATATAGCAGCACTCCAACTGGAGACCAGATGCCATTATCAGCAGTCATTTGTTCAGAGTTGAGTTGCTGATATCTGTTTCAGAGAGTGTATACCCGTACAAGCGTACAACCTTAAACATCAACATCTCTGATAAATGTGTATAGAAGAGTGTTTAAAAATACTTTGGCCTCTGGGTATCTACAAATCCCTGAGGAAAAGAAGCTGAACTATTGTTAGGATGGCCCTGCAGTTTATTACAGTAGGTCCCTCATAGACAATGCAGTATACAATCTGAGATACAATAATGCTTCAAGATTTAGATTTGAATAAAATAGTTTTAAATACTTTATAACCAACATACACTGAACAAAACTATAAACTAAACACTTTTGTTTTTGCCCCCATTTTTCATGAGCTGAACTCAAAAATCTAAAAGTTTTTCAATGTACACAAAATGCCCATTTCCCCTTAAATATTGTTCACAAATCTGTCTAAATCTGTGTTGGTGAGCACTTCTCCTTTGCTGAGATAATCCATCCACCTCGAAGGTGTGGCATATTAGACAGAATGATTATTGCACAGGTGTGCCTTAGGCTGGCCACAATAAAAGGCCACTCTAAAGGGGGTTGCACACCGAACGCGCAGCACAGCGCCGCGTCGAGTCACATCTAGGACCACTCGGAGGTATCGTAAACCGGAAATGCACATTAAATAGCGCGAGGTTAGTCAGATAGCGTCTACTTCAAAATGCAAAATATATACGTTAGCAGCCGATGTTAATCGCTAACGATTTGGGACAAATATGATGTTATTTAATGTTAAATTATGTGAGTGGCACTCTGTGACGCGACAGGGATTTGAGCAATTTTCTGATTCAAAAGTGGGCGCCACGGACAGGCGTCACCTGTCGGCACCAGTGTGTGTATACTCATAGAAAACAATGTGTTTGATTTTTTTAGAACGGTTCGATTTTTTTTTTTTTTGCGTGTCCGGTGTGCGACCCCCTTAATGCCTAGTCCACACAGACACGGGTATTTTTATAAACAAAAAATCCTGTCCACACATGCTCGGTTTAAAAGAAATCTCTGTCAACATGAAAAAGCAAAAACACGCTATCAAGCACTATTAAGAGCATGCCACACCAGCAGGCGGCCATATAACCTAAATCGTAAAGCCACCTTGGCTAATATACCGTATTTTCCGGACTATAAGTCGCACTTTTTTCATAGTTTGGTTGGTCCTGTGACTTATAGTCAGGTGCGACTTATATGTCAAAATTAATTCATGCTGATTAACATGAACCAAAGGAAAACATTACCGTCTACAGCCACAAGAGGGAGCTATATTTTGCCCCTGTAGCCTACCCTTGAAAAAAACTGTTAACTGAAACATTAACTTAAAGAAAACGGAGAAAGACTTAACCAAAAAATGCCCCCCAAAAGAATAATAATTTTCTAAATAAATGCGTCTTATAGTCCAGTGCGAATGATATATGTTTTTTTTCTCTTCATGATGCATTTTTTTGACTGATGCGACTTATACTCCGGAGCGACTTATAGTCCAAAAAGTACGGTAGTGATATAACTGAGCATGTATCTGTATACATGTTAGAAGCCCTGTTAGTACAGTTATTATAAGCAAGATTTGGGCTATGTCCGCCATTGCACAGAATCGTCAACAAAGCAGTCAGCGGCGCACACTCTTATGTTGCAAGGCAAAAACTCTGTATTTACTGTCTAGCACAATGCCACAGATGTCGCAAGTTTTGATGGAGCATGCAATTGGCATGCTGACTCCAGTAGGGCCCACCAGAGCTGAATTGGCCGTGATTGAATATTTTATTGTGGCCAGCCTAAGGCCAACCTGTGCAATAATCATGCTGTCTAATCAACATTTTGATATGCCACACCTGTGAGGTGGATGGATTATCTCGGCAAAGAAGAAGTGCTCACTAGCACAGATTTTGACAGATTTGTGAATGATATATGAGAGTAATAGGCCTTTTGTGTACATAGTCTTGGATCTTTTGAGTTCAGCTCATGAAAAATGGTGGCAAAAACAATTTTGTTCAGTGTATGTTTCGCATTATTTCTGGAAAAGAAAACATCACGAAACTCTGCATAAACCTAAAACTTTTATTGTAATTTACTTTTTGAATTATTAAAGTATTGAGTTATTGCAAACCATTACTATATGGATATTGAAGTATACACATTTGCTATATTTATATTGCAACCCTAAACTGTCTAAAAATAAGGGTCAGAAAATGTCTTTGGCTGTCACTGTGGCAGTACCCTTTTACCTTTGTACCTAAAGAGTTCATATCAGTACCTCAGAGGTATACAAAAGATAACACATTAGTACCTTAAAGGGACACTCCACTTTTTTGGAAGACATGCTCGTTTTCCAGCTCCCCTGGAGTAAAACAATTGATTTGAATCGTTTTGGAATCCATTCAGCTGATCTCCGGGTCTGGCGGTAACACTTTTAGCATAGCTTAGCATAATCCATTGAATCTGATTAGACCATTAGCATCACGCTAAAAAATAACAAGAAAGTTTCGATATTTTTCCTAATTAAAACTTGACTCTTCTGTAGTTACATCATGTACGAAGACCAATGGAAAATTAAAAGTTGCGATTTTCTAGGCCGATATGGCTAGGAACTAGTCCACTTCCGTCGTTTACTTGGTAACTTTCAATAGCTGGGGACTATTTTTGGGCTCTGCATAATATCATTGTGCTTGCAACTTTTAATTTTCAGTCAGTCTTAGTACACGATGTAATTACAGAACAGTCAAGTTTTAAATAGGAAAAATATCGATACTCTTTGTTCATTTTTGAGCGCGATGCTAATTGTCTAATCAGATTCAATGGATTATGCTAAGCTATGCTAAAACTCGGAGATTGGCTGAATGGATTCCAAAACAATAAAAATCAATTGTTTAGGGGAGTGTCCCTTTAAAAATACACAATGGCATCAAATGTATACATATCTGTAACTAAACTGTACATATTAGGACCTTTTTAAAGGGGGTACTGCCCCAGTGAGAGCTAAAGACCATTTTTTACCATTTATCTGATAGTGTATTTATCATTTGGGTCCTTTTGTCACAGAAACATATTCAATGTTCTTTCATTACTGTCACAGTAAAAAAAACTAATTACTAGGTGCTTGAAAAAAGCGCTCGTGTTTGAGTAGGTAAAGTGTTAGAGTAAGTCTTATTCTTTTCATGCTGTTCTCAAGAAATCTCATCTCTGAATAACAAAACTCTCATGGAAGTGTTTTCCTGAACTGTATTGGATCTACAGTAATCTCACTCGATCTTTCTGCTGTGCCATTCCTCTGTGCAGTCTGCACTCTCTGTGCAAATCCTAGATGAAATGCAGGTTTTGTTGTGACACATGTTTAGGAGAGCGTACCAGAGTCCCCCGAAGAAAGACTTGGACAGGAGTACAGAGATAAAAGGAGCAAGCGCTCAATTCAGTTCAATTTGAAACACATTTCCGAGCTGTTTCCACATACAGAAGATTTACACACCCATCCTCCTTCAGGCACTAAAGCACAAAGCCAGGGATGTAATTGTTAAAAATATCTTACAATTTCATTTTTTTGGGTTTGTGGCCGTGTTTGCCACCCAAAAATGTATGAAATCCTAGCTGCAGTTTATTATGTGACCACAAACTTGTAACAGTTATCAAAAGAAATTAAGAAAAAAATGTTGACAATATAGCATAAAATTCAATAGGGCTTGTTTTTATTTTCATGTCGTCCCTTTTTATAACATTCCATATTGCCAATATCTGATCTTTCATATCAGACTTCCACTGTCAATTCGACATTTGATAAAACACAGTGATTTGACACAGATCTTCCATCACGATAAAGAAAACTAAACATCTACCTGTCAGGTAAATCTGTTATTTGGTGTCACTTTCCATGACTCAGACTACACTGCCGTTATTTATGTAAGTGGCATCCTTTCTGAAATATATCAGACTGTAAACATCCTGTGAGACCTCGCCACTGAAAGTCTTTCCACTGTAAATCCTGTCACTCCCTTCACGCCCCCCACCACTCCCTCTGAGCGCTCCTTCCCCTCCCCATTTGTATCTCACCACCAACTTTTATGGTCACATGATGCGCTCTCTCTGCTCTTTCTCTCTCGCAATTTCTCTGAGAAACTGTTTGGCTCATTGCCTCGTTCTCTGCTTCTCTTTGTATCCACTTCTCAATTTCACTTCTCCCCTCCTCTCTCTCTCTCTCTCTCTCTCTTTCACTCCCCGCATTAGCTTTAGGCAGTGAGAGAGTTCAGCCTCATTTCTGACACATTGGCTCATTTCCGCTAGGCCTTCGCTCGGCAGCATGCCAACACCAACAGGTGATCCCGGGAGCAGAGGAGAAACAGGAAGTGGGCTGCGTGTGGTGGAGACAGTTCACTGGAGGGGTTGTCTAGCCCCGCCCACCTTGGCCCTTGCTGTTAGGCCCAGCCCTTGCCAATAAGCAAAGCAGGGGACGCAGAGCTCTTATTACCTTACAAGGGAAGGGAAGCGAGGACAATCTACCGTAATTAGGTGCTCCGCAGTCTCTACCTATGGAAGAAAATGACTTGCACCCTCTCGTCTTTCACTTTCAGACACATGCACGCTAACACACAGCATGTCCTCACACTGACGTGGCTCTTTGCTCTTCCAACAGTTCAGTGAGCTCATTGGTCGATTTCCTGTACAAATCCTTACAATTAGAGCCAAGTGTACAATCTCCGTTGAATGCGTGCCCACCTTCTGGAATGTCAGTAATTAATTCATTTTCAACATATTAATACTGCGGGTTTTGTTCATTTGGTCTTTTAATACGATTTAATATTCATTCGGAATATAAATGTACACCCCTACATTTTTGCTAACTCAAAGTTTACCAACTAAAACAAACTGCGCTGCTCTGTGAAAATTATGTTTATGTAAGAAAAATATCTTTTGATATTGTCACAACTCTGCAGGCCTACAGCGCCATCTAGTGATTTGACATTAGTAAAACAAGTTAGATGCACACTTCTGATATTATTGTTAATAGTTTGTACAAAAAGCAACCAAGCAAATAATTGGAATCATGTTTTTTTTCAGTGTTTAAAGAAGAAATTTGATTTACATCTGTATAGAAAACTACAAAAATTACAAAATCTAATCTCAACGCAACTATTTATAGAGCACTTTCAACACCACCAAAGTGGAACCAAAGTGCTGTACAGGGAAGGATAAAAGAGAAAGTAAAATAAGATAAACAAGCATAAAACCAATAGGCTACAAAACATATTAAAAACTCAGCTCACAAAGCATTTTTAAATGCTACAAAAAACAAATAAGTCTTCACAGTTTTTCAATATTTTACTATGTTCTTACCTCAACTTAGACGAATTAATAGGCTACATACTTATCTTTATTCAATGCGTGCACTTAATCTTAGTACAGCGCGTCGTGAATGTGTTAGCATTTAGCTTAGCCCCATTCATTCCTTAGGATCCAAAGAGGGATGAATTTAGAAGCCACCAAACACTTCCATGTTTATCCTATTAAAAGACAGTTATATGATTACACGAGTAAGTATGATGTTACAAAATAAACATGGCGATTTTTTAAGCAGATAAAAATGAAAACTATATTTTATGGCGAAATAGTACTTTATTTGCATCACTTTGACCTCTGCGCACAGTAACATCTTCACTCCTGACTACTCCCCCTCTCGCTTAAACTTCCGGCAATATTACTGCGCCCGAGGTCGACGTGCTGCAAACTAAGTGCTTTTCTGCCATCCAATATAGTTCTCATTTTTTATCTGCTTAAAAAAATCGCTGTTTTATTTTGTGCCACCATACTTACTCGTGTAACTACTCATGTAACAGTCTTTAAATAAGCAAAACATGGAAGTGTTTGGTGGCTTCTTAATTTATCCCTGTTTGGATCCTAAGGAATGAATGGGGCTAGGCTAAATGCTAACACATTCACAACACGCTGTACAAAGATTAAGTGTATGCTTAAAAAGATAGGTGTGTATTAATTCGTCTAAGTTGAGGTAAGAACATAGTAAAATATTGAAAAACGGTGGTTTTTTCCTTTAAAAACACACAACAGCATTTTGTAATGTATTCTGTAGCATATGGGTAACCAGTGCAGTTTGATTAACGCAAAACTAATGTGCTCTCACTTCTCAGTACCCGTTACTGAGGTCTGACTCACCCTAAGATTCAACACATTGCAGTAATCCAAGCAGGATGACACAAAGGCATAAACAACTTTTTCCATAACTTAAAAAAAAAGGATAGATTTTAATCTAGATATTGATCTAAGATTAAAAATTGTTCTTAACAACAGCATTAATATCTCGGTCAAATTTAAGATAAGGGTCAAAAATAACATCAAGGTTTCTCATATTAAACTCTAACTCCATGTTCTGCAATATGGGACAAGTTTCGAATTGATTTATTTCAGATCCATTTAAAAAGGTGTGGGTGAGATTGTCTTGTCCACAGTTGCTTTACGATTCATAAAAATAATACCAAATCAAGACATCACAAACAATAAAGAAGCTGAATGTGCGTTTGTTTACAGTTAGTAAGCAAACTTTTTGCTTCAGTAGTCTTCAATGTCTCAGTAGTTTTCCAAGTCTGTGTGTTACCACATGATGGCAGCAGTGAGCCATACATTACAGCTAAAAAGCTGTACATAGTATTTTTTTGTTGTTGCATTTTACAGATGCTTCTATTCAAAGCAACTTACAGTGTATTCAAGTTATCAATTTTTAGTATGTGTGTTCACTGGAAAACGAACCTATAACCTTTGCACTTTTAATGCAATGAACAGAAAACTTAAGTAGGTTTTACTTGATTTTATTTTATTTGACTTGTTGATATGTTTTATCATTGTTTAAGCTAATATAAAAAATATGTAACAAACAAATACCTGGTGCCCGGGGGTGACATGTTGGATACCACTGGTATATACATTATGGTTTTAACCCCTCCTGTTTTTCTCAGTTCCATGTCACCATTCAGTATTGAGAGCATTCGACGACCACAGCCACCTGAATCACCAGACTCCAAGAAGAGACGCATCCACAGGTGTGACTTTGCAGGCTGTAATAAAGTTTATACCAAGAGCTCACACTTAAAGGCCCACCGGAGGACACACACAGGTTAGTCAACACTCATTCTTCACTTCGTATCATCTTATTTGTCAAACTTGAAAAAAATTTCCCTGATATTTTCTTTGATGCAAGCATCTATTCTGTGTGCTAATGGATGATCCATATCTCCACCAGGTGAGAAGCCATACAAGTGCACCTGGGACGGCTGCACGTGGAAGTTCGCCCGCTCGGACGAGTTGACACGGCATTACCGGAAACACACGGGAGTCAAACCCTTCAAATGCGGAGACTGTGACCGAAGCTTCTCTCGCTCAGACCATCTGGCCCTGCACCGCCGCAGACACATGCTGGTCTGATCTGGGTTTTCTCAACTCGTTTCTACTTACACACACACAAGGGAGAGCTGGGTCTCCCCCAATAGTGTTCAGCTGGGCTGGACACCACAGACATGGCCGCCCCTGCCTGAAAGCGAAGATCGGGCTACAGATATAAAGGAGTATAATGCTTTTCACACAGAAGAGTCATACATGATTCATTCAGGAACGGAGGATGGCTCATCTACAGGCAGCCTGTCATCTTAAAATTTGGAGTCCAGGATGTCTGTATCTCAATCACTGCTTGGGCACATCATGCATTTGAAAGAATTCTTCACTTGTACAAATGGTTTGTTTTCTGGTTTGTCTTTTCGAATCATCGCTCTTAAAAAATGGCTGCTTTTTAGCCACCATCTACAATGTGAAGAAATACAGAATGGATTGAATATGCTTGACACGGTAATGAAGGCGATGGGAAGATGGATCATGAATAGTATTGTTGCACAATTTACCTTTTAGAAAATCAAGAGCCTGGAAGATCTAAGGAGGATCAGAACATTGTGATGATGATGGATGAGAGATTTTGGGAAGAACGTTAGGAAGAACAGAGGTGAACTTCTTTAGGTCAACACTCCATGACACAAACAAACAATCAACATTTTTATTTATGCTCATTGTATCTTCTGTTCCTCTAGGTTCTGAAATTGTTAGCTTTGATACAATTTGCATTAAATTTGATTCTTGAATCAAACAAATTATTGTAATATTAAAGGCGGGATGCATAAAAAACACTGGAAAAGGGAGTCGGGCCGAGTACCAAATCACACTTGTAGCCGATCAGCAGTAAGGGTCATGCCTACTAACCGACATCATTGCCTGGGTTGCGTATGTGTGGGGTGGGTCTATCAAAAGAATGTCCTGAGGCCACATTTATAAAAGTGCGATGTAGGAACTATCCTACATATAAGACCATTTCTGAAATGATCGTACGGCTCTTTTCCAGATGTGCGGTTTAAAAATCAAAAATGAACTTGAAATTGTGCGCAGCTGAATGCTCTTAGAACTCCGCCTTGTAAACGCCCCTAGTTTAATTCATTAGCATTTAAATATTAAATTATCAAAGGCCAAATTCTCTGACTGTTACAATGGCGAGTGGTAAGAAAACATATTTGTTGTCGTTTGCTTAAGTTTTTAATAATTATAAATTCTAACATGGAAACTTTATTGACATCACTCGAGCTAAGGCGATTATTTGTGGACCTTTTAATTCACGGGTTTCATTTAAATATATTTTTTACACATAAACGTAATATTTGTGTCTTAAAAGTTTTGTTTCAGTTTGCCATGCTTCCTGCACGGCGGTGTAAAAATAAGAGATTTTTCAACTTTAAAATTCAAAGATCTTATCCTAAACTGTCGGAATATATTCCATATGGATTCATTTGGATTTACAGATGTTTAACATTAAAATCGATGCATGGGAATTAAATGTCGCAGGCTTTAAAATTTCCTTTCATGTCATTTTAATCATTGAATTCGATCATTTTTACTTTCATTAAATAAAGCACATGTTCTGTAACATTTACATGTGCGTTAAACACCGCGAAACAATTATATTTTTATAATTATATCGTTATATTTTTAAATATTTTATGAAAAGATGACGAACTAGAAAATCATTTCCTGAAAACGTATGTCCACCCTTTTGCATCGAAATAGCCCAAAATTTTAAAATATCAAAATAGGCCAACATATTTTAATATTTTAATACGGCACAGCCCCTCCCTTGCACGTGAGGCTGCATAAACGTCATTGTAACTTTGAAGCATTAAATCTTCAAAATATACGGTCATGCGGCACATAGTTTGAAAGCTTAGACTTTCGGGATTCCATTAAGCGCACACACAAAGCATAATATGATTTATAGCAGTCATAAAACTGTAATCTAGTTGTTAGTTACCTGAACCGGGCGGCGCCGATTTAGGATATTTACTTACCTTCAAAATCTTCCCTTTATCCGCTTCGGTGAAATCGTCCAAAACAAATTGTTCATAAATCCCCAAAAGTCCAAGGAAATGGAATATCCAAGCCTTTTAATCCAAAACGATTTGTTCATCTCACAATTTTGACATTTCTGACCAAATTACGATATAAATACTGTAAACAATTAGTTCACTAACGGACATTCGTTCGAATCTCACTTTTCATTCACGATTTATAATGAATATATGCGGATGTCACGTTTATTGTGCAACGTCTGAGGAACAAATACGCCCCCTTGTGGAATTTCAGCCATTCCATAAGAGGCTACAATATATTCTAAAACCTTGTTAAATTATTTTAAAGTAGAAGAGGTAGAATACTATTCTATATAGGCTATTTTCTGTGTGCATAATTGTTGCATGCACACGTTTTTTTTCCCATTGTAAATAAACATACAGCGTTATTTAGGCTACATGCTTCGTCCTTGTTGCATAAATTCATTAAGATCATTCTGAACAGATTTCTGTAGTTCAAACAACTCTGAATTGAAATTGAGAACATCACGGCGCACTATTAAAACATTGTCGGGTTTAATTTGGGCTCAGGCTCATAATTACAGCTAATGTGTCGGGCCGGACTCAGACACAACGTGCATGGGCTTCGATAGGGTCGGGCTTGGTTTTTTTGGGCCCGATCTAAGCTCTAATACAGATGACGACGTGGAAACTGCATGTTGGCGCTGTAAAAGTTCCAAATAAGCCTACCTGCAATATTGCCACAAGGAAATGTTTTATAAACCTGAGCGTTGGAGTGGATTTGAGCATACACATGGTCTTAGATCAAATCTGTGCGTAAACACGCTTTATAAATGAGGCCCCAGATTCTATTGTGGGAGGGGCGTGGTTGTTTAGGTGATTTCAAATATCAACATTGGCTTCCAGAGATCATGTACCCCGCCTTTAACTAAATGCTAATTTTAGGGGATTTGCTTAGACAGGTAATGGAAGAATAGCAATATATTCATTCTGAACTCCTGAGAGGAAATATTGGCCTGGTTCACTTATATCAGGTGGCTTGAAACATGGACAAAACTTTCGATTCATATCAGTGCCACTTTTTTCAACAATTGAAATACCTCTATTTATAGTGGATTTCTAGCTACTACATTTTGAAGGAGTATATGTACTGTAATATCTTTATACAGTATGCAGAGAAAGTCTCTGTTTTCCTTTCTTTTGAAATATGAAGCTTAATTGCTCAGCTGTGAGTGTTAATGGCCAGTTGAACAGCTTTAACAGCCCAAATGTAAGAAACTGGCTTTGTTCTTAACCCTATATTTACCATTAAGTGGTCATCTTATATACGGGACTAAATGCAAAAACAACTTTTCTTTTGGTATAAGCATCACTCAATTCAACAACTCCCAAAGCAGGCAGTAGAGGGCAGTGCAGTGAGTTTTAAAAAGTGATCTGATAGATTCCAGAATTTTTAGTGTTTGGTGTATTTCATGTTTTTATTTTTTTCTAAAGTCATTTATGCATTCATGCTCCCGTGTTGGAGTACCATGATGTAAAGAGATTAAATGATTTACTGAGCCATATCCATTGTTATTAGAATCTGTACCAATATTCAGTATCTATACTGTATATACAGCCTCATACATTACACTACATAACAAAGATACTCGAATGAAGCAATACATCCCAGTTGTGAATACAGCTAATAAAGCAGCTGTAAATACAGTTTGTGTTATAGCTATACATCTTCACTAAACTATGTTGACATGGATTGTAACAGGAGAGCTGTCACGCAAGCTGCCTTCTGCACTTGTGATCCATAAGCACTTTTAAGTGGCAAGCCACCACGATCACTTCTCCGATGATGGGAAACCAGCAGATTTTATAAAGCATGGCTGATCAAATATGCTGATAAAGTCATAGATGCTGGGACATCACAAGTAAATTAATGGTAAATGTGGTGAAACGCTGTATCAATCCATAAAAAAGCAACATTGCTGAGATAACTTAGAGATAACTTGACCAATTCGTTTCTAGTTACTTTGTATGTTTTGAAGTATTACATTCTACCATGTTCTTTAGTACATGTATGTATTTGTGTGTACACATGCGTGTGTTGTATATGGGCTTGAACATAACATGAGCACCTTGTTTCTATGAAGTAATTATTTTAAAACATGACATTAATCTTCAATGTATCTTATCATCATATTTTGTATTTTTGAGGTGTGACACTTCATCTGCATATGACTATTTTCTGTACAAAAAAAATACTTTTAAAAATGTTGTAATATATGTGAAAGTGAAAAGCTATCGCTCAGTTTTACAGGCTGTAAATACCTATCAAAAATAGGGCTTTTTTAAAATACAAGGGATTATCTTTATACATATGCAGATTTTTTCAGAGACGCTGTTTTGGGTAAAAGGATAAAAAGTGTTCAACTGGGCTGTGCGAGAGAATGCAGAAGGCTCTGTCGTCTTTAACGCACAGTTAGTTGCATGCCATTTCTTTGAATAATCGAATCAAATGTGCATCACAGTATTCGGGCAGTGCTGCCTTATAGTATATTTAGATGGTAATTTTTAGCATTTTTCAGTGTTTTTGTACTGACTCTATAAAATGTGATTCAAGCATGAACCCGATGAAATGAATCTCCCCTGCACAGTATTCAAGAGTCATCAATAACAAATTTACATACAGTATATAGTAAATATTCTTGCACCCGTATGTGTTCAACTAAAACAGTTTGCATTACTTACCCTTCTTATGTGGCATTCTCAAGTTTTTTGTGGCATAATTTTGTAAAGGCAAACAGGGTCAAAGTTATGCAATAATAATGAGTGCCTAGTATTATAAACATTATCTCATACACGGGACGTTTGTGCATGGATACTAACAAAATAAAGTGCTCTACAAACAAGAGCACCTGAAGTTGCCTGGTTAAAGTACCCCCAAAAAATGAAAATAGTTGAAATGCACTGAGCCTTATGTACCATTTGTCATCAGAAGGTGAAGCTGTGAAATTCCCAGTTAGTGTTTGTTTGAACATTCTGTGTGTCCTACATTTATTTTGTATGGTATTTGTATTTTACTCCCCTATATGGAAGGATGCATCAACAGGACTTATTGTATGGTTTCGGGCGTCCCCGGTTATAATAGAGCAGTCACAAGAACCGAATGTTAAGACACTGGTGGCAGCGTTTGTTTTTTTGGTAATTCCTCTGTGAACAACATTGATCCCTCTCGAGTCTCTGTAAAATATTGCTTTTGTTTCTATATTTACTTACTTTGGAATCAAAATATTTACTCCGTTGCCTTTGTTTCTTGTTTTGCTGATATTCTGTAATTATCTTTCTTGTATTTATGTATAGTAGTGTGTGTATTGTAAATATATTCAGAGGTTTTTTGTTGTAAAGTTGTTATATTTTACCCTGATACACTTCAAAGGGAGTCCCTTTACATTAAACCCTGTTGGAGGATGTCACGTCCCGGTCATTTCAAAGGTTGAACATGTTTTCAGCTTTATTTCGGTTCTTCAGAGGTCGTCTAAATATTCTGTGCTTTTTGCTATTCTCTGTATTTTCGTTTTCCAGAAGATTGAGCTGTGAATTGAAATTGAGGTTACACTTGTTTGATAATCTAATCGGAGGCATGGAAGTTAATAAACTTGCATTTTGTATGGAACATGAATCTGCATAAACTATTATTTACACTTACACTCCTATTTACTATGCATAAACATTTCAAAAGGTTAAAGGTGCAGTGTGTAAATTTTGGTGGCATCTGGTGGTGAGGTTGCGAACTGCAGCCAGCGGCTCGGCCGCTGCTCACCCCTCGCTTTTGAAACGCATAGAGAAGCTACGGTAGCCGCCACCAGAAAAAAACTTTCATCAACGGAGACAACTTAGTGAAAAAAGTTTGTCCGTTAAGGGTTTCTGTAAAAAAACATGGCGGCACAAAATGGCGACTTCCAGGTAAGGGGACCCTCTGTATATGTAGATAAAAACGTCTCATTCTAAGGTAGTAAAAACATAACGGTTCATTATAAAAAGGTCTTTATACACCCCTGATAATATAGTTTTGTATATTATTTTGCATTTCTGTCAAGAGATCCTTTTGAAAATTACACACTGCACCTTTAACAGAATACAAAAAATTATGTACACTGTCAGATATCTATCGCTGGGGTGGTAGGTTTGATTTTTTTACCTTTACAGGTATACAAAACACAACACAGTGTTGTACCTTAAGGACCTATTGTGTACCTTTAAAGCTACAGTTAAATGTTTTGTACCCCTAGTATTTAAAGGGACACTCGACTTAAATTTGATTTTTAACATTTTGGAATCCATTCAGGTGATCTCTGGGTCGGGCGCTGGCACTTTTGGCATGGCTTGGCATGGTCCATTGAGTCTGATTGGACCATTAGCATCGTGCTAAAAATAACCAAAGAGTTTGGATATTTTTCCTATTTAAAACTTGACTCTTCTGTAGTTACATCGTCTACTAAGACCAACAGAAAATTAAAGTTGCGATTTTCTTGGCAGATATGTCTAGAAACTATACTCTCATTCTGGCGTAATAATCAAGAACTTTGCTGCCGTAACATGACTGCAGGACGCGCAATAATATTACGCACTGCCCGAAAATAGTCCCATGCTATTGAAAGTTACGAAGGGGACTATTTTCGGCTGCTGTTTAAATATTAAATGTTTAACTCAGGAAATATATATATATAAAAAAAGTGGAGTGTCCCTTTAAATTGTACACAGTTGGTCCATATGGTATAATACTGTACCCCAGAAGGTACAACAGTAGGTACAAAAAGGAACATTTAAGGGTGCCACCCCAATGACAGAAAAAGTTTTTTTCTGACAGTATACAGAAGGACCGCCCACCTAAATATAAAGTGACTCATTTGGGTGTATTGCACAATGGTGGCTCACGGTTGAAACATTTTATACCACACTGATGGTGTGAAATGCAATTCTTGAGCAAAAACAAATCATATATAGTTTTTTATTAACACCGTTTACAGTTAAATCATATTTTTTTGTACTGTGTCTAAAAAGCTATCTTCATTCTTGTTGGTTTCATACAGCACTGATGTTATTATTTGGTAATATCTCGTGGCTCTTCTCTTAAGGGTTTAAGACATCACACTGAGCATATAAGTGCTTTCAGCAAATGGCATTCGCTTAAGAGGATCACAGCTAAACTACTGTTTGATCCATATTCTCATCTGCAAAGATCATCTAAATGTCAGGTCAAATAGTGAATTAAACTATTGTTCCTTTCCATGAAAGAAAATAAATGAGTTCCCTATTGACAAAAGGCATTTCAAAGAAACATGAAGGCGTAGGCTCCGTGATAACAATCTTACTCGGATACAAAGCGGTCGGGGTGATTCTGGCCATGTTTAACAAGTATTATGTTACATAAAAAACATAAAATCTTAGTTACTACCTGATAATCGGCAATCATCCAATAACATCACTCTGCAAGTCTTGTCAATGAGCTGTAATGCGCTTTCTTAGAATTTAGCAATCATGTTTTATAAAACCTGTAGGTATAACAATAACATGGCATGTAGTCAATTTATATACAGTTTACTGCACCAAACATTTGTTCTGGTCTGATTGTATTCCTCTGTGTGTTACCTAAATAGTAAACTCAACGAAAACTAGTACTAAGCATGAACAACACCTGCTTGTCTAAGACCTAATTCACAAAATAATACACGCTATGAATGAAAAATCTGGATTATTTGACAAAGGCCATTAACTGTGAATCAGCTGTTTTTGTGATAATTACAGTATCTGTATCTTTTAAAGTGGTTGCTAACACTTAAATGTCAGTTTTTAGCTCTGTGGCTTACGGAAATCTGACAGATTACATCATCAACTGTATTGTTTCGTTCATTTACACTTTAATGCACCACACCTACACTAATCACCAATCAGATGTGACCAGACCTTGGGAAATCGCATGTGACAGTGCACATGCAGGACACTCCAGTTTTACCTGACAGACTGATGTTTACTGTGTATCATTAAATGCCTCTATTTTAAGAATCTTAATAATAATGATGATGATGTGTGCACCTGTATTTATCTAAGTGAGGGAAATTAGTGCTATTAGTGGGTGTGCTGTCACATTTTAATCTTAAGCAGTTTAAACTTTAAATGACAGCAATTATAGGTTTTCATTGGATTTAGTCACAAAATGGAGGACTTATTATTTGTGTGCATGTCTTATCTTGCAAACTGACTGTACTGTATAAACACTGGAAATCTTGGCATTACACACGTTAAAATAAAGGTGCTTCACGATGCCATTGAAGAACCTATTTTTGGTGAACGGTTCCATAAAGAACCTTTAACATCCAAATAACCTTTCGGTTACCCAAAAGGTTCTTTGTAGTGAAAATGTTTTCTTTAAATTTATAAAGGTATGAAAGAAATGGTTATTGGACTGAATGGTTCTTTAAGAAACCAAAATGTGTTTTTCTATGGCATCCCTGCGAAGAACCTTTCAAGTACCTTTAGTTTAAAGAATGCACTATAAAATCTATAATGCTTTCAACTTAAATACAAAATCTGTGAGGCAGTATCTCTAAAATAAAAATAAGACTGGAAACATTTTATCTTTATAATGGAAAAGTAAAGGTTTTATGAATCCACACATACAGATGTAACGCACACCGTAAGCCAAACAAAGTAATGTAAACATGCAGCTGCATTGTTCCACATAATGCAGCCACTTACAGCACTATTACTGCAAAGATTTCTAAAACCGCGTCCCTGTAACCCAAACGTGCGCCACATTTGATGTGAGCACGAGTTACATTTATAAAATAGAAAACAAATCTGTGCAAAATAAATACACGCCGGAGGAATATGTACATTTAAAGCTATCATTTATCCCAAACAAATGCATAGTAAGGTAAACAAACAATTACACTATGGAAGGAAATGATATCTGATCTGTCCTGCCAGAAAAATACAGCATTCGTCGTACCTCTTATTGCATTTTCGGTGAAACACCGAAACTGACACCGAAAGGAGTTCGTATCAGTATATGAAACTTCAGATTGTGCTCTGTAAAACACTTTGGCCTGGTTTCACAGACAAGGCTTAGCTAAAGCCAGGACTAGGCTTTAGTTAAATTAAGATGTTTAAGGATCTTTATAAAGATGCCTTGAAAAAGATGTTACTGGCACATCTTAAGATCTGTCAGTGCAAGTTATTTTCTGTTGAGACAGCTCCAACATGTGTTTTAGTCTAAGACTTAAAGGATTAGTCCACTTTCTTAAAAATAATCCAGGTAATTTACTCACCACCACCATGTCATCCAAAATGTTGATGTCCCTCCCTGCTCAGTCGAGAACAAACAACGTTTCTTGAGGAAAACATACCAGGATTCCTCTCATTTTAATGGACCCCAACACGTAACAGCTTTAATGCAGTTTTAAATTGCAGCTCAAAAGGACTCCAAACGATCCCAAACGAGGCACAAGGGTCCCATCCAGCGAAACGATTGTCATTGTTGACAAGAAAAATAAAAAATATGCACTTTTAAACCACAACTTCTCGTCTATCTCCGGTCCTGTGACGCGCCAGTGCGACCTCACGTAATTGTTTAATGCCGTGGAAAGGTCACGTGTTACATATATGAAACGCACATTTGCGAACCATTTTAAACAATAAACTGACACAAAGACATTAATAAGTATCATTCGACATACAACAACATCGAAACGGTCCTCTTTCTCCACACTGGGGCGTAGCTTCGTATACGTCATCCGTGACCTCTTGACGTATTGCTTGAGGTCGCGCTGGCGCCTCACAGGAGATAGAGTGCATTTTTTTTTCTCGTCAAAAATGACAATCGTTTTGCTAGACAAGACCCCCATGCCTCGCCTGGGATCGTCCAGAGTCCTTCAAAACGGCAATTCAAAACTGCACCAAAACTGCCAAGTATTGGGGTCCATTAAAGTCCATCAAAATGAGAAAAATCCTGGAATGCTTTCCCCAAAAAACATAACTTCTTCTCGACTGAACAGAGAAAGACATCAACACCCTGGATGACATGGTGTTGAGCAAATTATCTGGATTTTTTTTTTAAGAAAATGGACTTTAACCCTTGTCTGTGAAACCGGGTGCTGACCTTTTAAATCACCATCAAAACCAATTACAATTTGGACTGAATTTCACTCTTTCTGTTTCTTTGGTGTTCAGAAGCTACACTTGATTTTCTAATCACTCTGTGGTTCCCGCACAAATTTCTGCGGCTTCGTTTACGGTTAAGTGCAGCTTTCGAGAAATGTTAATTTGTTCTGACTTAGCATTTGCGGCTCGTGTCATTAATGTGGGTTTGGTTCGACAACTCTAAAATGAAATCAAACAAGAGCTGACTGTTGTTACGATATAATTTACCTCGTGACACGACTAACAGTGTTCACTTAAAGAGCAGTAAAACCGCCTACAACGTCTTAAATTGTATATTTTCCTGTGGCACCTCAAATCTACAAGGTAAAAAAGGCACATTTAAAGTAGTTGCGTCATAAATAATCACCTCCAAGTATGCAGACGAATGAATCGAACAACAAACAAAAGAATGTCTCAACTGGCAGATGAGCAATGTTCTCATCAATTAGCTGGTTTCGTGACCACAGGAGCCGTACCGGCGGCAGGGTTTGGTCCTGTTGTACCTGATGAACTGCCAAAACCCAAGATTAACTGACACACCCAAATCCTAATTAGTATCATCATCAGAGGTCCCGATAGCTCTCCCGCAGCACCGTCAGAAAAACGAGACTGGGCGGCTCTAGTTCTGGTGTCTTTTCATGTGGAGGGCCAGGTGGTCCGATCGCGAGAAGCAACGGCTGCATACGGCGCACTGGAAAGGTTTGGCTCCCGTGTGCTTCCTGAAGTGGCGCGTCAGCTCGTCAGAACGGGCGAACCGCCAATCGCACCCCTCCCACGAGCACTTATATGGCTTTTCGCCTGAAACAAAACATGCAAATTCTGGAGGGGATGACACCAGCTTTGTAAACATTCGCACAACCACAGGTATGCATAGCTTTAAAACATTATGATATGATCAAAGAGCAGAAATAGTTAAAATGGGAACAAGTTTGAAACACTTGGAACTACTTGGAAACATGTGCTACTTATATCAAAACTCACCTGTGTGAGTCCGTAAATGGGCCTTCAAATGTGAGGACTTGGTGTAGACTTTCTTACACCCTGATGCAAGAGAAAACAAAAATATTAATATTATAACATTTCCAATTAAAGCTCATTTCCATTGCATACACATTAGCATCCTAGCTAAATCTGACCATTGCGTTAGCAGCACAAAAAGTCATAGGTTTAAAGGGATACTCCACTTTTTTGAAAAAAACACTTGATTTTTACCATTTTGGAATCCATTTAGCCGATCCCAGGGGTCTGGCGGTATCACTTTTAGCATAGCTTAGCATAATCCATTGAATCTGGTTAGACCATTAGCATCGCGCTCAAAAATAACCAAAGAGTTTCGATATTTTTCCAATTTAAAACTTGACTCTTCTGTAGTAACATAATGTACTAAGACCAAAGCAGTGCCCGAAAATAGTTCTCTTGGTTACTTTCAATAGCAAGGGACTATTTTCGGGCACTGCCTAATATCATTGCGCCTGCTGCAGCCATGGTATGGCAGTAAATTCCTTGATTATTATGCCGGAATAAGAGTATAGTTCCTAGCCATATTGGCCTAGAAAATCGCAACTTTTAATTTTCCGTCTTTTTTAGTACACAATGTAACTAAGAGTCAAGTTTTAAATAGGAAAAATATTAAAACTCTTTGATTATTTTTGAGCGTGATGCTAATGGTCTAATCAGATTCAATGGATTATGCTAAGCTAAGCTAAAAGTAGTACCGCCAGCCCCGGAGATCGGCCGAATGGATTCCAAAACGGCAAAAATCAAATATTTAAATCTAGGGGAGCTGGAAAATTGGCATATCTTCAGAAAAAGTGGAGTGTCCCTTTAATCCCAGGAAACACATACGTATAAAATGTATAACTTGAAATGCACTGTAGTGGCTTTGGATAAAAGCTTATGCCAAATGTAGGCCTACATGTAAGATGCTTAGTCAAATCATTTCACCTATAAATATATTATCATTCAAAAAAGTTACTTTTATAACCTACAATGTATGAACACATAAATGCTACTGTACATTAAATGACATAAAACGGTTTGCGAATCTCAGTCCATCAACTCAACTTGGCTCACCTGGTACATCACAGTGATGTATTCTTCGTTTGTCAAGATCTGGATTGTTCCTGCGGGTGAATTGAGCAGGAACTGCTTGCGTTTGCACAGATGGAGCAAGACCTGGGCCTGGGGAAACACCTGCCATTTTTGAGGCCATGCTCACAGCATACGACGGAGGTGGCGACAGGTTCTGTATGAGTTCTTTCCTCCTGTCCGGGCTGCCGGGTTCCGAATTCGGCGGGGAGGGCGGAAGATAAGCCGCCCTCTTCTGAGGATGATGCTGGCCCACCTGAGCAGGTAGAGGGTAACCGCCGCTTCCCATGTTACATAGGGATCTCTCTGCAATATGACCGGGCGGTGGATGAATGCTGTTATATGTTGACATCTGCGGGCATACGACATTGTGAGAATCGTGCGGTCCAGGCACATTAGGGTCGAGCTCAGAGTTCAACAGTTGAAACAAAGGAACATCTGGAAATTCGAGGGATGGCGTCTCGTGCTTGACATAAACGTTTCCGGTTTCTGCACCCGGGCTGTAGAGGTTTGTGTACTCTTGGTGCGGCACAGCAGGCGCAACCGCACCGTGGCAAGCGGAGTAGTTGAAAGACGAATGCAGAGGTTCTGTCTTGATCTGCGGCACCGTGGATCTCACAGGCCTGCACATGCCAGTCCGTAGGTAGGTGACATCAGGTAAGTAAACATTCATGTTTATGCTGTACGGTGCGCATTGGTCCATCATCAGTGAATTGTCTTGACAGAACTTCTTATGGTCTGTCAGCGTCTGGAACTGTTGTGGCAGGTATCCATCCATGTCTTGTTTGATCTGTTTGAAGAACAGAAAACAAGTTTTCAATCAAACGATTATACAATAGTCGAACGAAAACACGTTCATCCAGCTGTATCCGAGAACCGGGACTGGAATTGTGGCAAAAAACCAAAGCTGTCTATAACAATGCAACAATTCCTGAGAATTACAAGACGAGTTCACATGAACGCAGTTGCTTGACTTTAACATTTTTGTTTGTTATTGTAATATCACTGTAACCACTCAAACTCATTTAATATCATTTATATTTTTGGGTAACAACTCTGAATACACGTGCTTGTTACTATGTTGTACCCAACTCTCTCTCTCTCTCTCCCATCCATAAACTAGGAAATACTCCATCTGAATTTAGAGCCTACAGCTGCTCTGCTGTTATGGACTTTTCAGATTAAGGTCAGTGCAGAGTTCAGTACAATTCATCCTAACATTTCAAAACACATACATTCCCAAAACCATTCACTATACCCTAATACTGTTATGAAACACATCCACATACTGTACGTACACACATGCGCATCCATACCGTATTTATAAGACACTATAATAAAATGTAGCCTGTGCAGCGATCACGTCTTCTATAAGCGTAAACAAAACGCGCATTTCGTAAAGCATGTGTTACAAATCTCACACGCGATGTATAGATTGACTGTACCAGAATGTGATGCTTTGATGGAGTGTCATTAAATCCAGTGTGATCGTCTTCTCTTAATGGCTGTTGTGTTATTCTGGCCGTGGATCTTGCTCAACAAAGCGTTGCGCGTAAACGCATGTCCTCCGCTGGATACACGGAGATCACGTCATTCAATATGCCGCAAATGAAAACGACACGACACACAACACGAGATCCTCGAGCGCTTTAAGCGTTTGACAAGACAGATTACGCAACTGCCTCGTTTCAATGCCTCAAAACGGGGCGGGGCTTTATCATCATCATACGTTTAATAATTCACCCAAACTGGTTTTAGGGAGCTATATTTAAAATAGGAATACAAGTAAAGTGAAACTAAGCATAGACCTGTACAAATAATCAAATATGCTATTCAGTTTCAATCTTAGTTGTCATACACACAAATGTCAGGTCACAACTGTTTTTCTGTTATCCACACAGTCAGAAATTCCAGGGAATGAGTTAAATCACATTTATGCCTCTATCTCTCTCTCTCTCCCCCCTTGGGCCATATGTGCTGGTATGCAAAACTGCTTGACTGCACTGCAGCTGCCTGTGTGGATTGCGTGTCCTATGCCAACATGCTAGAAAGAAGTGTTGAAGTAGGCAAAGTTGCTGCCAGGGACAAATATCAGAGATGTTTCGATGAAAATAGCACGAGATCAGAAAGATCACTCGGAATGCCTCACCATTTGTGATGATGTCCACATATAGGTTGGTTTAAATCTAATTCATGAGAACATAAATGGTGTAATAATGTAAAAATGTAAATTTACAGTTGCAAATGATGGAAGCCTAACAGGTTTGTTTGGTTGACTCGCTGAATGATTGTGGCAGGTTCAACGTGTTTGTTCAATGAAAAACTCATTTCTATTCTTCGCAATGTGAGTTATTAGTAAACATGCGCCCTGAAATTCGCTCTCATTTCATTCTGAAAGGAAATCAATGTTGCAATAAGTAAAATGTATGCATTTGCTTGGTAAATGAATTGTGATGTCAAAATAAAGGCCATTCCCATCATTCATATTTGAACCTACATTGTCTGGATTCACAGAAGCATTTAAAAACCAAACACAGGCATTTTCAGAAAAACAAAGGCACACGTCAAACAGGTTCAGAGATTTGTTCTGCGACCAAACAAACCGCTGAATCTAAACAATGTGTCAGAACTCTGATGCTATTTTTTGCATAGTGAAGTTTGATTATAATTTGAGACTTTTACCTTAGTGGTTTACATTCACATTCATGATTGCCATGCAGAGATGATTTATTCATAAAGTACCCAAACAAACAAATAGACTAATTTCAAGTAAATAACGTGTGTAACATAAAAGAAAAAAAAGTGCATCACAAGACTTTTCATACGCATTGATGCGTCAACTATTCTGTTGGTCTATTGTATTTGTGACATTTTGTTTGATCAGTATATATATTCACATGAACATGCTTTATCGCCAAATGTCAAATAAAGACCCGGCGCTCTAAATATAGCCCTGTATTGAATGTGCATCAAAGACAAGCATTTCGTTTGCTCATTGGAGAATTTAAGGATCATAGCAGACGGGAGCATCTGTTGATGCTGGCACATGGACATCCACATATGAATGCAAGCGATTCATGTCGTACGTCATTTAAAACACACAATATGCTTAACAAATGTATAGCAGATTTTAGAAAATTTAAAGCATGAGACAGTGAGCATCCAATGTGTGCTTTATTTTGAATAAAGATCAAATATTAATACTAAAATAACAGTATTTTGACAGTCTGATATTTTGTGTAAACTCTAAATCTGAAATATTTTTCTTTATGCTTTCTCTTAGGGATTATATTCAACAGTGATTGCGTACTGTATGTATTCAGCAATAGCAAGTTTTTAAGTCAACAGTGAAAGGTTGTAGTTTTAGAGGGTGTGGTGTGTGAGAAAAATCAAGTCAGTGGGATTAGCGGTAGGCTTAATGAAAGTGCTGGTTAAGAAGTTAAGATGTGTTTATTTGGCTTATGTTGTAGTGTAGCACAAAGATGTCTTCTAAACAAATAAATGTAAATAAACTAAAAAAGATAAAGCGAGAGAAAAAGAGAGAGAGAGATAAGTGTGTAATGTAATAAACACCAGGGCGTCTTACGAACTTACAAACTGTTAAAAGAGTAGTTACTATAGTACTGCCTACACAAATAGCTCCACTCTGGCCAATGACAAATGAATGCATTCTTATTTGTGTTTGCTTTTATTTGTTTTGTACTTGTGTTAAGTTTTAAATAAACATCATTGGACCTTTTGACAGCATAGTTTTTAGGTTATTTGTATAACCTAAGCAGACTACATACAGTATTCTTTAAATAGTCAGTGAAAGTCATAAATCTCAGGAGTGCAAACTAAATGAGCCCAACCCCAAAAAAAGATTATATGATTGGGTAAAAATTTGAGGCGAAATAAGATTATAAAACTAGTGCTATATACAACACCAGTAGACTGTTTATGCTGCTCTTTGGTGGAAATGAATTAAGTCTTCTATTAATGTGTTATTTTCAGATGTATTTAGAATATGTATACTTGATTTGGGGGTAAAGTCATGTTTAAATATAGTGAAATGTGCATATTTGTTTGATTTTGTGGATCTTTGATCTTTTTGATTCACCAAGCTTAGCTCGATGAAAAACATTAATTGTGAAACTGATTAGGCAAAATTACGGTCATTTAAAAATAATAAGAATTTTGAATTGTGTGAAAGCCATTATTAGGGATTCCCACAATCAAACTCATCAAAATTAAATTAATGGCGATTTGTATAATTGAGTTCTGAAACCATGCAAACAGCTAAACAGGCTCAGTTGACTGTTTATTATACTTGCCTTTTAATTATTATTATTTAATTTTTTTAAATATATTTTAAACATCTTAGATGTTTCTTTCTACACAGTGTGAACATAGTGTCAATGTTAGTATGTCAGGAACAATATACAGTACACTGAAGAATATATTAAACAATAAAATAATTGTCTAGAAGTATGTGCATTTACACATTTGGCAAATACTTTTTAAAGTTACTTCCAGTGCATTCAAGGTATACTTTTAGTTTGTGTGGTCTGAGCTACAGTGCTTGTTTACCAAATTCATTAGTCTTTTAAATTTAACCCTGTAAAACCATCGGTTTTAATATTACAACATCAGTTTAAAATCTAATAAAATATACCTGTACATTTTAAACCACATTTACACAACTAAAAGGTCCTAATGTTTAACCCCGCAATGATTTTGTATGGTAGACTTTGTAAATATGTTTGTTTTCTTGGCCGTGAACTTACAAAACCTGCTAACCTGCCTTGAAGAACATAACCTTTTTTACTGGATTAAATAAATCAACAATCATGTAAGTAAAATGCCTAAAATATTTTTTCTGTTGGCTAAACTAATGATGCCATCTCCTTTCATATACCACATGATCACGGCTATGACAGATAATACCAATGAGTACAGTTTTGTAAATGCAATCTGAGCATATTTTTATAATAAAATGATTTTTATAAAAATATGGTTTGTCTGGTTATTATGTATTGTGTGATTATGTATATTCATATATAGGCTATTGTTATTGAGCTACATAAGCAGTACACCCTGCATAGTAACTCTTAAATGTTATTGACATTTGTTCAGACAGTGAGTGAAAACACAGCAATTCTGCTACCCAATAGGCCCAATGTTGTAATATTACAACATTTCCATAAAAACTTACCAAAATGTAAAAAATGTAAAAACCCATTGATTTTTGCATCAGAGGACTCTTACAACAACAAATAAAAGGTTAAATATTTTTTTCAAAGTTTTTTTCTATATTTGGGTCTTACAGGGTTGAAGGCTGAAACATTATTTTTTTACAGTTCCCAGTTATTTATTATTATTATATAAATGTAATACCATTTATATTTATAAGTAAACTTTCCTAATTGTCATTACTACAATGCAGCCAACTTAGCGTCTTTTTTCCAAGATATGTGAATGAAAAAATTTGTACTGGAATTTTGGCTTTATTTGGCTTTTATACAGAATCCCAATATGTCGTCACGGGTATGCTAATTAGCGTATGACGTCATTTAAGAACATTTAGCAACTTTTCGTGCAGGCTTTAGATAGGCCTACACTACATTTAAAATAATAATAATAATAATTTAACGCTTAAAACATATCTGAGAGACACTTTTAAAAGCAACGGACTTTTCCCGAGAAAACTTCACACAAGGTGAGTTTTAATTTTTATTTTGTTATTGAAAGTCTCCATTGAACTTGCAGTGGTTGCATTAACAAAGAATTCTTGATCAATATGTGTAACTTAGGCTTAAATAACAGCTGCCGTTATGGGGGCACTCTTCAGCTATTTTAAGGCCATCTCAATCTAAAATTCCTTTCAGTGCACTAAAACTTTTGCTCTCAAAAACTCCCACACTGTCACTTTCATCAAAATAGCATAGCATTTGAAAATTCATACGGGAATCTTTTGAAAAGACAACATTTAGTTATTTCAACATAAGCATTAACACACATCGCATGTCAATTTTATCAGTATACCACCAAGCACAACCAAGACGCTGTACAACAAATAAAAAAGAACACATTACAAAGCAGACTAACATTTTATTTTTAATTAAAAAAAAATGTCAGAGACAGTGGTGATGCAGTCATGCTGCCAGTGTCTCGATATGTAGTAAGCGAGGGTCCTTACCCGTAGCCTTCGCGATACAGCATGACCATCGGTCCTGGACCACTTTCCAGCAAAGTTTAGCTTCAAACTGTGCCTAATTGTTTTTCAGAGTAGGCCGAAATGTAGTTGCAGCCAGCTTCCTCTAGATGGCATTGTTTAGTCGTCATAGACACAGGCATCTGCGGTCTGTCTAAAGCTGTTTGAATAGGAGTAGCAAAATACAGTTACAGAGACACATTCTGTTCAGTTTACTTTATTCTAGTCTGGCCTTTTCTATTTTACACTTAGAATTGTTTTCTATGCAATTAAGAAACAACTGCATAGGAATATGAATTTATATTATTACTTTTATTTGATTATTAAATCTGAATCAGGAGTGTAGTAGTATATACAGTAGTTCACAGTACAGACACTTTCAACCACCTTTAAATACATTTGAACTGATTTGAGCATAATGTTAGTTGTTTGAATATTTTATTAAATTAAATATATTTGTATGACAACAATGTGTCGTCGCAATGCTATTTAATTTAATTTGCCAATGAAACCGCCCATTAAACTATGAAAAAGTTTTAATCCAATTATGTTTTCCCTTGTGCATCATATTTAACAACAGATGATAATACATACGCCATCGATTTGTCTTTGCCTCTTCATGTTATCTGACACAGCTTCATTTCCTTCTGATCTCTGTGATCATTTCCACAACATTACTTTTGCTTGTTTGTAAGAGAGAACATGAGCCTAATGTTTCTCTCAGGGGGAAAAGTTCAATATAATTTGTTAATTAAATGGATTAATTTAATTACAGTAGCTCCAAAACATTCATCAAAATAACTATTCTTCCAGCTCCAATTTAATTAATGTTTAAGTAAAAACAAGTCAGTTTCAAATGTACATAATACTTCCCTACATGCTCCCCGCCCCTCGCCGCTTATTCATTTTCCCTCTCTGATCCCCATCGCACAAAAGCCTGTCGGTGATTGTTTGATTTTCAATGATACAGCGTCGTTGAAACCAAACATTTATTACAGCAATTTAATTTAACCTCTCAACAGGCTTTTACAAGAAGACCAGAGGGATACTATCAGTGAAAGCCACTCAGTGTTCTGTTATTAATCTCCTACCGCCGTTGGCCCTTTCATAAAAGGTAAGTATTATCCAAACTCCAAACATACCACTGCCATTCAAGCTGTCTCCAATTTCATCGCAAAGCAGACCAGATAGAGTTCAATTCGTCCATGCAAGCCAAAATAACAAGATAATTTTGGCTAATCTGCTCGAGGAATGTTGAGCGTTTGATGTGGACAGTGGTGGATCTTCAGTTGAAATAATTGCACGCTGACTCGGCCGGGATTGTTGGCTCAGGTGAGCCCCTCTGTCTTACAGGTGTTCTTCTGGGTTGACAACTCGGCCCTTGTTTAGGAAAGAGAGAACGAATCAGAAGGTTTTCATCTGATAATGCTGGAATGAACAAAATCAAATGGAAACCCATGCAAAAAAAAAAAAAAGTAATCAGGTCTAGTGATATTCTAGAGATTTTATTAAACAAGTAGTTATCAGATATATAAACAATCATAATTGCTCACCTCATTTTACAAGAGTCTGCTATCTTGAACAGACGTGCCTGGAATTTTATGAAATGCAGAGAGTAATAATTCCCCTACTTAATCTTCTCATCACACTCAATACAGTTTGTTTGAAAATATGTGTCTTCAAAGAGCAGTGACTCATTAATCTTCACAATTCCTAATTTGAGTGTTGAAACAGTGAGTTAAATTTGTGGTCTTATCACTAACTCATTGTTTCAAAACAATGTATTTAGATCTTTGAACAGCTTGTATACTTGAAGCAATTAGGGAAATGTTTTGCTCAAACATTCACAGCTTATCTGCGGCAGCATAACAAGTTTCCCACTGCTACATGGGCAAATATTTGTAAGCCTCTTGGAGGATGTTTGTAACCCAAAAAGTGTCTCATGCAAAGCGCAAGAACATCTGTCAGATTGCTGAATGGAACAAATAGCATTATAATACTGGGATATGCACAGTTGCAGGGCAACTGGAAGAAATTCCCCATTGAGCAAATGTTATGTGTAAATAGAAAGAGATTACAATTTTCCCCAAAATATTTAGACACTAGAAAAAATATTTGATGCTTGGATTACAAAATAATTTCTGCAAACAAATGATGTTACACGTTTTTGCAGTTAGTTTTGGTAAATGTATGAAGTCAGTTCCCATCGTTTACTATGCGACCCAGTAATTTTTTGTTATTTTACTTTTTTATCTTAAATATTGCCTGAGTAGGGCCATGTCAAAGATTAAAATCAATGAGTGAAATGCTCTAAATTAGATTATGAGACTCATAGGCAGGGTTACATTTTTACAAACCCAGCCACTGTGTTAAATTAACCCATAAAGGGTTCAAATTTGACCCAACAGTGGGTTAAAACAAACTAGCATTTTGGGCTGAAACAACCCAGCACAGGTTATAATTAGGGCTGGGTATCGATTCAGATGTTCCAGATCGATTCGATTTCGATTCATAAGCTATCGGATTGATTCTATTTCAATTCTCGGTTCGATTCGATTTCGATTCATAAGCTATCGAATTCAATTCTCACTTGGGTGCATTCAAACAGAAATGGGTTCTGTAATTTTCAAATGCATACAATTATGTCAAATGCAATACAATTTTGATGCAAGATGAAAAATGAATGCTGAGAAAAGTCAAAACAGTCGCATTCCTTGATCAAACAGGATCAGGTTATTTCATAAAAAAAAATGATTTGTGGCCTTCGAGAATCGATTTTTAATCAACCACGTTTATATATATATATATATAATCGAAGAAATTTTTTTTTTGCCCAGCCCTAGTTATAGTACATCTCAATTGTCCCTTTTTGACCCAGCGCTGGGTTGAAAATAACCCAGGTTTTTTTTCGAGTGTACAATTGAATCCTAAAATGTTTTAATAAAATTAATGCATAACTTTTTTACTCGTATGATAAGTATAATAAATTGTATAGTTGTATAATAATAGGAGCATCAAGGATTTATTTCAATTATTTGCAATGCTTTACATGGCCTCAGTCAATATTTAACATATCAAGGTTATAATTTTAAAACATTTTCTTTAAAATTTTCGTTACACAACAGATGACTTCAGTTGGGTTTTCTCAGACTGAGTCACATATTTCTTAATCAATATTGAATACTTTATTCGTTGTTGTACAAATGGTTTATTCTTTAAAATAAATAGTTGTATATGAGCTGGTAAAGAAAATGGCTGAGGTAAAGGTAACCAATCTTTACCCGCTACATTCCCAGCCATTAGCTCATCTGTCCACACCTCCTCCTCTTTAGTCATTGGCCAGATTCCTTGAGAACAGACCACTAATCATGTGACAAAGCTGTCTCTATTAGCCTCTGCCCACCCCTCCCTTCACTCATCCCTGTTCAGCTTCAAGTACACACACATCCTTGCCTATTATTATTCTCTTTATTGTTGTGCTGCTTATGAATTATTTGACCAACGGTATTATATCTTGTCATGTGAAATGAGGTAACTCTGTAGTTAAGCCCTGAAACTGACGTGGAACGCTATGATAAAGCTAAGCCTCTTCTGACTCCAGTCAATAAAATCTGAACAAAAGAGCACCTTCACCGTTAAAGCCATCAGTATCATGATAAACAGACCTGCCAGTCACAAGCCTGCTCCACATACATTTGGTTAAACATGTTGTGCATTTTTAGTCTAAATGGGGAAGTTAGTTTTTTAAAGGATTTTTTAAAAAGGTCCAGTGTACCCTGGGAAATTGGCTCAGGTGATTGTTCTGAATACAGTGCAGTCAACACTAACGGTGAAAAGTGTGTGGACACCTGAACAGCACGTGTTAAAATGTGCCACCTGTGCTTGTTGATCATTTAATTTTAAGACCGTGGCCAGAAATAGAGTGTTGGTTCTCCATTTGCAGCTTTAGTAAACCATTTTATCGATGACATCCTGTGATAGTGTCACATTTAAAGTCACTGAGCTCTGGTTGCTCTTTCTACAAAAATGCGTTTTTTCTTGGTTGTATGCATGATTTTATGCACCTGCTAGTAATGCAATACCTAAATAGTACATAATATGACCTTGTTAAAGGGAAAAATCTCTATAATTGGGTCCCAAGTGTTTCAATCAATCTAGACAATGTGAAAAAGAACAACCCAGTAACTTAGTTTTGGTAAACCATTTTCTGCAAGCATGTGAAAGAATATGAAATTAGGCTCCCCCTGTGATGTCAGAAGGGGATAATACCGCCCCTTAATCTGCACTAATCAACCCCAACACTAGCATTTAGTGCAGATATCAGATCATTTGCATTTTAAGGACACAACCAAAACAGCAGATTTTTGCTCACACCTACATAGTGGCAATTTTAACAAGCTATAATAAATTATCTGTATAATATTTTGAGCTAGAATTTCACATACTCTGGGGACCCCAAAGATTTATTTGACTCTTTAAAAAAGTCTTGTGAAATGTCCCCTTTAAGGGTACGTCCCAGTGACAGCTTTTGTACTTTTATTTCTGACAGTTTAGTTATGTATTTCATTGGCTTTGATAACACAAATACAAAATAATGCAAGTGCCATCTCAAAATGATAAATAGCTAGACCTGTTTTGGGGTTAACAATGGTCCCGGTTATTTTATTAAAAATGTTTGGAACAGTTAGTAGATGTATACATAAAGTGTTATTAGTGCTCAAAACATATATCACTGTATCACTGCCATAATACTTAATGAAGTCATATGTGCATTACTCTTTTAAACATGCAGGCTGGTGTTTCACTTAAATAATGGGAGCATTAGTCTCTCAAATAGCCAATAGTCCAATCAGAGATGATCACATTAGGTCATATTAGAAACCGTTATTTTAATCCTTTTCCCAGCACAGGTCAGTCTCCCTCTCCAAAACTCGCCGGACTTCCCTTAAAGGGGACATATCATGAAAACAGTGACTTTTCCATGTTTAAGTGCTATAATTGGGTCCCCATTGCTTCTATCAACCTAATGTGAAAAAGCTCAGTAACTTAGTTTTCTCTGCAAGCATGTGAAAGAATAGGTCATTGAAATTTGGCTCCCCCTGTGATGTCAGAAGGGGATAATACCGCCCCTTATTCTGCACTATTCAACCATGACACTGCCATTTAGTGCATAGATCAGCTCATTTGCATTATAGTACACACCCTAAAACGCCACATTTTTGCTCACACTTACAAAGTGACAATTTTAACATGCTATAGTAAATGATCTATATGGTATTTTAAGCTAGAACTTTACATACGTACTCTGGGGACACCAACGATTTATTTGACACCTATATGCACTTTTGTAAGGTATGTTTGTTAAAACTACTTAAATGTCCTAATATAACTAAGACTTAGTCCTGGCTTTCTCTAAACCCTGTCTGGGAAACCGCCTCTCTGTGTTTCTTGATCACTATTAATTTGTTACCTTTACCTGAGAGGCACCTAAAAAGAGCAGTTTTGTAACAAACAATCCAGACGTTTGTTCAGAGGTATTAATTAGGACTTTATTTATGCAGATCCCTAAAAAAATTTACATAAAAATCTATTTAACAGATGGGTTTATGGGAGTAATGAATGTGCGATCCTGTGATATAACATCTGGTTCATCATAACAATGCTTGTCCTTTGGAGAGCAAATGAAAAAACATGTTGCCTTTAATAAAGACGGTGTTAAGAATATCAAACGAAATATTCTTTGCACTTTGTCCATTTTAGTTGCACTGAATAAATCTCATATTTTTTTTCTTCATGATTAATCACTTTATGATTAGTAATTTTTTTAGTGGTACATAATCATCTTTATTCTTCTTGCTTACCGAGATCATTTTTTTTGCTGTTATACATTCATTTGTTTTGTATTTGAAATAACAAATCCAGCAAATTCTCTCTTTGCCTCCCAAAGTCCATATATTTCCCGGGCATTCAGCAAGATTTCAAACGGGGAGGTGCTGTGCCCTCATCCTCCACCGGCTACAAGGTCACTGGAGTATTGATAAATCACGCAGCTGTGATTCCCACCTGACAGCTCAAACTAACATCAACCTGGATGGGAGAGAACAAAAGACCGTCAAGCGGCCCTTTTCTTGACACTTTTATTCAATCACGGCCAGATTGCTTACGACAGCGCCGGCATCTGTTTTGTCTTCATCTTTCCCCATTTGATAAAGTGTGTCAAGTCATATTTTTGTAAGGATTTCACGTCACCCCTGCTGCGTGAAAGCGGCTACCGTTCGGCATATGTATTCCACATGAGGGGATCATCAAATGGGTCAGGGTTTAATGACATCCCTCCCAAGGTCATCAGCCATCTAAAAGGGAAGCTGCCACAAAGCTACAAGCTGAGGGTCAAAGATAAGAACGCACTGGGAGATATCTGAGATAAAAAGGAGAAAATTAAACAATGAGGGAACGCGGTGACGCTTTGATTGTGTTGTTCGGTGCGATTGTTATTTTGGGTGCACCGATTGGCGGTGTGCTGATGTTAACCTTGTCCTCTCAGGATAGAGGTTGCTGATAGCACTCGCACCGCACATGGCCATTGTTTGTTTTTGAGCTCCCAGGAATGGGATTTCCATTCTGCGGTTCAGGTTCAGTTATAGATTGCTTTTGCAGCAGTTGTTTTTTAAGGATAATGTGTGATCTCCATTGCAGATGATTGAGTGAATGGTTTCTGAAGGGGTGAGCGAGAGGTCAGAAATGGCAGCGGGTTCACTGTTATCAGATTATGGCATGTGAGAATATCATTTTAAAGGTAAAATCTTTTGGGGTGTAATTTTATACAGTGTGGTACATTTCTTACCAGTGGGTGGTGCTGAAAGCTATAGTGTTTTACTGGATGCTTTATGGTGGACTTTGTTTGACATTTTTAAGTTTCCTTCTCAGTGTTTCCAAGGAAAACAACAAAGTGCATCATACAGTAGATTGCAAAAACATATCAGCAACAAAAATCCCATGTTACTTTCCAAAAACAAACAAATCATTACCTCCGAAATCTGCTTGTGTCTGCAGCAAAATAAATTGCTTTAGGCACAATAGACATCCAAAACCTTTGAACACTCGCGATTAATTAAGTTTAAACGGTCAGACGTGCAATCTGGAAAGCATACAGCGTATATCAAGTGGGGACAACTCACTCTTGATTTGGACACAATCCCAGGTTTATACTCGACGCTGTATCACTCGACTCTCTACAAAAACAGATGCACTGTCCATATGCTTACCTCCAGAGAAGGAAGATTCAAGCAACCTCTTTCAGGTTAACAGATGAATGGCAATCAGTCATTGATCCCCTAATGTCCCCTCTGTTTAAACTCCTGACTGCTCTTCAGTACTTCCATTCAACTGTTTAGCATTTTAATTCATTTATTTTTTGTTTATTTCTGGTCAAATAGATTGCAAAAATATGTAAATTTTTTGGTTTATTTGGCTGTCTAAATGAGCACATATTATAAGAATAGTTTTTATTTAATGCTTATTTTATAATGACTACAAACCAATATCCTTAAGAAGACTTTTCACATACGTAACAAATATATTTGGTATGTCCTCATTTAGACAAGTAAATATGTGTACTTAAAGGGATAGTTCACCCCAAAATTATAATTTTGTAATCATTTACTCACCGTCATGTTGTTCCTAACCTGTATAAATTCCTTTGTTCTGCTTAACACAAAAGAGGATATTTTGGGCAATGTTTAGTTTTTGAGCACCATTGATTTCCATGGTAGTTTTCTATTGTGGGTGGAAGTCAATGGTGCTTTTGTTTCCTGCTTGATTACAAATATCTTTGTTTAACAAAACAAAGATATTTGTACAGGTTTGTAACTAACTATAACTTGGTGAGTAAGGGGCTGTTACACTTGATATTAAGATGTGTATTCATCGATCGGATCGCAAGTAGACGAGAGAGACACATCACGTTTACACCTGGTATTTAAATCCGTCTCGTTTGTCCACTTTTGACCACTTCTGTCCTGAATACTGTGAGGGGGTGGTCTGTCGAGACGGTGGGCGAGTCTCTCTGTTGTCATTTAAACGAAAGCGGGAGTAATGATGAGTTTATATGGACGCGAACTAAAATTATGTCGGAGTTCGCTGCTTGTGTTGTGAGTAAACATGCTGCACATTGTTTTGTACATGCATATGTTAGAACTTTCTCTGAATTTTCAGCGCAATTTATGAAATAAGATCGCACAACTTTTACACGCTTGCAAAATGAAACTGCGGAGATCAGGTAGGGCTGTGTGCGTTTTTTCAATGAATGAATTTGAATGAATTACTGTGAAATGCCGCCACATCCAAAAGCCAGAGTGCGCTCTCGTGTAGAAACACCATTTGTGTCACAGAAGAAGTAGCATTACAAACACTATTCCAGGAAATGTCTAAAGGGATATTTATATCGCTGTTCTTCAGATTGTTTCAGGTATATTCATGATAATAAAAATATTTGAATGATTGTGTTTGACGAGTGTTGCTTTTTTAAATGCACGTTATAAACGACTCAAACTCATAGTGATTTTAGATTGATAAGCTGTGCATGAAACACAGAATCGGAGCCTTGTGATTCAGTATCGATTTTAGGCAGGTCTTTTTAATGAAAAACGCGATGTATCGGCACAGCGATCAGACACTTTAGTTTTATCAATGAAAGGCTAAAAATAGCGCTGTACACCGTGTGTTCGCACCAGAAGTCAGAAAAGACGTAAAACATCGTATTCTCAGATTAGATAAATAGGAGTGAAGGCGGTTTCCTGTGGCTGTTCGAACACATTCAACCACATGTGCGTTTACACTACAAAAGCAATTCGATTGAAAGGGTTTTCGACTACCTCTGAATGTGGTCGAAAGTGGACAAGCTCAAAATGTTTTGAACACCGTTTACACCTGGCATTAACGTTGTCCAAATGCCAAGTGTAAACAGCCTCTAAATGATAACAGAATTTTATTTTTGCGTGAACTATCCCTTTAAGCCAGGGGTCTCCAATCTTTTTGTGAGCAACTGGTACCACAAGGGAAAAAAAACTATCTGGAGGGCTACTTTTTTGACATGGTCTACTCAAATGTTTTATCATTGTGTAAAATGTTCACATACATACAAGAAGCCAAGCTAATATAAACAATGGAATGTAATAAATAAATATTAAAGGGGCCATGGCATGAAAATCTGACTTTTTCCATGTTTAAGTGCTATGATTGGGGTCCGCAGTGCTTCTATCAACCTAGAAAATGTAAAATAAAGATCAACCCAGTAACTTTTGGTAACCATTTTCTACAAGCACATGAAAAAATAGGTTGTTGAAATTTGGCTCTCCTTATGATGTCATAAGGAGCTCATATTATTATAATACCACCCCTAATCTGCACTATCCAACCACAGCATTGCCATTTAGTGCAGAGAAAAGCACAATTGAGTTTTAATTGCAACAAACCACCATTATTGTGATCAGTGTTTGAATTTCATCAGCTAATTTGCATTTTAAAGGACACACCCAAAACGGCACATTTTTGCACACAACTACAAAGTGGCAATTTAAACATGCTATAATAAATTATTTATATTGTCGCTGTCCGATGAAACTCACGTATGTTTAAATGGACATACGTGCATATTTTACAGTAATGGCGGCCGATATGCCTTCTTCCGATCATTAATTAGAATGGCCAAGTTGCGTTTCATATTGACAGATGAATACGCTCAGTTTATTAAATAGCCTACGTCTTAGTTTATTAAATACACGTAGTTTATTTAATATTAATTATAAATGTATTAAATGTCTCTTGCAAACTATGAAGGGACAATGAATTAATACACTGACATGGTAATGCTAGACAGATACTTTGTTTGCACAGTCCTACCGTAATTTTGTCACTCCTAAACGTACGTCTGGCGTCAGGGGGGAAACGTTTACCTCCATGAAGGAAAGTCATTGTGTCACCAGGCTATGTTTATTCGGCTATCCAGTGCTGAGCTTCGATGAAACTTCACGAGACCGGCGAGATGCTTCCACCGGGCGGGAGATACGCAGCGTGATTGACAGCTTTGACACGAAATGGATATACGTGAAAATCAGATGACATGATTTAACAATTTTTCATTGGCCATTTAGATATGTGAAGCATACTGTATTCTTTCATACTGTATACTTTCAATCCTTCGAAAAATCTCAAAATCGGCTATGGACATACGTAGTTTTCATCGGACAACAACGATATGGTGTTTTGAGCTAAAACTTTACATATGTGCTCTGGGGACACCAAAAATGTATTTATTTAACATCTTAAAAAAGTCTTGTGCCATGGCCCCTTTAAAATTGAGGCTATTAGCAGAATGTGCTATAGCGGCCAATTCATAGACTCCACAGGCTCTCTCTCTCTCTCTTGCTCTCTCTCTGCGCAGGTTTGCTCGATTTAGCTAATGTCAATCAAGATGTCCCTAGAGTATTAGTAATACCTGTTAGGTATGAATGTAAGGCATTACCAATACCTGTAGTCAATTTTTATCAAAAAAGTGACATTCTCTCTCACAGCTTTTCCCCTAGATAGAAACATGCAGATGTGTAATTATTTTGAATGTGTGTTGTTGTGTGTTTAAAGTTGTCTGGGAATGACAATTAAGGTAAAACCACAAACCAGTGGATTAATTGCTATTGTAAAGCTTCAATTGAGGTGTAATCAATTCACACGAGACTTAATTAAGGTGTATTTATCCAGTTTAAATCACCGTATTCTTAGCACTTTTAAGACTTCAGGCCACGGGCAGTATTGCTGATTGTAAACTGTCACTATATGTCACTATAGCAGTTATACAGAGAATTCAGTTTATTGGTCCTCAAGTATTATTTTATTATGCTGAGCATAATAAAGTACAGCAGTGAAATATAAAAGTGCTCCAGTATAATTACACTTCTATTAATATAATTTTACAACCCCAACATGCTGTGCTGTTCACATACTCTATGTTCAGCCTGTCAAGGACAATACTTGAAAATTGTCAGAATATTCATTAAGGGGCACATTTGTACCCGCTCAATGACATCTTGCATTTCACTGATGATTGCGAGACATTTCAGATAAATGACATTTTTTCTATTAACGAGACTGTGCATAGCATTATCAATGCATAATGGTTTTCTCTACAGCATTTCTACAGCACTACCTTATCAAAGAGCAGCAGCCCTTCTGAGCGGGAAACTCATTTTATGTTGAGAAAGGCCTCCTGAGAACCCCAATATTTCTGTAAGTGCCACTGACTGCCTACAGCATTAGCAGGCGGATTTTACAGCATTAAGTGTAAAGAAGCTAGAATTTTCGGGATTTCTTCTTGAATAGTTATTAAAGCGTGTTCAGATATATATACACTCACCTAAAGGATTATTAGGAACACCATACTAATGCTGTGTTTGACCCCCTTTCGCCTTCAGAACTGCCTTAATTCTACATGACATTGATTCAATAAGGTGCTGAAAGCATTCTTTAGAAATGTTGGCCTTTATTGATAGGATAGCATCTTGCAGTTGATGGAGATTTGTGGGATGCACATCCAGGGCACGAAGCTCTCGTCCCACCACATCCCAAAGATGCTCTATTGGGTTGAGATCTGGTGACTGTGGGGGCCATTTTAGTACAGTGAACTCATTGTCATGTTCAGGAAACCAATTTGAAATTATTTGAGCTTTGCGACATAGTGCATTATCCTGCTGGAAGTAGCCATCAGAGAATGGGTACATGATGGCCATAAAGGGATGGACATGGTCAGAAACAATGCTCAGGTAGGCAGTGGCATTTAAACGATGCACAATTTGCACTAAGTGGCCTAAAGTGTCCAAAGAAAACATCCCCCACACCATTACACCATCACCACCAGCCTGCACGGTGGTAACAAGGCATGATGGATCCATGTTCTCATTCTGTTTACCCCAAATTCTGACTCTACCATCTGAATGTCTCAACAGAAATCGAGACTCATCAGACCAGGCAACATTTTTCCAGTCTTCAACTCTAATTGTAGCCTCTTTTTCCTATTTGTAGTGGAGATGAGTGGTATCCGGTGGGGCCGTCTGCTGTTGTAGCCCATCCGCCTCAAGGTTATGCGTGTTGTGGCTTCACAAATGCTTTGCTGCATACCTCGGTTGTAACGAGTGGTGATTTCAGTCAAAGTTGCTCTTCTATCAGCTTGAATCAGTCGCCCCGCCCCATTCTCCTCTGATCTCTAGCATCAACAAGGCATTTTGGCCCACAAGACTGCCTCATACTGGATGTTTTTCCCTTTTCACACCATTCTTTGTAAACCCTAGAAATGGTTGTGCGTGAAAATCCCAGTAACTGAGTAGATTGTGAAATAACCATGCCACCATCAACCATGCCACACTCAAAATTGCTTAAATCACCTTTCTTTCCCATTCTGACATTCAGTTTGGAGTTCAGGAGATTGTCTTGACCAGGACACCAACCCTAAATGGATTGAAGCAACTGCCATGTGATTGGTTGATAAGATAATTGCATTGATGAGAAATTGAATAGGTGTTCCTAATAATCCTTTAGGTGAGTGTATGTATGTATGTATGTATGTATGTATGTATGTATGTATGTATGTATGTATGTATGTATGTATGTGTATATATATATATATATATATAGGGGAGAGCGGGGTATGTTGTCACACTTTTCACACTGTCTAACATTTACTGAGCACCATACATCAAAATGGTATAAATCTCATACCAAATGAAAGAAGGAAGTCTTGGGCACATATGTTGTATTCATAACATCTTTATATCTTATCTCATTACAGAGTTGTAGACTGTTGAATAGTGACTGTGCACTTGTGACAATTTGCCCCATCGGAGGGTAAGTTGTCACACTAGGGCGGGTAAGTTGTCACACTAGATTATCTAAAAATAAGAACACAACTACTTAATTGTGAATATTGATTTTAATTTTTAAACTCAAACCAAACTGGAAATATAAACATCCGTGCCTGGAGAATCTGGAAAAACAATTATTTCAATCCAAATAATGCACATTTCAATTAAGTGGCAAGACCACTTTACTTTGAACTTTGGTTCAAATGTTCTATGGCTTTCACATAAAACCAGATAACTGAATGGAACGCTGCAGATAACTTGCTTAACTTAACATGTTTAACCTCTGAACAAAACAGATGCCCTGTATGACTAATAGGACTCATCTCCAGAATCACAATTCTGACACACATAAATTGCCTGGCCTGAGGTGCAAGCATCATGGGCCCAATTGTTGCATTTTACACATTTTACCCAGGTCTCCTTTGGACGACTCTTTGAAAATGGCTCTACACAGACGAGGCAGAAGCACTCTTCATCATCTGATGATGACTCTTGCATGATTTTTCTTCTTTTAGCTGCCTTGTTTTTCATAGGTCCAGATTTCTGCTTCCCTTTCTTTTGAAACAGCTTTTTGCTAGATTGAGGCTTATTCTTTTCTATATCATGTTTTCTGAGCATGTTCGATGTGTTTGTTTGTACAGGGGCAAGTTGTCAGATGTGACGACTTGCCCCAAAGTCATTGAGACAACTTGCCCCATACTTACTTGTGTGCTAATGTTGTCTAAATCTCAAGTTTAGCTCATCATATCACTTTAGCTAAAGTATCAAAAGACACTTTACGGTCTCCTCTATTTTGTGCAAAATAATCATTTTAAACATTCACACCTAACAAAGTTGTATTGCATAAAATGTAAAGTGATTTTTTTTTACTTTTTAAGCAGAAAAATAAGAAAATTGTGCTAACCTCAGATTACAGTGATCTTGACCACATGTGAACAGGAAGTTCACTATAGAAGAAGAAGTCACATAAAGTGGCTATTTGATTTTTGAGATAGAGCCTCTAGTGTTGGAGTTATTAACAGTGTGACAACTTACCCGTGTGACAACTTACCCCGCTCTCCCCTATATATATATATATATATATATATATATATATATATATATATATATATATATATATATATATATATATATGTATATATATATATATATATATGTATATATATATATATATATATATATGTATATATATATATATATATATATGTATATATATATATATATATATATGTATATATATATATATATATATATATATATATATATATATATATGTATATATATATATATATATATGTATATATATATATATATATATATATATATATATATATATATATATATATATATATATATATATGTATATATGTATGTGTGTGTGTGTGTGTGTGTGTGTGTGTGTATAGAATGTGTAAGAAATTACAGTAAAAGTATGTGCAAAAGATACACTACACTATACAGTATACAAAGCTTTCTGAGACTGATATTTGCCTTTGAGGTACCAGTATGTACATTTTAGTTACTACTATGCAAGCTTTAGGTACAAATGTGTACTTTTTGAAAAGGTACCACCCCAGTGACAGCTTTTGTACTATTTGTTCTGAGAGTATGCAGTAATGACACAATATAGAGCTGTACAATATTGATGACTGGAAATGGAGCAGGGATTTTTAAGAGGATTTTATTCCACAGACTTTTTAGATAATTTCAAAGGGTTTCCATGCAGTTCGTTTACATAAGATGCTATTCTCCAAACCTGTACAAAGTTGTGCAGCATATGCAAATGACAGGTGCATCGTTTTGCTTCAAAGATAAGTGCATCTGATACTCTTTCATTGTTTACTGTGTGTCAATGTGATCCTCAAATGACCTGGTGGTAAATGAAAAAACTTTGTTTGCTTTTGGCTGGTAAATACGCTCCAAAAGCAAAGTAATCTACACATTTCTAATTAACACAAAACGTTTTCAGTTTCGGCTCCAGCCAGGCTTTGTAACAAATTAATCGTGCTGCAGATGACTCAGATCAACTTTGTAAAATACTAAAAGAAAAATCTATAAAATGATAGCCAGCGTTCTCTAGAATGACACGTATTATCAACAAAACTTAATCAGCTGCATCTTTTCATGAACTCAATTAATAATGTGCAACAACAGGGTCTTTTTTTCCTCTGGATGAAAATTAATTAGCAATGGGAAGGTCACTCCGAGACGCTGACATCACTCATCAGAATGGTGTGGCACTTCTAATTATTTGTCTTCCAGGCTTGGGTGATCAAAAATTATTGCGATACCTGAGCAACATTTAGTAAAAGCCGCGTTTTAAACCCGTTTAATTAGACGTAGCTATTTGATTAATGCCATGTATGCATTCCGGCTCAGCCTCTTATCAGGATTTTGACAAGTTTGGTGGTCACTGTTGTGTGAAAGACATTTCATTGACGCTAACCGACTGTTTAGTATCTAATTCGCTCATTTTGCAACAATTAAAAAGCAGTTTGCTTAGAGGACTTGTTGATATCAATAAAGATGTTCGAAACTTTGACAAACCACCCAGTTTCTGTGTCACATTGCTGTAATGTGTGTCATAGGAGGCAAAAGTGACCACAATACTAAGCCATACTTTGTATTAACCCTTCTCAGATTTCTTGACTTCTCAGTTACAAGTAATGAGAACATTTGAAGATCTTAATATAAAGAAAATAACAGGATGCATACACTGTCAAAAATAAAGGTACGAAGCTGTCACTGGGGCAGTACCCTTTAAAAAAGGTCTTAATATGTACCATTTAGGTACAAATATGTACCTTTAAAGGTACATTTTGGCAGTTCAAAGTACTAATATGCACTCGTTGGGTACAAAGATATACCTTTTTGAAAGGGTACTGTCCCAGTGACAACTTTTGTACCTTTATTTTTGAGAGTGTATCATATAAACATGTAACATATAAAGCAATTAGTTACACATGGATTGTGATAGTTTTAGAGAACATCATGTTATGTCAACTGAAATCCCAAAAGAATTTGATGCCAACACCCCTTCTGTACTTCTCCAATGTAGTGGCTTTTTAGTATAGGACACTGTAATGTTTTTACATATTTAAAGTACACTTGCAATCATTTGTATAGCAGCACATTCAGTCTGGAAGCATATCTGTACAGTAACTAATTTGAATCAATGCATACGAAATACATATACTGTCAGTATGGAAGGCTCAGATGCAAAAAAAGTCAGAAATGAGATAATGATTTTACCGAATGTTCTCGGCACGTGTTATATTTTCATTAACATGGACTCGGGTCATTCAGAAATACTGGTTTGTTGGAAGAATCCATTTAGAGTTAGATAAAAACTACCCAGTCTCAAAAAATTATGTACCTATAGTTACGTTATTTTTTTATTCTTTTTCGTGATACTATCATGAATTCCTGCGTTTTTTTGTGATCGTACACTGTAAAAAAAATTCCGTAGAAATTACACTGTAAAAAATTATGTGTACATTTTTTACACATTGTGTGTGTCATGCCATTTAACGCGCTATTTCATGTCAAAACAAATGAAAGGGACAACACAAGTTGTCCCAACAGTGCTGGGAGTAACGCGTTATAAAGTAATTCCGTTACTGTAATTCCGTTGCTGTGATTCCACTACTTTTAGCGGTAATGAGCATGTAACAAAGTATTTTTTTAAATCAAGTAACGCAGTAACAAGTACTGAAATTTAAATAAGCTAGTTACTCGCTTTATTCTATTTTGTGAAAATTTAACACTTGCAGACAAGACATTTCTGATCTAATGTCACAAGACCTCACTTTGTTACATGCTCATTACCGCTAAAATTAGTGGAATTACAGTAACGGAATTACTTTGTAACGCATAACTCCCATCGTTTTTAACACAACTTGAGTTGTCCCTTTCATTTATTTTAACATGAAATAACACATTAAATGGCATGACACACACAATGTGTAAAAATTAACACATCATTTTTACAGTGTACAGTGTTACTTGCAGCTGGTTGCCGGTAACTTACCGTAGATTTAAATTTATATTATTTACTGGCAACATTTTGTTCAAAGTTAAATGTACATTAAACATTTACAAGTCTTTGTCTTTACAGAGTAAAACTAAAATAACAGCATCAAGCAAAGCATTCTGGGAAACAAAATCTGAAGCAAAAAACAGAAAAAGGTTGATGGTGATTTCTGGTTCCCAGAATGCTTTCCATAAGGCTGTTATTGTATAGTTTTGTTCTGTAAAGATAAAGACTTTATTTAAAATTTAAATTATTTAAAATTTATTTAACTTTGAACAAACTCTTGCCAGTAAATAACATAAATTTAAATCTACAGTAAGTTACCGGCAACCAGCTGCAAGTAACACTGTAATTTCTACGAATTTTTTTACAGTGTATCACGAATTTCTGTTTATGTGTCATTGTCACGTATTGGTTACTCAACTGCTTTTTCCTATTTTCAAACCATTTCCGCTTCGGTTTAGGGTTAGATTTGATGTTTGCATTAGGATGTCACTTTAAGTATTGATTTATACTATTTTTTATATTTATTTTTTATATTTTTCTAAATTTTAAAACATTGTCGTCTGGCTTTAGGGTTAGAGTTGGGTTTGGGTAAGGCTGTCATTTTATGTAAATCTAACCCTAAACCGAAGTGATAATGGTAAGAAAATAGGACAAAACGGTTGAGTAACCAATACATGACAATGACACATAAACAGAAATGTGTGATATGATCACAAAAAACGCGGAAAATCGTGACAGTATCATGAAAGAGAATAAAAAAATTACGTGACTATAGGTACATAATTTCGTGTGACTGGGCTGGATAAAAAATACACGTCAGACGCACTTAGAGGGTTTTGCATCCAAGCTCTTCATATGCAAGCAATAAGGTTTACGGGAGGCTGTGCTGTATAGTGAAATAACTCAAGGCTAAATGGTGCTGTTGGGCATGACGTGAAATTGAGTGCCCGCAAGCCCTTCAGCTTTGATTTATTCGCACCTTATGCTTTTATAAAATTGCTACCACTCAGTACAGATATTAAAACAGTAATAAATATCAGGCATCTTTCAAGGAAATCACTGAAAGCCTGAAAATTCGGCCACATACTGTATGATTACAATGCTAAGGTTGTAGCGCAGTGATACACTGAATTGTTGGGTGCAGCAGTCATAGCGGATTTTAACGTAAATAAAAGTTGGACAATTATATTCCTCTATACAAGTTTGTTATTATGTCCAACAAATCTGTGACTTTTAGTGAAGTAGAGCTGTAACTAAATGCAGAATTATTAGACCTCTAAAATGACAACATACAGTAGATGTAGTAGGACTACCTGTTGTATCCTGTATGCCAGCTAAAGTCATCGTGTCTCAAACTTCCAGCAGTCTCAAGTGCAACTCCACTGTCGACTGAAGTATCCCTTTCCATAACCACATCAATTCATATTACCTGCAAATTAGCGAAGTTCTACTTTCAGCTACACAGTACATTTGATCCAAATAGACTTTAAATGCCATTTCTGTTCCTATTAACCTACGGAGCGCTATGGCAGATATTTCCATGAGGGTGCATGGATGAAAAACAGGGGGCTAATGGCTTAGTTGTGACAGCGCTTCTCATGATGATTTATGATTCTGTGTTTAACTTGATTACTCCACTGCTGACTCTGAATACTATTTCAATTAGTACACTGAAGGTCACATCGCCAAATCCCTCCATAATCTATTCCTATTAACACTAATGCAGGGAGTATCCATATCTGTTCACCCTTGTTGATTCAAATCATCCCTGTTCCTAACAGGAGACTTGTTTACCAGTTTACTGGTTTAGACATATCCGAGATGGTAATTTTCAGTCCTTAGGATATCATTAGTGCTCTCACTTTAGACACAATAAAGGAAGGGACATCTCAATAGCGCCTGTGATAGCATAGAAATTTTAATTACTTTCATCTGTCTTATGGGTGTAGTGATTTTGTTTTTGGGCATTTTGCAGGAGAGCGAGTGTATCATAGTTACTCTCACATTACTGTCTTGTACTTGTTGCTTAATTCTTCTGAAGGATGTATCATACACAGACAATTTGTTCGGTTATTAATGTTTCTTTATATAAACTCAAATATGTCAGGGCTGGAAGTGACTTACAATGCAAATGACTTAATTTAATACTTTTTACTATTTTTGCGCTTGTATTTAAACCAGACATGACACTTTTAGTCATATTGTGCCAAGATTAATGTCACTGAACAAACTTTATTGATCCTCACATGCACTATGCAACATAGAGAATGAGATTTACACTTTAAATTTTAATATCTCCCCCTCTCAAAGCAACCGTGTGACTTTTGAACAGGCTGATCTGTACAAATTTTGTTACGTATTTTACGAGGGCACTTGGTGCGAAGTTCATCACAACATTTATGTAGCCCGTCATGTGGTTCGTAATTTCAAAATATGTGTTCGGCGTGTCGAGTGATCCTATGTGCATCACGTGTCTTGTGTCAAAATAAGTGCCTCCTGCAGACGCGTCTAAATGGTTTATGATAAAAGAGACGCTCGCGATACTCGCATAATCTCATGCGTAATCAGAGTTTACTGTTAAGGGAGTGTCTTGCATGTATTTTGTGAACGTGAATGTTTCTTTTATCATAAACAGTTTTGACGCGTGTGCAGCAGGCACTTATTTTGACAAAACACGTGATGCACATGGTTCACATGACGCAACAAACAATTTTTTTGAAAACACAAGCAAAACACATGACACTCCGAACCCTTATTTTGAATTTGCACAAAAATGTACGAATATGGTCCTACGAATTAATACGAATTAATTATATGATGAGCTCAGATGCAAAACCCGCTAAGTGCGTTTGACATATTTTCCTGTAAATTAGCATTAGCATTTTCTTAATAAATTCTGCCAACAAACCAGTATTTCTGAATGGCATGAGGCCGGGATCAAGTGGATTTGAAGCAAAAGTATTTGATGAACGTATAATATGTGCAAAAAACTGTCGGTTAATATCATTATCACATTTTTGATGTTTAGCAGCTCTTGCATCTGAGCCCCGCATGAGTATTTTTATGGTTATTGTTTTGTTGCAAACGGCTTCCTTTAATTTCTCTCAAAAACTAAAAAATAAGTTTATTTTATTAAAATAAAAGTTTATTTTATTAAAATAAAAGTTTATTTTATTAAAATAAAAGTTTATTTTATTAAAAATAAAAGTTTATTTTATTAAAATAAAAGTTTATTTTATTAAAATAAAAGTTTATTTTATTAAAATAAATGTTTATTTGATTTAAATAAGTGCTCGGCAAAGAATAATTGCGATTAATCGCATACAAAATAAAAGTGAATTTTTACATAATACATGTGTATGTACTGTGTGTAATAATTATGTAAATTTAAACACAGACACATACATATATACGTTTCAGAACATTTTTATTTATATATCCATTTTTTGTTTATATATTAATAAATATATATACACATGTAAATGTTTCTTAAATACATACATGAATGTTTGTGTATTTATATATACATAATAATAACACACAGCACACACTCATATCTTATGTAAAAAAAATAACTTTTTGGTATGCGATTAATCGTAATTAATCTTTGCCCAGCACTAAAAATAAAATAAATAAAAGTTTTTTGTGTACTGTTCCTTTAAGAATTTATTTTGTATAGCTACAAAGACTTGTTGTTCCCAAGCAGTTTGTTTGATACAAACTTCCCCAAAGTAGTTTAGTAATCTTTTAGTCACACATCATGTGGAAGAGACACTTTTTTTTTAAAGTAAGATGAAAGTGCTGACATTGACATGGCACGACAGAGCCCCATTGAGGAATAGGTGAACCACTTTAAGAAAGTGACATCAATTTTCAAGATGATTTACTCTAACCATAACGCTTTTCTGGAGAAGGGGCAAAATTTCCAAAGTCTGATTTACCCCCACTGACAGTCACACAACTCCTGCAACAATGTTTCCAAGGCTACTAGCGAATGACAAGTGGTCATGTCTGTAGAACCGTCCCCATTGCTTTGATTTATGGGCGGGGGATCCAATAAAAATGGCAATCAAATCAGCCCAGCCACTTTACAGGTAGTAGGCTGTCTGATTAAGTTGTCGAAGGCATGGCTAGGGTTCAGAATGATTATTCGGAGGAACTGAAAAGGGGTCCATTCCCACTGCCAACAAGGACGCCATTCATCTCCCGCTGTGTTCTTACCCCTCTGTGATACATATCCAAAATAGCTGCGCATCTACTGCTCACGTCCCCTTACTGAAGGTTATTTGTTGTCTGAAGGACTCCTCTTGTCAAGATATGATGAATGCCATGTACACAGACAGGGGAGCATCAAAACCTGGATTAGCCGGAAAACTCACTGATCTGTGAGTAACCTAAAAAAGAGAAGCCGAAGATTAGCAACAACGCTTTTAAGAATGATCCATCAAACTCAACTAGCGGAGGAGCGCGAATGAATCATCCGCCTTGATTTTTTTCTAACGCGGTCTCCGCTCGTCGGGCACCGTCGTGTAGCCGTGAGAATCCGTGGGAGAATGTTATTAAATAAGCGCTATTAATTTCCACACAGATCATTTCTTATCTGGCCTTCAGAATGAATTATTCACAGATTGCTGAATTAATCTTAGGGCTTTTATATTCGCCTCTGTTGACCAAAAAGCCTAAAGCAATGTCAGTGATTTAGCCCTTCATGAAAAAAGAATGGCTAATGGAGAGAAAAAAAATCCCTTGTGCACGTGTGACTTATTTTCTCTCATTCGCAATACAATAGAAGTAATGGCCGCGTGTTAACCTTTGGGAGAACGAGGTACAGTGGAATGAATAAAAGGGCTTTTCCCGAAACGTAAGGGCCATTTCCCCCCCAGCAAGTATGCTAACAGTACACGTTCATATGGTTTCCTATGCTAATGCCCCTGCGGTATTAAACGATCACATGGTTGCTTTAACGCCAATGATTTGCATTAGGGAAATGTGGATAACTGCTATACTGAGTCCAGAAGGACGGAGCCAACAGGTAAAATAATCAATTTATAAATGTTTTCACTGGTCTGAAGAAATGACAGCATAGTTTCGGCTTGTTTACCGCAAGTTCATTGCAGGAAGTGCATTGGATCAAAGTTAGGGCAGCTGGTTTAGCAGTTAGTGTGTGTGATAAGTCAAATGAAATCACCCTCATTGTTATATCAGACTGACTTGTCTCAGTGTCTGACAGGAAAAAAGCAGGAAGAGGAAAATGGAGCTGATAGTTGCAGTTGCCTGAGTAATAAAAAAGGCCATGGGCAGCCCTCCAACTTTGAAACAGAACAATCGGAGTGGAGGAGCTTTTGTGATAGCAACACAATCACCCCCAAGAAATAATAGTCTTGTGTGCATAACAGGCGCAGACAAATCTTTCTAGACATAAATCTAACCAGGGAGCACAAACATGGCAATTACAGCCGTGCCTGGCTGTGATGTCTTTTTTATTCTTTGGCAGTAATGCTTCTGTTTGTTTAAAAGTCACTCTTGGAAATCTTACTTTTAGCCTGTTCTTGGCAGTTTTGTTTAAATCGTACAGTACCGTGATATACAAGTTCACTCTATTTTACATTATAGCGATTGTCATCATTCTGGGATTGTGTGAATTCTGTGTCCTTCTCATATAGTTTATTGCTTTGAGCCATCTACATTAAAGCAACACTAAAGAGTTTTTGCTCTTTGCTCCCCCTACAAGTTGGAAGCGAAATTGTCCATTACCACTGTGGTAAATAATTTATTATAAAACGGCTCGTTCTGGTTCTTCATTCTGATTGGTTGAAACGCGTTCTAAGCCGTGATAAAATACCCCGGTAAACCCACGATTCAGACCGCATCACAAGTATCACTGCGCCACTGTTGCTGCGTACTGATTTATGAAAATAAACACCACAGTCTTTAATCATTTTTTTATTTTTCTACCTTTGCACAATTATGGCGATATCCAGATAAAAGTCAATAAATATTGTTGAGGCATTTCGAAAACTTTCTCTGAGTGTTTTGGTCTTATTGATATTTCCGCTATTATCCACTAGATAGCAATCTTACCCAAACTTAAACACTGACGCATTCACTCGACACAACGGCGTTGTGGTGGATTTAGCGTGACGTGTAAGTTTTGATCAGGCTCTGAATCTGATCTCTTACAAAAGTTCTTCACAAAAATGGAATTATCTGATGAAACTTTTTTGTTGTTGTTGGAAAGCGGATGGACTGTTCTTTCATTTGATATTTTATGTTTATTTAAAGAAGATTTTTCTGTAAGGCATTAAACTAAAACTGTGTGGCAACTTAAAAAAAAAACGCTGACGGGGAAAGAGTTAAGCATGCTTCCAAGCATATTTGATCATCACTTCAACAGTTGCACGATATAAATGTTAATGTATATTTTAGATGAATGTTGATTATATATAAATAGGGTCTTGGGGTTTATTGCTTTAGCCTACTGCAGCAAAGCTGGCTCTGATTGGATTGTAGATCTGCCATAAAGCACGTTTTTGTAGTTTTCACTCGAACTACAGGACCGCGACCCGACGGTTGGACACTTTTTTAGTGCGGTTTTGGCCGATAAAGGGCTGCAAAGCGAATGTGTACCCTGTTTCGAGTGGATGAACGACTGAAACTTTTTTGGAAACGTTATTTTAAGGTAAAAAAACTCTTTAGTGTTGCTTTAAGACTATTGTCTATGAAGTAGTCAGGTAACAAAAACCAGTGGTGTAGTGGTGTCTGGAGAAGTGGGTATACTCTTAATTTATGCCCCCAGTAGAAGTGGGTATACCCCATGCCATCAAATAAAGAGGTGGGTATACTCCGTATGCCTGCGTATACCCTGCACTACACCACTGACAAAAACATATATCTAACCTGTAGAGTGAGGCCCATCTCTCTTAAAGTGGAAAGACTGGGGAATTCTTACAACTGAATGAATCTGTCTAAATAACATGCATGAAACAGGAAATAACTATTCATTGATTTTGGTTTCCAGAAGGATCAATTTTATTCTTCCTTTGTTTTCCAAGTACAATGCTCCAAAGCTTCTTGCATCTGGATATATCCTGTACACCATAGAAGAAAAGAGGCTATTAATCAAATGGTGTTGGTGTGAGCACATTGTGTTGTCCTGGACAATAGAAGCAACCTGAAGTGTTTCTTGTTACACTGCCAGTCCCACATATTTTGTCACCGGAAAAACATACATCACATCATGGCGACATCAAATAAAGGCTGATTAAAATATTTGAAGGCACGCGTTTCCTCTAGGTCATCTTGACGATGCATATAGAGGCTAAAGTATGACATGAATAACTTAATTAAGATATTTTTAATAACACAAAAATGTTCATCACACATATTGTGGCGCTTTTTGCATGTTGAATGTCTTTCAGGTTTAATTAATAGAATATATGGATTCAAACTACTTTAATTTTATTTCTCTCATATATTCATTCCCATCATATTTTTCATTTCCAAAGTAACATCACAGCGACTACGTACAGAGGTCCTTCATCTAACGCTGCAGTGACAGCGAGTGAAAGCGATACCTCAGGCTTTATCTTCCATCCGCCTGTTTAAGATTCATAGAAAAGGCTATCTGCCCTAATCAATATCTTCTTGAAATTTAAGTTGCATAATGCATCGCCTTCGCTGGCATGATTTAAAACATCAGCACAAAGTATTCTTAATTTTATTGCCCGCTGTAAATTAAAATTAATGATGCTGACATCCACAATTAACAATGAAAAATGCAGATTCCCATAATTACTTTAGCCATAATATTGTTTTTCAACAAAGCCTCAAGGTGCCGCAGCCCAGATCCTCAGCGTTCGGTGGAACACAAAGAGACAGCTTCATTACACTTTATTTGCTATAGGAAACAAAAAGAGAAAAAAAGAGAAAGCTTTTTATTTGCTATAGAAAACAAAAAGGAGGAAAGCTAACAAAAATCCTCAGCTCATTTGGGATTCTCTCGCCATGCATAATTAAGCAAATTTGATTGGAATTAAGCATGACTTCTTTGGTTGAGTTTTAATGAATGCAAATCAGGCATCTACATCCCTAAGATTAATTTCAGCCAATTAAAAAACAAAGCTTATTGGAAAGTGTAAAAGTGTTCAAAGCTGGGTATAGCAAAGCATTTTTCCTCCGCTCGTCTCATCCTCATAACTTGCACTCGGGAGAATTTTCCCTCCTCAACTTTGATCATTAGCGTAGTGTTACAAGCGAGCCATTTGAATTCAAATAGTGTATAAAAGCACGGTACTCAACCGCAAAGTCACTCCTCTGCAACTCTTAACAACTTTGTTCTGTCACACACTCTGATACATTCATTAGCAGCTTGAGGGGTTGCACTGTAGTCAAGGTTATTAAATGAGAAGTTAATATTTATCCCATAAGAACTTCTTTACTCTTCTACTGAGTATTGAGATCAATATACTTAGTATAAAATGAAGGCCTCTATCTAAAGTAAGAAATTATGTATAGTCAGGTGGTCATTATCGCCGACATATAAACCCCCGACAGGGTAATCAAGACAAGCGAAAGGGGTCTTGTATAATGCTGAGAGGATTTATTTTGCAATAATGACGAGTCCTTTATCCTGCTTATCACATGGCTACTTACCAAATAGATTGATGGTCATAAAATATTTATTTAAATGTTTTTTTATTAAACTATATAGTGTCATTCTACAAAGATATTTGAATGATGCAGCACAGTCACAGTTTTCCATGTATATGCTGTTGGGAAAAAGTGGGAGATATTGGCCATTTCTGTATATTTGCAGTGTAAGAATTTGATAACCACTCTTCATTTGGATGCTTCTCGCCTCTATTTATACTTCTTAGATTAACTTTAAAAATGCACTTAACTTTTGGCAGCTCATATCTACAGTATAAGCATTTCTGCTCCAACGTTTGTTTCACTATGGCTACTGCCAAAACAGTTTCACGTTCCTATTTTCTCCCCTGGGTGACTCTTTTGAAGCACTTAATCTTTTAAAGTTTTTACACACCTGCTAATGTTTCCCTTTTCCCATGTAACCACTTAATAATTGAGGAATCGTTCACTGAACGGGTTCCTTCCAGCTCTTTGCGAAACGTCGTGCTGGTAAATCCTGATTATTTGGCGCAGGCGAACGTAAACACTAATGATTTAAGGCGAGCAGGCACCTTCGCCACTCGGGGCTGCGGAATGCTAATCCCCATCCCAGCGTGTCGTTCGGTGGGAGTGCGTACATCGATTTGATCTCTCACATCAAAAGACAAACACTGATGCAAGTCAGCAGTTCCTCTGTCAATGTCACTCCTTGATGTGATTCTTTCCACGCACATCTTTATGGGGCAGAAGGATCGAGCTTTAAGCAATCAGAACTATTGGCATTTTTTAAAGGAGATTCATGGGCCGGGGAAGGAAGAGAGAGAGAGAAAGAGAGAAAGAGAGAGCGATCGACGACTACCATCCACCTGCCAGTCCGGATGCCGATGCTTTCCGCCACGATAGCTCTAATACTATTGTCTTTACCTGTTATATGTTTCATTAACGTTGTCTTTTAAGATCAGCCTCCAGCAGTGCGGGGGAATAAGTTGAATATGCACAAAAAAAAAGAATTCAATGGCAAAGTTCAAAGCGGCCCGCAAAAGGCCTTTATGTGTGCCTTAATCATGGTAAAAACACAGGCTGGTATGCTGGGTGCGTCGCGCTCGCCTTGCTTTGCTGGATGACAGGGAGAATTAATATTTGGCCTCTGATGCATTTTTTTTGAAGGAATAAAGAAAGTAAAGAGAGGCATTATCTATTCAAGTAGCGCGGGGAATAGTGTACGCCAGGCTTCCTCTGTTCGAGCTGCTGCGTCTCATTTTGTCTAGTGAAGATCAGAGAGCAGAAGACTCGACACTGCTGTGTCCCGAGTGGGAAATGAGACTGAACTTAGAGTTTCAAATCCTCTGGGATAGTTTTGTAGGGGTAACCAGACTATTGAGCTTATTTGCATCACACCACTAGCTTAATATACTGCAAAGCTAAATGAGCATGCAAATAATACAACAATAGACTTTGTTTTACCAATTAAAAACACTGGAATATATAGCCGTTGTGGAATTACTAATACACTTTCTAGCTAATAAAGCACGTCTTCTGGTGTTTTTTATGCTATTGATTATAACACAAAAGCACACTTTTATACGTTTTTTAATGGTTGTTTATTTTAAGACTTAAAATAAATCTTTTTAATTGAATTAATCACATCTTATGCCGATTCATTAATCAAATAAATGCAATTAATCATATAAATCAAGATAAGAAGGCAATTAGTCAATATGTTATGTTTAATTTCTATATCATTGAACATGTGACTGGAGTACATCTGTCTTCATTGTCTGCATATATGTCACCGGATAATCTGTCTGGAAGCTGAATATAATATTTTTTTGAATTAGACTTTTCTCTGCTTTTATGTTACATCTGCAATATCTTTACAGACTTTTGGCATTAGTAATGTGATTTGATTGTAGTATGAGGGAGAGGCCTGCATGTGTTAGACTTCAGATGGCATGCCCACAGACCGTGACCATGAACTGTGATTGATTGCTTTAGAAGTCAATCACATGGGCCTTTCTTTCTAGGTGGGCGGTTCTTGGCCAGCTTAAGGTGCAAAAGCAACAGACCTTTTCCCGCAGCTGAATTTTGGCAATGCAAGGCTGAAGTGTTGACTTTGTGTTAGCAAGATATTAAAGGGATAGTTCACCTAAAAATTTAAATTCTGTCATCATTTACTCACCCTCATGTTGTTCTAACCTGTATGAATTTTTTTTATTATTTTGATTAACACAAAAGAATATATTTTGATAAATGATGGTAAGCACACATTTGATGGTACCCATTGAATTCCAACGTATTTGTTTTTCCTACTATGGAAGTCAGTGGTTACAATCAGCTGTGTGTTTACTATCATTTTTCAAAATATCTTCTTTTGTGTTCATCAGAAAAAAGAAATTCATCCGGGTTTAGAGCAACACTAGGATGGGAAAATAATGACAGAATTTTCATTTTTTGGGTGAACTATCCCTTTAAAGGAATGAAGTTGGAAAAAATGGATTTTATCTTATTTTAGGGTAATGGTGAAGCTCCAAAAAGCAAATACATCCATCATTAAAGTAATCCAAATGACTCCAGTGAATTTACATATAAAGAGTTTGGTTCCAAAACGCAATAAATCCATTTTGACTAATTTCGGTAAAAATGTGTTTTCTAAGTGACAAAATGAAAACCACTATTTTCTGTATTTTCTCACTAACTTTTACATAGCATCTTTAGGCTATAATAACATTACAATTTTAAATCCATAATTTGATTTTCAAAGATTTATTATAAAAACATTTTTTTTTTCTGCAAAATGCAATAAATCTATTAAATCAATATATAAATGTGCATTCATCTTTGCCATGTTATATTCATTTAGTTGACTAGTGGTATACACTGATAAAAAAATAAACATTGATGGCATTAATCAAAACACTTGCTTTGTCGTGTTAAGAACACTGTTATTGCTGCTGTCATCCTTGGGACTTCATCGCTGAACTTTTTTGACAGCGATCAGCTGTAAAATGTTTTGTTCCTGCTCGATTTTCGTTGACTTCGAGTAAAATAATGGAACATTTTTTATAAGATCCCATGGGGTCAATATGTTGGCATGACAGAAGCTTAATGCTGTAGGGAGAACAAGCAACAGCCAGCATTTTTCCTTTGTCAGAGTGCCTCTCAAGTAAATTACAAAATTTTGATGGCTTATGTTTCTTCCCCACCACAGAGAACCACCACAGGTTTATCAATGCCATTAAAAGTATTATTTTGCTTTTGTTTGTTGATCACAAAGTGCAAAGTAAATGAGGAAAACTAGGATTCTATATGTATTCAAAGTGCCGCCCTTATTGTTTACAATGTGTGAAATGGTGCGCTGTAATTTTTTAAGCGGATTTATTGCATTCTGCAGAAAAGCAGGACTGGTGTTTGTAGCGGTTTGGGAAAAGGGAGAAAAGATGACAGAATAACACGAGAGATATTGGATTTTGCGTAAAATTAAGAATTTACTTTTTAATACTGACCAAATACAATACTGATTTTGGTGGTAACAAATTTTTTTTAAATGCCGTTTATCGCGTTTTGAAACCAAACTCTTCATATGTAATATGGCATATTTAATATAATGTCATTAGTTTGTGCTAAACCCCCCCCCCCACAAATATACATCCGGAATGGCATGAGGGTGAGTAAATTACATTTCAAGGTCCTAATTGAATAGCTTGTTTGGATTGTATGAAACTTCTACAGTTCACATAAAGATCATCCTGTGATCAATTTTGTTAACTGATTGCACTAAATTAGCATGATAAATAGGCCTAGTTTATTTTTGTAAAAGACAGTCAAAATGCAGCTAAACTGTATGATATGCCAGATATCTACTTTCAGATAATATTTCAGATCCAAACACACTTTATTCTTAACACCCTGGATAGTTCTTAGCCTAATGTTGCACTCTATGCACCACGGATTATACATTCAAGTCCACCTAGGCCCTTGAAAGTGTTTAAACAGGGTGAATATGAAACCACAGTGCTCATACATTTATAACACTAACTGCAGATCTTCAAGCTGGTGTAGAAAGTCCTCTCCACATTGCCACATTCAACGTGGTGAATTTACATGTCCCTTTATTTCTGCACATAATGACATAACAGATGTTTATTATTCCAGGGGTGAAATCAGTGAAAGGCTATTGAGTCCGTTCGTTTAAGGCCACGGTAAAAGTGAAATAATTTGCAAAGTCTTTGAGAATCAACACAATCAGCAGCGGCTTTAATAGCATTTTAATTAATCTTCCTCAAATTGCGTGCAGCCGTTTAAAAGGAGCCAGCACGGTGCTGGATCTTCTGGGTGTTATATTGTGTGGATGAGAGATGCAGCTATGTGATGTGATACCCAGGGGACGTGCAGGAGTACAATGCTGCCTCTCTGGAGGATTTTACACTGCTGAAATGAATGTGAATTCATAAAAGAAAACTCAGCAACAGCGGGGAATAGGGCACAACATGGCTTGTGTGTCTTTTGTACAAAACAGCACAGACTTTGTCCAGATTCTGTTTCTTGTCTTATGTAGGTTACCTTCCTAAAATCCTGAATAAATGTATGGACTAATGTGTAACTATACTAAGCAATTCGGGCAGATACTATTTGTACCCCAGCTGTCACCGGGGCAGTACCCATTAAAAAGGTCCTGTAACATTTAGGTACAGATTTATGTATACACTCACCTAAAGGATTATTAGGAACACCTGTTCAATTTCTCATTAATGCAATTATCTAATCAACCAATCATCCAGTATGCAGCAGTCCTGTGGGCAAAAATGCTTTGTTGATGCTAGAGGTCAGAGGAGAATGGGCCGACTGATTCAAGCTGATAGAAGAGCAACTTTGACTTAAATAACCACTCGTTACAACCGAGGTATGCAGCAAAGCATTTGTGAAGCCACAACGTGCACAACCTTGAGGCGGCTGGGCTACAACAGCTGAAGACCCCACCGGGTACCACTCATCTCCACTACAAATAGGAAAAAGAGGCTACAATTTACACGAGCTCACCAAAATTGGACAGTTGAAGATTGGAAAAATGTTGCCTGATCTGATGAGTCTCAGAATTTGGCGTAAACAGAATGAGAACATGGATCCATCATTCCTTGTTACCACTGTGCAGGCTGGTGGTGGGGTGTAATGGTGTGGGGGATGTTTTCTTGGCACACTCTAGGCTTCTTAGTGCCAATTGGGCATCGTTAAATGCCACGGCCTACCTGAGCATTGTTTCTGACCATGTCCATCGCTTTATGACCACCATGTACCCATCCTCTGATGGCTACTTCCAGCAGGATAATGCACCATGTCACAAAGCTCGAATCATTTCAAATTGGTTTCTTGAACATGACAATGAGTTCACTGTACTAAAATGGCCCCCACAGTCACCAGATCTCTATCCAATAGATCATCTTTGGGATGTGGTGGAACGGGAGCTTCGTGCCCTGGATGTGCATCCCAAAAATCTCCAACAACTGCAAGATGCTATCCTATCAATATGGGACAACATTTCTAAAGAATGCTTTCAGCACCTTATTGAATCAATGTCATGTAGAATTAACGCAGTTCTGAAGGCGAAAGGGGGTCAAACACAGTATTAGTATGATGTTCCTAATAATCCTTTAGGTGAGTGTATTTGGTATCTTTAAGATACTAATGTGTATCTTTGAGGTACCAATAAGCTCTTTTTGGTACAAATATGTATCCTTGAGGTACTGCTAAGTAAAATGATGCCTTCATTCAAATATTCATGGCCCAACTCGCAAGTAGATGTAATAAGAGGCACAACTGCTTAGTAAAATGTTTTTATGAGAAAGAAAAAATGCTTTCTTGTCTACACTAAACAAAAGCAGATCATGAAACGTGAGCGTCCACCACGCGCTCTGTGTCGGCCCAGGCTACACCCTTTATTTGCTGCTTGCTTGCTTTTCCTGTTTGGTCTGCTCTCTTTGGTCTGTCCCTTATCTTTTTATCATTCATTCCTCCTGTTTGATACAGCGCTTGGCTCTGTCTCTGGTTGTTTGGGGCCCTGTCTTTCCTACCCCTTCTCTGTAAAAGACACTTTGTACTCCTCTGCTAAACTTTAGAAGTGAGGGAGAAATGTGTTGGCAACGCTTTTTGGCTGTGCTACCATTACACCTGGATGTGTCCAAGATTTTGTCTTGATAGACATCATTTGCACTGTACAGCTGAAGTCTTTATTGTTGTTTTCTGATCCAAACAACAGAAAGGATGATAGATGGACAACTTTAAAGCATAAGTCTATTCATAAACCAAAGTACTTTGTGCTGCAAAGGAATGGCATGCTATACACTATAAAAATGCTGGGTTATTTTTAACCCAAAGGGACTGCCGTTGGGTTAAATAAACCCAGAAAATATTTATATCTGACCCAACAATGGGTTAAAACAACCCATAACCCAACAGGTTGGTTCATCCCTTTTTGACCCAACACTCATAATTTTTTTGTTTATTACTCTTTAGTATTTATTCAGTATATGTTGTTTATTATTTGTATTTGTAATATTTATTAGCTTTTGTGACTCTACAAAGCTAGTTGGCATTAAGGAGTTTAGTGCAGGAAGTCATATCTATATCAGGCTGTTCAATCTTAAATCCCTGTAGAGGTCACTGTTGCTTGGTACAGCTGAAACCCAACAAGGCTCAGCGCAGGGTAACGTGTTAGGAACATTATCTGATGTTCACACATGCAGTTACAACTTCATAAAATGCCTTTGGATCTTCTAATAACTTAATCCCGGCATAGTCAAGAATGTTTTTCCAACTAAGCAGTTTCTAAATTAGGAACATCCCGATTCATTTGAACATGTGTCAAGAGATATTTTGTATTTATAAGATCAGTTTATTTGTGCAAGGTCTCTGTCGGACGATAATTGGATTCCTCGATATTTGCGTTTGTGAAATGATTACAGACTGTAATTAAGGGTGGGGTTTTGTTATGGAGCGCTGAAATGAGAGATATTAATTTGCTCTCCACTCTACATTTGTTTGTGTCATTTAATTCTGAAATCCGCACACACTCGGCACGAGGAACGTGTCTGAATCAACTCTAAATCATATTTATCGCTAGGAACACACGTCCAGATGGCAGACTCTTAACTGAGCTTGGATTAATGGGAAGACGGGCGAGAACTGCATCAAACTCTCTTAAGGACCTTTGAAGAACGACATTGCTAATCATGCATAAGGACGCTGTAGAGCATGTTTGTAAAGGCAAACAAATTATGCTTTGTTTTGAAAACACATATTGCCAGATTTGGCTGGCATTTCTGATAGATATTCTTGGACTAATAAGTATGCGTGTTTACGGTGAAATGCAGATGGGCTGGCCAACATAAGCCCTTAGTTAGGATTCTGTTTAAGTGTTAAAATCAATTCCAAGTAAATAACATGGAAACCTTGGTGTAAGCACTTTTAAACTCTTTAAACTTTTAATTCTCTGCTTGTTAAATTAGCCTCTGTGTTGATAGGATGAGGCAACAGATGAAAGAGAAACTTGAGCAAACTGACCGACCGTGGAGCATCTGATCTGAATAAAAACTTAACATTTTTAGAATTCAGATTTTGACTATATGGTTAAAATCAAATGCTTTAAAAATCTTTCAGTGGCGGCTCGTGACTGCTCATCCAAGGGGCGCAAATTCAAAATATGTGTTCAGAGTGTCATTGGGTTTTCAAAACATGTGTTTGTTGCGTCATGTAAACCATGTGCATCACGTGTTTTGTCAAAATACGTGCCTGCGGCTCACGCGTCAAAACCGTTTATGATGAAAGAGACGCTCACGTTCACAAAATACACGCAAGACACTCCCTTAAAGGGACATTCCACTTTTTTTGAAAATATACTCATTTTCCAGCTCCCCTAAAGTAAAACATTTAATTTTTACCGTTTTGGAATCCATTCAGCTGATCTCCGTGTCTGGCGCTTGTCACAGTTCTCTAACTAAAAGACGACAAACAGGCAGGATTATAAAAACTTACAGGACTTTAATCACGATAGACAGGATAACACGATGACAATTGTACATACAGACGAGATCAGACAATGGTACATACAGACGAGATCAGACAATGGACAGGAACATGAGGACAAACTATAAAGGGTGAGTGATAATGACAAACAGCTGAAACTAATGATGAGTGATTGACTAACACAGGTGAGACTAATTAAAGGTAACTAACACAAAGAGCAATGATGACCAACAATGAAAACAAACTAAACAGAACTAAAACCCTGACAGTACGCCCCCTCCCGGTAGGCGCGACCTCGCACCGTAGATGAACAACAATAGAGGCGAATGGGAGGGAGCAACAAACAAAAATGAAAGTGTCCAAAAAACTGTGATGAAAGGTTAGGGAAGGTCTAGAGCAGGACCCAAAGACCAGACGAGACGAAGCCCCAGGGTGGAGACGCTGGCGGAGGGCGCCAGGGTGATGGAAGTCCTAGTCCCACCCTGGGGACAGATGACAGCGTAGACACAGGAGGGAGGATCCAGGGCGGGGCCACGCGAGCGGAGAACCCGGGGGAAGCCGAGGATCCGGAGGGACGGGGCGAAGCTGGTGGGTCTCCCGACCGAGACGTAGGGTATTCCGGACCCACGAGGCAGAGCCAGAGCTAGGGAGTCCCGTGGTGATGTCTTCGGGAAGGAGGAGCCCAACGAGCCGGAAGGGTGGAGTGAGGGATACACAGGGGAACGAGGAAAACCCGGAGGTGAGGGCGGGACGACGACTGACCAGGGGCGGAACCAGAGGGGTGACCTTAGCCTGGTGACGTCGTAGTGGAGACGGGAGCTGACGAAGGGGAGGGAGGAGAGACTCGAAGCGAGGCCGCTGGTCCGACGAGCTGAGGCGACCTCTAGGTCTCAGGGAGCGGGGGAGGAGAACTGGAGAAACCCCCGAGACAGTGGGCAGAGAGGCACACCTCGGCTCCGACGAACCAGCGCCGGTGACGCGCTGAGGATGAGCTAAGGTGTGACGCTGTGTCCGCTGATGTAGCTTCGGATTGGCTGGTGCGGGAAAGCCGAAAGGGAAACCGGACGGGACCGGCAGCGCTGGCCAACAGCGACTTTCGAGGGGCGGGCTGGAAGGAACCAGTGGTGATGATGAGGGGTGGGAAATGTCCAAAGCACAATCCGAGTAGATGTTATAAACCCCAGGGACCGTTATTGGCTCACCCTCAGCGGCGGGGAGATGGACGTCCTCCCTGACGTCATTAGCAGCTCCCGCAGCGGCACCCCGGATACTCTGGTCACGCAACCTGGTCAGGGGAAACATCCGGGGTTTCGGCGACGCTGGGCTCTGAGGGTAGCTCTGGCTCGCAGGTCGCACTGCCGGGTTCTCCACCTGCGGTGGGCAGGAGTTCCGGGTAGGGTGAAGTCCGTCTGGTCTCTGGGGGTGGCGATGGTCCGTTGGACCGTCCGAAGTGATCGGTCTCCCTGCTCCAAACCGAGTGATGTGTTCAACGAAAAATCCATAAATAAACTAAAAACGAAACTGATTTTTCGGAAAACAAAAAACTCTAACTTGAAACATGGAGGGAACACTAACACGCCACAAACGTTTGGTCTGATCTTCTGTCACAGTTCTCTAACTAAAAGACGACAAACAGGCAGGATTATAAAAACTTACAGGACTTTAATCATGATAGACAGGATAACATGATGACAATGGTACATACAGACGAGATCAGACAATGGACAGGAACATGAAGGTGAGCAAACTATAAAGGGTGAGTGATAATGACAAACAGCTGAAACTAATGATGAGTGATTGACTAACACAGGTGAGACTAATTAAAGGTAACTAACACAAAGAGCAATGATGACCAACAATGAAAACAAACTAAACAGAACTAAAACCCTGACAGCGCTACTACTTTTAGCATAGCTAAGCACAATCCATTGAATCTGATTAGACCAGGGATGGGCAACTGGCGCCCGAGGGCCGCACACGACTTGGGGGTAAATTCTAATATGGCCCACTGGACCATATTATACTTAATCAAATACTTTTAAAATTATGATTTTTGTATTAAGACGTAAATACTCCCAACCAGGAGGGGGCGCATAGGCCCGTGTTTGGGCTTATGTGAAGAAGAGGTCTTCACGGAGTCCGAAAACCCGAGGTCCGACCCAAGACCCGATCAGGTTCGGGTCTAAAAGTTTCACGCATGCCTCGGACACGGGTACAATAATCTGGTCTCGGGTTATTTAAAATGAATGTGTTTTTGCCGAAAGGACCCGAGAAGCCCTGAACTCTCGCATGTGTTTGTCAATGCTGGCCCTCGGCATTGTCAAAGGTGCCCATCCCTGGATTAGACCATTAGCATTGCCCTCAAAAATAACCAAAGAGTTTCGATATTTTTCCTATTTAAAATTTCACTCTTCTGTAGTTACATCGTGACTAAGACCAACAGAAAATTAAAAGTTTATAGGCAGGATATGGCTAAGAACTATACTCTCATTCTGGCGTAATAATCAAGGACTTTGCTGATGTAACACAGCTGCAGCAGGCGTAGTGATATTACGCACTGCCCGAAAATAATCCCCTGCTATTAAAAGTACTGTAACCAAGGGGATTAGCAAAGTAATTGATTATTACGCCAGAATAAGATTATAGTTCCTAGCCATATCTGCCTAGAAAATCGCAACTTTTAATTTTTTTTAAAAAAAGTCTTAGTACACGATGTTACTATAAAGAGTCAAGTTTTAAATAGGAAAAATATCGGAACTCTTTGGTTATTTTTTAGCGAGATGCTAATGGTCTAATCAGATTCAATGCATTGTGCCAAGCTATGCTAAAAGTGCTAGCGCCAGACACAGAGATCAGCTGAATGGATTCCAAAACGGTAAGAGTCAAATGTTTAACTCTAGAGGAGCTGGAAAATGATCATATTTTCAAAAAAAGTGAAATGTCCCTTTAACAGTAAACTCTGATTACGCATGAGATTATGCGAGTATCAAATGCGAGCGTCTCTTTTATCATAAACCCTTTAGACGCGTCTGCAGCAGGCACTTATTTTAACAAGGCACATGATGTACATAGGATCACTCGATGCGCAGAACACATATTTTGAAATTATGAACCACACACGTGATGGGCTACATACATGTTGTGACGAACTTCGCATCAAGCGCACTCGAAAAAAGAAGTCACGGGCCGCCACTGCTATCTCTGTCACATAATAGGTCATTGTGAATTCTCAGTTAACAGAGGTGGAATCTATTAGGTTCTCCAACCGAGAGTTTTATCTAAGAGAGATGTTTTATTATGCACTGATAATTCCACATAGAAAACGTGGTGTTTGCTTTGTCTTCGCCTGGGTTTCTGTATGCTACCCCAGTTGATTTTCACATTTAAAAAAAGGATAGGCTGTCTCAATTCTTGTCACCGTGTCCCAAATTCCTAAAGGTATAATTAGCATTTTGTCTGACAAAATGTTGAAAGGTTCATAGATTGATATTTGCGAAAATGCGGCAAGATGCTTTTTTCTCGAATGCAAATTTTGACATTTATTAACTTTTATTCCAGATCTGTTTATGGATTGTAAAAAGTGTGCATACATTTAACGAGAATAAAGGGAAATTACAATGTTGACACAGTTGCTGTCCAATGCGCAAAGTGCGTAATTTAACGTTGCGGCAATGAAATTTTTACTGTCTTTGATTTACGTCCTCTACATGGCATTTCTAATGAGAGGGAGCAGCATTTCATTGCTGAACATTGCAGGAAACTACATTTATTACAGTGCTTTTTTCCTCAGGGGTGCTTTTCCTCTGTGAAATAATGTCAGCACTTTCCCACCTTCAAAGTCCTTTTGTTTCTCAATCTATTAACAATTCTAATTGTACAGCGCTTGTTAAGTAAGCATGGTAAATAAGGCAGGAAACGCATTATTTCCCTTTAGTGCAGATTAAAGGTAGTACTGTTATGTTGAAACACATTAGTGAACACTAGAGTAAAGACATCGAACAGAAACTCCCCTCATTCTCGCTTCCTAAAGTTCTGCGGAAAACCAGCTCATTTCATCCAGATATCTGTTAATGAACATATCCGTGCTCTGGAATCTTCAAAAGGGATGCAATCACTTGAAATTTGATTAAAGTGATACATATTAGGCTGGCTGTTTTTCTTTGGGTCTTTCAGCTAATTGAATAGCTTTGGACGGCATCGACTGCTTTTCTTAGACACAACACTTGGGTTCAACTTTGCTGGTCGGCATTGGCCGTATCTTAATTGGGGATCATTTTGCAAATGTGGTTCAATTTCCTTTACAAGACAGTTACTGTTAACTGCTATTTTTAAAGCCAATAACAACGTCAAAGCTTCGGAAGATTAAAGCAATTAAAGTTTCCTTTTGTTTTCTGAATACAGTCAGATAGGCAGCGATGTTTGTCTAACATTTATTAAACATTTACTAAATGGAATTGAATCTGTCATCGCAGAAAATTATGTTTTGTGTGGCGACCGCATTTTTTATTCAGGGAATGTTTTGCAGCTTATACCCCTGATTAGCTTCACGATTTTAATCAAACTTTACCCTTAAATCTACAAGCGGCGAGAAGTGCACAATTTCGGCACCAGACTTTACCCAATTAGCATAGTACATTTTCTCCATTAGATAAACTGCCTTTTGAGATCTGACTGGTTTAATCTGTTTAATGTGCGTGTAAACTATAATCTCTCAATTCTCAAAATTCCCTTAAGGACTTTATTCACATACTCTTCTTCAGCTACTTTTTGAAACGCACGATCTAGCGCTGCTTTTGAAATCAAAATTAAATGCAGATTAGGAGCCGGTATTACGTGGACTTTTTCCTTTCCGGTCTGAGGGAGGGAACACGACTGCATAGAAGTAATCAGTCACAGACCAGTTTCACCACAAGTTTAATGGCTTTAACAACCAGACGTGTTCCTCGTACCGCACTTGTGTCACATCCAGATGTTACTAATCACTGGATATGCAGAGAACAATGGGAAAAACTTGTCAGCCTCAATCATTTTCTTAGACCTTTGTGCCACATGCAATGAATTCTGGGAAGGCTTAGTATTCTAACAAATTAAAACAAATGATAACGTCCAAGTGATACCCGAGTTGTTTCTTCATATTATGCACATGTATTGAGTGATGCACCAGACATCAGAATGTTTGAGGACACATTACTGGGTTCGATATATAGCCTACCATGATGTCTGGGTCTTTGTGTAGGTTCCTTTTTGAAGTCACTTCATTGATTACCTCAAGCCTCTAGGAAATGGCTCATGCATCTCATGTACATTATAACAAATGTTCTCTTTGCATTACAATTGAATTGTGATTGTTATGTTCAATCAATGGGAAAGGTCAAAGGATCGCCACTGCCAGCAATTTAATGGAGAAGTCGATGGAGATTCATTTTAATCACTGTGGCTGTTGCCGAACGAGCACAACAGTGCCTGTGAATGGCACGGTAATTACTGCTGTTTATACAGGTTTACCTTCCAATTTGGATATCCACAAATCTCTCGTCTGATATAAAAGTCGGTGCGCTTTAAATGGGGTACAGGGCACCGTAGAGTAATTGTGCAGCTATCAAGCGGGCTCTTTTGAAAAAAATGAAATTAGCTCTCTTTTAAAGACTGATATCACCAGAGGGGCAGTATTTTACATACGGTTGGACGTTTTGCCAGCTCAGCTCACAAGACACTTGGCTGGCATCTTTCCAAGCGAATCCTGAGATTTGCAAATATATTTGCAGACAGGATGCACAGCTAGAGACGTATAAGGCAAGACAGCATCATCATACCAAATACAAATGGATCTCGGCATCAGAGCAACATGACATACTGATTATTTTACGGCAGGATATATAGCTTTTAGAGCTGCCAAACGATTAATCGCGATTAATTGCATACAAAATAAAAGCTTGCATTTGCATTATATATGTGTGTAATTATTATGTAGGGGTGCGTGGGGCAAGTTGGTTAGTTGTACGCAGGGTTAGTTTACATTGTTGCACAAGGTTGAGCGTTTTGGTTTTTCTGTATTTTTTTTTCACGCTGCCAAAAGACGATCTCCCACAAATTATTGGAAATGTATAATGATTTTCCAAAGAGTGTTTTGGTGGCATGTAAGTAAATTTTTTCATTATATGTTTTTTCAGTTGGGTGTGTAAGATACCAAATCCAATGCTATGTCATATTAATCAGTGTCTTGTTGACTAAAACATAGCATCATAGCATCGTTTTGAAATATGTCTGCTAGTCTTAGCAACTTTTTTGGTGGCCTTGAAAATATTTTGACCCAGCGGGGGTTAATTGTAACGCTGTGTTATAACTAACCCCTCAGCACTTACAATATGAAAACAGCTAGCGTTAGCGTAATTCTTGCCGTTGTTTTAAAAAGGCTACACACAAATTATTGCTGGCTGCCAACAAAATAAATGTGCCTGTCTTATCAAAAATTGTGTGTCAAATTTATTTTTGTTTATATCTTTAATATTGATTGTATAAGGTCACGTCAAAGATTGAAATCATAATGAAATGAATGGCTAAAATCAGATTTTGATGCTCATTATCTCAGAATTTGATTCTGAAACTAGCGTTTTACAGACTGGGTCACATATAAAAAAATGTTTTGTCATAATTGTGCTGCTTTTTCTCACATATTTAGACATTTGTATCCATTTATAATTGAACTATTGTTAGAAAAGGGCTGGATGAATGAATACAGTGTGGATACCTGTCTATTATAGACAGATATATAAACAATATCCACTTCAGGTATATAGACAAAATAGTATTGAAATATTTGTCTGCAAACTTAATTTTTATCAAGTTTTACAACTAACCCCTGCCTGTTACAATTAACCCCACCTATGGGGTAAGTTGTAACGTTTGCACTTCTGTCACATTTGGTAAGTACTAGAAACAAACTTCAAATGTTCATTTGTAGCAGAGATGTGTGTGTTGCTTGTGTAAAAATATAATTTTATCAAACTCAAATATTTTTTGAACGCAAAAAGCGTTAGGTTGTGCCCCGCTGTGTGTAATTCTTCCGAGGGGTGCTCTTCCGAGGGGCGCAAATATAAAATGTGATCGGAGTGTCATGTGTGTTGCTTGTGTTTTCAATATATGTGTTTTTTGCGTCATGTGAACCATGTGCATCACGTTTTTTGTCAAAATAAGTGCCTGCTGTACACACGTCAAAACCGTTTATGATAAAAGAGACGCTAAGTTTACAAATTACATGCAAGACACTCCCTTAACAGTAAACTCTGATAATGCGAGTATCTGGCAAACGTGAGCATCTCTTTTATCATAAACCCTTTAGACAAGTCTGCAGCAGGCACTTATTTTGACAAGACACTTGATGCACACAGGTTCACTCGACGTGCCGAACATATAATTTGAAATTACGAACCACACACGACGGGCTACATACATGTTGAGACGAACTTCACATCGTGCGCCCTCGAAAAAAGAAGTCACCGGTCGCCACTGGTTAGGAATATGGGGATGCCAACTTTGATTTACAAAGCACAAGATTTTATGTCAGGTATATTATTGTGACTTTTAATGAAAGTTTATTGAGGCCGACATAACAAACTTCTATCATTTTAGATTTAATGCATGTAGCATACACACAAAAACACTGCCTTCAAAATTTTTGTTGAATCAACTTAGATTTACAAGTCATTTCAACTTACTATTATTTATCTTGCCTAGAGATGAGTTGTTATAACTACAGGTGAGTTGTTATAACTTATAAAATTAAGTTGACTTTTCTCAACTATATTTTATAAGTTGTGACAACTCATCTCTGTTGACATGACTTGTAAATCTGAGTTGATTTAACAAAAAATTTTAAGGCAGCAAAGTATTTTTTTACAGTGCATTAACAATTTTAAAGGCTTTGGATGGTAAAAAGTTGATGCAGTTATTACTTTCAGGAATTACTTCATACATAGTCTAACTTCCAGAAAGTGCTTGTTGGTGTAATGGAATTATGTCAGATTGATTCATACAACAAAAAGTTTTTTGACCTGGGGAGTTGAGCTTTATGACAAGATGTTAGATAATGTGCCATGTGATGGTGTTTAATTCATGGGTGTTTACTCAGAAACGCATCTGGAAAACCCCTTATTATCTTTATCATCGTTACAAAGGTTTCTATGGGAGTTTCTACAGAGATGCAGTATGCCCCTATACTAAATTTACAGCACTTCATACAGTAATAAAGAACTGCACTGTGTGCTTCTATAAAAGATTTCAGAAATTCTAATTAAAATGTGCCTGTGAAAAAATATCTGTCCATTAATAGATTAAAACCTGCTTTTCCCTCAGAGGTTATTTAACAAATTGTATTGACATGCAAAATTTCATTCAAACGACGAAGAACAAAAGTATTTGATTTAATTATGTCTCAGAAGATCATACCTGATTTGAGCACGAACTGCTTTATGGAAATGAGACGACTAAAAGATCTTTAGTTTTATTAGAGCACATTTGGTCTCTGTTTACTTTCTGATCTCATCTGTGATGTGAGGACAACAAAGACCGGCCGAGCCGCAGTTTTGCTTTGTGAAAGACTCAGATGGCGATGAACTCGGAAAACTTTAGTCTGGGGAGAACCTCCGTTCTCATTAAGCCAAGTAAGTGTGCTATCATTCTCTTTACATCTGATTTAATGACAGTCCCCAACTGCCTGTCATAAAGTTTTCGTTCATACGGTTGTAAATGAGGGAGCTTTAATTGGGAGGCTTTATGTATTAACCCTGTCCTTTGTGTACATGTAAGCTAAAACAAACTCTTATGTAGTGAATATAAAGGAATGCGCAGTCCCCTTGTCCTTCCCCGCAGGGTGACGTTAGGGGCCGTCTGATCACCAAAAGCCACCGAGTAAGCTGAGGATGGAAGTGACTGTGGCTATTTTGACATCTGCCCTTTGCCGTGGTCAGACTGGGGCGTCTCTGGATGGATGGGGTCAATGGGATGCAACCTTGAAGAGACAAATATTCAAAATCAATAAGTTTTTGTCTCAGCCCGCAGTGTGTTTGTCTGAGCAGCATCATAAGCTGGATCTTCCTCGAAAAAGACAAGAGAAGGTGAGGTGGAAGACAGACATACGACACTAGCAGATGTACCTAAATATTTACTGCTAAGAAATCGTGTTTATTTATGAGATGAAAAGAAATCAAGAATGCGTTTGTGCAATGCATTTTTTTCCTCAGGTTTTTATGCAATTAAAGTTATTTATCTCCCTTTTCAAAGTTCATCAATTATGCTGAAATACTCTAAATGTCCATAAGGGGGATGATGTATGATTGGTGTAATTATTTCTTATTCACCGTGCTTTCTAAAGCATATCAATTTTGTTAATACCATGTAATTAAAACATGTCAGTGCACTACAAGTTGCGGGCTGTATTAATGACTGTGAAAATTATTTTAATTAAATAGCCAATTATAGAAAAATCCTAACCATGAGAATTGACATTTAAATGAATTTAATTTAAATTGCTTTGTTTTATCAAAGCCGTATAGGCTGAATAAATTATTATATCAAACATTATACAGTGCCATTGATCATACCCCAGTCATATCATAGTTTTACTTTTAAACACTGTGATACATTAACGTTACGGTGATTCATGATTACGGGGGGGTTGGGTCTCGGGGCACAACGTTCATTCTACAGTAAGTTGCCTTTGTGTTTCCATTATTAAAGGAATAGTCCATTTTCTTAAAAGAAAAATCCAGATAATTTACTCACCACCATGTCATCCAAAATGTTGATGTCTTTCTTTGTTCAGTCGAGAAGAAATTATGTGTTTTGAGGAAAACATTGCAGGGTTTTTCTCATTTTAATGGACTTTATAGATACCAACAATTAATACTTAACACTTAACAGTTTTTTTCAACGGAGTTTCAAAGGACTATAAACAATCCCAAACAAGGCATAAGGGTCTTAGCAAAACGATTGTCAATAAAAATAACAAATATACACTTTCAAACCACAACTTCTCGTCTAGGTCCGGTCCTGAAACAACAGCGTGACCCCACACAATACTTCATGACGTCAAGAGGTCACAGAGGACGAACGCGAAACTCCGCCCCAGTGTTTACAAGTGTGGAGAAAGAGGACCGTTTCGACGTTGTTGTATGTTGAATGATACTAATTAATGTCTTTGTGTCAGTTTATTGTTTACAATGGTCCGCAAATGTGCGTTTTATATATGTAACACGTGACCTCCCTACGTCACTACGCATTTGCGTTAGGTCGCGCTGGACCGGACCTAGACGAGGAGTTGTCGTTTAAAAGAGCATATTTTTTATTTTTCTTGTCGGAAATGACGGTCGTTTCGCTGGATGGGACCCTTGTGCCTCGTTTGGGATCGTTTATAGTCCTTTGAGACTCCTTTGGAAGGGGCTGTTGCGTGTTGAGTTAGGTGTTAAGTGTTGGTGTCCATTAAAATGAGAAAAATCCTGCAATGTTTTCCTCAAAAAGCATGGTTTCTTCTCGACTGAACAAAGAGGGACATCGGCATTTTGGATGACATGATGGTGAGTAAATTATCTGGATTTTTCTTTTAAGAAAATGGAATATTCCTTTAAGTTTTCTAACAAGCATCCATAGAATTTGGAAAGGAATTAACTGCTTTGTTGTCAGTAGTTTGATTGTTCATGTACCATAAACAAAGTGTAATGAGTTAGTCATCAGTGCTGTAAACCTTTGTGCATGTGGTCTTCCTTGCAGACGCTCTTGTGGTGGGCCTTTGCTCATTAGACATGTCATGTCATACCCCTGCAGCCAGAATGAGCCTCTGATGACATACTGTAAACACATGGAAGAAACCTATTCATCTCATTGACTAACTTCAAGCACTGTTTAGAAACCATTTAAATGTCATTTCCAAAAAAAGGAAAATGCTTTATGATTCTTCAGAAGATAATTATCTGAAGTAGCATTTAATCCACTGTGATCAAACAGTCAGATTGTTGCAATCTGTGGTTACATTCATGGTAACATGTTATCCATTTTCCTTCTTTATGGATTCTTTTTAAGTACTATTAGTGTAAATGCCAATGTTGCGAACAAATTGGTGTTTTGAAGTAATATTCGTTCTCTTATGGAAGACATTTCTACATAGGTTGGGACTTTTTTGCAGTAGGCCTACATATGAAGCATCTGTCTGTTTCTCACATAGGTGACAGCTCTACATCATCAAGTTGAGCATGTTTGTGTTTTCACAACTTTGCATTGTAGCAAAGCAGCTTCGCAGTAAATGCAGACAAATATACTGTATATGCGTATGAAATACAGTATATTGTATATATTGTGTTGATACAAAATGTAATAACATTAGCAGTACCAAAACAGTCAGACTCAGGTGTGCCTCATACAGCTTGAAAAGTGAAGCCGCTGGCTCTTTGATCGCCCCCTGGTGGCTGGTTGCAGTACAAATCATAAATCCCGCCCTCTCCAAACGAACAGAACTTGGCTCTAAATAAAAAAATTATTTACACTTCCAATAAAAGTATCAGAAAGATGGTTTTGATCCTTTAATGTAGCTGATATATATGTTCATTTTGGTGATAAGTTTCATTTTAACTAGTAATTTGATGCTTTAGAAACGGGCGTGTCGTTATTGGCGTTGTTGAATTGGGCATGCGAGTGTTTGGGCGGAAGTTTATTACCGCGGCTCCGCCTCTGGCTATACGGACGGTTCCTTCTGCGTATGCTCTGGCTCCAAACTGGCGTTTTTACGTAACATTGCAGCGCCCATGGTCGGACATTTTTGGCCTCAATTCATTACAATAAAAGGAAGCGACTTCACGTCGTCCATCTATTTTTACAGTCTATGATCAGACTGCGCTTTAAACAAGCATTTGTATCAAGTATTTTTCAGTAAAGTGCATATATCAGCAGTACTAAAGGGATACTACTGCCAAATATCAAAATTACTCCATGATTTACTCACCCTCAAGCAATCCGAGATACATATGTCCATCATCTTTCAGACAAACACATTTAAAGTTGTTTTAGTAAATGTCCTTGCTTTTCCAGGCTTTATAATGGTAAAAAGCAGGGATCAGGGAACAACTTATGACTTTGGACCCTAATGCTGCATTCACACCAGCCACGGTAGAGACGTCAAGCGTGAGTGATTTCAATGTTAATTTAATGTGAAGGTGCGTAGACGCACGTCTGGAGGTCTCGCGCCGCGAATAAGGCTTTTAGCGCGGCGTGGTAGACGCAATTCCGCCTCATTTGCGCGTCTAGTTTGCGCGAATGTTGCAAATTGAGCATCTGGCCCGGTACGCGCAAATTGTGCTTTTTGTGCATTTCACGAGAATTTACGCCTGACGCCCGAGTTTTAACATTTTAACTTTGGCGGATTTTTTGCGCCGCGTTAACCAATCAGGAGCCTGCTTGCTGCTGTGGCGGCAGCCCCGCCGGGAGTCACTCATTCCACATGGAGGAACGCTTGATAAGCGGATTTCGCCTCTGACGCGCGTCAAATGCTTTTCCACGCATCTACTACGCTTTAGACACGTGAATGCATTCAAAATGTTCAAGCGGCAAACTAAACGCGGTACACGTGGCTGGTGTGAACCCACAGTAAAAAGTGTATTCATCCTTAAAAGAAGTAATCCAAGGGGATAATAAATGTCTTCTTTGGGTAATCAATACGATTTTAATGCGCCATCTCGGACTTTGCTCTTGGAGTTTAAGAGTAGTGAGCGTTCGTTGTCGTAGGTACATCACACAATAACTCTCCCTGATCCCTGTTTTCTACCGTTATAAAGCTTGGAAGAGCAGGGACATTTACTAAAATAACTCCAAATGTGTTCATCTGAAAGATGATGGACATCTCGGATGGCTTGAGGGTGAGTAAATCATTGGGTAATTTTGATATTGGCTGAAGTATCGCTTAACTGTACAACGCGTTTTAAAAGTAAGAATAATTGTTTAAACAAGAAGGTTTCTCCAAGGTTCTTTATATTTTCCCTCTGAATTAGTCTCCACATTATTATGTGTGACCCTGTACTCAAGGTGGACATGCATTGAATGCAATTTACATACTGTTGACCTGAACCTCTTGATTATTGTTGGCTTGACCTTCTCTCAGGTGGACCGTGTTATCTCTCCATTTCATGTACTGCAGCATTTCTTTCAATCCTGGCACACTGAATAATGACCTAATGTGGAATAACAAAAAATTCTTCTGTTCTTGCAGTGAAACTTGTATTTATTCCGTACACAAAGATCAAAGGCATTGGTAATGCATCCAATAATTGAACGTTCAAGGTTAGAATGTACTGTAATGCAACTGCATCGAGCATTTCTCCGCATGGTGCATCCTGCTGTTTGTCTATTGAAAGGCTGTTGTTTTAATGGAAGTTTGATTCATCAGGCCCACCCAGCTCATTAGGAGACTCTGAATCTAAGACATCATAGAAGTCCTGTGGCGTTCGTGGATGCCTTTTTGTCTTATCATCATTCTTCTGTAAACGGATGTCTGCCAGCGGTTCTGTGTGTGGAATTTTATGGCCATCATTTGCAGTTAACCCCATGCTAACATGAAAAATAGTTGGCAAACTATCATGACATTCATTGTTTTTAATGAAATCTTAATATGATGCATATTTAAGCAAAGGTTAGCAACATAAAGGGCAGCTGGGTTGTCTGGCTTTGAATTTTAAGCGGATATTGATTTTTACACTACATGCTACCTCCGTGTCTGAATGACAATTCTGAAATGCTCTTCTGCTTATCTTGAAGAAGATCAAATCTGACTAGTTCCATAGTAATAAGTTCTTAAACTCTGAGGGGTGGTTTCCCGGACAGGGATTATCTTTTTAACAGGAAATATAACCAGTTTTAACAAACATGTCTTATTAAAAACATTACCTGTGTGCATTTTGAGGCAAATCAAAGGGGACTGGTGTATTTTAAGATATGTCAGTGCAAATAGTTTTCAGTTTGGACAGCTCTTACATTTATTTTAGTCTAGGACTAGTCTAATCCCTGTCCGGGAAACCGCCCCTGAAAGTTAGACTTGTTCTGACACTGAAAATTCACTTTATTCTACAAGTTTTTTTGATCAACATTTAATGCACATTTTTGCTGTTTGAAGAAAAAGCTAAATTGAGAACATGTGTTTAAAACATGTAGGATATTTAATTTAGCTTTTTTGATAAAAATTTGCAAAGATTAAGCTTAACTCAAGAGATAACATGCACAGTTTGACCTCTATAGCTTTACTTACAACAGAATTTAGATTTAGACAGACTACTTTAACTTGTCTTCAGTTGTTACTTTGTAATATTGACTGTACTTTTTGCAGTTACTTAATTTAAAACGAAACTTTAATTCAATAAGACCATCAACGTAACATTTTGTAATCCTGAACAGATCATTTATTCAATGCACGATGTAAAATAGCTATATACCATAATATCTAATTATTATATATTTAAATTATTATGATAAAAAAATAATGACGTTTCAAGCAGTTTCAAAAAAGTAATTGCCTAATGTTTTGTATTTTAAACGATTAACTTAAAAAAAAAAAAAAAAGGTTTACAAGATAGTAGTATTTACTTGTCAATGACCTAACATTATATTTTTTATGATATATCTAATATTATTATTTTTTTTATTTTTATTAAACGTTGAATTAAAAATAAACTGTACATTTCTAACATAACGAACCAACATGAATAAATGCTGTACAAAAGGTAATGCTCATTGTACATTTATGATAGGTTTCCAATTTTCATTTTCTAACGTATTAAACACGAAGTGTGCGCGTAAAAAAACAAACAAACAAAAAACATTATACCCCACATTTTAAAAGAAGATGCTGCATCTTTACGTGTACAAAATAACTTAATAAAGTTTAGTTTACTGTAGTATTGTTAAAAGTGCGGCAGACTTGTAAATGTTCTGCACGCAGTTGCACTGATAGTCGCGCTCTAGGGTCGCATTAGATCCTGCATGTCTCCGTTTCAAAGAGCTGATAGTGGCTCCTCCCTCTCTGTACCTTGTGACAACAACAACTCATCCACAGAGCAGAGCCACACTTTTCTGCTCATTTTCTTCCTGTCATTCTCTCTCAATCTTCCACAGAGCCCTAATTTCAATCCGACACCGCTCAGCATCCGTTCGCGCATCGGCGGAGCGCACTCCGGTGGATTTCTTCTTCTTTGCGTTACTTTTACGTACCGGCTCTCGTTTCAAACTGAACTTATTTTATAGGCGAAGAACACCATGGCCGTACCGGCTGCTCTGATCCCCCCGTCTCTGGTCCAGCCGTGTCCGATCTCAGCAACTTCTTCATCATCTTCATCAGCATCCTCATCATCCTCCTCCGCGACCGCAGCATCATCATGCTCGCCCTCGGCCACTTCTGCGTCTCCCTCGCAGTCGGCGACCCAGAATCTGTTTCGCTCGGATCTGCTCAACGCCAACAGCAGCATCCCTCTGCCGGGGAAGCCCGTGTACTCTACCCCGTCCCCTGTTGAAAACACTCCGCAAAATAATGAGTGTCGGATGGTGGAGCTCAGGGGTGCCAAGGTGGCCTCGTTCACAGTGGACGGACACGAGCTCATCTGCCTGCCCCAGGCGTTTGACCTGTTTCTCAAACACCTGGTCGGTGGACTGCACACCGTCTACACCAAACTCAAGCGGCTCGAGATCACGCCGGTGGTGTGTAACGTGGAGCAGGTCCGCATCCTGCGGGGACTGGGAGCCATCCAGCCCGGGGTAAACCGCTGCAAACTCATCTCCAGAAAAGACTTTGAGACCCTCTACAACGATTGCACTAATGCCAGGTGAGAGAATAGATCATGCACAACTCTTTATAAGTAGGCTACATTTAAAAAAAATGCATAGATGAATTGGAAATGTTGGTTACATTACTGTGTTAGGAACCAATATAATTACTTTGCAATTGACCTAATTAAATAATAAATGTATCAAATGAAAGGCTTCATCTATGTAGTTCTTAAACGTCATCAAAGTTTTATATCATAAACAAATCGTTAAATAAAAACTTTAAATAGTTTCTGCTAAATAAAGTAAATTGTAAACCACTCTAAAGTTTGTTTAAACATAGCTACTGACAAACTAAACTTTTTTCGACAGCACGAAGTCAATATATTGCCAATAAGCATCAAGAGCAAATTGTTGCAGGATTGTAATGAATAAAAAAAAAACAAATGTATTAATACGTATTAGTCATTATTTTATTTACGTGAATAATTAATGTATACATTGCTGATTAAAAAAATGCTAGAAATGCAGTGTATGCATAGCCTGAGAGCTTTTAGTTAACTACTTACATGTTTGCTGTTTTGAAGCTTTATCATATTAATTAAGTCTCTGTATTTGATCACAATGAAAACAATATGCTCATAAAATATTACTTTTACTAGTCAGTTTTATGTAGTCTAAATTTTACTTTAGACTTAAATATGTATGCTTGTCAGAATTATAATTGTAGATGTTCTCATTTATTAGTCATCTGTCTAGGCATAAATCTCTTTCTGCTTTTTTCTTGCTCTGGGGAAAAATCAAATCATAGTCAATAAGTGCTTGTATACTTAATGACAGAAGTAATGCAGTGCTTGAAGGTACAAAATCACACAGGAAACAATTACCGCTTGTAACATCGGTGAATAATTCACCCTGAAACTTTAATGTCACCCTTTAGTGATCAAGAGAATGGGCCCAATAATTACTAGAAAAAGTAAGCTAATTTTAAAAATGTCAGGATGTTGACAGTTCGTCTGAAAACATAAAACGCCCTGCATGCAGCAAATTGAGTGTTGTACAATGCAATATGCTTTTGCCAAATAATGAGGAACTTCAGAGCAATGAAATCCGAGAACTGAAAAGTTATTCATTAACATCACTTTATAATTAAAAAGTATCACGGATCACTTGGCTAATTGCTTATAATTTTAATCAGACCATAAGTACTGAATATACACACTACATTCAGAAATTAAAAATGAACCTATTCGGATTTAAGAATGTAATTTGCACAATTTTAGCAAATCTTGTTCAAATATTTTTATTTTAGACTATTCACATATTAACTATGCACTAAACAGTAAGATAAATTGAAAGAAACACTTGTACACTCACACCTATTTGTATCATTATTTTCTAATGCATGCATGTTTTGGACATGTGATACTTTTATTTACTGAGAATCAGGAATGAAAATGATTTGTGTCACTTTTTATTTTTATATCTATTTAAAACATGTTCTTAATTTTAATATTTATGTCTGTTTCTTGTGAAGTAGCTATAGTGGTAATATATGTTATTTTCTATATCAGTGTTAAATTTAAAATGCTTGCTATCAAAGCAACATTTTTTTTTAAAAGTACACTTCCATCATCCAAATATTTCTCTGCATGTGTACAACAGGACATTGCAGTGTGTGTGTGTCATCAAGCAGCAGTGCTAATAGAGCGATCTAACCATGCTGTCTCTGCAAGCCCCTTCTGGGCCTGCGTCTGTACTTAGTCCGGTTCCCCCTCCCCGTGCCGACCGTCCCGGCGTCCTCAGGTGATCGAGTGTGTGGTTTGAACTCCGGGGCTGGGAGAGAGAGTGGTCAGTGATGGGGTTAAAGGATAATGCAGTGCTACACATTGCTTTAATGACGCTAAAGTGCTGGCCTATTACTAGTGCATACTGTAGAGGGGCCTGTAATTGTCTGTGAAAGCACCTGGTATTGCTGGTGTTATGCTGAAATCAATCATCTCCTCCATGTCTGCTTCCCATTTGGAGGATTACATCATTTGTATGGACAAAGGTATCTGCTGAGATGGAAAACAAACATATGGGCGTGACTTATGGTCTTATTTACAGTGTGGATTTAATGTATCTACATCTGTTTTGGTTCTCTGTACGCGGAAGGTCAGGTCACCAAGTCGTAACTCTTGCCTCAGTGTGCCGCTGCATGCTTAGATGTTGAATGTTAAAGATGGATCGTAGCATAAGCAGTGTAATTTTTATGATACAATGTTATCTCTCGAGGGGGAGGATGTTACCGTGTGAATCTTTTGCATTGGATGTGTATAGCACAGCACTTTACGCAGACTGCAAGCGCAAGCGATCTCACTTTTCCAGCGTGCGGCCCAACTTGAGTGTTAATAATCCTCTTTGCAACGGGATAATAGGGGCCTTACATCTTTGTCCGCTCACTTTAAAAGAATTCCCTGTTAAGTCAAGTTAGATCCGCCCCATTCCCCCTTTATAAGAGGACGTTCTCCGCTGGTACCCCCTTGTTCTCCCGGGGACCCTCGGCCCAGATTAATGCACACCGTCTGCTGGACGGATACAGGGCTGTAATCTCTCTGCTTTCATAGGAGTTATAACTCTGCTCTGTGAGAAGCAATACTTTTAGCTACTTGTTTTCCTTTCAATTTTGTCCGTGTGGGACGGTAAGGCTCTTGCCACCTGGTGACACTTGAACTCTCAGGAAAGGTTAATAAAACATTAAGGTTGTGGGATTGGAGGTAGATGCTGAGCCAGCTGTTATATCGGATGGTTTGTCAGGCCGTGTATGGCTCACACAGCAATGCAGCAAATAATTGACAGTCGTTTTTAGCAATTAAAAGCTAGATAGATGCATCTGAATCTGAAGGTTCTTTCACATTATTGATGATGAAGCTATTTCTTAAAAATTACTTTTTTGAGTCAGTAATATTAAAATAATTTTTATTGCATTTTCACAGTACATTATATACAAGTGTACGCTCTATCCGTTTAAATGTAAATGTGTAGCTTAACTTCAACATCCTGTTTATTAAACCAATTATGATTTAATTTATTTCAATCATAATATTTCACTTCAGATTTACGCTTTATCCACAAGAGCATCACGTTTGTCAAAATATTTTTGTTTGTGTACGATACAAACTGCCATATTTACAGAGAGGCGTCATTATTTTGTTTAGCACTCTGGGGTGCGTCTTAACACACAGTGGCAGATTTTATCGCGCTTTTTTCCCCTCACTCGCTCTCTTTGCAGTGCTCTTCTGATATATTTGTTTTCGACAAGGCACGGATGTGTTTACAGGTACTCATGGGAAATCTTTGGATCGAATTCAAATCATTCCCAGTCAGAGTGGGTGCTAAGATACCCGTCACCCAGCAACCGCATCCAAGAGGGAGCCGGGGCGATAATAACTTCAAAAAACAGAGAGACAGATGCTGATTAGGATGAAAGAGTTAGGGGGGACATGGGGGGGTGGGTGGAATGCATGTTAAAAGGCTTGTTAAATCACAGATTCATTGTAGCACTTTCTTACAAATCATATATGTGATTCTATATCCCCTGCATGTGTACGGCGCAGACGGATCAGAAATGAAGCAGGTGAACAATTGCATTTGATTTTTTTCCGCCATCGTGAGTCATTGAAGCTCTGCTTGATAGGATTAGCCACGTGTGTTCATATTAACTGTGCGCTTGGCATCCTTTGCCAATGTACAAGAAGACAGTAGAGACCCATACAGAGTTTGATATTAACATGATAGCTGCATGCAGAGAGGCTTTTGTGTTTTTTAGTTAAAGTGTGTTTTTGAACAAAAACACTTAAACACCAAATAAATCTTGAAATTACTGCATTGCGTGTTTACACAGATACTTACGCTTCTGACCTGCATATTAAATTTAATTTATATAGCTGCTACATGTCATACTAACTGAGATAATGGCAGATATTCATGATTCTCAGAACAGGTTGCGGTGACCAAACCGAGTGATGGCGTGAGTCATCAATCACTCTCGAATCAAACAAGTGTAAGCGTGTCAAATCATTTGCATATTTCTTTATTTCGTAGCACCAGCTGCATTAAATGAGACAGGACCGGGACACTAACCGCTCTGTAGCTGTACCTCAAATGGATTGTTGGTAGAAAAAGCAAGCTCTCCCATCTCTGGCACGTCTTTAGCCACCATCCCTTCCACATTACAGCATATTTAGGAAGCAGTGTGCAGATCGCTGATGCCCGCACAGGGACGTTAACCACAACTGACACAAGTTAGAGGGAGCAGATGAGATTTCTTGATTGGAGAGCGATTTCAGGCCTTAGCTCGGCTCTGTCTAATATGGTCACATAAAGAAATTGATTTTCTCCAGAAATTAATTAATTTTTCATATAGCCCAAAGCTGGAGCTTAAAAAGAGACTGTACTTTCTTGTTTCCTATTTTCCTGCCTTTTTTAAGAATTATTGCCTAATCATATTAATTCTTTTGCCCTTAGGATAAAAAGATGATTGTACAAATGCATTCAGAAATATGTATCAGTGAGTATTTATGATTAAATTATGCAAATAACTCCGCTCTCATCTTTCCCAGCCCCAGATTGTCTAATTAGGATTGATATGCCGAGTAGATGTTCGGGAATCTGAATACAAGCATGTCCAAAGAGCAGAAAATTGAAAATGACAAGGCCGGAATCCTTAAAAAGTATTTTTTCACTGTCTAATTCAGCGTAGCCGTATCAGGAGTTAATTTTCCCCGGCTTCGTTTTCGTGTCGAAGCCGTCAGGAAAAAGAATACTTAAGGGAAGCAATTTCATATGAGATTTCAGAAATTTCCTTTTCTCGTTTCGTTTCAAGATACTATCCAATGACAAATCTCCTTGTGTATATAAACTTTTCCATGTTATCATGAAAATATCTCTGCTGTTTGAACTTAATAGCCTCCTTTTTTCCTGATGGGAAATCTACCCTGGAAAAGTGATATTTACTCTGTAGTATAAAGGAAGGAATGCCATAATGGATGTTTACAAGCTATGTGGTTTTGAAAAACAAAAGCTGGAAGTTTAACTGCAGGTGTGTGATGGAGGCCAGTCAGCAGTGTTGGTGACTGCAGTGAAGGACAGGTGACCACTGAGGTCTGCAGGCTGTTTTCATTTAGGTCAGAACAAGCAACACTTTACAGCGCAATGAGAGCACCATGAGTCTATTAAAGAATAACAAAGGGCTCTGGAGAGCTTAAGACTCTTTTCCTTGGACAAAATAAATAGCACTCACTATTAAATTCACTTTAAGCTTTCGTGCGAGAATGAATTATATTATTATACTACCTTTAATAAAACTGCTGCCAGAATTATGTCATAAATTATATATTAAGAAATGTATGAATAGTCCTTGAAATATATTTAACAAGATCTTTTTTGTTTATGTTATAGAGCACCAAAATAACAGAAATTTTCCATTCAGTTTTATCATGAATAAAAGAAAAGATGAGATAATGATTTTTTTATTCCTTTCTAAGCAGTGATTTTCATCCTCACCTCCAAAAGAATCTCATAAGTTCTGATTGGTATCTAATCTTTACCTGGCCCACATCTAATGACACTCGAGAATATAGACCTCAATCAGAGCTTGATGTTTGTATTTTTTACAAGAGCTTTTGACAAAGCTGAGACTTCAGGCCTCGCTTATGAAGCTGTAATCCTAACGGACCACACGGAAACCTTATCAAGTCAATTTAGCAAAATTGAATTATAATAGAAAATCCAAATATCGGTACTTGTGCCACTGAGGATCCCATATGCTGCGGCAAGCTGCAGTTGTTTCATGTTGATGTGTTTATGTCTCATTCTCTCCATATTTTCAGAATATATCTGGCAAAGTCATCGTTGCTTTTAGTTTGATTGCTTTAGTTCTGTTTTACTAAAATGTGCATTATGTATTAATTCCAAATATAAACCATTTCTTGTTTGCTTTTGAAAGCAAACCAAGCAGTTACTGTATCAGACCTTGTGCTTTTATAGTGTACTGTATCTCTATCATGTTATTGCAGGGGAGTGCAAAGTGAAGGCCAACATGCCAACAGTGTCGCGTAACGCAGCCACTTTCTGCAGGAGAAAACACCTCAGAATCTCCTGTTGTCTATTTTAACACATACGGTGTGCTTAAAAATATACAAACGCTTCCCTTAATAACTGTAGCGCTTTTCCTCACGACAATATCTGAAACTGTCCAAAAGTTGTGCTGTATTTCATTATCAGCAAACAAAGGTGTTTCTCCTTTGAAAGAAATCCAGACCCTCTCACATTGCAGTCGTGCAAGTCCAATGAGACGGCTGTTCTGATAACTCTTTCTATGATGTGATGCGCCGCTTTAGTTTCTGCTTCAGACTCAAATGTCAACGTCTTGCTAGGGTTCCTTTAAAAAAACCCAAAAAAAAACAAAAAACAAATACCCTACCATAGCAAGCTGTGGCACCCGGCTATTATTACTTTCTTCTAAAAGACTGACAGTTTGCTCCAGAGAGACATGACACCCAACTCGTCTGCTGGAGGCGTAGCACTGCATTTCCTGTCTGTCCAATCAGATATTTGTAAACTGACGACACCTGGCAGGAGAAGGTAAATGGTGAGCCCGGAGCTGCAGCAGACACTGATATTGTTTTCAAGCCTTTGTGTGGTGGAAAGATACAAGACACAATTACATACTAGGAAACAGAGATCTGACTACTACAGAGGAAAACGGAGACTTTCACTCTTAAAAAATTAAGGTGCTAAAATTGTCACAGCGATACAAGAAAGTTTTTTTGGTTGCACAAAGAACCTTTCAGTCAAGGGTTCTTAGAAGGACTATTTCTTTCTTAGCTTTTTAAAATCTTTTTGGCCACATATTTTATGAAACAGAAAGGTTCTTCAGATGTTAAATGGTCTTTATGCACTCTCGGATACAAACGTTTAAAATGGTCCTACGGGGTTTCCTTCAGAAAATGTGTTAGTTAAGGTGGTAGGGTTGGGTGGATGTGGCCAGGGGCGTGGCAATCAAAGGGGCAGGGCGTATGCGTCATAATGAAAATGAAAATATTTTTATTTGAAACACTCAAATCAAACTTAATTTTGAAGAAACTATGACAGAAAATGAACACATATTAGAATATTAATGTATTAAATGTTTTTAACAGATACCTCTAACGAAAATAGCTGCGTGATGAAGTGAAACTAAAGGGTTAATAAACACAAACTGAAGCAGATTTGTAGAATGTCTGGTGAACAATGATAGATAGTGCGAAGATTGTAAAAAAATGATTATTTCCCACTATTTATTACATCATCTTAAAGGAGTGTAACTAGCATGTAAATAATGCAAATAAATAAAGTGAGCAAGAGCGCTCAACAGTTATATTGAATCAACAGGCACGTGCAACCTAGCTAGCAGGTTGCTCAAAAATCACCAGCTAACTTACTTTAAATTTGACTATAGACTAATACAATAACAGGCTTAAATAAACCCAAAACTAGCTATCGTCCAGACAGTTGACGGACCATTTCGGCCGTGTGGCGTGCGTGCACGCTCTCGGTGTGAAGCGCGATTGCGCTATTCTCCGAGATGTTTTATCAACTGGCTACCAGTTATCCTCCAGACAGTGATGGACGACATCTTTCTCTCATTTCAGCCGTCTGGCGCACGTGCCCGCTCGCGGTGTGAAGTGCATCCGCGCTATTCTCCGTGATGCACTTGACGGCCTTTTGTGCTGCAAAATTATTATTATTTTTTTTTTTTGGACGACCTAGTTAAGGCGGTAGGGTTTCCCAGCTTAGGCGGGCCACCCGAACTGCAAACTGCTGGTCCTAATATGTACAATTTATGCACGCTCATAATGGAAGAGAGGTGCGATGCGCTTGTTTTTTCCAGCCATGGGTTAAAAACATTCCAACTTTTCAGAATGCCGCAAGCGCATCGCAGGTCATGTGACAAGAACCAAGCGACGGTCGCATTAAAGGCCGGGTGCATGATTTTTGAAAAACGCTTTGGAAAAGGAAGTCGGGACGCGTGACAAAACACACTTGTAGCCAATCAGCAGTAAGGGGCGTGCCTACTAACTGACATCGTTGCCTGGGTTGCGTATTTGTGGGACGGGTCTATCAAAAGAAGGTCCAGATTCTATTGGGGTAGGGGCGTGTTTGTTTAGGTGATTTCAAATGTCAACATTGGCTTTCAGAGATCATGCACCCCACCTTTAACAAAAAATGATGGTATTGTGAAGCATTTTTATTTTAAAGTGTGTAGTTGTTTCAGCGTTGTCCCCTTGAAAAATTAGTAATAAATTGAAATAAATGCTGATAGGGAATGAGTAAGGAACTGTAAAATTCGTTTTAATAACTTGGAGAATCTGATTAGAAAGTATATATATATGAAAAATAACTTCCTGTTTTACATCTAAGCAGATTTCAGCAAAGTTGTTTAGATTTCCTTTAAAATCTAAACAAAAAAAGGGAATGCTTGTGACATTTCTTGCATCTTTTTCCCAAGCGAAAGATCTAAGATGGAGTTTCTCTTTGCTCTCTGTTTATTCACATTGCTGAGATATTTAATAGATCTTGTTTTTGAATATTTCCCCCCGCGGGACTGTTTGTTGTCTTTAGCTCTAAGAAAAGATTACATATTTTTATTGGATTGTGAATTTATTTTAAAACATGATGTCACAAACAGATGATTCATAGAAAATGATTCCCTTGGAAGTTGTGCTTGTTTTCATGTTAGAGCTCTTTTTTGAGAAAACACAGCGGGTTCATGACTGTACATATATTTACATATTTACGTTTAATGTGCTTGGGAGAGAATTGTTGAATATAAGAGACTATTTATGATACGGTCTCACGTTTAGACGCTGTTGTGAGCTGTGTCTCCATGCAGGCAGCTTACGCTGTGCTAATACAACATTCCCAGCATAATGTGTCTGTCCACATCTATTATTCCACTGTGAAACAGGCAGTGTGATGTCCGTAAACTTCACATATGAATGGGCTCAGCTGAAAAGGAGAATGAATTAAGTCAAGCTGACATCGCATGCCAATAAGCTTTGTTTCATTCCCAATGCAGTATTCATTTGCGGCACAGAAAGATTTATTGCATGATTGACAATTATGAGAGGATGACCTAGTTTTGTGTAATGGAACAAAAATGGTTTTCATGGGATGGAACTGTCTGTCTGTGTATGATGCCAAGCATATAATAAGTAGGTTTTCTCTCTTTATTTTTTGTTTGAAAGAACATTGAATCCTTTTTCTTTCACTCAATATATTTAGTATTAAGTGTCAGCAGTCCCCAAAGACATCACCTCCCTTTAAACGAATGCATTCAATTTGCTCCTTAAAGTTATTTTCAATGCGATTTGACGTGGTTCTCCCTGTAGGCAGGCACTTAAGTAACTTTATACGTAAAGGGGGTGTGGTATAACCATTCAATAAGCTACTAAACTGTCTCCAGTGCTACTGAAGCTGTCCAGCAGCGGTTTGCTTAACCAGAGCGACTTTCATGGAACCCTGGCTAATATTTCATGATTCACGCATTTTGATCTTACCTTTCTATTAACTGTTTTATTCAGTTCAGTAAAGCTTATTACAGCCGTGAGGAGGGACCTGGCCCCCACGGGACCGCTGGTTGAGTGGAACCACAAATGGCACAAGCAGGGTTTAGCCAGAAGTTAATATCCTGCAAAATTGTTTCTGAGTAGCTCGGTAGAATACGGATGATTAAATGACACGAGCAGATCAAAAAAACGTTTTCTCTGACTACAAAGTGTTAAGTGCAAGTGCTTTCAAGCGCTGCAGATCTCCCAAGGTTGCCATTAAGTGAAATAGGACTTATTTAATGGGAAAGACTGTCCTGCCGAGGAGGGAGAAGGGAAAGCCGTGCTGAGCGAACAGTGGAGGGCCGGGGACGCTGTACAGAGAGCAGCATTCGGGGTCAATGCTCTGACAAAACAACAACGGGAAGAGACACAAAAAGATGTGACTGTCTCTTTATCTTCAGTTAATTTAGAAGATTTAGTCATTCTACTAAATCGCTGCCATTTTTGTTGCTTATGTGCAGGACAAATTATAATATTAAATTAATACATGTTTCATGTAAAGTTATTTTGGTTATCATCAAAAATAAATAATACAAAACATTTTAATAAACTTTTACTAAACAAATAGTTGCATAAATTTGCTATGGTTTTCTTAGTCATTAGTTCCTGAAATACAATATCACAGTTATTTTTGGAAATGCATATTTAAATAATACCTGCTAAATAGTTTTAAAGGATTAGTCCATTTTCTTAAAAAAAATCAGATAATTTACTCACCACCATGTCATCCAAAATGTTGATGTCTTTCTTTGTTAAGTCAAGAAGAAATTATGGTTTTTGATGAAAACATTTCAGGATTTTTCTAATTTTAATGGACCCCGATACTTAGCAGTTTTGGTGCAGTTTGGGATTGCAGTTTCAAGGGACTCTGAACGATCCTAAACGAGGCATAAGGGTCTTATCTAGCGAAACGATTGTCATTTTTGGCAAGAAAAATAAAAAATATGCACTTTTAAACCACAACTTCTCTTCTTCCTCCGGCTGTGTGACGCACCAGCTCGACGTCACGTAATTGCGTAATGACGTCGAAAGGTCACGTGTTACATATATGAAACGCACATTTGCGGACCATTTTAAACAAAAACTGACACAAAGACATTAATTAGTATCATTCGACATACAACAACGTCGAAACGGTCCTCTTTACTTGTAAACAATGGGGCGTATTTTTGATACGTCATCCGTGACCTCTTGACGTGATGATGTATTACGTGAGGTCGTGCTGGCGGGTCACATGACCAGAGATAGACGAAAAGTTGTGGTTTAAAAGTGCATATTTTTTATTTTTCTTGTGTGAAAAATGACAATCGTTTTGCTAGATAAGACCCTTATGCCTCGTTTGAGATCGTTTAGAGTCCTTTGAAACTGCAATTTTAAATTGCATTAAAACTGTTAAGTGTTGGGGTCCATTAAAGTCCATTAAAATGAGAAAATCCTGAAATGTTTTCATCAAAAAAACATAATTTCTTCTCGACTGAAGAAAAAGAAAGACATCAACATTTTGGATGACATGGTGGTGAGTAAATTATCAGGTTATTTTTTAAGAAAGTTGACTAATTCTTTTATGTATAAATTGAATGTAGTCTTTCTACATTAATGTGTATATTTTTGCACATAAAAGTAATTAGTAAAGTTTAGGTTTGTATTAAATTAAATTGTTCAAAGAATGGAATGCATTAATAAAAATATAAATATTTTAGTTTAGTTTGTTCAGTCTATAGGTAAAAGGTACAGGTAAATATTTGGTAAACTTTTAAGTCATTCGACAGGTTCAATGTAGACAATGCACACGTTTTTGAAACCCTACAAAAATTCCAACTGAAAGAAAAAACAAAGTTTGCCACACTCATAATTTATGGCTCAGATGTTTGGCTCGCTAAGCAAGCTTGTATTTCTGTGCAGTGACTTGACCTTTTGTCACGGCCAGAGAATTATCCGCGTCTTTCCTCTTTTTGTCTTAATGCAGAAAAATTTCTCAAGCTTGAAATTATGGTGAACAAATATGTTCAAAGTTTCCTCATTTCTTAGCTCCCCCGAAGATAAAATGCAATGTTACCAATTCCAAGAATATAGAATAAGGGTTGTAAAATGGAGTACAAGGATTTAGCAGTTATCAAATGTCCCCTAACTCTTGACCTTTCAAATGTCAGAAAAGGAATGTGATACAAAAGCAAGCCCGCAGATATGATTACATGGATCAAAAGTGACTTTACGCTGCTATCATTGACGTGGCTGTTTAATTGGAGGATATTGAGGAAGCCAGCTAAAACAATACATCATATTTATGTCTTCTGTTTTTAGCGGCCGAGCCTTCCAGCATTGTCTTGTTGTGCTGGAAACAGCTCGTAGTTGTTAGGGCATTATGTAATTTTTCCTGATAAAGAAAGCTCTTCCACAGCTGTGTGTCTTGCTAGTCTCACAGTCACATTCCAAACAGTCTAATATTATTCCAAGGGTCATACGGCTCGGAGTGGGGGCCCTTAAATGCGTATGTAAAAGAATAGCGCGTGCTGTCTCGGCTATGATATGTATATTCTATTCTGCCATGGAAGGAGATTTGAGACAGGATAATTAAAGGTATGCTTCTCAAAGGGTCGGGGTCAAGCCAATAGGAATGTCAGAGACTCGCAAGGCTGTGACAGGTCTTTTCAACAGGCCACGCTGGACTGGTGCAGACTGAGATAGCGCAGCGCCCCAGAAAGGGCAAAACGCTGACAGCTCTCCAGCCGCGCCGTCCCGGCAGGAAGGCATCAGTTTGAAAAACAGATAGCGAGCTGGACCGTCACTGGCGTGGGCCGAGTCGGGACAGATTAGGCGTGGCCGACAGGTCACCGGGTTCCCAATGCCTGTTCCTGGATTTCGGGACCCTGGAGTGTTATTAATAAAAAAGGGGTCATTTATAATCTCAAACACATACTTACTTCATTAGAGTTAGTTTATGTGGCAAATGCATTAAACTTTAGGTTGCCATCAGGTTACTATCTGTGGACACAATTTAACAAGTGTTGTTTATGCCTTATAATATTCTTATTCCTTTTTCATCTCAATAATACGGAGCCCCTGAGGGGACATGGAGAAAAAATGAAATAAAGTTTAGATTCGCGTGTGCACGTGAAAGCGAAAGTTTTTATGTGCACACGTGAAGCTAAACTTTAAAAAAAATGCTGCACATGAAGGTTTCGCGTAAGCACATGAAAGTTTCACGTGAGCACGCTAAAGTTTCACGTGAGCACATGAAACGAAACTTTACTTTTTTTTACTCCAATGTCACCTTAGGGGCTCGGTACTATAATTTGAAAGTGAAGGGTTTCGTTTTTTAATGATAAAATAATTTTTATCTTTGATTTAAATTAGAGGTGCACTATTATTTCAGCCCAGTCTCACGAAATTACGTACCTATAGACGGTTTCAGCGGTAACTACATAAAGTTATGTCGTGACAACTGTGACAACTGTCGTGGTCCACACGTAACTTCTGGTAAACTCTGCTAAGAATAAATAACAACAAAGTTCTTTAAACGTAGTATATTTATATAACAAGCAAAAAAACAACACATAGATTACCTAGGAAACCAAAACATTTGTTATTTCGACGAGGCATTTGTTTAAAAGATCAGTTTAGCAACTAGTCAGACCATTAAAAAACGAAACCGGAAGTAAAGTTCGGATTTAGAGGTGTATCGCGTCAGCGCACGTGCGTCCGATGAAATGGTCTATAGTCACATATTTTTTTTGGTTCTTTTTTGTGATACTGTCACGAATTTCTGTTTTTTCGTAATCGTATAACATATTTCTGCTTATGTGTCATTGTCATGTATTGGTTACTCAACTGTTTTGTCTTATTTTCTTACTATTTTCGTTTCGTTTTAGGGTTAGATTTACATAAAATTACATTCTTATACAAACCCAACTCTAACTCTAACCCTAACGCCAGGCGACATAATAAAAAATGTATCCAATTTTTTATAAACCAATACTTAAAGTGACATCCTAACACAAACACCAAATCTAACCCTAAACCGAAGCAAAAAAATTTTTAAAAAAGAGAAAAGCAGTTGAGTAACCAATACGTGACAAAGACACATAAACAGAAATTCGTGATACGATCAGGAACAAGCGCGAAAATTCGTGACAGTACCACGAAAAAGAATAAAAAAATTAAGTGACTATAGGTACATAATTTTGTGAAGCTGGGTAAAATATATTGGCTAAAAATCGGTATCAGTCGATAAAAGCAGTTTTTCACACTATCGGCCGATAGAAACATCAGATTTTAATGGCCGATATATCCTTTCAATCAAAGGAGAACATGCAATGAAAAATGCAATGAATTTGTGTATAGAAAATGTAAAGAAACATCACTAGTTTAATGTTCAATATTAATGGGCATTATATGAATGAATAACATTCAGAAAATGTAATCTTCAGAATTTAGTTAATTCAAGGTAATATAACCACTATTTAACTATTTGTGGCAACAGGCAGCCAGTCACATTTACAGAACCAATCTAAAACAATTTTGAGTTGATGTCTTAAATTTAAGTGCAATGGTTTGTCATCCAGTAGCAATTTAGCGTGTGGAAGAAAACCTGTCATTAGTTAAGCAGTTATGTTTGGTCATGATAGAGGTACAGAAATGACACTTTTAACAGTATAGCTCTGTGAACGCTGCTCACACGTCCCTGTAAATAATCTGTGTGATTCAACACGTTAAGTGAGGATATCAGTGCGCGCACGGAGATAAGACACGCTCACATAACTCTCTCCTTACCTTAAGCGATGACTACTGTCGCACCTGTCATGTCTATAAAAGGAAGCATAGCGCGATACAGCGAGATCTCCGATTGAGATGTGCATGTGTGTGTGATGGCCATGATTTATATGCCATGCCTCAATAAAAAGGATGTCAACTTCAGGCCGTAATGAATGCTCTTAAACATATCTGCATAACACTAAGCATGCAAATGAGGTTACACGTGCCCAAACCGAAACGGATCACCTTCACTTTCTCCAGAAAAAACTTTTCCGTGGTTAAGTGGCGACACATTTCAGCCTTTGTTTTAAACTGCTAACTGTATTTAATTTCACGTCTTATCGTCCTAAGCTTTGTCTGTCTGCTCGCTACTCTCCAGTCAGAGCAACCCCTTGAGATAAACTCTGTCAGACTCCGGGGTGATTTATTAAATTCTGATTTCTGTGAAGGACTTTAATGGGGTTGGGATGGGGGAATGCATTGCAGGTGGCTGCCTGCTTCAGGCACTGTTTGTTCTCTGATACACCCGGTAAAGGTAGAAGAGCGAGAGAAACAAGTACAAACCTAAGTGGGATTTCCTTCCTTTGTTGTGGCTAAAGCAACCTTCCCCTCTCACGTCCCCCTTTAATTTCAACATTGCAGTTGTTATGAATAACTGCTGCTTAGAATAGGATGGCTTGTAAAACTTTGTGCTATTTATACTATCATGCAACCCAGAAGTGTTTTTAAGTGCATGCAAATCCATTGGTGGACACCTAAAAGTGACCCTCTATCTAAGGGAAATGTACTGACCCAGTCTCACCCCTATTTGATTTAACTAGTTTACATTTATTTATTTTTCGACCCTTAGTAAAATATGCATACTTTGTGAAATGCATGTATTGTTAAAGATAATTCCAGACGAATTTGATTAGCAAGGAAGGGATTTAATTTTAAGGTTATGCTCATGTGGCCCCGTCTCTTTTTCAAGCCGTTAATGGTGGGACAGTACACACCATAAAAGTGATATGTTACTTATATATTACCTGTGTGCCAATAAGAAAACCTAAAACTTCTGAATCTAGCATTGCCACCCTCCCTGGTGTCTTTATAGGCTCTCTAACAAATGATGCGTTTCATGTTTATTTGTTTGTGTGGATAAAACATGCTGTATTGCCAAGTACTTATTTCCTCTACTTACTCCGACAAAAGCGTGTAGGGCTGTCACGGGTTTTACCGGAAGCGCTCGGTTAACTTGTCAAGGATCACCTGCTTAGCCGCACTCCCACACTCTGCTCAAAAATGGCACGGCTCCTTTACAGCTGGATCCCCGCGGCCGTCTGCTGTGATCCCCACGTCTCACGTTCTCTATTGTTCTCCGCTCGTCAGCATCTTTTGTCTTTTGCCGTTGATTTGTCTTTTGATCTGCACGAGTGATTTATCTGCATGGGATCAGTTTTCGTGCAACGCTCAACACTCCCCCCCCCCTTCTGCCCCAGGAAATTTGGAATGGGTCTCGTGTAACCTTGGCAGAACCAAACAAAGCGGTAGAAGCTGATCTTGTTGATTTTAATGCTGCCCTCTCCACAACCAAGCTTTCGAAATGTGTTTCTCATCGACCACATTTTAGTCAGTTTCTTATAAATCGAGGACTTTGATAACATTAATAATGCGCTGTCTGTACTGTTATAGCACTTACATCAGGTAAACACAGCTAGAATTGCATTTTAATTATATTTATTTTAAGCATCATTAATATAAAATGGTGGACATTTTAAACTGCTTAATAAATGTACCCAATTGCACTTCTTTTTTCTTCAAACGTCTGTGATCTATTTCAACCCTGCAATTCATCCCAAAATCGCTGGGTTCGGTGTTAGACTCTGATGTCTTGAGATGGCAACAGTTTTTCTTCTGTTTGCTTGGTTAAAAGCATTGTGGGTTGGGGGATTGGAGTTGACAACCCTGAGGGTATTAAAGCTGTTTGCCTTCTCTCTCTCTCTCTCTCTCTCTCTCTCTCTCTCTTTCTCTCTCTGTCTCTCTCTCTACCTCTTTTTTTTCCACTCGTCTGCAGCTGTTTGAGTCTCCTCCCGCCAGCTGTCAGTTAGACGCTCTCCGTAAACACCTCCACACACCACCTGCTTCCCACTGGGGAAATAGGTGTATGTTGGAAAAGTTTGAACAATACGGAATGGCGGGCAGGTGGAAAATCTGTATTCAGGTTGCGAGTCCGGGGCCTGACAATGCAGTTAAGTGGCAACTATGTCCAGGAATTGTCAGCGTTACAATAATTTTAATTAGAAGGTCTCTGTTTGAGAAGCTGTACTTCAAAACGAAAGATGAATTCGAAAGTTAAACGAGACCCGAATGCATAAATCGTGGACAGGAAACAGTTGAAGCTGCATCCACATAAATGCAATTGCAGCCTGTTAAAACAGTTTGAAATAGTTTCCTATTTCTGCAATTGCACCATAATGCTTAGATTTGACAGATGTGTGGGTGCGCGCCGGTGTCTGGTTACTGTCTGAATAAGCAGTAGACCACACATGTATTTTCATCTGTCAATACAAGCAATAAGCACTTTTATGATATCTATTGAAATAGTGCAGACGAACTTTATTTAACTTTCCATCATCCTTTCAAGAGTAAATTCATCACTATCTTGACAGAAATTGTGAAAGCTAATTAAAAAAATGGCCTACAGAAATTCTGATAACCTAAATGTTTCTTCTGACTGCTTGGCCTGTTGAGAGCCTTGCCAACGGGCTCCTTTTACACAGGAAGTTATGAAAGTATTACACACAGATCATTTGCACAATGAAATCCCAGGCCTCTACAATGTTTGTATTTGAATCAGCGTAGTTGAAAAATGACCAGCTCAAGGCAAATTTTGCTGCAGTCTGTCAGACGCAGGAATCATTTAAGCATGGGGCTTTTAAGTAGCACGGCTCTTTTTGGGACTCATTTATTTTGTTGTTTTCTTAATGTAGGATTCGCAAGTTACCAAACAGGCAAAAATTGCAACATTCCTACCCAATCGAGTCCCTGGACTTACCCAATGCTTGCGACCACAAACCGATCCCACACTCTTACTCTATCTAGCATCTCCCTGGTCCTGGTTGAGAAATGCTTTCACCATTACAACACTACCATCAAGTGCTCTGCCAGTCGATCAGTACGGCAATGAAACAAGTTCCACCAGCTGAGATTAAGGAGTGGTTTGATCTTGATAATAACAGACCTCCAAACTGTCACATGGCATGGAAAACAAAGCATGCGGGTATCAGTGCCGGAGAACGGGGGTGCAGGAAAAAAACAACGCTGAGCCGAGCTCCTGTGTTGCACTCGGGAGCCCCAGGCAACTGTAAGGCATCAAGGCCACCTGGGTGCTTCTTTATTAAAGGATGAAATGAGAGGTCGCACGTTTCAGACCCTCACATAACATCTTCCTGCCGGCGTCCTGTGCTACCTCGCTCTCCACCTCCGCCTGGCTTTTTTGATGGGTTAGCCATGAAAGTGTTTTTCATTAGTCCCTCCGAGGGATCCCGAAATGCTCTTTTGCCAGCAAATCCTAATTTCATTGTCGATAGGTCTGTTAGAAGCATGCCGTGTCTATCACAGCCTTTTAATTAATGCTTGTAGAGATGTGTACGTGAAGACTTTAACACATTTTATGTTAAGAGATTGTGGATGGGATAAGTGAAAGAGCAGCGAAATATGATAATATTGCAGTTGTTGATAGATTTTGTGTTGTTTAAAATGCTTATAGTGTTTCTGTGCAATAATTTGTATGTGTTACTGTGCAATCTGTTTTTTCTTCTCACAGACTTGCTTTGAATGTTGGCCGGTCTGCTTTAACCTAAAAATAGTAATGTGAAAATGTAAATTAACATATATTATGACATGAACGTTTTGATGCAATAAAATGATATAAAATATAACAATACTATAAAAGGGACAGTTCACCCAAAAATGACAATTCTGTTATCATTTTCTCACCTCATGTTGTTCTAAATCTGTATGAGTTTCTTTATTTAAGAAGATATTTTGAATGATAATAACCAGTGTTGGGGAAAGTTACTTTTAAAAGTAATGCATTTCAATATTAAGTTACTCCCTAAAAAAGTAACGAATTGCGTTTTCATTTCATGAAAAGTAATGCTTATGTTACTTTTAAGTTACTTTTGCGTTACCTTTTCCTACTTGTCTGAGGCTTGATCTCTTTTTGATCTCTTGATCTCCTGTGTTTTATATGAAGTTCTGCATTCAGAAATTGCATATTTTCAACGCAAAAATGTCAAGCTCTGGCCTGCCATCTCCGTTTCTGACTCAAACTGTTCCCGCTAAGGTGCGCATAGATTGCGCAATTCTACGTGAATACGTTTAGTTTAATTCAGTACATTAATAAAACTAAAAAGTGACTCGCATTACTTTACTTTTTTAAAAAAGTAACTTAAATATTCATGTGTACATTTATAAAGTAATGCTGCAGAAAAATAATATTATTATGTAATGCACGTTACTTGTAATGCGTTACCCCCAACACTGATAATAACCACACAGTTGATGGTAAAAAATAAGAAAGTATAGACGGTTTCATCGGACGCACGTGCGCTGACGCGATACACGCCTGGATCTGAACTTTACTTCCGGTTTCGTTTTTTTTAATGGTCTGACTAGTTGCTTGTGATAATTTTCTTTTGAACAAATGCCTCGTCGAAAATAACAAATGTTTTGGTTTCCTAGGTAATCTGTGTGTTGTTTTTTGCTTGTTATATAAATAAACTATGTTTAAAGAACTTTGATGTTATTTATTCTTAGCGGAGTTTACCGGAAATTACGTGCGGACCACGACAGCCGCTTGTTTATGTTGTTACTGCTGAAACCGTCTATATATTTGTACCCTAATTTGGGGGTGGAGCTTATCATGGTTTAAAGGGGACAAATCATGAAAATCTGACTTTTTAGTGCTATAATTGGGTCCCCAGTGCTTCTATCAAACTATAATACATGATAAAAAACAAACCAGTAACTTAGTTTTGGTAACCATTCTCTGCAAGCATGTGAAAAAATAGGTCATTGAAATGTAGCTCCCCTTGTGATGTCAGAAGTGCATAATACAGCCCCTTAATCTGCACTATCCAACCACGCCAGTGCCATTTAGTGCAGAGATCATCGGCTCATTTGCATTTAAAAGGACACATTTTTCGCACACTTACAAAGTGGCAATTTTAACATGCTATAATAAATTACCTATAGGATATTTTGAGCTAAAACCTTACATACATACTCTGGAGGCATCAAAGATTTATTTGACATCTTAAAAGTCTTGTGAAATGTCCCTTTTAATATTAATTCATGCTTTAGTTTTAATAAAAGGATACAGAAGTAAAATGGATTATATTGTGGATATTGTTATAGTCAATGAATTGTAAAAGTGTGGAAAGTTATATGTTCACTAAATCCTTCAAAAACTGATAAGATGTTCAAATGGTTTTGCATTGTGAAGCGGTAATCTGATTGCAACAGTCAGATAACACTTTTACAGAGCTTCATCGTGGCTGTAGACTGTAAATTGACTAACTGTTTGTATTGGCAGTATGTTCCTCGATTTATAGCAGGATGGCTTCACGTTAAACTGCTTATCGCCGACAGACACATTAGTGTTCTCACAAACAACCACCTGTTTTTGCCACTTGAACATGTATTTTCTTTAAGGGAAAGGCTTTAATTTGAGAGAAAAATGATAGCGTGTTAAAGTGCAATTTGTTGACATATTTCACCGTAGCATTATCGGCGCACGCCGCGATTGGTCTTCCACGGCGTTATCATTTAACAGGGCGCTTTTAATGCTATCATTTAATTCTCCTCTCTTCCTCTCGCCGCCTCATTTGTATGCGGCTCTCTCTGTGTCTGTTTGGGCTAGCTTTAAGAAGCACAAAGCCTTTAATTGTGAGGTTTAACATTTTGCAATTAAAATCCACCCTTATTGCTCAGAGGAACGAATGACGAGGCTTTGATGTATTTTAATCAGTGGAGATGCATTGTACTTTAAGGAGCGTAGAGATCGCCGATACATTTCTGATTTTGAATCGACATCCTCTTTTACCTTTGAAGATGATAGCAGTTCGAGCTGAAAGCCACGAGCTAGGGTCCCTCGGACCCTCCCCCTACTGTAAATAATGAAGATTTGTATCTTCTTGATTCTGAAGTGGACAAATAGGATTATAGGAGACATTTATACTTCAGCTGAACCAAGAACATCACACTGATTCCCGTGAGCATGGAGAATCAAATCTCTAAAGATGTAATAATTAATAGGAAAAGTTTCTACGAAGAACTTTTCGGCGTGATGACATACTTGGCAGTGCCGGCAATTAGTTTTGTTTTCGTCTAATAGCTAGGCGAGTAATTCAGTTGGTATTTTGGATGTGTGAGAACACTATTTTGTTAGTGGACACGACAAGTAGGAATTGACTAATAATAAATCTCCTCCGCTTCGGTTTCCTTTTGACAGATGGATGGTGCTTGCCGAAATCGAATCGGGCTTTAATTGCATTGTGGCGTTTCAAATTTATCTGCTCCGAAGATTTTGTTTACAGGTTTAGGAGATCATAAAATGTAATGTTGATGTGATGGAGACGACTGTAATTCACGGTGATTGTGCCGTGGCTGTTTGCCCCGTGGAAACAAAACTGTTCAATAGGACAGAGTGTTTTTTTCCCCAGTATACACTTTAATGGTATACACTTGCCTGGATGGTCTTCGTCTGCTTGGTTGCACAATGTTCACATGATGGGGTTCATCTGGATAGGTGGACACACAATGTAATCAAATTCGTTTCTGCTTCTGGGCCCACATCCACTCTCACACATTTATGAACACTCTTTACACGTGTACACTAATGTCTTGCCTTATTAAGTCGAAGCTGCTGCATATCAAAGGTCTGTCGGAAATGATGGATATTGTCATAGAAAACAAAAGCGAGATTGCATGGAAAATAAGGCGGTTTTATTTTATCTGAATCATCAAAACAAGCTGATGATGGTTTTGTTTTGTCAACAGCAAAAAAGAGCTTGCTTAGTGGAAATTGTTTATGCTATACTAGAGACACAAATACGGATTGGTTACATGTTTTTCTCTGTAAATGTTTGTCAATATTGTTTTGGATGTTCATTAATAGCCCAATGCGTGCTCAAGGTTTTCCACTGAGTGAGTCACGCTAATGGTTAACTATTTAAACCTAAGCCTCCACAAAAACACATTTTCAATTCGAGTGATTATTTTCAATCTATGCCATTTCTCTATTAAATAAGAGCTTTAGCTTATTAAACGTCCTGCAGACCTTAAATCCATAACTGCGAAGCTCGAGACGTTCTGGAATGAGCTTGTGATGAGAGGATGTTCCTATCGTGCCCTTTGCCACGCTCTCATTTGCCTTCTCTTTGTGAGGCCTGTAATATTTTTCATGTGCTTCTAATGAAGATTACCCCTCTCTACCATCCACTCACCTTATCGTTAGCCTGAGCTTTGCCCGCGCACTAATTGATGCACCCCTGCCAATTCAAACTTCGGCCCTGTCACTGACCCCCATTAAAAACCCGTCCTCCCCTTCTTATGGAAATCAGCCTCGGCGTTACGAATCCTCCACCTCCAATCAACTCCGCTTAAGTGGAAAAAACAGCCAAGATCAGGACTCTCATTTCTTTGTTTCTGCTGGCGTCTACCCCCAAGTACTTAAAGAGCATGCATTCCTTTACAGCTATCGATCCAAAAACTTTTACAATAGAAGTACTTGACAATTAAGACAAGTGCATTTGTGATGATAATGGACTTGCTTTCTTTATTTAAAGCCATTTGCGTCTCACCCGATGTCGGAAATTTCTAGTAAATGACCTGTTAGCGATGATTGTTGTCATCAGATTTTTTAGCGCTGGCATATCGCACCTGTTCTAATTTCTTCATGCTGTGCACACACCAAGCATGTCCACGTGATGTTTCCCCGGCTTAGCTGCTCTAATATAGACGGCGTATCTCAACCTCTAGGTATTTGTGGCTGAAACGCAGGGGCACTCCCATGCCGAGTTCCTCTAGAGTAGATGTGATGTCATCACGCATGCCACGCGGTTCTCTAGCTGGCTCCGTAGCTTAGTAAGCATTGCAGTTAAGATGCCTTGAATAGTGAAAAGCGTTTCGATGCTTTTAAAGATGAGGTGTTAAAATGTTTTCTCCTATTCCTGTGCGTGTTGATTTCTTCGTAAAGTGTAAACCAGATCAGCTTAACTCAGCATTGACTCAAAGGCCAATGGAGTGAGCTTATCCATTTCTCAAGTAATGGAAGATGAGGAGGATTGGGAAAAGGTGGTTATGGACGAAGTATATTTTTTTTAAATAAAATATTTGGCACAGTTATTGGCACAGAAATTGCACCTTACATTGCAGCTAACACTGTTTGATGCATTATAATTATCCGACAGGCTTTGAAAAGTTTAAATCAGCTTCCTACTTTAGGATAATTTGGCACTCACTTAATTACATAATTCAATAAAAGATTTCAGGTTTCAGCAATAACTTTTTTTTAGCCTGCTCTTTGGTACTGCAGACCATTTATCCCATTTTCCCCGGCTTTTTGCCCACAGCAAATTGTTTCTGTGGCCGGCTGAATACATCCGGAAATGCTTATTTCTCATTTTCAGTCCCCAGTGCGAAGTAGAGCGCGGCCCCTGTCTGTACTTATACTGATCTAAAACTGGCTTCGAGAAAGCAATCTGCCACATGCTAGCCCTTGCAACATGCTTTTTATAGTATCAATAGTCTGCTCTCTTAGACGTGACATCACAACAATTGGGAATCACTTTCAGTGGTTTGCTCTGCGAGGGTAACAGCTGAACCCGAGACAGCTAGCGTATGCGAGACAGCTCGTGGGCTAGTAAATGTGTAAACTAAGACTGTGAGTGATATGCACTTTAGCTCGTGTAATAACCGCCTTTAAGTTACAATACAACAAAACGACAATGTTTTTCTTTGCAAACCCTATTCAGTTACACTGGCCGTTGGTTATAAATGCATTTGACCCAGTTACAGTAGTTGTAATCGGGTGATGTGCTTGTGTCCTATCACGCAACATAGATTTAAACAACTTGGATACTTGTAACATAGCATTTTTATTGTTGTAGCTTTGTTGCATTCAAGGCAAAATCTTGTTTTGTTGAGTGCATTTCAATGCGCTTCTAGATTATCCTCGAATGCCTCATAAAATATGGCTCCTGGATCAATTAATTGCGTACAGAGTGGAAAAGCAGAACTGCAAGTGTTGCAGCGTAGGGCCCGCCGACCGCCGTCTCCCCTGGGCCCTAAAGGCTTGCGCCGTGATGTTTCATTAACTGTGTGCTGGCCTGTGGACCCCAGTAAACACACAGTAATTAGAGAATTTTGAGTTGTCGTTTCTTAGCTTGCACTATGGTAATAACGATATGACCCTAAAAAAATCAGGTACTGGCAAGGTCAAAGAATAGACCCCTGCATTTATTTCTGTTGCCGGTCCAATTTAAATTAGCTATTTAATATTCCAGTTCTTGTGTGCTAAAATGGAGATTTATTTACAGATAAGGGCAAAGGATCATATTTTATGGATTTTCTTCCTTTGGAAGCTAATCATAGGGTGCAGATTGACGTATTGTTTGTCTGTGTCAGCAGCCAAGGACTTATTTGCCCGTAAATAAACACGGACGTCTATGTGTATATAGTCGTAAAAAATAACTAGTAGTCGGTGTTAATTATTCCACTGCTGAACAGCAAATAGCACAAACATTTTGTTATGCGCCATGTGCTTTTACCTCTAATATTAACATTATATTAAATCTCCTAATTAGTGATGACTGCAGTCAGGCTTCGCAATAGTAATTGCTTTTGCTTCTTTAAATAAACGGTTCCATGTACAATTGCGTCTCATTACTGATATTGAAAAAACAACGGCAGCAGGTTGGTTGGCTGGCTAAAATGAGAGCGCCTGGGTTGGTGAGTGGGCATGGAGGCTGATGTACCTCTAGAAGGGGAAAAGAGAGAGAGAGAGAGAGAGAGAGAGAGAGAGACCTGCAGACAGAGAGACAGTAGAGGCAGCATGTCAATGAGACAACTCGATGTCACCGAGCTCACCAATCAGGACAGCCATCTGGAAAATCAAAGGCCAGTGCCATCTGCTTTACTTTCCCACTGTTTTCCCATCTCTCACGGACACCTTTCCCTTTTGCTCTGCCAGCCATCCCTCAAAATGGGATTTTTGTTTTTACTTTCTCCTGGATTTACTTTCCATGGCTAATTTGAAGTTATTTATTTTTTTAACTATACAATTTTTGTATTATTATTACTTAATGAAGTTCACCGTGCCCTGGTAAAATAAATGGCTTTTTTAGTATTTGGCTCTTTAGTATCTGAAGCATTGTTTAAAAGCTGACTGCATGTAGAGATCTTTTTACGAAGCACTGTCGGCGAGATACAGATGGAAAGGTGCCCTGGTGCTCTCCCCCCATCTTCGTAAAGAAATCTCCTGACTCTGTAAAATGGGCAATGATGACATATGTGGATGCGGGCTTGTTCATATCTTTGTGGGGCCTTTAGGGAAATAAATATCTGAGAACATTCAGTGAAATGAAGCTCACTCAATAAATCAACCTGACACAATAAACACTTCTGGCACATGCGTCCCCCCTCCTTTTCCCTTTTCTCTCAGGCACCACCTACATCTCACCGCTCTCGCGCTACCAAATGGTGCCTCCCCAAAGGCCGGTAAATCAAATCGGCACACAAATACAGTGGGAATTTATTTGGAATGGGTTTTTGTTCTGTTTAACGCCTGATTGTTAGATGGACTGGGCCGATGATAAATCTAGAGACCGCTGCTTTACCCGTGCTTGGAGCCTGTTGCTCCACGGCGCCGGGCATAAATCATAAATCCGATTGCATGAGAGGGCTTTTGCTGGCTGCTGACAGGAAAAAGAGTGGCAAATGAACAGAATATATGTCCGACGCTATTTATCTTCCACTGGCCGCTACTGCTAAAAGTTTCCAGAAAGTTTTGTAGGTGTGGGGTGGAGAAACGCCCTGCTGTGTGATTAATGACCACAGGGCTGTTCGTATTTGCCGCCGGATGTAACTACCGACTTAGCGTTCCGAATAAAAGTCAAATGTTGTTCTGTTAATTAGTGACCTTGTGTTTTCGAACGCATTTTAAAACCGAATCCCTTCTGCCACTCGCGTACATGCCCAAATCCCTCCCAATCCCCTGGGCGCTATTTAAACAGCAATAATATAAGCAGTATAGCGGGGAATAATTAGTTTATCAGTGTTTGCTATGGTAACACACGTAGTAACAGTCTTAAGTGATTGTATTTTCAAATGGCAGACCCCGCATACATTTCCCTTTATCTTGCCGTGCAGTGCCTATGATTGCTCGGTGTTATAAATGGCACATACTTTGTTAGAGGAGAGAGAGAGACATTGTTTACAGTTGGCCCCACACCGTGAATCTGTCCAATGTAAGGTAATCTGCAGTAATAAGCTCCATTTGTTTTGTTTAGCTCTTTAACAGAGGGCTGGGGAAGAGTGTGGGAGAGAGAGAGAGAAATCTCATTTCAAATCCTACTAACCTTCTTATCTCTATTTGTTCAGTTGTTTTTAATGCCACATACTGAAAGAATTTCAATAGCTGTTTTGCCATGAAGTCATTTGTTATCTTTCAGCGGGCTTTGGTCTCCCTATTGTGTGACAGCCGCCTAGTGCTTGAATCTTCCAGATGGAGCTAGCCAGAAAGAGACACACACTCGCACGCTCGCATACACACACATCACACTGACGGGAATACCTTTAGCATTTGGTAAAGGGTGAAATGATTGTGTCATGTTTGCAATATATATATTCAAAAAATATTAGAAGTAAAAATTGGCATTGACTCACTTAATGGCTGGTAAATGCATGAGGAACTGCAGCATGTTTTAAATGAAAATGTTTTTAGCATTCCTGTAGTTTAGGTGGTACAGCATTGTGCCCACCAAAACATTGTGGGTTTGATTCGAAATAAACACACATACTGACAGAAATGTAGCCAATATTTTGAATGACTAACTAATAAATATAAATGCAAAATGATTTTGGTGATTGTAAGCAACTACCTAAAGGATTATTAGGAACACCATACTAATACTGTGTTTGACCCCCTTTTGCCTTCAGAACTGCCTTAATTCTACATGGCATTGATTCAACAAGGTGCTAAAAGCATTCTTTAGAAATGTTGGCTCATATTGATAGGATAGCATCTTGCAGTTGATGGAGATTTGTGGGATGCACATCCAGGGCATGAAGCTCCCGTTCCACCACATCCCAAAGATTCTCCCAATTTGTAATGATTCGAGCTTTGTGACATGGTGCATTATCCTGCTGGAAGTAGCCATCAGAGGATTGGTACCTTTTGGTCATAAAGGGTTGGACATGGTCAGAAACAAGGCTCAGGTAGGCCGTGGCATTTAAAGATGCCCAATTGGCACTACAGGGCCTAAAGTGTGCCAAGAAAACATCCCCCACACCATTACACCATTGCATTAATGAGAAATTGAACAGGTGTTCCTAATAATCCTTTAGGTGAGTGTATTTTAATTGTATTTGAAATATTACTCCAATTATGACACTATATAAGAAATTATATAGGTAATTATACAGAAAATTATATATGAGAAGCTAATTTATGACGTTTTATTTAGTTTTTGTGTGCAGATTCACTAATACCTTTTGTATACAGTATGATGGGGATATAACATGTGCTGTTATTGACAAGAAGTAAAGTTAAATAATGCTTTTGTCATACAGTAGGAACAAAAATATACCTCTCATGGCTGGTAAGATATATCTGATCATAAGCATAAGTGTCCATAATTCATTTCAAACCCTGTATGGACTGTATCGAGAAGCGTACGTCATGCAACAGTCTTTGTTTTAACAGGTGAAAGCTGTGATCTGTGATGTTGTGTGGTGGTCACAACACAATGTGTCACAGTGTATCCCATGTGATCCCAAGTTTGCTAATGACAGACTCTGGTGTGAAATTTATAGTCAAGGTGCACTGGTGCAATATAATTTAACAGCTTAATGACAGGCACTTAAACAGATCTTAATTTATGGTTCCCAAACATTAAACGCCATTTAATATATAAATGTGAAACATGAAATGCACAGTTTAAAAGACCTTTGGGATTACTTTCTATCTGTTAAGATGTATGTCTGTTGCAAGAAATTATGTCATTATTATTTAAAGAAATTGTGTTTAGCGTTAGTGTTATTTTCCTTGCTGTTAGTTTTACACTCTAGAGATTTCTCTGAGAAGATGCAGTTATATGAAAGCATTAATCGTCTGTTTTGTGATTGGATGTTTAAAATATGACTTAGGATGTAATCCACTAAAATAAGGAATTTTATTTTAATAATATGTATTTGCTGAACCTTACAGTTATGATTATGCAACTTTAAACAATTGGTTTACAGTAGGGTCATTAGAATCATGTATATGTTTGCAAAACACTCACCTTATTAATATGTGCCATGCTTATGTAAATATTTTTTTGCATTAATGCATTGAAAGGTGTATTCAGAAATCAGTATTCAAACTGAGATATAGCACCTTTCTCTGTGTCTGGCCACGAGATATGTCTTACATGTATCGTTGTTGTAGGATTCTTGTAGCAACTTGCAAGAGAAACAAATTGTCTTACATATGATTAGACTTTATTTTGTTTCAGCAAGACGTTGCTTTATTTATGATTATTATACTAACTCTCCTTTCCCTTCTTTCTTGCATGGCATCTTGGGCATCGCTGTGTCACCAAACTCCAAACTCAGGTTAGTGATGAACTTTTTGTATTATGTATTAATCCTTATATAACAGTATCAGCAGAGAAGAGCAAAATAAAATTTTAACATGAAACAAAGTAGGAAGTTACAACTTAAATTACAAAGATAATATCCACATTATTGTGCATTACTATTGTATTATCTAAATACATAAGCTCTAATAAGGTCCATCTAATGTTTGGCTGTAATAAGCATAAATGTGTCAGGAATCTAACTGATTCACAGCAGGCCTTCAGGTCCCATTCTTAACCTAATGGAGCCGTGCTTTAATTTGACCAAGGGCTTGATTGACAGCTGCTGGCGATATCTCCACGGTAACCCTCGACAATGGACTCGAGCGTCGGATTAACGCAAGGTGTTAAAGTGTATTAAAAAATTAAGTCGATTTCATTCTCTCATTTCCCTGTTAGACAGCATTAAAATTCCTGCAGAGTCCTAAAGAGGAGGAGACTCTTCTTCAGGTCTCCGTGATCTTTTGAAGAAAACCAAATATTGCGTCGTATTGTTAAAAGGAAAGAAAGGAAAATGTCGTCCTTCATTGAATAAAGCTTACAAATACTATATGACTTGTGTGCAGGGGAATTATCTGCAGAACATTGGTCTTTACCTGTCAAAATGAATCTGATCATATCTCAGATGGGTTCATATTGCAGGCTGGTACGTGTATGAAAGCGCAGCCCTCCCCACACACACACCGAGCTTTATCTGTCAGAAAGACTCAGCTTGAACCTCTTAATTTGCACAGAACTGCAAGCCTGCACTTTGTTTATTGTATTATTTCACGCTGCTGTAAATAGACATAAATCTCTGGTAAGAAACATTGTTCAGTCAGACACCAAAGCTTCCTACTTACAGAGACTGAGCGTTACTTATTTGATTCTGTTTTCCTTGGTTTATGGATTCGTGAAGAGTCTGGTTTGAAGACAATGAACCAACAAAAGATTGTTTTAACAGCTGTGTGTCTTTGATTACACGCCTCTTTGAAGTATCACTTTAAGTTTGCCTTTGAACTTGGATAGAGATCAGAAATGAACTGGGCTCCTTTTTGATGTAAACGGGGGAATTTGATTGTTTAAATGTTCATAAACTGTTTCCAACCATTTTGAGATTGGTGTCGATTTTCAGGTGTGTGTGTGGGGTGGGGGATGAGACTGCTCTTCAGGCATGTGATCAAAAATACAAACTGTTTTCTGAACTTATGAGAGAACTGAAGGAGAAGAGTGTTTTAGGTTTTGTGTATCATATTTTACATCAATCTTCAAATTTAAAAACATTTAAAAACAATGCCACTGCAACAATGCAAAAGTAATGTGTAAGGGTGAAATTCGAGATATAAAATATGTATTTAAAATATATTATGATTAAGTTATTTTACATTAATCTAAAGAATGTGGAGGTCTTAGTACAGTATTTTAAAAAGGCCTGAATTTCAGGTTAGCTTGTATTACACAGTAATACACTGAAAAAAAAATGATTCATTGAATTTAATGAATTTTTTTAAGGTAAATGGTTGCAATCAGTTTATGTAAGCTACATTTAAACATAAACGATTAGTAAAGTAGAATAAAATATAAAACTTTTGTTTAAATGTAGCTTAAATAAATTGATTGCAACCACTTACCTTAAAAAATGATTAAATTCAATGAATCATTTTTTTCAGTGTAGATTAAGTCAGAGTTTTCCAATGTATCCCAAATATATGAAAAGCTTAGATGCAAAAATATTTATCAGGTTTTTATGTTAAGGTTCAGTAATTTCACTTTAATGTCATTGAAAAGGTTATTAGTCAGTAATTGAAATGCCTTGAAATGTCACTTAAGTCATTTAATTGGTTGACTTTTGTTGCAAAACCCTCTTAGTGCAAAAATCTCCACTTCAGCGTCACTCTTTACTGTGCTTTCTGAATAAAAGGTTTAAAAATTAGATACATTATTAATATATTTGGTAAACCTCCTTTAAGGGTAGATTACTCAGTCGTTTATCCAATTCTTCTTTCATGCACTTAGAGGACTTTGTTGAAAATGTGTAATGGCGTTTAAAGGATTCTGCTAACAAACTGGTATTTTTGAATGGCATGAGGCCGAGAGTAAGCACGATATCCTTATCTCATTTTTGACAGAGGTGGTGTTTTGCGGCTTTTGCATCTGAGCTCTTTATATGTTAATTGTGCTCATGATTATGCTACACAGTAATGGATTAAGTCAGAGTTTTCCAATGTATCCCAAATATATGAAAAGCTTAGATGCCAAACCCTAAAATTTTTTCTTGTAAATAAGAATTTTTTATCTGGTTTTTATGTTAAGGTTCAGTAATTTCACTTTAATGTCAGTGAAAACGTTATTAGTCAGTAATTGAAATGCCTTGAAATGTCACTTTAGTCATTTAATTGGTGTTTAACACATCTCTTTTGTTGCAAAACCATCTAAGTGCAAAAATCTCCACTTCAGCGTCACTCTTTACTGTTCTTTCTGAATAAAAGGTTTAAAAAATGTATACATTTTTATTCTGTAAACCTTCTTTAAGGTAAATAACTCAGTCGTTCATACAATTCTTCTTTCGTGCACTTACTGTAGAGGACTTCACTGAAAATGCGTCAAGGCGTTTAAAGGATTCTGCTAACAAACTGGTATTTTTTTAATGGTATGAGGCCGAGATTAAGCACATTTGAACCGAAAACATTTGATGAGCGTATAATATGTGCCGAGAGTATTCAGTCAATATCCTTATCCCATTTTTGACGAAGGGTGGCGTTTTGCGGCTTTTGCATCTGAGCCCTTCATATGTTAATTGTGCCCGTGATTATGTTACACAGTAATGGATTAAGTCAAGAGTTTTCCAGTGTATCCCAAATTTATGAAATGCTTAGATGCAAAACCCTGACATTTTTTTGAAAATAAGGATTTTTTTATCAGGTTTTATGTTAAGGTTCAGTAATTTCACTTTAATGTCATTGAAGAGGTTATCAGTCAGTAATTGAAATGCCTTGAAATGTCACTTTAGTCATTTAATTGGAGTTTAACACATTTGACTGCCTTTTGTTGCAAAACCCTCTAAGTGCAAAAATCTACACTTCAGCATCACTCTTTACTATGCTTTCTGAATAAAAGGTTTAAAAATTCAATAATTTTTTAATATATTCGGTAAACCTCCTTTAATTGTAAATAACTCAGTCATTCATCAAATTCTTCTTCCGTGCGCTTAGAGGACATTGCTGAAAATGCGTTATGGCGCTTAAAGGATTCTGCTAACAAACTGGTATTTTTGAATGGCACGAGGCAGAGATTAAGCACATTTGAAGCGAAAACATTTGATGAGCGTATAATATGTGCCGAGAGCATTCAGTCAAAATCCTTATCTCATTTTTGACGGAGGTGGCGTTTTGCGGCTTTTGCATCTGGGCTCTTCATATGTTAATTGTGCTCATGATTATGTTAGTGTAAAATAGTTTTAATAGTAAACTCTTTTAATAGTCCAAAATAGATCAGACAGAGGTGATAAACTTTATCCTGAACTTTTACTATGGAACGTTTTTCTTTGTTATTGTGCAACAAAGTGTTAAAGAGCTGGTGTTATTCCAGTGTCTGTCTGCAAACCAATGCTTAAACCAAGACCCATGCAAAGCAAAACACACGTGCCCAAAGTTTCCTTTCTTTTAGTTAATATTTCATACAGTTTGTTTCAAATTCTCTGAAGCACTAAATGCTCTTGAAAAGATTGTACTGTACTGTCTTCGAATTTGTAATCGTCAGACATTTCCCCAGAAATTACAACTTGTAAAAAAGCTGAAACAAAGTTAAGAGTACATGGCCTATATCTGTCAAAGACATTAAAAGACAGCGTATAACTCTTGATTTATATTCAGCCAGGGAAAAAATGCAATTGTCTGTATATTTTCATTCAGAGTCAAGGACAAAGAAATGGATGGCCCCAGCTCACCAGATGACCCATATAACAGAATACATGCAATCCATGATCTACTTAAACAACTTGATAAATGCAAATACCATCACGTAGCCTGTAATCCCAGTGCCATTATTGTTAAATCTTTTATTGTGCTTTGGTTTCCTCTCCATTCAGCTTACAAACACGTTTCCCTTTTACCAAGGACTCTTGAGTGTTATTGGAAGGGAGAGAAAATTTTGATATTTTTACATGATGTCCTACATTTTGTCAGCTAAAACGGGGATATTGCCTGAGCGAGAGTGAGGCATGTTCTTCAGTTGTCAAAAGGCAGTAAGTAATGATTAAAATAGCAGTGTGAAACGCTGGGAGATTAAAGTGATGCTAATGATAAGTGAGAGAAGAAAAGGGCAAGCTATATTTTAATTCCTAGGAGAATGGTTAATGACTTCTATTGCCTGAGATTAAACTAAACCTGTCTCATCAGCTTTTTTCTGCTCGCAGAGGAAAAAAAGAGCCCCGTGCACTTTAATTTATTAAACTCTTTTAAGGAAGCACATTGATCTACATAGGTTAAACTTTCAAAATTTGGGCAGCACGTTCCATAAAGCTGTCTACAAGAGCAGGGGCAGTGGAGTAGCTCAAGGCGCCGCCATAAAGAATTCATTATCTATGAACTGCCACATTTAATCAGAAAATATCAATTATTTAAAGGGGAAGGCTTGCTCCTGTTTAGCACTGGATGATTTGGCGACGGTCTAGATTAAAGTGACAACCGCAGACAATGCTCTGTGTGAATTTCAACTGTAACGCAAGCCCTAGTTTTAGGTGTATCCGCTACTGTACTGCTGTATTTACGCATGCGATTACAATTACATTAATAATGCATAGGGTTGCTGCCAGTAAAATATTTATTTTGCTTTTCCAGCCTTTTTTGATTGACTAAGACGTATATGTTATTGTAAAATTTAAACCATGGCATTAAAACGCAGCCTTTCGTGAACTACAGTACGAAATGAAATGCGTGTTTTGTTGACACAGCATTACGTGTTTATTAATCTCAGTTTTGAAGGAACCTTTTGGCAAACCATCGGTGAAGATACAGGGCGGTGACACATGTTTTTGATGGTAATTAGCATGCATTCCAATCCACTGAACCCGGCATAACAGCCCGATCCTCACAGCCGCCGGACTCTCTCGACACCGGGGTGATAGAAGTCATTGAACATTCTGATGACAGGAGATTATTTTTGTTTTTATACAGATGTCAGGCTTGAGTTGGTGCTGTTTTCCACTTTAGCTACAGGGCTCCAGACCCTTTGCTCAGCAATGCACCAAAATATTTTCCTTTCTCCCTTTGTTTCTGGTTTGAGACACTGATATTTAAAGATCGGTTGGGGTCGGCACACTTTTTTTCACAATACTATGTTCAGACCTCCTTCTTTATGGTGTTTAAGTGTGTATAACATAAGAACAAGTGATTTTATTTTAGTTTTTGAGATCAATAAAGTTGGAATTATGGAAAATCTATTAGGGGAGTATGGATATGGAGCGCCCCACACATCAAGACAACCTGAGATCCAACAATAAAGCTTACTGTGCGGCAAATCAATAGTGTCAATGTCCAAAGCTGCTATGCAGAATTTGATACCAGGGACTTGCGGTGATGTTCGCTGCTCGGTCAATAGCGATGCAATCCTTTTTCTTTTTTGAATGCATAATGCCTTTCATTGTTAAGAAAGACTCTGACATGGTGCCATTACGATTGATTACTTCAATACATGCAAGAAAAACCCAATAAATCACGCTTGCCAATAATACTTGATGTTTGATCAGGTGTGGCGTGTGCCATTTGATTGTCATTTAACCATATTTAGTTGTACTGTATTGAGTTTACGTTTAAAGTGATGACTAATTATGATTTAGCTCCCCCTCTGTAAAGATACAAATCCAAGTCTCTGCAAAAATGCATAAAGAAATCGCATTAATAATGCACATATTTTTCTCCCGTATTTATAGCTTCCCCCCAGACACCAACATGTCACAGTTGTTGTTGGATCCCTATTGGTTTCAATTAAAACCTCACAGAAGCAATAAAAATAGGCAATTAAATTGGAGCAAGCACTTCGGAGGTAGAGATGGGCTGATTAAATTAACCTTGAACTGCAATTAGTGTTAAAAATAAGACTATATGTGTATTTGCCACAAATTTAATATGCTTAGGTATACAGTATATATATATGCATACTCTGACAGCAGTTGCTTTATGAATGATAACTTCAATTTCATTACTTTGTATTCAGATTTTTTTTCTTCGTGTTAATGAACGCTAACACGTTCCTGCATGGCAGCAAGCAACTTCTCTGATTGAGTGTCGGCCATATGGCCGCCCGACTCCCACTTATATCGAGAGAATGACCTCAGTCTTGATATAAATGAGCTTTCTCAGGATGGCTTGGCCTTTGACTGTGACACTAATGGAATGCTTGTGCTCACAGGCTTTTACATGGTTAGGTAAAAAGGCTTTTTGGTAGTGAATCCTAACACATGTTAGCTTAAGTGAAAACATTTATTTCTGGAGCAATGCACTCAATGTCATTTCAGCTGGAGCTTGTGTCTGATCACGTGTCTCATTATCTAGCGCTTTAAATCAACATGTACTTCCCAACCCCAGCCCGACGGCACAGCGGTCCCGGGCCTCGCTCCTCTGCTGTGTTCTTAGACGCTCCTCATCTCCAGCTGGAGCGGAGCTCAAAGAGTGCAGAAATATTGCTCACGACGACCATGAATCATTTGCCTGTTTCTGGGATTTATTTAGAGACGTTTAGAGACACACCCTTAGATCTTTTCTAAGCTTTTATACATCTGCTGTTGTTGTAGTAGCTAGCTAGTTCACTTTTATATACTGTACAGGGCATTTTGGAAGCCTTATATTTGTAGTATTAATATTTGTATGCTTTCTCTGGAGCAAAAACCTTTAAAAAGGCCCCAATATGTAACATTTAGGTACAGATATGTATAGATTTGATACCATTGTGTACCTTTGAGGTACAGATAACATCTACATTTTAAAAGAGAGCTTCTGTATCTTTTTTCATTGTATACAAAATATCTAAATGTGTATGTAAAATTGAAAAGACTGTTGAATGATAAATGTAAATATTCAAAATAAACTTAAAGGATTAGTCCATTTTCTTAAAAAAAAAAAAAAAAATCCAGACAATTCACTCACCACCATGTCATCCAAAATATTGATGTCTTCTTTTGTTCAGTCGAGAAAAAAAATGTTTCTTTGAGGAAAACATTCCAGTATTTTTCTAATTTTAATGGACTTTATTGGACCCCAACACTTAACAGTTTTAATGCAGTTTAAAATTGCAGTTTCAACGAAGTTTCAAAGGACTCTAAACGATCCCAAACGAGGCATAAGCGTCTTATCTAGCGAAACGATTGTCATTTTTGGCAAGAAAAATAAAAATATGTGCACTTTTAAACCCCATCTTCTCATCTTCCTCTGGTCCTGTGACTTGCCAGCGTGACCTCACGTAACACGTCATCACGTCAAGAGGTCACAGATGACATATTTGTTTCACTAGATAAGACACTTATGCCTCGTTTGAGATCGTTTAGAGTCCTTTGAAACTGCAATTTTAAACTGCATTAAAACTGTTAAGTGTTGGGGTCCATTAAAGTCCATTAAAATTAGAAAAATCCTGGAATGTTTTCCTAAAAAAAAAAAAAAAATTCTCGACTGAACAAAGAAAGACATCAACATTTTGGATGACATGGTGGTGAGGAAATTATCTGGATTTTTTTTTAAGAAAATGGACTGATCCTTTAAGCATACAAAAAATGTTTGGACAAAGAAAAATAACTTTTTTTAAAGATTTGTTACGACGCAATGGTGCTTGATTCCTCTAACAATCGTGCAGCTGATTAATTTCACTCTTCGTCTAAAATGTGTCATGGCATCTGGACTATTGTCATTCTTTTTTTTATTTTTCTGTCTCTTTCTTTCCGTCTCTCTCTCCCCTGCTCCGGCCACCCGCCTCCTCCTCCCTTAGCGCCCTTGGCAAATGAAAGGTCAAAGACGCTGCAGTGATTAATGAGCACCAAGCGCCAGGATCCCTCTGTCATTTCCCCCCCTTGTGTTTTTAGTCAGGCCGCTAATTCCTCCAAGACAGCTCACGCTTTATTGGCCGATGGAAATGACACGGTGTCTATGGCGGTTTTGACATGGCCGTTCCTACTGTTTGGTTTAGCGAGGAAAAGAACGCAGTCCGCAGGCACTTACTGAAAATCAGCTAGCAAAATCTACCCTTCTTTATCATCCTCTAAACTGTTTTAGGGTTGAGTGTTCGCTGGTTTTTGTTCTCTCTTCTGTTTTGTTTGTTCGGTGAACAGAAAAGCCCACTTGTACATTTTTTTCCTGAAACAGAAGTGGCCGCCAGTTGTCTCTCTGCTTCGTGGATGACACTTCAGCGAAGGCAAACCGCGTGTTTATTTGAAAAAGTAATGAAATATTTACTCCCTATTGCGGGTAGGATTAGCAGTGGTAATTGACTGCAGCAATACTGAGTCTGTGTGAAAGCGAGAGAAAAAGAGAGCGGGGCCGTCGTGTTTCAATGCCCATCCGCGGTGCACAATGGCCTGTTAGTGAGGCTGTATTTCGCTCTGTCACTCTCTCTCTTTCTCTCCACATGTTGCTGTTTCTTTGAGAGATAAGTGGCCCTAATGCTGAACAAATAGTGGAAATCAGAAGCCACTGAGAATCATTCGGCACCGGTTTTCCCATGGCACCCAAATAGACGCTCGGTCTCACGGAGAGAATGAAAAAAACTCTCAGATGAGCGAAACAATTTTGTCACTGCAAGCAAATCCAATTGAAAAGTCCTCTGGACCGCAAAGAACTGAAGTTGTCAGATCGGGCCAGGGCACTAAAGAGATCCGAGGGCCTTAAATTGGCATCAGGTGTGAGGCTTCTCTCTCTGGTGATAGGCTCCCACATTGTGTCAGCTAGACATTTGGCCATTTCCAAATATAATGGGAGAAATTAATGCAAATGAGCGAGTGGAATGAAATGTATTTAAATGCAGATTGAAAGCGGTTCTGTGTTCTGCCTGATAACAAGTTGCTTTAGGAGAAGGGCCACATTGTGTTGGCTCATTTCACCCCCCTACTGTTTCTATCCCCACACCAGTGTCCCTCTTTTTTGGGGGGCATTTGTGTCTTATAACAGGCCATTGTTCACTGGGTAAACTCGCTTTTTAAACTATTTACATTGCTCATTTATTTGAATTTCAGATGTAGCTGGGCTCTCCGTCACAGCCTTTGGCGAGTCGCTCAAACACGTTAATTGCATGAGGACTTGGGGAAAGACGCCAGATCATTTGTAATACTGTTACTGTTGCTGTTGACCGTGACCTCATTAGAACCTGCAATTCTGCAATGTATTTCACAAACAAGTTCTTGGCCCTGTTTTGGCCGACTCCTTGCCTGTGGCTAACCGTCTCTTTAAACATCCTCTTCCTTGCTCTAAAGAGCTCTTGTTTCAGGGCCTCACACTCTGTGTCCACAGTCTTTATTAGAGGAGCCTGGAACACATCAGTTTCAAAGGAAATGTTTAAATCGGCAAAGTTCAATAGGGGGGCACATTTGTTTATCTGTTTGGAAAGTGCAGCTGCCAGACGTGTCTGCATGTAAAAGAACAGGATATTGTTTGTTTAGACACAGATGCAGATTATAGCTTTTATATCTTTTATGGAACTCTGGCTCCACTGCGTTTTTTGTGTAGTTGTTTTTTTACATCAAATTTCAACAGAATAGTTAATAAAACAGTAAAAATGTAAAGTATGTGACAACTTGCCCCACCCGTTATTATTTTTGTCCTCCATTGAGATGAAAATATATCTAGGAAAGTGTTTGTTTGCTAAATATTGTAGAAAAATGAGCTTGCATCATTAGTTGTGCTATTTATAAAAATAACACTTTCCTATAGCTTTATTATAATTGATCATTGACTATTACCCAATAGCTACAGTATAGCAGTATCTTGATGATACTGAAAAAAATACACAGTGTCAATTTACACCGAGCAAGTGTAAATAGCTTTTGCCAAAAAGGGACGCTATTTACACTTGCTCTGCCCAACAATGTCTGGTTGGACCACTTAAGTTTTAAAAAGTTGCGATGAAATCAATGGGACCGGCTTTTGAGTCCGCATTTTGCCAGGTTCGCTCCTCTCCTTTTCCTTTTATCTCATATCACATCGAAAAGGCATTTATTTTTAATATGAAAAATAAGTTTCAAAAGTGGAAATAAAGTGTCTAACAAATGTTTATTAAGAATAAAAGTATTTATTGCACTGTAAAAAATATATAAAATTAACATAATTTGTTAAGTTATAGTAATATAAAAATATGAGTTAAACAATTTCAACTCGTTTTTAAGTTATGGCAACTAGGGATGCATAACGATCAAAGCTCACGTAACACACGCTGTGTCTGCATTTCTGATGTTAACCTGGAGTACCTATAGAGTAGTATGACATCCTTTATATCTCTGAAGAGTCTTTAGTTTAATCAGATTTATAAAAGAAAGATTAGCTTTACCGAATCTTTCCGATAACGTACGAAAAAAATGAAGAAGGAGGAGTTATACCGCTGGAGGAGTGAGTACGAGTCATGCAACACTATGCAACACTGTTTTAACTTATGATTCATGTTCGTGTCATTTATATAATATGCACGCGACTATTTCCAACTTAAGACAGAAGTCTTACTTACCGCGTTTAACTCGTCATGACCCGGTTGGGAAAATCCACTGCATCAAACACACACGCAAAACTCCGCTGCTAATAAACTATATCCATTGTTTCCATAAGGCTGGATTTCTTCTCCTTAGATCCAAAAACACACTTCTTCTTTCGTGCAATTGTTGACTCTTGAAATTAAACAAAGCTGAGTGGCGTGATAAGCTGTTAGCAGCTCTAGAGTCTCCCGCTGATTGATGGGTGGGCGGGGTTTTCCGGGGGAAGTTTTCCGGTGGAAGCCCATATAAAGAAGTGATACGTATCGAATACCCCTGAAACGTCAGTTAGAACTGTAATCGAAAAAAACTTGCCGAAACTTGTACGAACCCTGGCGAAGTGCATTCGGCACAGAAATACTCTGTAACACGTCCAACTGCTGTTTTGACACTTTGCCTACGTTTAGCATGAGGAAACAACTCTATAACTGTGTTAATAAGTCAGAATGCTTGAAATACCATTAAACCCCCCCTTTAAACGCGATTAATCTATAGCAGAATAAAAGTTTTTGTTTACATAATATTTGTGTTAACTGTGTATAATAATTATGTATATGTAAATATGCATACATGCATGTATAATTTTTAGAAATTTTTTTTTTTATATATTAAGTATTTATATTTATATATGATATAAATTATACATAAATATACAAATGTATATAACAATTTCTTAAATATTTACATGCATGTGTGTGCATTTATCTATACAAAGTTATTATACACAGTTCACACACATATATGATGTAAACTTTTATTCTTCTATATATTAATCATGATTAATCGTTATGCATCTTTAATGTCAACTTATCACAGGTCAAAACTTAAAATAGTAAGTTTAATTGACTTGCATAACCAAGGTGTTTTGATTTTATGATGCTTTTTTTTTACAGCGTGGGTAGGGTTAGGGGTCGGTGTAGGGAGGGTTTTTATTTTCCCAATAATGCAGCATCCATTACATTTTTTTTCATATATATCTGCCAATATATATGTCATCTAATTACACTTTTACACACAAATTTGATAATTTTATTTATTTAATAAAACTTATTTTCATCTACTGTAAATAACATATCGCTAAGAAATGCTGATATTGTAATTTAGTGTAAATAGAATATATATATACACTTCGTGTAAATAGCATCAATCGCTATTTGCACTTAAATTGCAAAGAAAGCATACAAACATAACAAAACATACAAAGCTATCATTAGAAAAAAAAATCATTCAGAACCTTCAGATATTAAGCCATCACATGTGTCAGTTTCCCTTGATCTCCCCTTAAGGCCTTGCATAGACTGTCCGTAACAGTACCAGGAAACGTGAAAGGTTGTTTAGCGTACTCAAACAGTGCTGTTTAAAAAAAAGGAAAACTTTACAGATGCAATTTACATGCAATTAATTTTAGTTAATTGGATACACTGACTTCATTTATCATGCATATTTATGTCAAGCAGCTTGTGTTTTTCCCTGATTATTAACTGATAAGGAGAAACATGGGCATTTGACTCTTATCTATCTTCTTAACACTTTCCGCTGTATAAAGAGACACTGGCTCTTCCTGGCATGGAGCTCCGGTCTTTACTGCGCCTAGTGCACTGAGAGGGATGGTCAGGTTTGATGAGAGTCCAGGGCAGAGCAGGAGACCGCTGTGTCCAGAAGGTCTGGGCCTGTGATTAATGTGATAGATAATGTGCTGGGGAAATGAGTAAACACTCCCTCGCTGCCTAGCTTTGTGCTTCATCGGGTTGATGACAAGGGCAGTGCAAGGTGAGAATTTAACAGGCCTGCTGGAAGAAAAGAAAGAAAAAAGGAGAGAGAGATTCAAAGGAGTGAACCATGACAGACTTTAGGAGAGAGAGAGAGAGTGGGAGTAGGCTGCTTTGCTAATAAAGCGGGCTGACAAAAGTGGAAGTTTTTCAGGAGAGGAATAATTAAAAGTGCTCAGGGGACTGCAGTTTTAATTTCACATGTAAAGGGCTAAAGATTTCATTTATAGCCACGCTGAGCAGCGAGAAGGTTAATAAGACGAACAAAGCGTGCATTGTGAGAACATACACTCGGAGCAAGACTGCTGGACTTTCACCTAACACGTTTTTAATTATCTTTCTTTACATATTTCTCTCAAGTCTGGGGAGAAAACGGAGATTAACTGATTAACAGTGTCGGTGACCAATTGCTGATAGTCTGACTCGTTCAATGTTAAACATCAGCATGAGGTACAAAAGTCTTATGTTTAACAGTTTATTTTTTTATATAAAGTGAACTTCAGCTGTTATATGCTAGGTTCTTTACAGTGATGCTGCAGAAGAATCATTTTTGGTTTCCCAAAGAACCATTTCTTTCTTAACTTTTTTAGTTTAAAGAACTTTTTCTGCTACAGAAAACTTTTGTAAAACGAAAGGTTCTGCGGCTGCTAATAGTTCATTATGAAACCAGACAGCCAAAAATGGTTTGTCTATATGCACCTTTTCTTTTAAAGGATTAGTCAATTTTCTTAAAAAAAAAACAGATAATTTACTCACCACCATGTCATCCAAAATGTTGATGTCTTTCTTTGTTCAGTCGAGAAGAAATTATGTTTTTTGAGGAAAACATTCCAGGATTTTTCTGATTTGAATGGACTATAATGGACCCCAACACATAACAGTTTAATGCAGTTTAAAATTGCAGTTTCAAAGGACTCTAAACGATCCCAAACGAGGCATAAGGGTCTTATCTAGTGAAACGATTGTCATTTTGTACAAGAAAAAAAAGCACTTTTAAATCACAACTTCTCGTCTATCTGCAGTCATGTTACGCACCAGCGCAACCTCACGCAATACATCATCATGTTAAGAGGTCACGGAGGATGTATGCGAAACTACGCCCCATTGTTTACAAGTGTGGAAAAGAGGACCGTTCCAATGTTGTTGTATGTGGAATGATACTAATTAATGTCTTTGTGTCAGTTTATTGTTTAAAATGGTCTGCAAATGTGCATTTCATATATGTAGCACGTGACCTTTCCACGTCATTACGCAATTATGTGAGGTCGCGCTGGCGCGTCACAGGACCGGAGATAGACGAGAAGTTGTGGTTTAAAAGTGTATATTTTTATTTTTATTGCCAAAAATGACAATCGTTTTGCTAGATAAGACCCTTATGCCTCGTTTGGGATCGTTTAGAGTCCTTTGAAACTCCGTTGAAACTGGAATTTTAAATTGCATTAAAACTGTTACGTGTTGGTGTCCATTAAAGTCCATTGAAATAAGAAAAATTCTGGAATGTTTTCCTCAAAAAACATAATTTCTTCTCAACTGAACAAAGAAAGACATCAACATTTTGGATGACATGGTGGTGGATGACATGGTGGTAAATTATCTGGATTTTTTTTTAAAGAAAATTGACTAATCCTTTAAGAGGGTTCGGTAGATGAACTTGGAATTAGTATTAAAAATTGTCAAAATATGTACTCCTGGTGTCACGGTGAGGTACCCTTTCAAAAAGTACAGCTTTTCATCTGTAAAGAGTTCATATTAGTACCTCACATGTACATATTGGTACCAAAGAGAGCTTACTACCTCAATGATACATATTAGTATCTCAAAGGTACTTGTACCAAGTGTATACTGTATATACATAAGACCTTTTTAAAGGGTAATGCCCCAGTGACAGCTAGGGTCCATTATTTTTAAAAGGAAGAGATGGAAATCTCATATCAGACTATTAATAATAATAATAATAATAATAATAATACAATTTCTGCCTTCCAAAAATCTTTTGATTTATAAAGTTGCCTAATTTTCTTGCAATATTATGAGATGATTAAGCATATTTTCCCAAAGATGCTTTAAGTTTTTCGTGAAACCACAAAGTTCTCTCATAATGCTAAGGGAATCCAGTCTGATGCATAACTCAAATCACCCTTTGTAGTTTGAGTCCTGATTCATACAGTCTGGGTCTTTTTCCTCCCTGTTACATTTCGGTCTGGTTGAGATCATTCTGTCAGTCAGCAGTGGATCATGGGAATGAAAGACCACAGCGGTGAAATCCTCCAAATCCTGCCCCCGCCGGTCCGTCACACGCTCCACTCTGGGTCTGACACTTCTCTATTATATGTTTATCAGCCTCTAATGAAATGCTGACAAGTTTCGCAGCACAACGGATACTGTGTTCCATTAATAGTATTTAACGAACCTTGAGCTCTCACAATGGCTGGGCCCTATTGCCGGTGACAGCTAAGGGGCCCCTCTGCTGCTCCCTGGTGAGAAAAGATATTATGCATTATGAAGATTTGCAATCCCCCTCTCTTGCCCCAGACCATCTTACTTGTCTAGCTGATGAGAGTGAGAGCGAGACGGCCCGTTGCAATATGGTCAGTGGTGTCTAGTTAGAATGGAACCCATGCTGTTGTGAATTTTATGAATTTGATGAATGCCGTGCTGAGATGGATAAAGAAGAAAATTATTTTTCATATAGTTCTATGGATTTGTGTAAGATATCTGGGTTTCAGATTAAGACTTTTATAGATTGCTGTTATAATACTGATTATAGTTTAACACCCAATTATTGGTTCTAGATCACTACTGGAAGACTTTTAGACTGAGGTCTGTTTAGTATAGTGCATGCAGCAAATTCAGTCCAAAAGTACTATCTTACATTTTACTAATACAATGTACAAATGTATTTTGTATAAATTCTTACTTTCCCTGCGGTTTTATGTTGGGTTCACACCAGATGCGTTTGAGGGATCAAATTTGCGTCTACTGCGCGTAGTTGGACGCTCGAACATTTTGAGTGTACTCGCTTCATTCTCGCGTGAAAGCCGTGCGTGAAATTCTAGTCATCACATGGAAATTTGTGTCATGAGAGGGGCTTCTGCGACTCTGCTAGCATCATGTAATCACGTCACTACTAGAACAAGTTCCTGATTGGTTAACACAGCCAAAACTTTTTCCGCCAAAGTTCAAATTTTTTACCCCTCGCATTTTCCGTGGCAATGCTCAATTCGCGGCAACTAGACAGCGAATGAGGCAGAATCGCGTCTACCGCAGCGCGAATGAGGCATTTAGACGCGTCAACACGTCTTTACATTGACATCACTTGCGCTTGACGCCTCTACCGCGGCTGGTGTGAACGCAGCATTAGACCTCACTGTAAATGTGCTTATCAACTGATAGATCAACATCCTAGATGTTTCCTGCAACTGATATCATTCTCTCTCTTGTAGTTAATTTAATTTATGCATTTGGCAAATGCTTTTATCCAAAGCGACTTACAGTGCATTACAAGGTATACATTTGATCAGTACCATATGTGTGTTCCCCGGGTTCGAACCCACAACCTTTTGCGCTGCTAACACAGTGCTCTACAACTGAGCTATACAGGTACACTAGTTATAGTTGATTATATTGTTATTAACCAGCCTGATCTCATGAGAATTCATACATATTTTATGAGTTGGCTAATTCGTATGATTCATACAAAGTTATCGTGCAAAAACATATGATTATCATAAAAAAACCCATCCCTAACCCCAACATCACGGGGGTCAAGGCAAATCGTACAAAAATGGACGAATGTGGTCGTACAAATAAATAAGAATTAGCAGCCTCGTAAAATACGTACAAATTTCCATGAGATATTGTTGTATTAGCCTATGAGATAAATATTTTTAATTTTGCACTTCCTGGCCACTGTATTCTTCTCTGTATTAGCTAATAAAGCAACAGTAGCTGCACACCACTACTACTGAAAGCTATTATCTCTGTGAGAAAAAATCCTGTTCTCGTGAATAATTGCCTCTAGCACCTCGTCCACCTCCTAGCATAGTTTATTTCTGTTTAAGTAACCTTGTCCGCGGAAGTCACTCAGAGTGTTAGCGCGTCATGCTAATTTTAAGCAGATGCCCGTTCGACCCTCAAAGCGATTAGTTTCCACAGACGTCTGTGAATATGCAAGCCACGGCGTACGAGACGTGCGTGAAATATCGGCGAGGTCTGGCGCGAGAGTAGAGAGCAAAGATGTACCTCATCTGTAATACACTGTGTAGACTAATATCTGCTTCTTTTTTCGTATATTGCAGCGCGATATTGATCTGCTAAAATTGTACCATATTGGAGCTGTCTGTTGTGATATTCATCATTCTGTCATCTTCCCCCCCATCCCACCCCTCCTGTAGCGACGAGTTATTAGAGGCAGCGGTTTGAAGAGGTTGAAGGCTTTAGTCGCAGAGATGTTGCAAACAATTCATCATAAAGCCAAGAGAGAGAGAGAGATAGCGGAGAAGGAAAGAAAAAATTCTCAGGTGATGTCTCGTTCAAGATTTATGTGTACCAGGGCCGTGCATTAAGAATTACATCATCAAGCGGCGTGAAGACTTTGCACGATGTGCTGAGTCGGACTATTTGCTCTCACGCTGAGCCTAAATGGACTTTTCTTACCTCCTCATGAAGCTTTTTAATGGAATCTAGAGCTTTCAGGAATAAAGCGAGTGATTTAGTTAGCGCAGCGGTGACGGAGCCGCGGCCCTGATAAAGCTTGTCTGGAGTAATTCTCATTTGGTGGGTTTTACGACACAGGCCTCGCCTCCCTGCCATTATGCCACATTTGGCAGTTGATGGCAATCAGACAGCGAGGATGAAAGTAAACTTGTACGCGCCACGTTCGATTTGTCTCCTGATCAGGAGGGCCGATTTTCCCTCCGACTGTCTTGAAAGGTTCTGGTTGTTTGCTCTCCACACGCAGTCGGTGATTCCTCCTGAAGGATCAAAGAGAGACACGTGGACGGATGTGGCTGACTGTCATGTGTTTAGCAGCCAGGCCTCGATTTCTCTTTACCAGGTGCAAACTGGAGGATTGAGCTGTTTTCAAGGTAAATAGCATTTAAACGGCAGCTGGCTGATCTGATCAGAATGTGCAGTTCACAAAGCACGCATTTTTTCTTCATGTTTTAAAGGACAAACATTCCTAAGCGGAAACACTGTAACGTATGTATCAGAAGCCCAAAAAAAGCGGGAAGAATTTGTAACCTCTTTCTCTGCGGCGCTGTGTAAACATCGCTCTTCCTCTCCCACCACAGATCACTTCTGGACTCCCTGGAATATTTACATTTCATTAATTATTAAAAAAGCCAAGCGAGTATAAACACTGGATCATTTTCGTTTAATGTTTCACGCAGGACTTCGATTCCACAGTCCAATTAATGTTAATCATTAAGGACTTCCTGTTTAGTTCTGACATTAAGTTTGTTTGTCCCTGAGAGGAAACAGACCTCAACCCCCACGTCCCTTCCTCTGTCTCTCTCTCTCTCTTTCAATATTAGATATTTTATCATGTAATAATTATCATCACAGTCTGTTTTAGTAGCTACGATTAAGAAATAAAGTCCCCAATAAATCAGTATTTTATTTTGTGTGGGGGTTGACTTGAGAAGTCATCTGCTTGATAGTGTTCTTATGAACAATTCCTTTTTAGCAGATACATATTCAAATTTTGATAGTTCCCTTTTAGCGGATACACACATTTAAACATTTAAAGTTCGTCTTTTACAGGAAAATGGACTGAAGTAATTATAACTCATCTTGTTTAACGCTGACTGTGTCCAAATGTCTGTAGAATGGAAATGACCTCATACAAATATCCCTGACTATGATTTAGCAAAGTTCATGGCCGTGAGATTACCCACATCTGAGCAATCTTTGAAATCAACCGAAAATAAAGAACAGGGTTTGTGTATTTGATTATGAAAACGTGTTTCTGAAACATAATTTTATTTAATGCGATATTAATGTTTTTCCACTTTATTAAAGTGAAAAGCCTTTAGTTTTGTAATCGCGTGTGTGTTGTGATGGCATTTGCTGGTGCTTATCCGTGAGGCGCGCTGCCTTAATCGTATTGATTTTGAAATCATATTCTCTGAATTAATATGCGTCAGTCTGAGTGCAATTGTTTTGCGGCCTCTTAATTGCTTCCTGCTGTTAATATTAAAAGCACATTAAAGTCTTAACCATTGGGCTCTATCTGAAGTTTCTTTGTAAGACAATTTCATAAGACAATGGGGAAGGATTAATAAACTGCGACTTGATCTCTGTTATCAAGCACTTTTACTATAGGGATCCAATTAAGTATCCTTCAAGATGACTTTCACTTACTGCACTGGTCTTTTCCTTTGCCAGAATTTGGGATTAATTGGGAATTAATATCCTCAACAGAACAAGTTCCCTTTGTTTGCTTTGTCTAACTTTAACAATCGGCGCCGGGGTTATCCCAACCTGTTCGTCAAATCCCCCCTTCTCCGAGATTGATACGTACACGTCCCGTATTCCTTCGAGCTGAAAATATGGGCCATTAAGAGAGAATCGTCGACAATGCTTTTGAATTTTTTCGAGCTTTATTAGCCATGCATATTAATGACTCAATTAATTCTATTCATCTTCGCGAGTCATCTGTTTGTTTTTGCCTGACCTTTTATCTTAGAGGTATTCACGCTCGGCTTGGTTTAAGCACTCCGTTCGCGCCAACGTTCTCCCGCGGCGGCCGCTCGCCTCCGAACAGGGAGTCATTTTATGCGATGGGCAAACCTTCCTCTGTCAGAAGGCACGCCGGATGTAAATGTGACAGGAAATATGCTATTATCACACGCCGAGCCTTTCGCCTGACATAAAATTGCGGCATTTCCCTCCGTCCTCCCCCTCCCCGCCTCTACAACACCTCTTTTTTTAATTTACGAAGATCGGAGTAAACAGGCATGTGATGCGGGGGAGATCAGGGTTGGATACTTGCCCCGCGCTATATCTATTTTCCATTCAAAGTTAGCGGTGAGGACAGGATATATAATTGAAAACTGCAGCTGGACTGTGTACAATCTTGTAAAAGGATGCCTTGGAAATTAGATTAATCAAGAGGCAGACATTGTGGGGAAAGTTTGTTTCGAATGCCTGACAGTATCGCTCTTTCTCTCATTTCAAATGCTGGCAGGGCAGCAGGCAGCTCCAAGGGAAATGTGCTCCTTTCATACTTGAGTAATTGATGAATTGTATGCAATATGCAAATGAGAATCCATAAATCTTATGAATGACAGCTTAATTTATGTGAGCCTTAATGAATGCAGGATTAGATTTTAATTAAATATCCTCAAAGGCACCCTGACTAGTAAGTTTTTAAAGCCTTGTTTTGAAGACTTGTTTCATATGGGTTGCGGTTACGCATAGTAAAGGATCATCGCTCTCCTCATCGTTCGGAAGATAAGGACATCTCCGTTTCGTTAACCAAAGGCACTGAAATTAATAAACATTGCGATGGAAATCGTATCTGCCGATCTCGTTTTAACTTTCCTGGAACTGCTCGTTTTTCGTACATTTGATTAGCTACGTTTCGTTTTTTCCCCATTCTGCCATATCTGATCTACAACATTTTCTGCAGTGTCTTTTTAATTAAGAGAATCGTCCATTAAGCACGGAAAAGTCAACCAATTAGGAATTCTGCATCAGCTCCTGGGATGTACAGGCCTGCTGCTCCTTATTAGTGCTAATAGCACAGATACAAACAATTTTAAGCTTCACAATTATAGAATGCAATTAAGAAATCGGCTTTTTGTCATTAATGATGCATTAAAATAATCATGTTTTCTGATCTTTTTTTTCTCTCTCTCTCTGAAGTTATCTCAAACACTGTCGTATTAGCAGTTGTTATCTATTTGCGAGCAGCTGGTCCGCGTAGCGACAATTTCACATGAGGACACAGCTATGTAAATATAGCTAAAGGAAGAAACACGACTGGGTTGCCAGTTCCTGTGCAGCCCACAATCTGATGGCCCAGCGGATCTTTAATCAGACCACGTAGCGGACAACGGTAGCAGGAAGGGCGCTTTTATAACCTGGGCGCTCTGTGTACTGTATCTCTTAATGTTACACCGGTGCGGGGTTGTTGAAGGATTGGGAAGAAAAGCGTGTCTGGGGAATAAAAAGCCACTGTTTGTAGTCTACTGAGGGTAACGGCCCCCTTTGATTGTCTGCATTTGATCTAATATATTGTTCCTCACAAAAGTTCACAGTTTACCAGCGGAAGCAGCTGTTCCCCCTTATAAAGGGCTTTATATGAGGTGCTCGCACATAATCCATCTATGTGAATCTGATAAGGCGTCTACCTGGTTGAGGGTGACAGGTGTGAAGAGAGAGAGAGAGAGCTGGTAGAGATAAAGCAACAACAGTTCAATGCAAATAAAGAGAAAGATAAAATTGAGATCTGAGGCAGTGCTGATTAATTCAGTGGTCGTTGCTCTGCGCCTGACCTCCTCTCTGAGCTTCCCATTCATGTGCAGGTGTAAATGACTGAGACGGGTACTTGTGCATCCAGTTACATTGTAGACTTCACTGTTTTGCTAACAAACTGGATGGAAGTTTGAAGGTGATGCTGGCGGTCTGTTTGTGGAATAAAAGAGACTTGATGATTTGAAGGTCGAGGATGTTAGTGTTTCGTACTGCGGTTGAGACTCGTAATGCGATCGTGGTCATTGTGTGTCTGTTCGTGGTGCAAGACTTTTAAAAAGCAATTAAAGTTTTCAGAGCATTACAAGTTTTAAAAAGCTATTTTGTGTGGCTTCATTAAATGTAAAGCTAATTCAAAGTGATCCGAACCACACCAACAAACACTGACATTTTAGGTGAGTAGATGGATTAGTGTGAATTAGCCTTTTAAAATGTATCAATTTAGATTTGTTTTTCTTTAGATCAGGGGTCTTCAAACAAACAACTTTTTACTTATAAAATGTATTAATTTTATAGGGGACATATCATGAAAATCTGACTTTTTCCATGTTTAAGTGCCATAATTGGGTCCCCAGTGCTTCTATCAACATAGAAAATGTGAAAAAGATCAACTCAGTAACTTAGTTTTGGTAAACCATTCTCTAAAACATGTGAAGAAATAGGTCATTGAAATTTGGCTCCTTCTGTGATGTCAGAAGGGGATAATAACGCCCCTTAATCCGCACTATCCAACCACGACACTGCCATTAAGTGCAAATATCAGCTTATTTGCATATTAAAGGACACACCCAAAATGGCACGTTTTTGCTCAAACCTACAAAGTGGCAATTTTAACATGCTATAGCCTAATAAATTATCTATACAGTATTTTGAGCTAAAACTTCACATACATACTCTGGAGACACCAAAGATGTATTTTACATTTTTAAAAAGTCTTGTGAAATGTCTCCTTTAAAGTTAACCCTAATGGATGGGGTATTTTTGTCACCCCAAAATGTATGTTGAAGTAAACAATATGATATGTCACATTAATAACATAAAAAACTGTCAAAATATGAACCCCAACAGTCACTGGGGCTGTACCATTTCAAAAAGTACAGCTTTGGATCTAAATAGTTCATATAAGTATTTCAAAGGTACATTTAGTGCTACATATCTGTACCTAATGGTGTATAGTAGGACATTTTTAAATAGTACTGCCCCAGTGACACCTTGGGTTCATATTTTAACCATTTTTCTAACAGTGTGAGATAAAATTGGTTAAGTGTATTAGAATATCACTAATTTTTAAAATCAAGGTTTGTCAAAACCATCTTCTCCTTTTTAATGATACCTTGTTTGTTGTTTCTGGGAGAAACACTACAGAAACTTTCTATATTGTACATAAGACTTAATGGCAAATTTATTTATTATTAAGTACATCCAGGTGGGACAATTAAACAAAAGTAAAGTCATTTACACAGTTTATATGGTGAAATTTAAATACCATAAACACTCAACTTATGAAATATCACTCCCGAATGAATACACCATCATTTGCACGTTGTAATTTTAATGAGAAGGTAACAAAGCAAGTACCCCCTGGAACCGTCTAAAGTACCGCCTAGGGCAGGGGCGGAGCTTGCTCTCAATGATATGTTCATGTAGGTAGAAATAAATTAATGTAAATTACTCTACTAAAGTTTTAGGCGCACAGATATTGGGTTTTTTTTGGGGGGGGGAATAATTCCCTGAATAGTTTTTATTCATTTAACTTCACTGTAAAAAAAAGTTAAATAACTTGGTTTTGCAGATCAATTCAACCTATTATTTAAAGTTTATTTTAAGACTTGTGATAAGCTGACAAGTTGACAACTGTTAAAACTAGTTAAAATTGTTTAACTTAATTTGTTTGGTCCACAACTGCATCTGTAACCAAATGGTACATACAGGTACAGTATTAGGACCATTTAAAAGCGTACTGCCCCATGACATCCTGGGGCAATTTTTGTATTATTTTATAGTCACACAGAGGCTCAAATAAAGCAATGGGGTACACATACCTCTGTTTGGAAATCAAGGAAATCAACTTTTTCAACGTACAGTAAAATTTTCAATTGAATACAGTTTGCAGCCGGTCCCACTTTTGTGGATCTCACAGCTAGTCCACAGCAAAAATTGAATGGTAGAAAGGAGGACCTTTACCTGCCAGCATTCCATCTAATCAAGCCGAGCAAAGCTGCAAAGTCAGGGGCTCTAATCTGAGCGTAGTGTGTTATTGTAGTGCAGAGACCTCGGTTTGTTATCAGGCCCTTGTTTTCTCTGCCGGCCACCACCTCAGCAAAGTAATCAATGAGGCATGTGCTGCTATCGCCCGAAAAGAAATGAAAAATAAACCAGTGATAATCCCTCAGTTAAAAGGTTATTCAGTCTGATAAAAGCTATTTTGTTAATTTATTTACACTTTGCTTTTGCGCGATAAAGAAAGAGAACAATTAGGGAATTCTAGGTGAGAGATTTGAAAAGGGCAATGACATTGTGTTAATATTTTATAAGGCCTGATTGGCGGGCTTCTGGAAGGCTCTCTATTTACAGAGACAGAGATGCTGTGATTTGTCCGCTTGTTTTGGTTGACTGTGAGTAAATGGAATAAATATCTTCATCTTTACCTTTCCCAATGACAAACAGAAAGAGGACGGGAAAGGTTAATTGCTCCATTTGAGGCAAATCAAAATGGAATGTTCTTTCTGTAAACTTGAGCGAGACATGTATTGACTTCAGGTTACTGTTTCATCAGGTAGTGTCAAAATGTGTCTCCTCAGATTGTGAAGCCTCGGAAAGATGTCAGGAATATTGACAAAATGTTTCATTTGCGTCTTAATCTATGTTTTAATATATGTTATATAAAATTATGAATTTTTAACTCATTTTAACCATTGACGAGTTATCTTGTCAATTAAGAGAAAACATTCGCATAAAAATGTGTTCCTGAAGAATTTTTATGTTAATCTGCAATACCGCGATTATGCACTAGATTACCCAATTTATAAATGAAACTGAAGCCAAAACGTTATTTACTATTTTTAAACTCTGTGTTTATTTTGATAATCATTCTGAATCTGATCTCTAACAGAATTCCTTTTTTTAGCTTTTTGCTAAAAAATTTGTATTTTTAAAGAAAAATACCCATATTTAAGAGTTTATAAGCAAAGAAAAAATATAGATAGGATGAAGCGTTTTTCTCGTTTTGTTTGTTTATTGTTTGTTTGAAAGAAAGACAATTTTCCTGGAAGGCATTTTGTGAAACTTTTGTGAAAATCACAGAAAATGCTGGCGGGCAACTTTTCAAAAAAAAAAAAGACTGGCGGGAAATGAGCTAATAGTTTTCTCAAAGCCTTGATTTTTTACAGTGTAAAAAATACTTTGTTGCCTTAAATTTTTTTGTTGAATCAACTTGGATTTACAAGTCATTTCAACTTACTATTTATCTTGACTAGAGATGAGTTGTTATAACTACAGGTGAGTTGTTATAAAATATAGTTGAGAAAAGTCAACTTAATTTTACAATTTATGACAACTAATTTTTGTTGACATGACTTGTAAATCTGAGTTGATTTAACAAAAAATGTTAAGGCAGCAAAGTATTTTTTGCAGTGTAACAGTATGCTTGTTGGACCAATACAACTTGTTTCTTACATATAAGATGCATATGAAGTCTTTGTAAAGGCCACTGTAATTTCCTTTATTACAAACATGTTTCTTAATATAATTTTCCACTTAGGAAAGGAAAACATTCACACACACATGAGAGGTTGAATTAAGTTATTTGCTGACTTCTATATTATGAAAGTGAGATGGCTGTATATTGTGTGGTTCTAATCTGATTGCTTTTTCAGTGTGGTGGTGCGGAGGAGATCATGTTCCAATGTGAACTTCTGGGTCAACATGGACCAAGTCCATTAAAGGAAGCATGGTTCAGGGAAAGTTCACTCTTATTTTCTTTGCACCGTGAATGCAAAACAAAAAGCAGCATTCCAACATTTGTTGCAAATTTGCCACTTTGTTTCCTCAGGGAAGTGCGCTTCTTGAAGGTTTTTTAAGTTTTGATATATGATCTTTGATGTACTACGGCATGAACAATAAAAGTAGAAAGGTGTGCTATTACTTTGCTCTATTACAGTAAAGTAAACACAAAAGAGCAGAATTTTCTAAGCTGACCAGCTCACCCATGCATCTTTTTTTGTTGGTTTCTGTCACCATTAAAACATGAGTGTGTATCCCAGGAAACATAGTTTAAGCTTAAACCTCTTATCCATGACATTTGACATTGATTTGATGTATTTCCTATTGAAACAGCAAGCTTCAGCAGGACTTTTCGAAAGGCTTGTTCTTTAAAAAGAAAATGACAAAAGACTTCAGTTATGTCACTGTGCTGAACCATGTATGGGCTTAAAGAGCAACTATTGTCTAATTCACGTTTTTAAATTTCCTTTGGTGTTGTAAAAGTGTTATTAGTACATGTTAATGGGATGCTCCGATGCAAAAGATGCGGTACCCCAAACGGCATAAACGATGATCCTAATTATCGTCTCTAATCTAAATCTCTTTTCTGTCATGATACGACTACAACAAACACACAGATTGTAGGCAACAGTTTACTTCCTGCGTTTGGTGATGTAGACAAGATCGACATTATCATAACTCCTCCCACTTCGGACTCACAGCCTGTAAGTTAACTCCTGTTAGCAACCGAATCTTTCAAACTTGGTAAGAAGCGTCACGTTTTCTGTTGACATCAGAGGTGTTCAGATTAGCTGGCCAATTAGGGATGCAGAGCTTTTCAAATCCATGCGTTTCAGGAAGAGAGTGAAATCTGGAGCTACAAAAATATACGGTATGCGGAAATTAATGTGTTTTTTAACCATAAACCACGTAAACACATTGTATTATACCAAATACAGTAAAATAACGTTTTTAGCAATGAAATAGGTGCTCTTTAAAATGATATTTGGCCTCACACACATGGTCTCAGAATTCTCATTTGCATTTTGTGCAACTATTTTGTCTTCTAAATAACCACTGAGATTTAACTAAAAAAATAATTAATGCAAGCAAACATTTTGCTCTTCCTTTAGGGTTGAAAAGTTAAATTTACAGTATTTGAATTCCTCAGCATCACTCTCAAAAAAAAAAAAACGTCACACATAGCTTCTCTCGGTGTGTGGAAATCAAGCGTGCCGCACAAGCCCTGAAAAGTGAAGCCAAAACGTCTCGATCGCCCCCCAGTGACCGGTCCCAGTATAGGTCATAAAGCCCGCCTCCCCATGTTATTCAATTGGACTTGAGACCAACTAAAAAAATGAATTACACTTCAACTATCTTTTTTCCGAAGCTGGTTTCTGTCATTTACTGTAGCTTTTATCACGCTGATGTAAATTCAAATGTTTGTTTTTAAAATAGGTTTGTGTTTAGTTAGTTATTTAATGATATAAAAACGGTGGTGTCACGTCATGATTGACAGCTGTGATATCGTGTGACTTCGCGCCTTCCCTTTTAACTGCTCACTTAATGCGCATGACTGGTCCCGAAATCGCAATAGCGCAGACTCAAGACCCAAGATGTCAGCGCCATATCGGGCAACTGGCGCCTTCACTAATCACCAATTGAAGAGAGCGACCAGGCGTCGACCATCTTTTTTACAGTCTATGTGTGGAAATATACCCTAGAGTTACAAAAAGATGAAAATAAATGAAAAGGAAAAAGATGTAACTAAGTTTAGTAGTGGTGATTTATCCAGAAATGGAATGGACACGCAGGGCATATCTTACACTCAAGTGGATCTCATGAACCATTGTTGTGCTCTAATAGCCTACTTTTGAGGACGTTTTGTGCAGGGCTATTTAAGGACTCAGCATTCAGCACATGACAAATTGTACTTGTTCTTTAGTGAAGGTCCAGCTCTTGTTCTCTCCTCGTCCTTAGTGACCTCATAATCGCTGTTTACAGAAGCGACAAACAGTAGAGAATACTCTTACATATCTTGGCTAAATGACTGCAGTGTACTCTTCAATTTACAAGCACAGGCTGTTTGGTTTTAAGTGAAAGCATTTCGAGTTGTCGCATGATGGGGATTTCAGTTTTAAGCACTTGATGTGATTCAGTTTTGTTTACAAATTGTTACAGTGCTATCATGCTGTGATTAAAACAAGATTGCAAGTAAGCAAATATAACCACGTAGGTTTGTAGTGGGTTTTGTGTAATTAAAATACTTTAATGAGTACTTTTACTGATGTCTTTTACTTTACACTTACAGTCCAATCTTTTTTTTACTTTTATATCTCCTTTACAATGTAAAAGGTGAATTTTTGTAGAATAACTTAGGCACACATACACTTTAATGTAAGTAAATAAGGACTGGGTCTGTAAAGCATATAATAACAAAACAGTCACATTAAGAGTAATGACTCATAAACTTATGATAACTTTTCATGAGAAAGAGAGAGTTTTTTATTTAATGAACTAATGGTTCATTTTTAGATTTTCTTTACACTGAAATATTACAAAAAAACCATGATCTATGTATTTTCTTCCACTCTATACCTTCCTCACATATGATGTAAACACTCCATAAGCAGCCCAGAGGCTAAACGCCTGCTTTGTTCACAAATCCCCTGCTCTTCTTCGAGCTAAAGTTGATGTGACATTTTTGTCCTTTTTGTCCGCTTTTGGCATTGTTGAGGGAGGGCAAAAAGGCTTTTACCGTCATATGCTGTCTATTGAGGTCTTTCATAAATAATTCAGTCCAGTGCATTGAATGTGATGACAGCAAAACTGTCATGCAATCTCCCTCATAAGATCAAAGAGGTGTTTCTATATGAGGAAGAATTTCATTTTAGGACTTTCTGTGGGTCGGTCATGTGATCATTTCTTCTCGAAGGTCTCATCTGTGCCAATTCTCTCTTGGTCTCCTGCGACAAATTCGGATAAAGTGCTGCATTCATCTGTGCCTTTAAGAAAAGAATGTTTCTGTCCTGCTACATGCCTAAAAAGGTTATCATAATTACAGCAATAAAGAAACTTGATACATGCGAGTTTTAAGCTGGAAAGATGAATATTCATGATTCGTAAAGATGAAAAAAAAAGATCTAAAAAAGTACTGTCAATTTTCACTTCCCTCAAATACAACCCTTAGGAGTGTTAACTAAATTAGCGCCCCTACTGGCAGCAGGCGATGCCACAGAAACGCTTTACTAAATGCAGCATAGTTGGCTATTTCTATAACTTAGTTCATAAAATGGGTTCAATACATGCTAATAAAATGTATACATTGAAAGCAATTTAAGTCATTTTGAATAACAGCGTCTGTCAAGTGCATAAATGTATATGTTGCAAATTGGATGTTGGAATAATTGTGAATAAGGGACCATGTAAAAAGTTCACACATTACGGTACATTCACACGGATGGGGCGTAAGCATTTAGCTTGACAGAAGGCGTGTCTGAAGCGTGGCCAACAGCCAATCACAGTGGCCGCAATACATGCTTCTCTGTTCTTTGCTCTTGCATAAACATAATTGGTTGGCTCTGCCTAGGTTTTTGCATAAGGCGATCTAATTGGCTGATGCTTGCATTGGCGCTTGAAAAGTTAAGAAATGTTCAACTTCTGCCACGAGCAATGGCAGTGACGCAACGTTGACGGTAGGGTTGTGCAGATAGACGATAGTATCGGCGATCGTCAGACATATCGCCAATAGCGGGCTTTCATGATGGTAGTTGGCGATGGTTATTATTATTATCATCATAGTTTCACACAAACATGTGCATTGCGTGCTTTTCTTCGCATTAAAGGGTTTGTGTGTTTCACTTTGCGTAACAGCTTTTAACGCACACGGATTTCTTCTCGCCCGCACCTGGACTTAATGCGCACGTCTTGGACTTCTGTGCTCAGACCTGAATGCGTGCGGCATGGACTCCTTCTAGCACCTGAACTTGTAATGCACATGATTCGGACTCTTTCTTGCACATGAGCTTGTAATACGCGCGGCTCTGACATTTCCTTACACTAGAGAGGTTGTTAGGAGCACAGGGGTTTAAAACCAGCGAGTGTGTTGTTCCCGCTCCCTGGCACGCAGGAAATTTTAGAGCGCAATGATGCGCTCGGATAAATGGCATCAGTTTTAAGAAGGCTGCGGTCATGACAGTGTTGCTCTTGATTCTTTTTGTCCACCAATCAGGCCCCAGATAGTATCGTGTAGGCTGACAATAGGATAATCTCAAAATGGGGCATATTGCCCAACACTAGTTGACGGATCCACAATTCAGTTCGGCAACGCATGACATGACCCATTAAAAGTAAATGAGAAGCATTAATGCTTACGCCCCGTGTGAATGTAGCGTTATTTCATGACAACACACATCACATCACTGGCATTTTATTTATATCAGATAAAGGGTGTTTATTCTTAAAATGTAGCTATATGTTGTAATAAGCTACTTGTACAATTGACCTAGTGGTCATTATTTTGTAGATGTGGACAGACTCGTCTCACAACATTTTTAGTTCCCACTGAATTTTTTTAGAATACATCACTGGAATGTTCATATGCAGGATAAAGTGGATGATGTCTCTATCTTTCCTTTATGTGTTGTGATTTGGAAATGATGCGATGGTTCAAGGCTGATATGGTTCAAGCTTCTAACGGTGTGATTCGCCCGAGGCCGGAGTGTATCCCATGCTGCCCTCTCACATGGCTTACAATCCAAGCTTGGAGTTTATGGCCTCTGTTTTTAGTGTGCGGAATAAAGAATTTCCCTTTCAATTTCATGCCTGTCAGGGATAAAACATGATAAAATGCAACGAAACGCACAGCTCATCTGCCCAATCTGTAAATGGGCTAAACTGATACACATGACAGCCTTTGGTGGCACATGAATAAGTGTGTTTTTTAAAAGGCCTTGTGTGTCCTAGTGAACACACAGTTCTTCCCTTTTGACCATGAGAATGAGGTCCTGTTTAGTCATTGGAAAAGTAGAGAACAAGACCTTCAGCTAATGAAGGTCTCTTTCAATCATCTTCTGATGTGCCGTTGTAACGCAAGCACTGTGCATTTATAGACAGCCCCTTACAAATGAGTACATATGTAATGGTACGATTTACAATTATTTATCTGTGAGGAAAAAAATGAAAAGGGAAATGCATGGGCGAACAGGACGTTGTAATGTGCGCAAACATATTTGACAATCAGCTCGAAGGGGCATTTTTTTCCCTCTGTCAGAATTGTACTTATTGTGTCATTAATCACTGTGTGATCCTGGTCACTCATTTAAAGTAATAAAAGTTTCCATCATAAACAGAGAACAGGTTTAAGTCACTCAGTCACAGCAGCTTCCAGCTAAAACTCCTATTAAATCATGCAAGCAGAACATTTCCTAAGGCAGCCATTGCCTTTTAATTTCCTGAAGAACCTTAGAATATCATTCATTACAAGAACTACACATATTTGGTTTTTAAAAGTCTCATAAATCAATAGTGGCCTGACTGCAATAATTATAGCAAGTTAACATGTAATTTCCAGGCTGAAAGCCGCTTGGCCGGATTTTAGCATATGCAAACTAGGTAATTCAAATAGTGTAGGGATATTAATACAGAGGGGCAGGTAACGAGGTACGAGCCATGAATTATGCATCAAAAAGTGGTTGATCTTCAATAAAGGAAATGAATTCACGGTGTAATCTAATTAGTTATGGAAGTCTATTATGTCGAGCGGCAGAAAGCAACTGTCCTTGAAAAGGAATTTATTTACAGTACATGTTGGCTCATTGAAATGAAATTGCATCTGCGGCAGTCCGAATGTTAACGCCAACCTCTGTCCCCACCCCTCCTCTTTCTCTTCATCTCTCCTGCTCTGCTTCCACATCCCCCTTTCCACCATTTCACTTCTGTTTTAGCTCAAGACCCGGGAGGCCTCCCAAACGGACCCAGAGTGTGACATCGCCGGAGAACCCTCACATCATGCCGCACTCAGTGCCGGGCCTCATGTCGCCAGGAATGATTCCACCTACAGGTAACACGCACGGGTTTCCCGCAGCTACCCGCTCCGTTCTCACGGCGGCCTGCTGCCCATCCGTTAAATGGCACGGTGCAAAACCTGACAGCCCCACTAAAACCGCTGACCACCTCCCCTCCCATCAGCCCCCTCTGCAGCCAAAACTCCAGAATAAATTGGAGTGGAGAGTTGTTCTCTCGCAGATCATTATAGGAGATGCTGCATTCTGCCTTGAGTGGATTTTAATTAGCCCGATTAAATCCACTTCACTGCTATATGTACATAGGCCGTTGTGATGTTAAAGCAAGCTTATCGCCACAACAATCAACAACAGCCGTTTGTGCCTTTAGTTCGCCTCGAGCAGGTCTTTTTGCTTTTGTTCTATTTACGGCTGGCTTTCATTGTAGCTGCTTTGAAGTCGCTCGCAAGAAAGCGTTTTGATTTACATATTGTGGTCTCCGTTGTTCCGTTGCCATCTTTTAATAATACACAGTCATTAGGTTACGGTTAACTCATTGTTAATGCACAGTTTTCTTCTTGTTAAAGCTCTCTTGCGTATTCTTAAGCAATTATTGAGCACAAAGCCATATAGTTGTATGTTTAGTCTCATCAGCCTTGATACATTTGTTGGTATTGTTGTTTTTTTAGTGCCGCTTTATTAAATATCTTGTATACGCTGCAAAATATGCATGTGCAGTGGCAAGTGTTTCCATTAAAAAAAGAGCTGGAGGGAGCGAGCACAATGAAATGGAATGGAATGTGGATTGTAAACATTCATTTAATCTCCAAGTTGGTTTTTTTATCATCAAGAGTTATATTTTTTATTTCGCAACAGTTATTTTTTTCCTATATAATTTGATTTGCAAGTGTAGCATTCTTTGTGTGTGAACGGAGACGTGTTTCATTACAAATTCAAACTTTTCAATAGAAGTGGTTGAAGCTTGAACAATGCGACCAAAGAATCGTTGAGGCTCTCGGCTTGGGAAACCGGGTACAGCGACCCCTCCAGATTTGAGTGAGGTCAACCTATCAGTGTCTTGTTTGGAAGCAGGATCTCAAAGGCCATGCAGTACAGGATGAGAGTCTTCTCTTATTTAGTTTTGAACAACCACAATAAAATCTCCTTTGATATCCAAGCCTTTAAACCTTAAGAGAGTCTCTGATCTTGACATTTTGGTTGAAACTTCTGAAGAAACGTAACATTTTAAACAATTTAGTTTGGAAGAGACTTTGGTTGTTTGATAGGCTAGAATACAATAAGTAAATGTAATTCGCCTTTGATGGATTCTTGTCATCTTGTTCGACAGCAGGATTGGAACAACAAACATAAACTATAGTCAGCAGCATCAAGTTATTTTTTCATAGACATTTTTTTAGGGTTTTTTTGCATTTTATTGAACAAATTGTTCTAGTTAAACACTAGACAAAAAAATCCCTACAAGGACAGCATATGAATTGCACAGTATCATACCACATAGCAATGGAGAACAAAAAATCAACAGTTCTCCTCAGAGGTGGCATCACTTGATTTGCTGTAATTTCATGTTATTTGTGTTACATTTCCTTGAATTCCCCCCAGAAAAGTTTTGCAAGTTTTGAGGGATATAAAGACATGTGTCCCACAGGCTCTTTTTAGAGACTTTCTTTAGTATCTTGCCAAAAAGCGCATGCTTTTAACACAACAAATCAGCTTTGTGGCAAAGGACAACATTCTACGCCCAGCACTATTTGCACACGTGTCTGTTACTCATAAATGACTTCCACCTGCTTTGGGAAAGGACATCATCATTTGTGTCTGTTTTCATTTATTTAAAGTGGAGTTTGGCCTTTGGAGCAGATGTCCCCCACTGAGGTCCAAAATCACTCCTCTCTTTTAGATGTATTACAGACAATTGGGCCTCTAAAGCCGATTATTTCCTTTGGGTCGACGTGGCACAAGCGGATGACGTCTTAAAATTTTAGATGATATCTATTGTAGTTAAGCTCTTAACTATGATGACTGAGGGTAACACTTTACAATATGGTTGTACTTGTTAACATCAGCATTGGCTAACATGAACTAACAATGATCAATATAGTTTTTCAGCATGTAATACCCTTTGTAAATGTTAGTTAATGCCAATACAGTTATTCATGTAAAATACAACTTGGCGTGTACATTAGGGATCGACCGATATGGATTTTTAATGCCGATACCGATACGGGCTGCCGATTTTCTTAAGCTGATATTTGGAGCCGGTACTGCTTTTTCATTTAACCGTTTATTCAAGAAGACTCGAGATTCATTTAAAAAAAATTATGCATTAATAAACAGGTATTTATGAATGAGATTTATGAACTAATTAATTTTAAACGTGTTTGAATTAATGATTCAAATGAGTATTTTTTATAAAAATATATGTAATCATGATCTACATTTTAAACAAAACAAAAACTATTTTAAACCAAATAGATTCTCAGTTTATAATGATTTAGGGGCTGTTCACATATCGCGTCTAAAAATGCACAGCCGCTCCACTTTCTCCTTTCCACAAGTACTTGCGTTTGGTAGTGGCAAAGTCGGCCTTCTTTAATCCTATGACCAGTGTTGGTAACAGCTGCCGTAAGCGTACGGATAGCCTACCCTACAGTTTAACTATTTGCAGCTCCCTAAATACAATTTGCAAACAGTTTTATAGACGAGGCATTCTGCATCCGCTTTTTATGCAGCTTGAAAATGCCCGGTGCATGCCGACTACCATCTTTATTACAGCCGACTGCCAGCTTTCTTCAGCTGAGTGCTTTGGTTGCTTTGATACTTCTGCTTTTTTATCAGTCATTGTACGATGCAGCGGTTGGTTGTTGTGATATTTGTCCTGCCCCTCCTCCACTGTGATTGGCCGTAAGAGAACTGACATTGACAAGCTGAGCTTTTCACCCAAAGTTGAATCTTTTTCAACTCTTGGTGCTCAGCGCTGAGTGCAGAAAAATCACAGAGCGCCGGCTTTTAGCGAAAAAAAAAACGCTAGCTGCTAACTTTTTTTAAAACGCAGTGCTTTGATTGGAAAGTTGATAACTTTTCCGCTGAGGGCCGGTGCTCAGTGTGGACAAAACACACCACTGCTGGCATTTTTGAAAAGCGCAACCCTTCCATTTGTAAACTATTGAAAAATTATTTCCGTTGACATAAACGCCTTGGTGTGCACGCCCCCTTATTGTAAAGTGTTACCGTACTAAGTTCAAAGATTCTACTAAATTTGTAGAACTAAAAACTAGCATCTTTAGAAATACATTTGACAGAGATAAGAGGCATACAATGGTCTCATAATATGGCATAGTTGTATTGTTCATACCTGTCAAGGGAATACAGACTTATTTAAATGCATTTGAACAGTGTTTTCCAGCAATTCATGAAATTACATCATGAGTGTCAAATAAGTGCCAAGTGACAAATGAGTGTCATTTTTATCAGTGACCATGTAGACTGACATAGCAAGATATTTGACTAAATGGCAAGTAGTTAGACCTAAATTGTGGAATATTAATATGTCTGTATAAGTTTGTTTTTAATTGTACTCACTGTCAGAAAAAATTGTCAAAACTTGTACCCCAATCGTCACTGACGCTGTACCATTTCTAAAAGTACAGCTTTGCAATCAAAGAGTTCATAAAAGTACCTCAGAGGTACAAACTGGTACCAAAGAGTGCTTATTAGTACCTCAGAGATACATATATTATTATCTCAAAGGTACATATTGGTACCAAATGTATACACTGGGGTACATATTTTGACCATTTTTTTCTAACAGTGCTTTAGTGGACGATATACATAGTTCTTGTGCATCTAATTAACTTGCTAGAAGTAAATATCTTCTGAAATATCTTTTGAAGACCTGAGGACACCAACCTGGCAACCTTTGGAAATTCCAATAGCTTATTTAAAAAGCACTTAATGCAGATGAAATCATTCAATTTCATTACTTAACCTGGTCCTTGTTGGCACAACCTCGATTTTGTATTGTACATTCACTGAAATGAAGCTCATCTCTACAAACACACTCAATAAATTGAGTGAAATTTGGCCTTGGTCTCTATTAGGAGCGTGAACCGTTAAGTCAGTAGATAAGCGCTTGCTTATCATCAGCATGGCTAAGTCACTCTTTGTGTACTGATGTGAAGTTAATCTGATCTTAATTTAATTACATTATTAGTGGAAGGAGGCGCATACATTTCTTATTTGTTATAAGAATGTTCTGACATTGAGCAGGTATGGGGCAGGCCGCATGTTAATTAATAATGAACATTCTGACAATATTCAGAGGCGTGACAGCGTTAAGCTAGTCTGCTGCTGGTTTCTTTTGCATATTAATAGATCCTTCATTATTATTTAATATGACAGCTGCTCCAAGGGCTACGATCAGACCCCATCTCTATTATTTGCGCAGTGTGACGGTAGCGAATCTTTATTTGTCGAACGAGTCCCCATCCTTCGCCGTCGTCCCCTGTCTGACCACTTGACATCTCTCAGCCTCGGCCGTTTATATACGGCCAAAGAGATCCTGAGAAAACAGACATGGGCGTCTGAATTTAAAGGTGACTTTCAAAAGTTAAAACGTTGTGATCTGCTATTGGTGCTTTGCATACTAATGAATGCTAATTAAGGAAGGAGTGGAATGCTTGTTGTCAGAGCACAATGAGTGGCCGCAGTGAAAAACAATTCCTAACTTGGTGCTCTAATGTAGATATATTATAACATACAGTAAATCCACTCTTATTTGTAATCTGTATAAAATGGGTATATTTCTGGAACAGCATTTAATGATAATATTGACCAAACAATTGAGAACCACTGTTCTTTATTATACTAAGCTAATAAAGCAGAAAATTACGATACGTTGTTTATTGATAACATTAATAGGAGATTCAGTATCAGCAGTTCAGTTTTAGTCGCTGTGTTTAATGCATTGCTGAAGTGAATAATTGCAGGTCTGAAAATTCCCTTTAAAGTGCCCTCCATCGCGCAAACAACCGAAAGGTAATTCTAGTCTTTGTTTTTTTCTAGGTCTATCCTACGCATACATCTCATTTACAAAACAGTTGACTCTCACCCATTAGACACAAATGAAGATTGACCTTCAGTGCGACTGTAGGCCATATTTATTATGGGCGGGGAGGAGGGGGGGTTTGAGTAGATCCGTTCGCAGCTGTAGGGCATGCATATGCAACAGCAAACGAGAGCGCCCACTCCAACATGATGTATACGATACATCAATATGGTACTGATGTACTTTAAAATGCAAACAAGCTCAGAAAGCCGGTGGCATGCAATGTTACCTGCACCATCTGCGTATCTGCTGCTGGGAAGGCAAGTTGGCGTATTAATGCCACACGTTCTATCTTTGTGTTCCACTTTCGAGGCACGCTCAGGACAGAGACACAGGCCAACTGGCCACGGTCGAGTCATGTCATGAAAATGTGACATGGGAGTGAGAATAAATTTACTAATTGGCTTTTTCTCACATGGGAGAAATTAAAAGTTAATATGAGCATGAAACAGAAATCTTATCACTACGACTGGGAGATATTAACCAAAGTTCAAATCTTAGTCATTTTGGGGATGATTTTTGATATATAATGAAAATCACGATATTTTCTACAAATTGGGATGAATGTTTACATCCGAGTCAAAGCCTCATGTGAGCTGTCACAATTACCTTTATGGTATGGTAAAGACAGGGGGAACCTCCCTGTTTAAAATAGCTGCACAACATGCAGATTGGAAAGATTATGTCTGACCTCACATTTTGCACATTTCTGGTAGAACTTTTGTTGCAAAGATGGAGGGTCATATCAGACCAGCGTTGGGGGTAACGCATTACAACGTGCATTTCATAATAATACAGCCCAGTCTCACAGATTTCGTTATATAGTCACGATTTTTTAATTGTTTTTTCGTGATGTTGTCACAAATTTCCGCATTTTTTCGTGATCGTGTGGCGAATTCCTGTTTTCTTGTGATTATCACGTATTGGTTACTCAACAGTTTTGTCCTATTTTCTTACCATTGTCGCTTCGGTTTAGGGTTAGATTTACATAAAATGACATCCCAACCCAACTCTAACCCTAACGTCAGGCGACATATTCAAAAAATAAATCAGAAAAACATAGTATAAACAAATTTATAAAGTGACATTCTAATGCAAGCACCAAATCTAACCCTAAACCGAAGCGACAATGGTTTAAAGATGGGAAAAGGCAGTTGAGTGGCCGTTACGTGATAATCACACGAAAACAGGAATTCGTTATACTATCACAAAAAACGCAGACATTTATGATAATATCACAAAAAAAGAATAAAAAAATAACGTGACTATATCACGAAACCTTGTGAGACTGGGTAGAATAATATTGCTTTTCTGAAATTATGAGTAATGTACACATTAATATTTGAGTTACTTTTAACAAATTTTTTTTTTTTAACTTTTCAGTTTAATTAATTTGATAAAAAAATATTGTACTGAATTAAACTGAACATAGTCACATAAAATTATGCACTCTATGCATGCGCGCCTGAGCGGGAACAGTTCGAATCAGAAACGTAGATGGTAGGCCAGAGCTTGACATTTTTGCGATGGAAATATGCAATTTTTAAACGCAGAATTTCTCAGTCATAAAAGCACCTGCAAGGCCTAAAAGACATCAAACCTCAGCCAAGTAAGACAAAGTAATACAAAAGTAACTAAGTATTACTTTCGTAAGTATTACTTTCCATGAAAAGTAAATAAGTAACGCAATTAGTTACGTTTTTGGGGAGTAACTTAATATTGTAATGCATTACTTTTAAAAGTAACTTTCCCCAACACTGTATCAGACCATACCAGTTTAGACGGTATTGACTTATCCCATGTCCTTCTGGGAAAACATACTGATATATTACCAAAACTTGATATACCGATGTCCACCTCATAGAGTCACAGCACGATGCTTTGCAAAAATGATTATATTTATCAACCCTAGCCTGTATAAATAAGTATGAATTGTGATTGGCAACTAGTTGATCAGTTATCAAACATGAATGCTAGTATTAGATTATATTTTGAATTTTAGCTAATTTAGTATAAATGAAAATTGTCGTGTAATATTTTGTGGTAATATCTCATACGATATCCCAGAATCCTTTTTGCCTCATAATCTCATATGCGAAGCTATTGTACTGTAACCACTTTCAACACACTGTACGTATAAAATGAGACAGATCACAGGATTCACTGAACACCGCTGGAAAAATAGCTCAGCTTTGATTTATCCATTCACATCATTTCATTAATCTTCATTCACGGATCCAAGGTCTCTTTCAAGGATCCCACTTTTACTTTCTGCGAGTCGTTCAGGTGTTTTGTCATTGAAAAAGAGTAAATGACAGCGAGTCAGTTCTTTATCCAATCTCCCCAGCTTCATGGTGCTCCTTTTAAACAAATCAAACAATGGAAAAATGATTATTGCCACTGGAGCCAAAAGACTTTGAATTGCATCGTTCCTTGTCATTCAGTGGGAATGATAATGAAATCGGAGTCTGGTGGGAATGGTAGATGTGTGTATATTTGATATGTCATAGACATTTGCATGACTTTGAGAGTGTGTGTGTGTGTGTGTGTGTGATTTGAGCACGTCTTTGGTTTCCCACTGTTTCAGGCTGTTTGTTTTCACTTTGTCATACATCCCAACCAGTTTATTTACAAACAAAAACCATGGAAACATGTCAGTTTTGATATGTTCTCCTGACTCCATCTGTCAGCATCAAGGCACAACAGCGTCGTCTTTGCATTTAGAGAGAAAACGAGACAGACATGAGAAAAGACATACAGTATGACAGGCAGACTTCCAGCAGAAAACGTTGAATGAGTCCAATGGGGCCAGCTGTGTAATCCAAAACAGCACCGCTACTGATGGGATGCAAATGATTCGCTCTAGTTAGGATGTGGTGCTGGACCGAGTTACTCGCTAATGATAGAAGAAAAGACGGTGTAAACAGTTACAAAGCAAGAAGTTTTTTCTAGTTTTAGCAGTAAAAACATGCTCCAGAAGCATCTGAAGACACAAACTGTCAATCACTTGATACACAAGTATTCAGACTTCTCACTTAAATGTTACCCACACACAGCCTATATGGATTTTGGGTGCAGAATTTTGCAGAAAGCATCCCCTCCCCTTGGTATATTAAATATTATTTATTTATTTTATTAAATTGTATTTATCTTATTTTTATTTATTATATTTTAATAAATTATTACGCTTGTTATTACATTTTAATGTACTGTAGTTAAAGCTGCAATCCGTAACTTTCCTCTCTACCTACATCTCTGTTGGAAACATAAAATTGCAGGTTACAAATATTTACGTCTTATTAAAGTCACAATAAAATCTTAATTGTTTGGATGGGTATTGTGGTATTTTTTACAAATTACTTTTCTGTGAGCTTCATTATTTAAAACAATTAATGTGCCCTCATAATCAAAAATGCTGCTGTATTTTCCGGACTATAAGTCACACTTTTTTCATAGTTTGGCGGGTCCTGGAACTTATAGTCAAATGCGACTTATACGTCAAAATGATTTCATATGAACCAAGAGAAACTATTAACGTCTACAGCCGTGAGAGTCTGCTCTATGCTGCTCCTGTATTTATGTAATTCGATGGATTCAGTGATGCGGAATGACTTTGGGACCTTTTTGAACTTGATTTGGCTTGTCGTGTTCATTTAGCCCATTCAGCCTCACAGGTATGTTCTGTATGCTATTGTGCATCGTGTAAATAACTGTTTATGTTACTTTAACATGTACGGACACCTATTCAGCCTGATGTTTTGTGCTAATGTTTAGTTGAATAACTTGCCTTTCCAGATTAAATGTCTGTTTTTCGGAGTTTTGGAATTTTGCGAAATCATTTTCTAAATAAATGCGACGTATAGACAGTTTCATCGGACGCATGTGATACACTTCTGGATGCGAACCTTACTTCCGGTTTCGTTTTTGTAATGGTCTAACTAGTTGCTAAACTGATCTTGAACAAATGCCTCGTCAAAAATAACAAATGTTTCGGTCTCCTAGGTAATCTATGTGTTGTTTTTTTGCTTGTTATATAAATAAACTACGTTTAAAGTACTTTGTTGTTATTTATTATTAGCAGAGTTTACCGGAAGTTACTGCGAACCGCGACAGCCGCTTGTTTATGTTGTTACTACTGAAACCGTCTATAGTCCAGTGCGACTTATATATATATTTATATATATATATATTTTCCTTTTCAAACGCATTTTAGACTGATGCGACTTATACTCCGGAGCGACTTATAGTGCGGAGAATACAGTAATCTCCTCCTCTCCTCGAAATGATCTCTCTTTATTTCCGGTCATAAGGAATGGCCCGAGGGCGGTGCCCAGGAAGAGATCGCAGCGATAAGCAAATAGCAACATGACCTAACTTCCAACAATCCAATCAATTCTCAATGGACGAATTCAAGTACCGGACAATTGCTACTTCCGTTTCATTGTGACTTTAAGAAACAAGAGACATTTCCTACAGAATCTGACTTTGGAGCTCAACTTATTATTCATTATTATGAGCTTAGCACTGTGAGCAAAAAAGTTACGGATTGCATATTTAAGCTAATTAAAGCAATTTTTTGCACTTTCAACAAGAAAATAAATGTGCAACGCTCTTAGCTCTTCCTGAAACATTTGACCAAGTATAAATCGGTTCCACAGAATAGCTAGTTTATACTTTTTTTAGACTTTGAAACCTTCTAATGTTACTGTTTTAAAACATTTACTGTTAAATAAAAAAAAAGTAAGATACATTTTATGTTTTGATAGCTTCTAATTATTCAAAATTGGCATATCTGTACAAAATTTCATTTAAATAATACACATTTCTAATATAGCAGAAATTATTTACCAAGCCCATAAGTTCTTATGATGCAGTGACTCGACACTCCTGGTTTGCTGCTGCAGGCCTCACAGCTGCCGCTGCGGCAGCTGCAGCCGCCACCAACGCCGCCATCGCAGAGGCCATGAAGGTGAAGAAGATCAAACTGGAGGTGATGAGCAGCTATCATGGCACCAACACCCAGCATGGGATTGACTCAGAGAATGGTGATCTCAGCTCCAGTGTGGGTAAGTCACCATCAACCAGCACCAGCACCACCGAAAAAGCAACTGATCTGCTTTTGTGTAACTAAACCTAATTCGTGCTATTTACTTAGGCCAAATTTTTCGAGATGTGACGCATTAAACAGCGTTCTTCTGTATCTGTAAGGAAACAAGGAGGCTTTGTGTAATCTCAATTTGAGCAGTCCGTTTGTTTAGTTGTTTCCAAATTCATCATTAGCAGGTAATGCACTTTTAAAATAGCTACACATCAAATGCATTCATGAGCACTTTATCCCAAAGCTAATAGCTATTAAGCAAGCCGCTAATTCAATTTGGTGAAGAAAATTGGTTTTGAATGTCCCCCGTTCCAATTAATCGTTTCTGAGATACATTCAGATTTTTTCTCTCTCTTTGCAACATTACTTAAAGCCATTTTTTGTGGAAATTACACTGTTATATTAAACCACAAATCCATTACAAATGATTCAGTTACCATAATCCCCGAGCTGAACTGTGCGCGTGTGATTTCCATTGTGAATATCCACCCTGCGTAGAGGATTTCCCAGCCGCATTTGACACTACGAGTTTTTGCAAAACATGGCGTGCTCTAAGCAGATTTATCGAAATAAAGCGCACGGAGCTGAGGTCATCTAACAGCTAACAGCGGCGGGGGGGCTTACGAGGTCACAGAAATAAAGATAAATGCGAATCGGAATAGGCGAGGCTGCGGCAATGGAGCTAATAAGAAACTGTTTTTATCATTTTACAATTTAAATTGTAACCTTGAGCACGCAGACTCCCTGAAGAATAATAATTCTGGGCCCAGCAGTGAGCGGAAAAGCCGAACTAGAGAGGCATTAGAGGCTCTGAGTGAAATATATGGCCGAGACGCCTCTCCGGCCCATCCACAATCAATTGGATTCTTTTACTTTAATATTTACTCGCAGCGATGAGATGCTAGTCTGCATGGTGATGAACAGTCTACCTCTGGCGTTTGAAGGTGACCTGTCACCGCGTATGGACAAATCTCTCGCTCGCAGAAATGTAGAAAATAAATCATTAAAGGCAGGCGGGCTCCTCATTCCGGGATTTAAATCACTCCCAGATTTATGATTTAAATTAATGCTTCGTTTGGTCAAAAGAACAGAGGCCGAGACAAATGATGTTTGCTACTGAAGCCATCCTAATATTGATTACTGGATGTCATTTCAATCTCTTGTTTATATCAAGCACTCTCCTGTGACAGGGTGGCCAATAGGAGTCACCCACGTGTTACGAGGGCGAAATATAGCTGGTTCTATCCGGCAAGCCAGAGGGGAAAAACAAGCGCCTTTCAGCCTTTAATTGCAACATAAATTACGTTTTTAAGTGAAATAGACAGTGTTTTCCATTCCCTTCTCCCAGCAAATTCCCTCACTGCTCCGGATCATTACGGCATTAAAACGGAAAGGTCATTTCACCAGAGAACCGGGAGAGATATCACATCAGGGTGTTTTAAAAGAGTGCCAGAGAAAACAGGCAACTGTGAAAATAAACTCTTATGTACGGTGCTCTGCTGACTTTTGCCTTTTGAAGCGCAGTGATTGGCTGTAATGGTTTTAGACTGTGATGGCCTATTCTGTGCTGCTTACAAGCACATTATGCAGCTGGAGGCCAGAGTCTGAAATCATGTGGCAGATATAGGGATGACTCTAGAAAAGAGGAACTCAATTCTCCAGACAGGAGTGGACAATGTCACGAGCAGGAAATGAACATGTGCTAAATTAAACAGCTGTTCCTGCTATTGGGTTTTATTTAGATGCACATAGTTACATGCAACTGTAATTACTTTCTAAATGTCACTTGGGGGTTCACCACAAATTATTATTACCCAATATTAGTTTGGCCGCGCAAGCAAGCATGATAATAATGACAATAATTATTATGTATATATAATTGTAATATTAATAATAAGATTAATTATAAGAATAAGAATTATAATTACAAAAATATATTAATAATAATAAGATGCACTATTATTATTATTATTATTAGTAGTATAGTTATAATAATAATAATAATAATAATAATAAAATATTAATTATAAGAATTATAATAATAATAAGAATAATAATAATAGTGCATCTTATTATTATTAATATATTTTCTGAAAAGTGCTTAGCTGTTTAAAAATGGTAACCACAATGTTAGAGTTTTGTGCCAGTATATTGGAAATACTGGTTGCTAGGGCATTACTATGGGGTTGCTAAGATGTATTGAGTGGTTTAAAATGTTACTATGTGGTTGCTATAGGTGATAGAAGGTTGCTAAGTGGTTGTAATAGTTTACTATTTGCTTTGCCCAAGTAGAAAAGGATCCATTCTCAAACCTCAAAAATGTGAAAAGGTTGGTTCCAAAACAAGAATTTGTCAAAACTTATTCATTATTATGTTATCTTGTTTTTATTGTGTTTTATTGTGCTACCCAGCTGTATTTTTTATAATGAAGGCTTAAATCAAAACAAACCGACTGCAGTTTGATTAATATTAATTGGAATGCAATTTAAAAGTTATTACATTTTGTAACCAAACTCTTAAAGGGGCCATGGCATGAAAATCTGACTTCTTCCATGTTTAAGTGCTATAATTGGGTCCCCAGTGCTTTCATCAACCTAGAAAATGTGAAAAAGATCAACCCAGTAACTAAGTTTGGTAACCATTCCCTGCAAGCATGTGAACAAATAGGTAATTGAAATTTGGCCCTTTTTATGATGTCATAAGGAGATCTTATTATAATAATACCACCCCTTAATCTGCACTATCCAATCACAGCACTGCCATTTAGTGCAGAGAGAAAGAGAGCGAAAATAATTCACAGCACAAATGAGTTTCAATTGCAACAAACCACCATCATTGCGATCAATGTTTGAATTTTATCAGCTCATTTGCATTTTAAAGGACACACCTCACACCTACAAAGTGTCAATTTTAACATGTTGTAATATATTATCTATATGGTATTTTGAGCTAAAACTTCACATACGTACTCTGGGAACACCAAAGATTTATTTGACATCTTAAAAAATTATTGTGACATGTCCCCTTTAATTTTGACTTGGTTCATTGCAAACACCATTACCACTCACAACCAATACCACTAAAATACCACTATTATGTATATACATATAGGAATAATATTATATATAAATATGAATTATATTTAATTCCCTCTTTATTCTCATGCACTGGGATCTGATATTTTTATGGTTTGTTGGCTATAGTATCAGTAGATTAGGTCAGAAATATAATACAGCGAACGTAAAATATTATACAGTACAAAGTGTGAAGGGCATTGTAGTCTCCTTTGGACTTGCCGTTGTCTTTGTGTTGATGCAAATTGGATTGGCTAATGTTTCTTCAGCATTAAATATTCAACTCAATCACTATTCCTGCCTTGCATCACTATTATTAATTACAAAAAAGAGAGAAAAGCAGTCAGCCAATTCAAGTTGGAGCCAAATAGCCAAACATCCTGAGTGAATGTGATTTAGCTTAGTGTTTGGTTCACTTTGATTCTTCCCCAGCTTTTTTTTTAAGAAGGTGGGGGTTCCCTTCTTTTACAATGTGGATTGTTCCATTGACTCACGGGAAATGGCACAATTACAGATCACAAACCAAGCAAAACATGTACAAAACACTTCCTGGAAGAGAAACAAACAGTGATCTATTGAGTTGACCTGAACCAAAACCTTCACTACGCACCAAAGAAATCACCTGCCCATTTCAACAAGAGGAATTTGTTGCTTATTTATTGAATGACGGTTTTTTATGTGAAGTCTGAGAAACACAAAGAATTGGTGCATTTGCAATGCAGCCACTGGGTTAAGAAATGAAAGGAGGTGAAAGAATATCTCTCTTGGTGGCCACTGGGTGCCATTTTGCATCTGATTCCTTGCCACGGCAACGTTAATGGACCTTAAATCCTCGCCGTAATTAGATGGGGGAATTGTGTGTATCACCAACCAGATGATGCTGCCATAATGAAATAAGCGACAAACTTTCAGGCATGTGCGCACATCCATGTACTTGTTTGTGTGTGTTTCTCTGATTTACCGAGTTAACGTGCTCAGACCTGGCCCGGACCCGGTGTTTAGTGGTTTGGGGACGTGGGGAGCGGGAGTCACGTCAAGCTTGGTGACAGGTGTCTATGTTAGGGACAATATTAAAAGTGAAGGGGCGGTAGATGATGGGTGGGCTTCCCACCATCGATGAGGTCAGGCCGCTAATTCCGCCAGGCTTCTTTTGGCGGTGAAGGCCAGCACTCAAGAGATGGATCTGTAGAGAGACCGCAGCTGTAAGCGTGGAGGAGCTAATTGGTCCTTATCTTGCTGTCCCATTCATCTTCATTTTTTACCAATTACCGAGCATTATCTGTGTTCTCGGTTGGATATGGGAGTTAATCCTTTTTGGTTAAGCTGCTGGTGCAGCTTGCAAATTTCCATTGGTGCAGGGGGCCAAAGTGTCAGAGCAAAAAACAAACTCGGGAAACTTCTCATCATTGTACACAGGAAGGAATCGATTGGAAATGACATCACGGGAGAGCGAGAAAAAACAGCAGGGAGGAGGGGAATCAATTATTGGTGTTATAATTCAAGCTCTTGTTTGCAAACGTTGCAGTGCAATTGATTAAGTTGTTTTCATTGTGCTTGCTGTTATTGACTGTATATTTTCTTCTCATCTGTGACTTTAATGTGAAGCCAGTCAACCGGTGGTGTTTAAAGCTTGTAAGAATTATTCGAAACTATTAATTACAGTTAGCAATTTTTCTCCAATCTTTTAAGTGTACCTTATATGCACAGAGGTCAAAGGTGAACTAACAATCTTGGAAGCAGATGAAATCGTATTATATGCTAAGATGTATGGACAAGCTTGCAAGCGCATAATAACTGCAAGAATTCATGCCTCTTATTGTACTTGTTACACTGTCAAGAGCAATCTCGTCACAAATTCAATGCATCACTGCGTCAAGCACTCGACGGCGCTTTTAACTGACACTGAAGGAAGTCGGTAGCAGCGTGATATCTGTCTGATGAGCTCTGTCACATTTCTTCAACACCAATCAAAAACATAGACCCTGAACCCATTGTCTTTACAGCAAGCACATCCATCATGCGTTGAGGCTACGTTGCCTCTTTACAATCAGCCGGCTTGTACATTGAACCCTCATTTAGCATAAAACGCTCATGCTCAATGCCGGGCATCTTAAAATAGCTCCCCATAGAGGACGGATTGAGCGATCCATGCCTCCTGCTCTTTGATAGGGATCTGTTTGGTCACACACAACACCAGCTGTCATCTCAGCCTCGACTGCTGTGATTTAATTAGTCTGTTTATGTCCTTTCTAATAATAAACCTCACACTGTGGAAGGACAAATCCAAAAGGGTTGCGCTTTGTTTTTCAATCTGGCAGCCTAGCGCTGCTAAATGCGGCGAGGTTACGGCAAACAGCATAAAGCTTCGGTTTTATTGTCTCAGTCTGTCTGACTTTTCTCTCAGTCTAAAGCTCTGTTTCAAAACCTTGTAAGCAGCCTACAGAGGCACCATTTTAAGGCACCATTATAGACACCATTAGAGTCTTCTTGTAGAGCATTGCACTAGCTGTTCAAAATGTTGTGGGTTCGATTATTCAATGCATTTGGATAAAAGCAGCTTGGCTCGCAAAATCGCTAGCCCGACATACCTGGGCTATTGTGCATGGCGGTCGGGCTATCAAAATGCATCTCCGCCCTGCCCGTCGGCCTATCTTTACTTATAGGGAAGAAAAATATATTTAAATGCTTATGCATTCTTTCACAGATTTGGATGAGTAATTATGGTGTATGTAATTCAAGAATCAAGTATTTAAATTGCATTTGAATGCGCGCTTGCGTTTTTCACTTCCGGGATTACGCAAAGCCGCAAACTGTACAGGAAGCAAGCAGTACAGATTTGTCATTGACGATCCTCCAACGTCGTCCTGTCAGTCATTACTATCCTCACGGAAAAATTAAATCTCCCGCGGCAAGCTTTAAAGTGATATATAATGCATGTGCAGTGAAGAGGATTACAAAAAGTCTACAGTATATGTGACAACATGCAGAACTCGCTCTTAAAGCGACAGTAGCCCCTATTTTTCTGATCAAAAAAATTATCCAATCTGTAACTGGGAAAACACTTTACGTGATGAAACACTATTAAATGGTAAGTATATCCAGTGTGGAGATGAGCAGGAATAGTTAGCTTGCACGGAAATTCAGGTTTTTGTTTGTTAAAAAAACGACAGCATCAAAAAACAACAACAAGAATAGGAGAGCTAACATTGTGGTCAGTGGCCATATATTGGCAAAATTTGGCAGGTGGTGAAGATTAATTGAGGAACCCTGTGCTATGCCCTTTACATCGAGTGGCATTTTCTTATCTGTGACTTCAGATAATATTTCAGATTAAATCTGAAGTTTATAAAAAATTCAGTTTAGTTAGTGGCAAATATTTGTATTAATGATTGTAATTTGATTATTTTATGTGTAATCAGTGGCGGCTCGTGACTGCTCATCCAAGGGGCGCAAAATAAAAATATGTGTTCGGAGTGTCATGTTTGTTGCTTGTGTTTTCAAAATATGTGTTTGTTGCGTCATGTGAACCATGTGCATCACGTGTTTTATCAAAATAAGTGCCTGCTGCACACACGTCAAAACCGTTTATGATTAAAGAAACGCTCACGTTCACAAAATACACGCAAGACACTCACTTAATAGTAAATTCTGATTACGCATGAGATTATGCGAGCGTCTCTTATCATGAACCCTTTGGACGTGTTTGCAGCAGGCACTTGTTTTGACGGGACACTAGATGCACATGGGATCACTTGACGCGCAGAACACATATTTTGAAATTACGAACCACACACTTGACGGGCTACATACATGTTGTGACGAACTTCGTATTGAGCGCCCTCAAAAAAAGAAGTCACCGGTGGCCACTGTGTGTAATTTGTGTTTTGATAGATGTTTTGTCTTAATATTCTACATTAAAAGCAATGTATTTTTTATTTGGGCTACATGGTTTCTTTTCAGCCTACCAAAAACTGACGAGTGCCTGCCCGAAGGTCTACTAGGGATTTTAAAATTTTGCGAGCCCTGCCCCTGGCTGCCAAATGCATAAATGCAATTTCTGATGATAGATGTATTTAATTGTTTCCTATTTAGGTACTTTTTTTTTCAAATTCTGAGGTATGGTCACAAATATCCTTTATGGAAAATATCTGAAATACCACGTCAAAAGTCTAGTCTAGTATGGCAGATGAAACTAGAAAAGTGTTTTTTATAAATATAATTCACTCAAATAATTATAATTCACAATTAACTGACTTGCTAAAAAATATGCATATTAATTCTTATTACATTATTATGTGATACCTTGTTTGTGGTCTTTATTCAGATCAATAGTAAATCGATTCGCTCTTCCTGTGAGCAACATCATTTGTCTGTTAGGATGCTGCCTTAAAAGGTACACGACTATAGGCACCAGGTTTTGGAACATAGCCTAATTCTTCCTCTTAAAGGGATAGTTCACCCCCCAAAAATCATTTTCTCATCCTTGTGTTGTTCTAAACCTGTATTTAAACCATTGACTTCCATAGTAGGAAAAACAAATATTATGGAAGTGATAAATGATAAGATATTTTGATAAATGATGGTAAGAACACAGCTGATTGTGACCATTGACTTCCATAGTAGGAAAAACAAATATTATGGAAGTATTGTGATATATAATGAAGAAGATATTTTGATAAATGATGGTAAGCACACAGCTGATTGTGACCATTGACTTCCATAGTAGGAAAAACAAATATTATGGAATTAATAAATGATAAGATATTTTGATAAATTGATGGTATGAACACAGCTGTTTGTAACAGTTGACTTTCATAGTAGGAAAACAAATATTATGGAAGTATTGTGATAAATAATGAAGAAGATATTTTGATAAATGATGGTAAGCACACAGTTGACGGTACCCGTTGACTTCCATCATATTTGTTTTTCCTAATATGGAAGTCGATGGTTACAATCAGCTGTGCTTATCATCATTTATCAAAATACACATCTTTTGTGTTTATCAGAAAAAAATGCATACAGGTTTAGAACAACATGAGGATGAGAAAATGATGACATAACTTTCTTTTTTACTTTTTTTTTCTTTTGAGCCACACCGGCAGAAACCAGGCCTTATTACTCACTGACCGAGTCAAAGTGAATGGTTTTCTTCAAAGCTGTCTCACCTGGGTCAGTTTACATTTTTGAACGCTGTTTTGTCTAGCCTTAAACATAGACGGGGCTCTTTACGGGAAAGCAGGAAGCGTTAGTAATAGCTCTGAGACTGGGATGAGAAGCAGGGCTGAGTTTAGAGAGACGCGGTCTCTCATGGGCATTCGCTTCTGAGTGCCTCTATTAGGCTGTTGTGCTCCTGGGAAGCAGGTGACAGATAAGTGGAGAGCGTCACACATTTTAATAGAATTTCAAAAGATAACTCGATAATCACTTACTTTTTTAATGAAGTCGAATTGCTTGTTTTAATTCCGGTTGCATCGACGGTTAGTATCAGCATAAAATTGAATATGCATGATTTTAGAAGCGGGAGGGGGGTAAAAATGCGCAAAGCACTGGTGTACACAAATGCCTACAACTGCAGAAACAGATTACAAAATGGGAATTGATTAAACATTATTTCTGTAATGATCCGTATCATGCTCTATCATCGTTGAAAAGCAACACAGCTCCACGGCATTGCAGTGAGTGAGAGCATGCTACATAAAATGATCGCAATGCAAATATTTATTAGGCCGTCTTTTTTTCGCTGCAGAAGCACGAGGGGAAGAAATAAATAAGAAAAACTAAGTGACCGGTTTACTTGTCAGGCATCATCAACGTTAAAGCTTATTCTTCATTAATTGGATGAATTAATTCGGAGCAGTTTTATTTAGCAGCGGTTAGACGTGGTGCATTGCGCATCGCTCTTTACTAATCTCTGTCAGGTTGCATTTATAAGTGGAATTGAGTGACCTTTGGAGGCAAAGATAGCTATGAAGAGATCCGCGCAATTTGAAAAGACAATGTCACATGGTGTAAATGCGATACATGTAATAAATGACATTCAACCTTTCACAGATGATAAGCTTCTGCAGTTCCTAATGCGAAAGATGCGTGCTCTTTGGCTGCGTAAAATATTCCTCCGATAGGTCATCTCATTGCACTCAATTACGGGAGATAAACAAACCGTCGTACCAGCACGCCTTATGATGACAGAGAGGATGCAGTGCCTTTAGAATATTGCTGTGATTATTGCAGTGATAATAACATTGCAGCAATTAGAACATGAGAAATGAAAGCACAGTCATTATCACTCATGGGTATCAATCATGCCTGGAGCCCTGTTAACCCTAACTAGACAAGTAATCCTGCTCTGGGTCAGGCCTTCTGCCAGAACAAATCATCCCGGCGCCTCAAGTTACCAAAAGTAGACTCTTTCAGCTGCTGTAGAGCAGAAAGCACTTGCCCTGTGTATTAGTGGGGTACATATGCCAAGTAGGTAAGAAGAAATTATATACTCTCTAGACATGAAAAATCTTCCTAATTTGGTTTCGGGATGTCTGCTATCAACTGGAATTAAAAGAAAGCATGTATAGAAATAAAAGGTTCAGTGATACAACTTTTAGGTCGGGTTACAATATGTCAAGTTGAATCATTGGTATGCATGACTTAAAAACAAGTTCATGATTTACATTTAATGTACAAACTATTATCTGCCATATATTCATTAACTAGCTTATTCCTTTTGTGTGCATCTGTCATTCAGTTTTATTGTATTACCCCTATTTGAATGGTCTTGCAAATTAGGCACAGGGAGTGATACAATTTCACCACTTTTCTTAATACACAAAAATACAGGATTCTACAGTATTGAACCTTAATTTTTTAACTGAATGGATAATGTATTCCTATTTTCTAGAGATGTACAGACAAATAGGTCAATGATCGTATAGGTCCATATAAGCAATATGTCAGCCGATATATTTTTAAAAACAGCCATTAGTCATGGCCGATAAATTTGAGCTCTGTGTATAGATTAGAAATCTCTACTATTTTCTATTTTTTATTATTTCTGAAGATGTATTAGTTTTCTACGGAGCCCCTAAGGGGACATAGAGAAAAAATGTAAAAAAGTTTAGTTCTGTGTGCTCACATGAAACTATCGCGTGCGCACCTGAAACTATAGCGTTTAGTTTCGCGTGCGCACGTGAAACTATCACGTGTGCACGCGAATGTAAACTTTAAAAAAATTCTGCACATGAAGGTTTTGCATGAACACATGAATGTTTCACGTGAGCGCGTGAAAGTTTCACGTGAGCACGGGAAAGTTTCACGTGAGCACATGAAACTAAACTTTAGATTTTTTACTCCAATGTCACCTTAGGGCCTCGGTAGTATTCAGGTATGTTATATTAAAATATAATTTAAATGGTTTACAATACAAAAACACAAATTAAACAAATATAGTACAAGTGTGTAGGTATAATTATAAGTAATGTAAATAAAAGAGCTGAGATAATTTAGTTTTGGAAGAATTTGATAAGAAATGTTTGCATCCAGATTAGAGATGTTCCGATACCCTTTTTCTCTTCCCAATGTTGATACCTGGGCTCAAGGTATCGGACGATACCAAGTACTGATCCAATACCTGGCTGTGTATCTGTACTGTATATATGGCTGTATATACTACTAGCCCTGTATGAATACATACAATTATTTTATGATGTGCGTCAGATTTATCCCTTAATAAAACATGAAGAGATACAAACAGTGATCAAGAATATTTGTTTTATCTGAAATACATTTGACAGTAATATTATTTCTTTTTCTTAAGTAAAAAAGAACTTCAAATGCATCCACAAATCTAACTCTATAAACTGAAAGGGTATTTTAGTTTTTGAATATACTATACTTTATAAAAAACGTTACATCAAATAAATCTAGGAATATAAAATATATTATATATGAATAATATAAGAAAATATTTTCTTCAAAACTTAAAAGTCCAGAAACAATTTTGTTAAATAAAAGGCATTTCAGTTTTTAAATACAAAAGCACAAAAAAGGTCCTTTATGCTATATATTAAGTTACTCGTTTTAAAGTTGGTAATACTTGTGCGTAGAGGAAATAAGTTCCGATTTGCAGCGTTAGCGTTAGCTATAGCGTTAGCTATAGAGCTATATAGCGGGCATACTGTAACAAGTTCTTAAGAAAATGGTATCGGAACGATACATGGGTTCAAGTACTTGCCAATACCGATGTCAGATTTTTTTTGGGGGGGTATCGTCGACATTTCCGATACTAGTATTGGAATCGGAACAATCCTAATCCAGATCTATGATTTTTTTAAACAAACTTTGATAAGATATCTTTCATTGGGAGACCTCTACTGAAACGAATGTGTTTTTTCTAGGGAAGAAAATCATGGTCAGTTGTTTTTACCTAATGCTGTCCAGGAGGAGCAATTGAGATATTTATAATTGAGATCTAATACAGAGATCAGCAAATACAGTATAACTAAAGTGACATACTTAACAAATCTCCCTTCACAAGGAATTTCAGATTCACACAAACATGCAGCCTCTCCAGCGTGATGCTAATTTTGTAATTAGAACAGATGATGCAAGTGACCGTCTCATCCTCTGGAAAGCCTTGCCACAGATCCATGCACTTTGTGATTGATAACGCTGTTCGATACATTTCATTTCAGCGTAGAAGTCAAATGACAACTGCCTGCCATTGAACGAAAGCAATCTTTTTAAACGGGACCCTTTGCTCGGTATCAGATGGAAGTGATCCCCCCTCCCTTTTTGCCTGGGTGTCACAGTCACAGAGGGAAGGGGGGTTATTGATTGGGCTTAAATATATTGTACTCTCAGTGGAAACAGCTGCTAGTAATGCCTCTCCCTCCCGCTTCACCCAAACCAGCGGTAGTTTATTGAGAATGATACGGGACAAATTTAAGCTGATACCCATTCAAATCCAAATTGGGTGTGCATTCGGTAATGTGTCATGAAGGCCTGTGTCTGGGCATCTTGTACCATGCGGATAATTTGGTTAACCGGATCAAGTTACAGTTTATATGAGACCAAACTGTGGCGCTCACTAGAGAAAAAGTTTTGAGCAGTGCAATAGGTGTATATTTCACAATGTTTTTGTTACACATACATCTAAAAAACAGCTCTTAATTTATAGAAAAAAATTAACACCACTGTGGATTTTTTTTTCCGTATTTACAAAAATCTGTGCTGTTTGTCTGGTGCATTTGTCTGTGGAAAATGCAGTAAATGCATTTTAACACAAATATTTCTTATTCTATTGATCATGGCAGCAGTGTTTGTGTGCCGTTACCTGATTTGCATAATACCGTAATTGAATCGGGTGCTAAAACAACACAGACTGAACATGTAAATGAGCCACGCTATCAGCGGGCACAATTAATTCTTAGGGAATTTCCCCCCAATGTCTTTTTATTCATTGAGCCTTTGGATGCAGACATTTAGATTTAGATAAAATGCATTTGATGAATAATTCTTCACCGAAAACAAAGCGTTTGTTAACGGCCAGCCTGCGTAACAGGTAGTGGCACTGGATTGAAACCACTGCACCATATGCCAAGAACTGCTGCTAGGCCTTTATCTTTCCGGAGAAAGAAAGAATGAATAAATAACAAAACAATGCTGTCTGCTCTGTAATCCGTACCACATGTTTGCTTTGATGGTTGTGGCGGGCTGTGCGGCTGTTCAATTATGCTACCTCATCAAACCAGAGATGTTTTGTTGCCATTATTTTTTACACTCAGAACTGTGTAATGGATGTTTTTCTTTAGCCTCTGTTTCTTATTAACTACTCTCACTTCAGAGCATAGTAAATGCCGGTTTTACACCGAGATGCAGTTGCTCTGTCAACGTCTGAGATTGTTTGTGGCTTCAGAAATGGCCTCCATCGCAGAGAGCGTTTTGTTTGTGAAAAGACACCGGTCTGTTTTTTTATTATCATTTTTTTAAAGGGATATTAACAAATTCAAGATGTTATTTTTTATGATTAGCATTACGATTATACACAGGAAGACTTTAAAGCTCTCAATGACACAGAAAGACCGTGGGTGGCTACTTCAAAGTAAAAATACCTTCTCCAATAACAGGCCTTAATGAATTACAGCGTTTAACAGCCTTGACTATGCCATCTGGGACTAAAAAATAAACTATTTATACCCTTACATGAGTCTTGTGTCCCTGTTTATAATAGACCAATGGTTTATTTCCAATAACACGTCCTTTACACAGATGGATCACTGTTCTTTTTATTACTAAAGTTATTTTATAATAGTCAGAATGTGGGTTGTATATATCATGTTTCCAATTAAAATATTGCTTGTAAATATTTGCTGTCTGAATGTTAAGCCCAAAGTGATCCCACAAATAAGTCCTTGGCGAAAATGTATGCCTTCACAATTTGTGTTTATGTTTTAAAGTGCACCTATTTCATTTCTAAAAACAGCGTTATTTTGTGTATTTGGTTTAATACAATGTGTTCACGTGGTTTATGGTTAAAAAAATATTTTTTTACATACCATACATTTTTGTAGCCCCAGATTTCACTCTTTTCCTGAAACGTGCGGATTTGAAAGGCTCTGTGTGCCTTATTGGCCAGCTTATCTGTACGTTGTGATTGGCCTGAACACCCCTGCACTGTAAAAAAATCCGTAGAAATTGCAGCTGGGTTGCCGGTAATTTACCGTAAATTTTAATTTATGTTATTTACTGCCAAAAGTTTGTTCAAATTAAAAAAAATTTCAATATTAACAAGTCTTTATCTTTACAAAATAAAACTATACAATAACAGCCTCATGCAAAGCATTCTGGGAACCAGAAATCATCATCAACCTTTTTCTGTTTTTTGCTTCAGATTTTGTTTCCCAGAATGTTTTGCTTGATGCTGTCTTTTTAGTTATACTCTGTAAAAATAACATACATTTAAATCTACATTAAGTTACCGGCAACCCAGCTGCAATAACACTGTAATTTCTACAGATTTTTTTTACAGTGTGACGTCAGCCGGAAATGTGATGCTCCTTACCATGTTTGAAAGATTTGGTCACAATGCAATGCTAACATGAGTTAACATACAGTACACTGTTAGTCTTAACTGTAATTTCTACAGTTACTTACCACAAAATGCCCAGTAAAATACCATCATTTTCTTTTACAGTTCATTACTGTAATATGCATTGCATTATGGGTATAAACATTTAATTTACAGTGATTTACTGGACGTTTTGAATTTGCGGTAGACTGCTGTAAAACAACAGCAGTAGTGCTACTGTAGTTGAATGAAACAGTGTTATAAAAGCATATAAAATGGAAAAATAAAAATATATGAAATGAAATACATTTTCTTTGTTATGGTTTAGCAGTGAAGCAAATTTCAAAACGTGAATTGTTTTTTTAGCAGTGTAAATAATTTATTGAGAATTGTAGATAGAAACAAGAAAGGGATTATGGATAAATGCTTGACCGTCAGGTTTGAATTTGACCTCAAGACTTCGAAACACTAGTGTCGCCAAGATTTCGCTCCTTGGAGTGTCGGGAGAGTGACAGAAGAGGCTACTTGGGGAATGTAGCGAGTAACTTTTATCAAGTGACTCTGTGGCACTGTGGTAGTGATACAGAACTACGACACGGGTGACCCCGGTCCGATTCCCCTTCAAGGCAATATTTTTTTAAAACTAGGTTACAGTAAGGGTATTATACTGTAAAATGGAACTGCGGTAAAGGCATCATACTGTAAAAAACATGTACAGTTATGGTACTGTAATGGGGCAGTTACAGTAACTCACTGGCAACACGTTACCGCATATATACAATAAGAGTCTAACAGTGTATGTGAGTCCAAGCGGGAGGAATTATGATAATGTCGGTCTTGTCTACGTCACCAATTCCAGGAAGTAAACTGTTGCCTACTATCCATGTGTTTGTTGTAGTCCAAGAAAAAAGTTTTACATTGGAGACAATAGCTATGTACTTTTTGCATTAGTAACATGTACTAATACACACTTACACACCAAAGGAAATGTAAAAACGTGAATCGGACAATAGGTGCCCTTTAATTGATTTTTGTCTATGGCTATGGCTAACACAACTGGTGAGACCTTGTTATAACAATGCACATCGCACAAATAACAATCTGCTATTCTACAGTTAGATGAAAAAGAATATAAATGGTAATCCCGATTCAATAGCAACTTCAAAAGGCAAAAGATTTTCGCTTGCGAATTAAAGGGATGACCAAAAGAAACGTCTGTTAAGATCTACAGAGCATCTACAGCGTAGCACTCTGTCGCTTTGCACTCACAAACAAAGATGGATAGGCTAAAAAACAAGTCATTTAATTAGCGCTGGAACCCCCGTCTTCGACTTTGGTAGCCAATTACGCATTCCAACGGCATCCGCAGGTCTTATTTCACGGGAGCAAAGCGAATCTTTCCTGGCTCTGCTTCATACAGTACATCTTTCCTCTTCCATTTAAGAGAAGGTAAATAGGAGAGATGGACAGCTTCATTAGACAGCATCTGAGGAGCAGGCAGGGCGGATTGTCGCTTAAATAGTGGACTTTTACTGGAGGGCTAACCGGCGACCTCAGATCAATTACAGCTGACATTATTGTTTGTCGTGAGCTCTTCCAGGACAGAGGAGTGGAGGCAGAATGAGCCCGGCCTGCGCTGAAAATGTAATTTTCCTCCTCTTTTGCTTTCATTCCACAAACAATAAATCACTCAGTTGAAGAGATAATAAAGTGCCAAGTAGGAGCTGGTTTAATTTTTGTCAAGGGAAAGCTTCCTCCCTCACAGGATAACGCAGGAGGCTTGTACTCTGAAGGGCAGCTTTTACCAGACAATGGCTGCTTCAATCTGTCTCTTTTTAAGGACTGTGAATGTTCATGCGTATGATAATGTTGTTATAATATCAGCAGTTCATCTCTGTTGTAGTTTAAATACGGTAATCACAAAAAGAGTGAACTGTCAATACAAATAAAATATTTAAATGGAATATGTTCTTATAATATGATTTAAGTGTGCATTTGTAAAGCTCAGGTTAACCTTAAAATCAGTATAAAATCTTTATTTTATTTGCCATTTTCAACTTTCATAATTTAATTAAAGGTGCAGTGTGTAATTTTTAAAAGAATCTCTTGACATAAATGCAAAATATTATACAAAACTATATGATCAGGTGTGTATAAAGACCTTTCATAATGCACCGTTATGTTTTTATTACCTTAGAATGAGATATTTTTATCTACATACACCGAGGGTCTCCTTAGATGGAAGTCGCCATTTTGTGCCAGTATGTTTCTACAGAAGCCCTTAACGGACAAAAGTTTTTTACTAAGTTGTCTCCGACGATGACATGTTTGTCTGGTGGTGGCTAACGTAGCTCCTCTATGCGTTTCAAAAGCGAGTGGTGAGCAGTGGACTGAGCCGTTGGTTGCACTGCGCAACCTCACCACTAGATGCCGCAAAAATGTACACACTGCACCTTTAATAATTAATAACTCTGAGATATATATTTATGCATTTGGTACATGCAGTGTATTTCTCATTTACAGTGCTGATGTATCTCTGTCAGCAACACAAATTCACCAATATAATATCATAGCCTTGCCAGTTAATAATTTTTGCTATTTTTTTAAACTACAAAAGAAGATAAAAGACCTTTGATGAACAATGTGACTGTTTCAGAGGACATTTGGATTCCAAACATCCGTAGTTCATTGCCTTTCACGCTGTATAAAAAGCCTCGGACCTCTTTTAGCTTGTATCATGTTTTCTTATGGTTTTGAATAGGCCATTATGGCTGAAACATCACTTAAGGATGGCAGAACATGAAAGGAGGTGGGACACAGAGGGAGAGAGAGAGAGAGAGTAAGAGAGAGAGAGAGAGAGAGAGAGAGTAAGAGAGAGAGAGAGAGAGATTGGGCCTGTGAGAGCAATCTGCTACTGTAAGCCTGCAGTTCTTCACACACAAGTCATTCCAAACAACAGACATCATTCACTGCTGGTTTGATAAAGGAGGCCTATTTAAATCACAAAAGCAAAGTCATATCAAACTGTAATACATTTCTCCCTTCTCTTGTTAATGTTGATTTCCTGAAATCCAGTCGGATCTTCCCTCTGCGAATCACAAAGGCGCGCCGGCACTCAATCCGGCTCTCAAAAGCTCTGAAAGGTAGATACGTGCATGAATGCCTCTCTCAATTTGTTTCGACGTGGCGCTGTAAGTATCCTACAATCACACGCTGGCGCCGTGGCAGGTTTTAATTGAGTCGGGTCCCGCGAGCGGTAATTGATTCAGACTCGGCACTCGAGGAGAGACGCCTTTACAAGGTGCTGCTTGGCCTCTCATTCTTTTAATCTCCACCTCCTTTTTAATGTCGAGGAATGTGTTTTCCCCGAGCATCTGCTGGTCATCTTTCTTATGGAAATGTACAGCGTTTCTCTTGAGTTGCGGTGACACTGAAGAGGGTTTTTTTTTCTTCTTTTTATTTCTCGAACACTGATGTAGACTCATTCGTAGCCCTTGGCCAATGATAGTTTGCACAAAACAACACAGAGCTGCTTGGTGGATTATCCTTCTGTTCCCGTTACCTTGAGTCGGGCGATAAAGGGAAAGTGTGGGATGGATCGCTCGATCTGTTCCTCTGCAAACTGAAGTTTGCTTTTAAGTGCTCAAGCGGTGCCTTTGAATGCCTGAATCCAAAAAAATTCGAGTTACTTTTGATCCTTTAGTTCAAAGTCACCAGTGGAAGTGAGCGGTTCTTTAAGTTCAGGGACACACACCAGGCTATGACCTTATTTATGTGAATATGTCCTTTGAAAAAGGAGGACAGTTACTTTTCTAACTATTTAATCACTGTCTAAGAATGTAGCACAGTTTGCCTCAGTTATACTGTATGAGTTCAGCATACATTCAGATTTTTCTCATCAAAGGTTTGCAAATATAATAAATACACTGTTTCAAAACCAGACTTCAGGCATTGCGTTTATTCTCCATGGACATGCAATCCCAGAATGCACTACAAAGAGGGAAAAATAAATCTTGACTATCAATAAACATAAGTTTCAAAATTGGATTTTTATTATGATTTTTCTTAACCTATAATGTTTGCAGTGTATTTGTGAATGCTAAACATAGCCAACTCTGTTTTTCAAAGACTGAAAATGGCACGTTGAAGCTAAATGTTGTCTATTATACAAGTAAAGAGCAATGGAGTTTCTGGTACAAATACTCATAATTAGCTTGAAGTCATATCATGATCCACGCTTATTTTTAATTGGCTCATTTTAGTAATGCCTTTCATGTTTCTATAATTTTTCCAGTGATATGTTGAATGCATTTACTTTTAATGGTGAAATATTTCCATATTTTTACTTTTAACACAGATTAATTTAAATCTTTGTAAACTGACAATTATTAGATTATTATAGCTGTAATAACCATATTTATTATTAACAGGGGTATCTATTATTAACAACGGATGTGAATATTTATAATTTTAATGAGCATAATGGTTTTATTATTACAATATCTATATTTAATATATAGTAATTTTAATAGAATACAGTGTGTAATGTGTAGATTATTATTTAATGAATATTTACATTGTAAGCCACACCGCGCGCACGATAGGTTAAATGTGAATAATTGATACAGTGTCTCCTTTAAATCTTCATCTTTTCTTTAGTAATACTCTTTCCTTAAAGTCACACACGTCTTTCATTTGCACATGACTTAATGCCAAAAATGATTAATTAATCAGCTCCTCTCCTCTCGCATCTCCAGGCCTAGAACTGCCGTTTATGATGATGCCCCACCCCCTGATCCCTGTCAGCCTGCCTCCCGCATCCGTCACCATGGCGATGAGTCAGATGAACCACCTCAGCACCATCGCCAATATGGCCGCCGCAGCACAGGGACAGAGTGCCCCTTCCAGAATGGTGACATCAGTGATTAAGGAACCCACGGCGCCGTTCTTTCATTGTGTCGTGAACATCTCTCATCAGCCATTGGGGGGAAGGTGGAGGGGGGCATGGGTGACGCGTGATCCGTGCTTTCATACGGCGTTGCAGGGAGCAGTCTATCAGACAATAGCCTGGGAAAGAAAGCAAGGAAAGGAGGCAGAGACTTGCGATGGGGTGGGGGAATGGGGATTAAAAAAAAAAAAAAACACAGACCCTTCTGTGTCCATATCAGCATGAAAGCGCTTCATTGAAAAGAGCTGTTGAGTGCGGAGAGTGTGTCATGTAATGGCCGCCGTAACTGTGTTTGTTTTTCCTGTTGGCTCTACAGGAGCGGGTACCCGACAGTCCCTCCCCTGCCCCCTCTCTGGAAGACGGCAGGAGGCCGGGGAGCCGTCCCTCATCCCAGCGCAGCAGCAGCGTCTCCAGCTCTCCCGCGCACACGGAGAGCTCCTCCGACAGAATGCGTATGTTCACCTCATAAATCTCTCTCTCCCACTCTCTTTGTCTCTCAATTTCTTTCCCTTGTCTCTTACAGTCTCTCTAAACACACCACACACACTCACTCACTCACTCAAGAGCTGCTAAATACTACACTATAAATGGCTCATGTTAGGAGCTTAGCATATGTGGCCCATCCCACTGTTTGATGTTTTCCATTTATGGCAAATACACCTGGATGTCTGTGACCCTGCCAGTCTAAACACTCTTCAATCTTTGAAATGGTCTTAAACAGTATATTAAAGATTGCATTAATATTTTTACAAAATGTTCTTTACATTTATGTAGGATGGTTTTATGTTGAGAACCATATGAATGACTTTAGCTGGGTTTTTACAGGCAGGGTCACATTTTAGCTTTCTTTAATTATCTTCATCCATTTGTTCTTCTCTGACTGTTGTTGTGGAAAGACAGAACTCTCAAATGTTTTTCTTGCTTGTCACACATCATTAACTGTGTCATAAAAAACAATGTCCTTAATCACTGAGAGGATCTGTATGCATGTTCCACACCATCTCTGAAATAATGCATCATGTTTTTATTACATTGTGTTATATTATGAGAGCGGTGTCCTAAAAATAACAATTTAGTTTATTTAAATTCTAATCTTATTTGAGTAACAATTGAGACATTGAAAATTTAGGGTTAGGGGATATGAAATCTCATTTAAAGGTGCAGTGTGTAAACTTTAGCGGCATCTAGTGGTGAGGTTGTGAATTGCAACCAACGGCTCAGTCCACTGCTCACCCCTTGCTTTTGAAACACATAGAGAAGCTACTGTACCCACCACTGGACAAACAGGTCATTGTCGGAAACAACTTAGTTAAAAATTTTGTCCGTTAAGGGCTTCTGTAGAAACATGGCGGCCCAAAATGGCGACTTCCATAAGGGGACCCTCTGTGTATGTAGTTAAAAACGTCTCATTCTAAGGTAATAAACACATAACGGTTCATTATGAAAGGTCTTTATACAACCCTGATAATATAGTTTTGTATATTATTTTCCATTTCTGTCAAGAGATCCTTCTACAAAATTACACACTGCACCTTTAAACCAGGAAATAAAGCAAAGTTTTTGGTTTTTGATACAAAGACAAATAAATGTTACAAATAAAAATACAATTTGTAGGTCACTAATTTAATGAACAAATTTATGACATTGACCATGTGCACTAGTTTGTACAAAAGGTCAGACTTCTTCCATTCACTGAAGAACATTTTTTCAAACTGGGATAACATGGATCATTAGGTTTTGGGGACATCAAGCTTTGAGTCCCATTGTCATTACAACAAAAGTTATTATACCAAATAACAAAACTTTTTTATCCCATGATTTAAATTTTTGATTTCTGGTATTCAAACCTCACAAGTGGATTAGTTATTTGTAAAAAAGCATTTTTATTTAACAGAAACATATTCACTATTTTTGGCTCACAAGTTCTGTAACCTCATCTCAGATGTTATAGAGAACTGCACTGAGAATTGCATGCGCCAAGCAGAGTGGCAAATGTGATTTTGATTGACTGGCGCATTGATTTGGAGATGAGGTATACCACAAAAGTCACAAACAGTTGAAAGCCAAGGACATATTCACCTTCTCTTGCTAGTGGACAAGAAAGGGCTCTTTTCAAAGAAACCAGAATCATTGTTTATCACATGAGGTGTTTTACATCATCGATTAAGAGTGTGTGGATGTAAGAATAATGCTCATTCTGTTCTCTTAAAGCTGTGCACCAGAATGGACTGTCCATGAATCACGCATTACTTGGCCTGTCTCCCAACATCTTACCTGGACCTAAGGAGGGTGACCTGGCAACTCATGAAATTGGTCATGAGGCCAAAAGAATGCATCTGGAGAAAGGTCAGAGTTTAGTAAATGCATTTTAAAGAATTTACTTTAACAGTTCATTTACACATTGGCAGACGCTTTCATTTAAAGCGACCTATACATTCAAGGTATACATTTTATCAGTATTTGTGTTCCCTGGGATCAAACCGATTAACTTTTGCACTGAAAACGTATTGCTCTACCAGATAAGCTACAGGAAGGAACACTTCTTCACTTTTTTATTTATATTGTCTGTCACTGATTTGACAAAAGTTACATTTTATATTGGTTTCCATGATACTTTAAACAAAGTTTTACATGAAGTATTTTTAATAACACTTTTCTTTTTTGTTCTGAGAAAGCAAAAACTTAATATAACCTTTATCCTCTAGTCACAAATATAATGTTTTTTTGGAATCGTGTTTTTTTACCAGTTATAAAGCAAGGTACAACAGTGGTAATCATTAAATATCATGTTTCTGTATGCATATAAGCAGTGGCGTGTTTACCATTTTGGGGGCCCTATGCAAAGTCCAAGAACCAAGGCCCCCCATGCCCTAGCATTGCCCAAGGTTTTTCAATTGAATTGCACAACAATAATATTCAGTATATATAACTAAGTGAGATATATATATAAACCGGGTTTATTTTGTTTTACACTGCTTAAACTAACACTAAATTGTTACAGTTTGGTATGACAAAAATTCTTGGCTTAAAAAAATTTTTTTGCGCCCCTCTCAGATATATCTTTTGCTTGCAAATGTATTAGGATGTATTTAAAACAATGTAATTAATACTGCAACTTCAGTGTCTGACATCTTACTAAAAAAACTAAATGAGGAAAAAGAGGAAGCATTATTCATTAGGGCTGGGCGATATGGAGTGAAAATTATATCTCGATATATTTTGCTATATCTCGATAGCCGATATATATCTCGATAGCTTTGCGTGGAAAGTACCCTTCCCAAAAAACTACTGCAAAACAAATATGTCAAAATCCACAGGGGCTTTTTTATTGAAGTG